>NC_069510.1:89726926-90326926 GCF_027579735.1 Bombina bombina
CGCATTCTGACTCGGCTAGAGCTTCAAATATAGACTATGAACACTCTATGTGTTGTAACTAGTTCTATAACTACTTTTAAAATTCTACTAGTGATAGATGATAGAGTACAATTGAGTTGTACAGTTTATAGGTCACATTAAAGGTGGAAAAAGTTCTGAAATTATTTATCTTTGACTCATTTTTTTAAATAACAGAAACATGACATTTTAACAGGGGTGTGCAGACTTTTTATATCCACTGTAAAAGGGCCTTTTGCGGGGCATTGCCCCAAAGAAATCAGCTCTTTTACCAGTAAAAAAATACAAACAACCCCCCAACAGTAAAACCCACCACCCAGACAACCAACCCCCCAAATAAAACCCTAACTAAAAAACCTAAGCTCCCCATTGCCCTGAAAAAGGGCATTTGGATGGGCATTGCCCTTAAAAGGGCATTTAGCTCTTTTGCAGCCCAAAGCCCTAACCTAAAAATAAAACCCACCAATAAACCCTTTAAAAAAACCTAACACTAACCCCCGAAGATCCACTTACAGTTTTGAAGACCGGACATCCATCGTCAACAAAGCCGGGAGAAGTCCTCAACGAAGCGGCAAGAAGTCCTCAATGAAGCCGGGAGATGTCTTCATCCAAGCCGGGAGAAGTGGTCCTCCAGATGGGCAGAAGTCTTCATCCAGACGGCATCTTCTATCTTCATCCATCCGGTGCGGAGCGGCTCCATCTTCAAGACATCCGGCGCGGAGCATCCTCTTCTTGCGACAACTCCCAACGAATGAAGGTTCCTTTAAGTGACATCATCCAAGATGGCGTCCCTTAGATTCCGATTGGCTGATAGAATTCTATCAGCCAATCGGAATTAAGGTTGAAAAAATCCTATTGGCTGATGCAATCAGCCAATAGGATTGAGCTCGCTTTCTATTGGCTGATTGGAAAAGCCAATAGAATGCAAGCTCAATCCTATTGGCTGATTGGATTTTTTTAACCTTAATTCCTATTGGCTGCTAGAATTCTATCAGCCAATCGGAATCTAAGGGACGCCATCTTGGATGACGTCATTTAAAGGAACCTTCATTCATCGGGAGTCGTCGTAAGAAGAGGATGCTCCGCGCCGGATGTCTTGAAGATGGAGCTGCTCCGCTCCGGATGGATGAAGATAGAAGATGCCGTCTGGATGAAGACTTCTGCCCGTCTGGAGGACCACTTCTCCCGGCTTGGATGAAGACTTCTCCCGGCTTCGTTGAGGACTTTTTGCTGCTTCGTTGAGGACTTCTCCCGGCTTCATTGACGATGGATGTCTGGTCTTTAAAACTGTAATTGGATCTTGGGGGGTTAGTGTTAGGTTTTTTTAAGAGTTCATTGGATGGGTTTTATTTTTAGATTAGGGCTTTGGGCTGCAAAAGAGCTAAATGCCCTTTTAAGGGCAATGCCCAATCCAAATGCCCTTTTCAGGGCAATGGGGAGCTTAGGTTTTTTTATTTAGGGTTTTATTTGGGGGGTTAGTTGTGTGGCTGGTGGGTTTTACTGTTGGGGGGTTGTTTGTATTTTTTTTACAGGTAAAAGAGCTGATTTCTTTGGGGCAATGCCCCCGCAAGAGGCCCTTTTAAGGGCTATTGACAGTTTAGTTTAGGCTAGAGTTTTTTTTATTTTGGGGGGGCTTTTTTTATTTTGATAGGGCTATTAGATTAGGTGTAATTAGTTTAAATATCTTGTCATTTGTTTTTTATTTTGTGTAATTTAGTGTTTGTTTGTTTTTGTAATTTAGGTAATTGTATTTAATTTTGTTAATTGTATTTAATTTAGGTAATTTATTTAATTGTAGTGTAAGGTTAGTGTAAGGCAGGTTAGGTTTTATTTTACAGGTAAATTTGTATTTATTTTAGCTAGGTAGTTAGTAAGTAGTTAATAACTATTTAGTAACTATTCTACTTAGTTAAAATAAATACAAACTTGTATGTAAAATAAAAATAAACCCTAAGATAGATACAATGTAAATATTATACTGTAAAAAACCTACTATTAATAACTATTATATTGTAGCTAGCTTAGGGTTTATTTTACAGGTAAGTATTTAGTTTTAAATAGGAATTATGTAGTTATTAATAGTAGGTTTTCTTTAGATTTATTTTAATTATATTTAAGTTAGGGGGTGTAAGGGTTAGTGTTAGACTTAGGTTTAGGGGTTAATAACTTTAGTATTGTGGCGGCGACGTTGGGGGCAGCAGATTGGGGTTAATAAATGTAGATAGGTGATGTCGATGTTAGGGACGGCAGATTAGGGGTTAATAATATTTAACTAGTGTTTGTGATGCAGGAGTGCGGCGGTTTAGGGGTTAATATGTTTATTATAGTGGCGTCGATGTCCGGAGAGGCAGATTAGGGGTTAATAAGTATAATGTAGGTGTCTGCGATGTCGGGGGCGGCAGATTAGGGGTTAATAAGTGTAAGATTAGGGGTGTTTAGACTCAGGGTTCATGTTAGGGTGTTAGGTGTAAACATAAATTTAGTTTCCCCATAGGAATCAATGGGGCTGAGTTACTGAGCTTTACGTTGCTTTTTTGCAGGTGTTAGACTTTTTTTCCGTCGGCTCTCCCCATTGATGTCTATGGGGAAATTGTACACGAGCACGTAAAAAACAGCTCACCGCTGACTTAAGCAGCGCTGGTATTGAAGTGCGGTATGGAGCACCGTTTTGTTCTACGCTCACTTCTTGTCTTTTAACGCTGGGTTTATAAAAACCTGTAATAACAGTGCTGTAGGTAAGTGAGCGGTGACAATAACGTGCAGGCTAGCAACGCACCCCTCACCCTCATAACGCAAAACTCGTAATCTAGCCGAATGTTTTTTATCTTTATCCTCTACATATAGCTAAATGTCTTCATTTGTAAGCATGCACACCTCCTAAAACCCCATAGAGTAATTCAGTAAAGATATGGCTCTAGGGTTGTTGGTAACATGAAGCTGTATGAAAGTAAAATATGCCAAAGTATTGTTTTCTTTATAATGTTTATAGGCTGCTCTCTAATTACTATTTTTTAATAGGTCATTCTACTCTTTAAAGTAACACTGTGATAACACTAGCATTGATGGCACTTACAACTTTACATCTAGGTCTCTTTCTCGCAGCCAGCGGCCAGGGTCGTGTGAGAGATAACCCTTTAAATGTTATACTTAAGTTGCCATAGATAGACCACAAGTCCCAAATGCCTTCTGTTATATAAACACCCTTTAAAAAAGTGAAATTCCTTCTCCCAGGCTAACACAACTATACACAAGGTGTTTTCAGCCCACAACCCTGTTATATCTTTCTCTTTGGGAACTCTCCCAGACTCTCCAATAAAGTTATGATACCCCTTTTTCAACCATTAGGTAGCCAGAACAATATACAGATATAACTACATAAGACTGTATAAAATAATAGATATACAAGATGGATAACCATCTTTATGAAGATTTCCACAATAAGGTGGTTTTGCACTATGTTATTTATAAACTCAGTTTTGGCTTTTAACTTATAGTTATCTCCTTATATACTTGTTTGATATTAAAATATTACTTTCACTGTTCTGAATATAAACAAAAAGTCCTTAAAGGACTTCTTCCTTATAATATCCCTAAATCACTTCTACCATATGAAAATTACTGGATCCATGAGTGGTCTGGGTAGCTCACATTAGAGACGAAATGAGGATTTTGCATGTATTTTTATGTAAATTTGGCAAAACATGTGATCTTATTGATTGTAAATCATTTTTCAGGCTTGTTTGCCTTTTGTCTATATATTTATCCTCAATAAAAATATATTTTTTAAATGTGGCTATCCCACAAGTCCCAGATCTCCACATAGAGACCAGCCTTATTATGCAACAATAAAATCTGATCCTCCATGTTTCTCACATATGTGATAATATCCACTAATTGGGGTCTTTAAGGAATAATATCACTACTAATGCTAATTTAACTGTTGCTTTTAATTTCCTTAAATTTTGATGAAACAAGTCTGTCGAAGGAGCCTCCTGCCGATCTGGTACAAGAACATTACAAGTTGGAAGGCTTTTTGACAGATTGAAAAGATTTTTGGGCATGCCCATCAGATTTGTTATGTTGTACCTACACTACCACAACCCCTCCAACATAAATCAGTTTTCTGAGGAAAAATTATGTTAAGTTTTGACCCAATGCCACTGGTAAAGAATCTTGAGATAAAGCTCTATTAATGTGACGCAATGAATTTCTGATCTTGTATAGCCAAGGCCACTATCCCAATCTTTCAAGTCTTTTTCTAGGCTTAAGTCTCTCTCCCATTTGCGATGATATTTAGTTTTGTGGAACAATGGACAATATAGAAAGCATTAATAATAGAGTGGTTTATATAGTTAAGCTGCTGCTCTCCATACCGTGAGAGGTCTCAAAGTAGACTTGGGGAATTCCCACGACTATAGGAGTAACCACAGTCTGAAACATTCAAAAAAACATTTTTTTAGGTAAGCTAAAATGTTGTTGGATAGCTGAAGGAGTCATTATAGTATCAGACATATAAAGATCTCTTACTTCTCTAATATTTGCCTCTTCTCAAACTTTCGGTTGAGAATCCTGAAGACAATAGAGAAGACCTGATAATCTATGCAGAGGAGAGGGGTGAGGCAATATCTGTCAAATATTATGTAGAGAATACCATTTTTCCAAACAGGTCTTTATAATTAAATTGTCTATTTTAGGAAGAATTCTAATTTAAAAAACAATGGGAATGAAGCTTGCTCCAGCTCTCCCGAGTGTCCAATGTTAAAGGACCAGTCAACACATTAGATATGCATAATCAACAAATGCAAGATAACAAGACAAGGCAATATCACTTAGTCTGAACTTCAAATGAGTAGTAGATTTTTTTTATAATAAATTTCAAAGTTATGTATATTTCCACTCCCCTTGTACCATGTGATAGCAATCAGCCAATCACAAATTGGTCTGTGAATTCTTGCACATGCTCAGTAGGATCTGGTGACTCAAAAAGTGTAAATATAAAAGACTGTGCACATTTTTTTTAATGGAAGTAAATTGGAAAGTTGTTTAAAATGACATGCTGTATCTGAATCATGAAAGTTTAATTTAACCTGAGTGTCCCTTTAAAGAGGGGCCCAGCGCAGAGACATGGGTTAACATGACTGCTTTGTATTAAAGTTTTACATTAGGGAGAATAATACCTACTCTATCTATAGGAAGCTAAATCACTTGAGACATAATCCTAGGTCTATAACAAAAAAAGTATAAACTCTGTTACGTGCGCTTTAAAGAGGTAAGCTCTCTGAAAAGGGATATTCCCCTTCAAATATATCCCAAAAAACAGAAAATAGAAACCAACATGAAAATATAGAGAGCGCTATAAGCACTTAAACCTCAATATAATAATAAAATCAAATATAAGGTATAAAAAACAGAAATAATAGTTATAATAAAATTGTAAAACTTGGTCCTGGGAATGACAAAAAAGAAGAGGCGCTCTGGTGCAGATAAACCCAACAATAAGTGAGATTTCCAAAGAAAGGAATATTAATACTCACAAAGATATTTGCACTTCCAGTGCAATAATTCGCAAGCCGAAACTTCAGAGCCGTTCGGCTGACTCTTTCTCTCCCGATATGCTCCCGGCAATAATCAGGCCCCTAAGAGGAGTGAAACAAAGAACACCTTTGGTGCAGATCACCCTGACCAATATCGAACTAACAACAGTGGGTAGATGTATATACTCACAAACGTGTGTGCACAATCAGTGCAATATCAGACGGACCGAAACTTTATAAAGCCGTTCGGCTGACTTCCAACAAAGGTAGTTGTTACTCTCTAAAGTCCAGTGAAAAGAATAGTTCCAAGCAAGGTAGAACAATACATGAGCCTGATGAAACGGCGTGCAGCCGTGAAACGCGTAGCGAAGTTTTAAGTTTTTTAATAAAAGTTTTTATATTGTTCTACCTTGCTTGGAACTATTCTTTTCACTGGACTTTAGAGAGTAACAACTACCTTTGTTGGAAGTCAGCCGAACGGCTTTATAAAGTTTTGGTCCGTCTGATATTGCACTGATTGTGCACACACGTTTGTGAGTATATACATCTACCCACTGTTGTTAGTTCGATATTGGTCAGGGTGATCTGCACCAAAGGTGTTCTTTGTTTCACTCCTCTTAGGGGCCTGATTATTGCCGGGAGCATATCGGGAGAGAAAGAGTCAGCCGAACGGCTCTGAAGTTTCGGCTTGCGAATTATTGCACTGGAAGTGCAAATATCTTTGTGAGTATTAATATTCCTTTCTTTGGAAATCTCACTTATTGTTGGGTTTATCTGCACCAGAGCGCCTCTTCTTTTTTGTCATTCCCAGGACCAAGTTTTATCCTCACGCATATTGTGGAGAGAGCCGCTGTTTGTTTTGGGGCCATCTTTATCGCCTCCTTAGGAATTGTGGGACTTTCATTATATTCAACATATATGGACGTTTTTGTGCTGATTACAAACATCAAGGAATCCATTAAGTATTTGTTATTTTGCACTTGCTATTGTTGATCATATATATATATATTTCTTCACACGTAATTTCATTGTTGTATTATTGTTGTATTATATTTTACAGAAAATACCACAATTAGAACTTCTACCTTAGAAATAGCATAGAATAGGCGCACCTCTTGTTTCCAAACACACTTTTTTAGTGTTGTTCTTTTTCTCATAATAAAATTGTGTATATGAATAATAAATAATAAAAGTGTACGAAAAAAAAGTGTATTAATAGTCCAAAAACTATTTTTGTACTTAAAATCATAAATTCAATAAGCATGTTAGACTAAAAGAGACCGCTAGAGATACATAATGAAGTTGGCCAACAGTAATATCATCCAATATAAATATTGCGATATTCTCTTACAACATGCATAAAATATATAACAAATAAATATATAAAAAGTAATAGGTAGTAAAACAATGTTAACCAGTCAATGACGGGATGTGATTAGTGGAGGGGAGACTGCTTTGGAGTGCTCTCTGTATTGAAGTCATCCCCACGCAATCAATCTCTTTCCATGTACAGTATAATGATGATAAATAGTTTGGTTCCTGACAGAATCATGGATTTTCCATATTTTCTTTAAATTAGATACATTAAAAAGACCACACATTTAGCGATCACATAAATGAAATAGAGACTATTTAGCTGATAAAATAAAATGTAATTATGTAATAGGTTAAAATAAGTTATCATAAAAAACATCCGGTCAAATAAACCATATTTTCAATATACTCATATTCCTTAAAAAAATGAAAGGAAGATTATATAGGTAATATAATGCAATAAAATGAAAGTGTTGACCTACCTTCATGTATGGTAGAATTATCTAGTTTCTGGATACTATTTCTATTCACATGTATTTATCTATATTATATTCTTGTAAAACCGCACTATATAATTGGTCTCTTTATATATTTAGCATATAGTTGAAAAAGGGAAAGGAATTTTTACATAGTATTAGTCGCCTTTGTATTTCAGTCTAGTACTATCAAAAGGGTTGATTAAACAAGTCAGCCTGGTAAACCCCAATCAGAACCTGTGGATCATGAAAGTATAGCCCCAAAATATTTTAGGTCAACACCCAATCATTGGAAATGGTAAGTGATATGCAATCTATTCACTATAGAACTATCAAGGCTTAGCAAGTATGTTTCAGTCTAAATGATAATTACATATAAGAACCTGAGCCGTATGTTCTAAGTACCAAATCTACTATAAATAGCTATCTTATTAAGACTCAAAAGATAATGCCCACAATCTGTTCTAAAGTAATCAGTTAAAATGGAGAATGGCTAAAAACCATCTGCTCTATCGCACTTCCGGAACCCAGAAGTCACATCATTTTGTAGTCTGGGAATTTTATAACTAAAACTGGAAATGATGTAACCTACAATACCGTAAGTGACGTCAATTTGTAGTCCGATAGCAGGAACAGTGGTGATTTGGCGGTTCTTTTCATTTGGCACCAATTCTTAGCGCAATGTTTGATTGGATAATCCAATTTATTTAAACTGAACTAACAATGAGCCAATATCAGTCTTGAGAAAGGCCTTGTTAACGACTTCAACTGTGAATTAGCTCAGGTTCTTATCCATGAGATCCTAAATCTGGACACCACATTTTATAGTACACCGTTGTTTCTACCAGCTTATTACTGTTTTTGAATACGGACACCATTATTTTCTTCCTTTTTTTTATTAAGGATACAAATATTGACACATTTTTTTGGACACATGTATATATACTGTATATATATATATATATATATATATTTTCATTTATTTTTTTAGATTTCTTATATGCATTTTATATATATAATGCACAATATCACTCACAAGGATTACAACTAAAATATAGATGATCACAAGGATTTTTTCCACAAGGAATTATTTTTTCCAAAAGGAATTACTTCTTCACCAGGAACTAATTTATTCATACGGATCACAAATTTCACATATATAAGGATTATACACATATTTTTGGATTTACTATAGATATAGCTCATCTGGAATATATATATATATATATATATATATATATATATATATATATATACATACACCTATTTTTTTCTGGACTCAATCCACATTTAGCTTATAAAAATAGAATTCACCAAATTTTTGGAAAAGTGTAACTAAATGTGGAAGTGAGCGGTCAGGATTTGAATGAAAAATAGTAAGGTTGTTTGCAAATAGATCCAGAGATTGGACCATGCCATGTAGTTGTAATCCCTTAATCTCAGGGTGTAATCGGATGGCATCTGCCAAAGGCATATTAACTAACAGAAATAACAAGGGCGATAAGGGGCACCCTTGATGGGTACCAATCCTTATCAGAAACCTGGAGGACCAAAATCCCCAGCAACTCACCTCCTCTGTGGGAGAACTAAGTAAAACCCTTACCACTGCCACAAAAGTCTGGTATTCCAAATGCGGCCAAAGGGCAAAAAAGAAAAAGGGAGGAAAAGAAAAAGTGGTTAGAGTAGGGAGGAAAAGAAAAAAGTGGTTAGTAAATAACTAGATTACAGGGTACAGAGTCCTGGTCAGTGACCTAAGCACTGCCACCATTAAGACTAATACCAAAACTCTGAGCTAGCACTGGGTTTGTGGGGATGAGTTTAAATACTCTCATTAAGGCCCCTCTGGATGAACCTAATTTGCTAATATATAAATATGAACAAACATGTTCAGTTTGCTACCCGAAATACTTTCTAGATAAAAAAATAAAAATAAATTCTTATAACTATGCTAAGCTTATATAAAATGTCCCACACACTATAGTAAAATAAAACATGCTGTAGGCTTTATAATTTTATAAACCTAAGTTATAGAAAGAGAAGGTAGAAACTGAATAAGTGACTACACACAAGACAGGAATTTCAGCACTTCATTTTTATTATAGATGGCTCAATGAGCCTTACCATTAAAATGGTTTACCCCAGTGCTTTTTAGATCGTGCATATACAATACAGGCAGGGTATCCACATAAAGTGTATCAAGACAAATGAACCAAAAAATATTTAGAGTCGTTTATGCTCTGTAAACCTAAACATCAACAGTAAAATGAACAAGCAATTACTAATACCCTAAATATCTTAACAAAACAACACCTCCACTAGAGGATGGCTATGCATATATGCACAAATCTGCCATTATAGTGATCCATGAGAATCTTTGTTTGTAGATAACGCTACTCCTATAATGAGGTGTTATATTTTTGCCCTGAGGAAACCCCTATGATGTTGTAGTCACGTGGGGGGTGAAACGCGCGTCAGCAGTGACGTACTCAGAGCGGGTTGCTCTGGCCTAGACCCAACAGACGGAAACAGTGTTGTAAAATTTACAGCAGCTAAGGAGGATTTCAAACTGGTGATACGCTAACCTCAAAGGCTGTGTCTGTCTAAGAAGACTAATCTTTTGGAGCTGTGAGTCGGTTTCATGGAGGGGTAAGAAAAGCCTCTTGAATGTTTGTGTAACGGCATATTAACTCTGCCTAAAGTCTCTATGTACGGACTGTGATTGTCCTATGGTAATACCTATTGGAGGAAAAAAGCTTCAGTTTGAACTGAATTATTCAGGACATTATTTCCATCAGAAGTCCTTTTAACATACAGGACATCCTACAGCTCCATACACTTTATCTAATTGGAGTATACTGCTGTTTTGTATAAATTGTACTATCTAGCAACATTGTTTTTGACATGGTAATATTTAGACTCATTTTGGGGGCTGCACATAGATCCTACTATACATTTATATTTTCACGACACCATGAACTATTCCAATATAGTGGTGTCCTCTGAAATAGGTGTTGTACAGAGCCCCATAGTCTATTTTACCACAATTGAGCATTGCCTTACCTATGTACATTTGATTTGTGTGCATGTATTCCAACTTTATTTGCAATATACTTGCTTACTTTATTTGCAACATACTTGCTTGTGGTTACACCTTATTATAGGAGTAGCGTGATCTACAAACATAGGTCCTCATGATGGCCGATTTGTGCATATATGCATAGCCATCCTCTAGTGGAGGTGTTGTTTTGTTAAGATATTTAGGGTATTAGTAATTGCTTGTTCATTTTACTGTTGATGTTTAGGTTTACAGAGCATAAATGACTCTGAGTATTTTTTGGTTCATTTGTCTTGATACACTTTATGTGGATACCCTGCCTGTATTGTATATGCACGATCTAAAAAGCACTCGGGTAAACCACTTTAATGGTAAGGCTCATTGAGCCATCTATAATAAAAATGAAGTGCTGAAATTCCTGTCTTGTGTGTAGTCACTTACGGCTAGATTTAGAGTTTTGTCGGTAACGACCCGCGTAGCTAACGCCGGCTTTTTTCTGGCCGCACCATAAAAATAACTCTGGTATTGAGAGTCCACATAAAGGCTGCGTTAGGCTCCAAAAAAGGAGCGTAGAGCATATTTAACGCAGCTTCAACTCTCGATACCAGAGTTGCTTACGGACGCGGCCAGCCTCAAAAACGTGCTCGTGCACGATTCCCCCATAGGAAACAATGGGGCTGTTTGAGCTGAAAAAAAAACTAACACCTGCAAAAAAGCAGCGTTCAGCTCCTAACGCAGCCCCATTGTTTGCTATGCGTAAACACTTCCTAAGTCTGCACCTAACACTCTAACATGTACCCCGAGTCTAAACACCCCTAACCTTACACTTATTAACCCCTAATCTGCCGCCCCCTGCATATTATTTTTAACCCCTAATCTGCCGCTCCGTAAACCGCCGCTACTTACATTATCCCTATGTACCCCTAATCTGCTGCCCCTAACACCGCCGACCCCTATATTATATTTATTAACCCCTAATCTGCTCCCCACAATGTCGCCTCCACCTGCCTACACTTATTAACCCCTAATCTGCCGAGCGGACCGCACCGCTATTATAATAAAGTTATTAACCCCTAATCCACCTCACTAACCCTATAATAAATAGTATTAACCCCTAATCTGCCCTCCCTAACATCGCCGACACCTAACTTCAATTATTAACCCCTAATCTGCCGACCGGAGCTCACCGCTATTCTAATAAATGTATTAACCCCTAAAGCTAAGTCTAACCCTAACACTAACACCCCCCTAAATTAAATATAATTTTAATCTAACGAAATTAATTAACTCTTATTAAATAAATTATTCCTATTTAAAGCTAAATACTTACCTGTAAAATAAATCCTAATATAGCTACAATATAAATTATAATTACATTGTAGCTATTTTAGGATTAATATTTATTTTACAGGCAACTTTGTAATTATTTTAACCATGTACAATAGCTATTAAATAGTTAAGAACTATTTAATAGTTACCTAGTTAAAATAATTACAACATTACCTGTAAAATAAATCCTAACCTAAGTTACAATTAAACCTAACACTATACTATCATTAAATTAATTAAATAAAATACCTACAATTACCTACAATTAAACCTAACACTACACTATCAATACATTAATTAAATACAATATCTACAAATAACTACAATGAAATAAACTAACTAAAGTACAAAAAATAAAAAAGAACTAAGTTACAAAAAATAAAAAAATATCTACAAACATAAGAAAAATATTACAACAATTTTAAACTAATTACACCTACTCTAAGCCCCCTAATAAAATAACAATGACCCCCAAAATAACAAAATGCCCTACCCTATTCTAAATTACTAAAGTTCAAAGCTCTTTTACCTTACCAGCCCTGAACAGGGCCCTTTGCGGGGCATGCCCCAAGAAGTTCAGCTCTTTTGCCTGTAAAAAAAACATACAATACCCCCCCCCAACATTACAACCCACCACCCACATACCCCTAATCTAACCCAAACCCCCCTTAAATAAACCTAACACTAAGCCCCTGAAGATCTTCCTACCTTATCTTCACCATACCAGGTTCACCGATCCGTCCTGAAGAGCTCCTCCGATGTCCTGATCCAAGCCCAAAGGGGGGGGCTGAAGATGTCTATGATCCGGTAGAAGTCTTCATCCAAGCGGGGCAGAAGAGGTCTTCCATCCGATTGAAGTCTTCATCCAAGCGGGGCAGAAGAGGTCTTCCATCCGATTGAAGTCTTCATCCAGGCGGCATCTTCTATCAACATCCATCTGGAGCGGAGCGGCAGCATCCTGAAGACCTCCGACGCGGAACATCCATCCTGGCCGACGACTGAACGACGAATGACAGTTCCTTTAAATGACGTCATCCAAGATGGCGTCCCTCGAATTCCGATTGGCTGATAGGATTCTATCAGCCAATCGGAATTAAGGTAGGAATATTCTGATTGGCTGATGGAATCAGCCAATCAGAATCAAGTTCAATCCGATTGGCTGATCCAATAAGCCAATCAGATTGAGCTCGCATTCTATTGGCTGATCGGAACAGCCAATAGAATGCAAGCTCAATCTGATTGGCTGATACATGTATTATTAATAGCGGTGAGCTCCGGTCGGCAGATTAGGGGTTAATAATTGAAGTTAGGTGTCGGCGATGTTAGGGAGGGCAGATTAGGGGTTAATACTATTTATTATAGGGTTAGTGAGGCGGATTAGGGGTTAATAACTTTATTATAGTAGCGGTGCGGTCCGCTCGGCAGATTAGGGGTTAATAAGTGTAGGCAGGTGGAGGCGACGTTGAGGGGGGCAGATTAGGGGTTAATAAATATAATATAGGGGTCAGCGGTGTTAGGGGCAGCAGATTAGGGGTACATAGCTATAATGTAGGTGGCGGCGCTTTGCGGTCGGCAGATTAGGGGTTAATAAGTGTAGGTAGTTGGCGGCGACGTTGTGGGGGGCAGGTTAGAAGTTAATAAATATAATATAGGGGTCGGCGGTGTTAGGGGCAGCAGATTAGGGGTACATAAGTATAACGTAGGTGGCGGTCGGCAGATTAGGGGTTAAAAAAATTTAATCGAGTGGTGGCGATGTGGGGGGACCTCGGTTTAGGGGTACATAGGTAGTTTATGGGTGTTAGTGTACTTTAGAGTACAGTAGTTAAGAGCTTTATGAACCGGCGTTAGCCCAAAAAGCTCTTAACTACTGACTTTTTTCTGCGGCTGGAGTTTTGTCTAACGCTCACTTAAGACACGACTCTAAATACCGGAGTTAGGAAGATCCCATTGAAAAGATAGGATACGCAAATGACTTAAGGGGATCTGCGGTATGGAAAAGTCGCGGCTGAAAAGTGAGCGTTAGACCCTTTTTTGAGTGACTCCAAATACCAGAGTTAGCCTAAAACCAGCGTTAGGAGCCTCTAACGCTGGTTTTCACGGCTATCGCCAAACTCCAAATCTAGGCCTTATTCAGTTTCTACCTTCTCTTTCTATAACTTAGGTTTATATGTAATTTTAAGGGTCTGCACTTCTGACCTTCATATAAGGTTTAAGTCCTAAGTGAATTCTTGGCACTTAGGTTGCTCTATAAATAATTATTTATTATAGCCTGACTCCCTGTTACTTCTATATAAGTTTTATAATCTTAGCTATAAAGAAAATACACTTTTGGTTTTCTGTTAGTTTTGTACATATAGTAAGTCTAAAGCTTCTTGGCATAGCTATGTCAAGTTGGACGTCATCCAAGATGGTGTCCCTCGAATTCCGATTGGCTGATAGGATTCTATCAGCCAATCAGAATTAAGGTAGGAATATTCTGATTGGCTGATGGAATCAGCCAATCAGATTCAAGTTCAATCTGATTGGCTGATTGGATCAGCCAATCAGATTGAGCTCGCATTCTATTGGCTGTCTATTGGCTGTTCCGACGTCCAACTGAAGAATGAAGGTTCCTTTAAGGGACGTCATCCAAGATGGCGTCCCTTAAAGGAACCTTCATTCTTCAGTTGGACGTCGGAAGAAGAGGATGGATCCGCGCTGGAGGTCTTCAAGATGGAGCCGTTCGTCATCGGATGAAGATAGAAGATGCCGCTTGGATCAAGATGGTTGCCGGTCCGGATCTCCTCTTCTTCCCGGATAGGATGAAGACTTTGGAGCCTCTTCTGGACCTCTTCAGCCGCCGCTTGATAGAAGACTTCAGCCGGATTATGGATCGCCAGCCCCCGCTTGGGCTTGGATGAAGACTTCGGAGGCTTGGATCAAGACTTCGGAGGACGGATCGGTGAACCTGGCATGGTGAAGATAAGGTAGGAAGGTCTTCAGGGGCTTAGTGTTAGGTTTATTTAAGGGGGGTTTGGGTTAGATGAGGGGTATGTGGGTGGTGGGTTGTAATGTTGGGGGGGGGTATTGTATGTTTTTTTTTACAGGCAAAAGAGCTGAATTATTTGGGGCATGCCCCGCAAATGGCCCTTTTCAGAGCTGGTAAGGTAAAAGAGCTTTGAACTTTTTTAATTTAGAATAGGGTAGGGCATTTTTTTATTTTGGGGGTCTTTGTTATTTTATTAGGGGGCTTAGAGTAGGTGTAATTAGTTTAAAATTGTTGTAATATTTTTCTAATGTTTGTAAATATTTTTTTATTTTTTGTAACTTATTTCTTTTTTATTTTTTGTACTTTAGTTAGTTTATTTAATTGTAGTTATTTGTAGGTATTGTATTTAATTAATTTATTGATAGTGTAGTGTTAGGTTTAATTGTAACTTAGGTTAGGATTTATTTTACAGGTAATTTTGTAATTATTTTAACTATTTTAGCTATTAAATAGTTCTTAACTATTTAATAGCTATTGTACCTGGTTAAAATAAATACAAAGTTGCCTGTAAAATAAATATTAATCCTAAAATAGCTACAATATAATTATTCGTTATATTGTAGCTATATTAGGGTTTATTTTACAGGTAAGTATTTAGCTTTAAATAGGAATAATTTATTTAATAAGAGTTAATTTATTTCGTTAGATTTAAATTATATTTAACTTAGGGGGGTGTTAGTGTTAGGGTTAGACTTAGCTTTAGGGGTTAATCCATTTATTAGAGTAGCGGCGAGATCCAGTCAGCAGATTAGGGGTTAATAATTGAAGATAGGTGTCGGCAATGTTAGGGATGGCAGATTAGGGGATAATACTATTTCTTATAGGGTTATTGAGGCGGGAGTGAGTCGGATTAGGGGTTAATAACTTTATTATAGTAGCGGTGAGGTCCGGTCAGCATATTAGGGGTTAATTATTGTAGGTAGCTGGCGGTGACGTTGTGGGGGGCAGATTAGGGGTTAATAAATATAATATAGGGGTCGGCGGTGTTAGGGGCAGCAGATTAGGGGTACATAGGGATAACGTAGGTGGCGGCGGTGTACGGAGCGGCAGATTAGGGGTTAATAATAAAATGCAGGGGTCAGCGATAGCGGGGGCGGCAGATTAGGGGTTAATAAGTGTAAGGCTAGGGGTGTTTAGACTCGGGGTACATGTTAGGGTGTTAAGTGCAGACTTAGGAAGTGTTTCCCCATAGGAAACAATGGGGCTGCGTTAGGAGCTGAACGCTGCTTTTTTGCAGGTGTTAGTTTTTTTTTCAGCTCAAACAGCCCCATTGTTTCCTATGGGAGAATCGTGCACGAGCACGTTTTTTAAGCTGGCCGCGTCCGTAAGCACCGCTGGTATTGAGAGTTGCAGTTGCGGTAAATATGCTATACGCTCCTTTTTTGGAGCCTAACGCAGCCCTTCTGTGAACTCTAAATACCAGCAGTATTTAAAAGGTGCGGGGGAAAAAAAGCATGCGTAGCTAACGCACCCCTTTGGCCGCAGAACTCTAAATCTAGCCGATAGCAAACATAATATTAACCACTCACACAACGTAACAGTATTATAACCTTGTACCATGAAACTAAGAGAATGAGGCATCTTACCTAAAATAAAGCATCTGTTATTGCAGATATAGCAAGCATAAGAGTAATCAATTTCTCGCCATGCCAATATAATAACCATACATCATGAAATTAAAAGAATAAGGTATCTTTAAAATGTGGTTTTGTGGCATATAGATAAAACCTAGAGCTCATGTTAAAAAATAAAAAATTTATTTTTTTGCCACCTAGCTATTTAACTTGGTAAAACCTTTCAAGAAAGACCTGAATATATTCCTTAAAGGGCCATGATACCCAAATGTTGAAACACTTGAAAGTGATGTAAAAGCTGACTAGAAAACATCACCTGAACATCTTTATGTAAAAAAGAAAGATATTTTACCTCAAAATGTCCTACGTTTTCACACCCCATTTCAAAGCACTTTAAGCAGCAAATCAGTATTTCTGTCCCGGGACAGGCAAGGGAGCGAGCTTCGTGGACCCTCCTGTTATTTCCCTATTCAGTTTAAGCAAGTTTACTATGAAATCTCATGAGAGTTAAGTGAAATCTAAGTAAAAGAGTTCATGACCTCAGCACTGTTGATGCTGTTCATTTCTTCCTTTTTTTTTTTTTTTTTTTTTTTTTTTTTTTTTACTAGTAGGATATTTTTCCTTGAGCCGGTAGGAGTTTAAGTTAACTTTATAATCGATTGTAGTTTTTTAATATTATCTAATTAAAATTTACTTTTTTCTGATTTTTTTTTTATTGTTGCATTACAATGTCTATATTTGCACATTACTTGTGGGGCCGTTATTCCAGACTATGGATACAAATAAGGATATATGGATAGATGTTTACTTTGTTTAGATAACCAGATTGCCCTACCTATGCAGTTTTATTCATCTTGTTTAGCAAAGACTTTAAAATACAAAGAAAAAAATTCTCTTTTCTGAGCCAAGTGTCTCTCAGGGTTCTGTTGTGCGTGACATGCCTCAGCTTTCTCCTCAGATGTCCCAAGCCTTAGTTGTTTCTCATACTGTGCCATCTGTGTCCTCTCATCCACCTGGGGGGGGTTTATTTATTTGGGGGTTTTGCCACTCAATTTTCTTCTGCAGTAACTGTGGCTTTGTGTGCTTTCCCTGCATTGGGAAAACGTAAGAGAAAATCTAAACATTTGCCTGATACTAAGGTTTTTGACTATACGACTGCATTAGCCACTCTTGCTCAGATGTCTGATGAGGAGAATTCTCCAGTAGCTTCTGAAGGTGAGATCTCAGATTCTGACACTTTAGCAGAGAAATCTTCAGAATCTGAAGAGGTCAATTTTAGATTTAGGCTTGAGCACCTCCAGTTACTATTGAAGGAGGTTCTAGCTACTTTAGACGACTCTGAACCTTTGGTTGCTGCCAACCCTACGAAGTCTTCTAAATTGGATAGAGTCTATGATTCCCCATCTTATAAGGAGTTTTTTTCCAGTCCCAAGGAAAATGTCTGAAATTATTGCTCTGGAATGGGATAAGCCAGGGATTCCTTTTTCCCCTTAACCTGTTTTTAAGATGTTTCCTGTTGCTGACTCTATTCGTGACTCTTGGCACACGGTTCCTAAAGTAGAAGGGGCTATTTCAACTCTTGTCAAGAGAACTACCATTCCTATAGAGGATAGTTTCTCTTTTAAGGACCCAATGGACAGGAAGCTAGAGGCTTACTTTAAAAAGATGTATATCCATCAAGGGTTACAGTGGCAACCAGCAACGAGCCTTCTTAAACTGTATAAAATACCTATTCTCTCTGGGAGTTATTGTTCCTGTCCCTCTAACAGAACAGGGTCTAGGATTCTATTCAGATCTTTTTGTGGTTCCCAAAAAGAAGGGAACTTTTTGGCCCATTCTAGCCCTCAAGTGTCCAAACAAATTCCCCAGGTTCCGTCCTTCAAGATGGAAACTATTCGTTCCATTCTTCCTTTGGTACAGGAAGGTCAGTTTATGACAACCATAGACCTGAAAGATGCATACCTTCATTTTCCCATTCACAGGGAACACCATCAGTTATCTGAGGTTTGCATTTCTGGACAAGCACTTCCAATTTGTTGCACTTCCAATTGGTCTGGCCACGGCTCCCAGAATATTCACAAAGGTTCGGGGGCGCTTTTGGCTGTGATCAGATCCCAGAAAATTGCTGTAGCACCTTATCTAGACCGCATCTTGGTTCAGGCATCATCTTTTCAACTAGCCCAATCTCATACAGAGATGCTGTTGTCTTTTCTACGTTCCAATGGGTGGAAGGTGTATTTGGAGAAAAGTTCTCTTGTTCCATCTACCAAGGTGTGTTTCCTAGGGACAATCATAGATTCCCTGTCCATTAAAGTGTTTCTGATGGAGGTCAGAAAAGAAAAGATTCTTGCTTCCTGCCTTTCTCTCCAGTCTGCATTTCGTCCATCTGTGGCCCAATGCATGGAGGTGATTGGCCTAATGGTGGCATCGATAGACATCATTCCTTTTGCTCGGTTCCATCTACGATCGCTGCAGCTTTGTATGCTCCGTCAATGGAGCAGAGATCATTTGGATTTCTCTCAGAGGATAAATCTGGACACTCTAACAAGGGACTTCCTCTCATGGTGGGTGTCACAGGAACATCTGTCTCGAGGCACTCGCTTTCTGAGACCTTCCTGAGAAATTTTGACTACGGACACCAGCCTGTCAGGCTGGGGTGCTGTTTGGGGCCCTCTAAAGGCTCAGGGCCTGTGGTCTCAGGAAGAGTCCATAAACTTCCCATAAACATCTTTGAGTTGAGAGCTATCTTCAATGCTCTATCAGCGTGTCAACTGTCATTAGTCCAGTTTATCAGATTCCAATTGGACAACATTACCTCAGTGGCTTACATCAACCACCAGGGAGGGACTCGGAGTTCCTTAGCCATGAAGGAGGTGACTCACATTCTGCAGTGGGTGGAAGCCCACGATTGTCTCCTATCTGCCATCCACATTCCAGAAGTAGACAACTGGGAGGCACATTTTTTGAGCAGACAGTCCTTTCACCCTGAGGAGTGGGCTCTCCATCCGGAAGTGTTCTCTCAAATATCCCTCAAGTGGGGGGGTACCAGAGTTGGATCCTCAGGCTGTTTTGATAGATGCTCTGGTGGTTCCTTGGAGGTTTTCTCTAGCTTTCCTGTTTCCTCCATTTGCTCTCCTTCCACGAGTCATTGCTTGTATCAAACAGAGCATTGGTGATCCTAATAGCTCCTGCATGGCCTCGCAGGATCTGGTTCGCAGAGCTGCTAAGGATGTCATCTCTACCTCCTTGGAGGTTACCTTAGAGGAAGGACCTAATACTTCAGGGTCCTTTCCTTCATCCCAACCTAGATTCTCTGAAGCTGATTGGAGATTGAACGCCTAGTTCTGTCTAAACATGGTTTTTCTAAAGCGCTCCGTGAAACAATGATTCAGGCTCAAAAACCAGTTACTCGCAGGATTTACCTTTCTTGGTATGAATCTAAGGGGTTCTCCTGGAGCCGAGTAAGTATTCCCCGGATTTTGTCTTTTCTTCAGGACGGACTGGATAAGGGTTTATCGGTCAGTACTCTGAAGGGTTAAATTTCTGCATTATCTATCCTTTTGCACAAACGTCTGGCAAACCTACCAGATGTTCAAGCCTTTGTTCAGGCCCTGGTTAGAATCAGGCCTGTGTTTAAACCTGTTGTTCCCCCGTGGATCTTTAATTTATTTCTCAAAGTTTTGCAGCAGGCTCCGTTTGAGCCCATGCATGTGGTTGATATAAAACTGTTATCCTGGAAAGTTTTTTTTCTTGTTGCCATTTCCTCCACTCGCAGAGTGTCTGAACTTTCAGCTCTGCAATGTGATTCCCCCTACCTTATTTTTCATACTGATAAGGCAGTCCTTCGTACTAAATTGGGGTTACTCCCCAAGGTGATATCGGATTGAAACATTAATCAGGAAATTGTTGTTCCTTCTCTTTGTCCTAATCCTTCTTCTCATAGGGAACGTCTTTTGCATAACTTAGATGTTAGGCAATCTTCTGCCCTATTTGTTGTTTTCTTTGGAAAACATATGGGTCTGAAGGCCACTTGTACTACTCTGTCTATATGGTTGAGAAGTTTGATTTGTTTGGCTTATGAGACTGCTGGACAGCAGCCTCCTGAGAGAATTACGGCTCATTCCACTAGGGCTGTCTCTTCTTCTTGGGCTTTCAAAAATGAAGGTTCTGCGGAACCGATTTGCAAGGCGGCAACATGGTCCTCTCTGCATACCTTTTACAAATTCTACAGATTTAATTCTTTTGCCTCGGCTGAGGCTTCTTTTGGGAGAAAGGTTCTTCAAGCGGTAGTGCCTTCTGTTTAGGTCCTCCTGCCTTTTTCTCCCTCCCTGTTCATTCCGTGTCCTCTAGCTTGGGTATTGGTTCTCACTAGTAATTGGAATGACATTGTGGACTCTCCATGTCATAGGAAAGAAAACAAAATGTATGCTTACCTAATAAATGTATTTATTTCCGGACATGGAAAGTCCACAACCCCACCCTTTTTTATTTTTATAATTCGGCAGTTTTTTTTAGTACACCTCAGGCACCTTTTCACGTTTGTGTTTTCTTCCTTACCATTTCCTTCGGCTGAATGACTGGGGGTTATGGGTAAGGCAGTTACACTTAACAGCTTTGCTGGGGTGCTCTTTGCCTCCTCCTGCTGGCCAGGAGTTGAATATCCCACTAGTAATTAGAATGACGCTGTGGACTCTCCATGTCCGGAAAGAAAGAAATTTATCAGGTAAGCATATTTTTTATTTTTTTTTAATTTAAAGTAACATATATGAAGAATTGAGATGATTTACATGACAAGAATACATTATTATGCTAAACTCTAAAAATTCACTTTTTAAGAATAACAAATATGCAATCCATTTTAACAAATGATCAGAGATAGGGACTGCGTTGCAAGTTATTCATAACTATGTATCACATACTTTAAAGAAGCATGTTTGTGATTTTTTGCAGGAAATTAGTCAAGTTTAGGGTAGACATGTGCGTTCGGAACGAATCGAAATTCGGCCAAATTTGTTAAATTCGGAGATTCGGATCGATACGAATTTCCAAATTACGGTAGTACAGAATCTACCGAATAAATCCAAATTAGTTCGGATTTATTCGGTAGATTCGGATGGCCATGGATTACACTAGTATTGTACAGTATATTAGGTTATATCACTCTGCTATGGGTTACACCTAATATACAGTACATAATAGTAGTCTAATACACAGCACATCCCACCTGACACATACCGGAATTCCGAATTTCCGAATCGAATTGAACCGAATCCAGCCAAATTTATTCAAATCCGAATGAATCCGAAATGAATCCGAAACAAATTCATTAAAAAATTTCCGAATTCGGACTTCCTGGTGGGCGGCACCCCAAGATGGCCACAAGATTGTGAAGCTCTGCAGATGGTCTCAAAAGTTTTGTTTGAAAGTGGCCATTTCTTCAGCCATCCTAATCTCCCTTAGCAAGCAAGTTGTTTGGGAACCTCACGGGATCAGAATTAATATCATCTGGCCCCTGAGAAGTCAGAGAAAGTAGAATATAAGAGGGGAAACGGAGATATGTGCAGCATGCTGTCTTGTGAAGCAACAACCCGGGAACACAAGATACCGGGCTCACCCTCAGGAGACTACAAGTGTATGGAAATTTTCCTCTCCTTGACGGAACTGTTATTGCCAAAATTTATTAGGCTGGATGTGACTACGCAGCATTTGATAGCTGAAATCCGGGCACAGAGACCCGAAGACACCCTGACAAAATGGCGTCGACAAGAAGCTATCTTACCAGCTAATGATCGAGACATTACACAGGAAAGTTTTTCTCAGTATAGTAATGTAAAAGCAGAGGAGCACGAACCTTGATTAGAAGCAGATATAAAGTCTGGGTCCGGTATAAATAATCAGATGGCGGATTTCTCTACACCAGATATCCTCAGCTATCACACTGTATGGGCGACTGAAGTAACGACAATTTCTGAAATCGCTATGATGGCTGGGGCAGGTCTGCACGCTGTTGGAACTCAAAACTTGCCTACAGTCTCTCCTACATATCCTGCCACAGACCCTTTGGTTAATCCAACACTGGGAAATGTGTTTACTAGAGCCTCTGCCGTCACCGCGATGGCATCTATCTCTACTAGGGCACTGAGCTTGGATGGGACCCAGAGCCTGCCTGCCAATACGCTCGCAATCTCAGACACAGGGTCACCTGAAACTACCGTATTATATCATGATCCCCCTAAGTTGCAGCAGGCATCTGACATCCATCATTCCTCCCACCAGACCCTGAATCGCATTATCTTTCAAAGCATACACCAACAGCGTAACAACATTTCACCTGGTGGAATGCGGACGCTGGCGTCTCGTCGGCTGCTTATCTTTGACACGGGCATGTTTGTGGCAGATGGAGAACTTGATCTATTGAGGGAGGACAGGCCGCAATGCACCCATGGATTAAGGGAACTATTGCCGCTATCGGGTACTGCACTTGCATCGAGACTCAGGAGAGGCATTGGCTGAGGTGTCATGTTGGCAGCAGGACGGAGCTTGCTGCTCTCCTCGGGTTTATGGGCATTCCGAAATAAGCGTAGCTGTCACCTGGTCTGTACTCTAACATACTTTACCCAGCAACCCGACATGGTGACTGTGTTATTCTATATGTCCAGTTGCTAGTCAGCAGAGCCCCCGACTTACCCCACCTGACTATGTTGCATGCTGTACATGTGTTATGTGTTTAATTTTACCATTTTTTGTTTTATTAATTTTTTTTTTTTGCTTCCTAATTAACTATATTATATGTAAATTGATTATGCCTCTTACAGGGGTCTTTAAACAGAATAAGCTATTGTCTTGCATAGATATCGCTTTCTTAGGATAACGTCATATATCTGCTCAAGGCTTGTAGGCTCTCCTCAGTAACGTTTATAAACCAGTACTATTTTCTTAATCTTGCCCTAGTATCAGCCCATGGTTACGTTAGAATGTAGCGTGCTTGCGCTATACATTCACCATAATGCAGCATCAAAGAAATGTATGGGTCTTATTGTTTGCAGCCTGTTTGATTAAGGTCTAACCTACGGAAACATTAGTGATAACTTTCAGCTACCTGGGATGCACAGTGTCATAGCTCGCCTCTCTAACTGCCTTCCATGGCAGGGGAATGTTGGTCACATGATTGCTGCTCTTGTACACTCATCTTATTTACAGCAGCCATTGTAGTACTGACGATATAAAGCGTGAGCTCAGTTGCTATCATCCCACCTTGTACCTATTTATATCTTTATTTAAGTCTGCAAAATACTTTTATCCATACAGTACCAGCTTTTGGAAATCATATAATCTTGTCTGGTCTATGATACCAGCGGCACCTCTTTGGGTGTCTCTGGTTACATAATTGTTAGGACAACCCGGCACTGGACTATTATATAGCACCCGGTCCAGGAACAATCCTCGCGGCTGCATCCCTGAAAACACATCACAAGGTGACATGTACATACTCGCCTAACTCATTTCATAGCCCCCATCTTCTCCTCCCCGTTACACCAGGTCGGCATCTCCCAGCCCTAACCCATAACTAACCGTTTTATGCTAGATATCATCTTACGAGAGCTGATCACCAGGTAATATCTTTCTACAGCATGTATATATAAGACTTATAGACATTTGTAGGATTGTTTGGATTTTTTGTGTGTTAATCTGCTTTAAGCTCCATGGTATTGACCCCAGCGTATTTCATATTGCTTAGGATACACATTGTATTATCATCCAATATGTCTCTGAGATTCCGATTATGAGGATATTCCACCTGTTTGTTTCATAGGGTGACCTATACTCTCATGGTTTTGATGGAAGGAGGTGTTGGTTTTTTGTTTTGTTTTATTTTATTTTAGTTTAGTTTGGTTTAGGTTATTATTGTTTAGTTTGTTATGTTAACATAAAATCCCCAGCAGTGTGTACAAATTTTCTGCAACTAGCAATTAATGACCCTGTAATTGAAAATCAAAGTTTCTGTATCAACATTACCTTCATGATGTCTGTCTGCCCTGCGCGGCAATGCAATGTGGAATTTGTATGCTTGTGTGCACTGTTGGATATAAATAAAATTTATTAAAAAAAAATAAAAAAAAATTCTGAATTCGAATCGATCCGAACCGAAATTCGAAAACATCTGAATCTATCCGAACTGAACTGAACCAAATTTTACCGCCATGCACAAGTCTTGTTTAGGGTGTCTCATTTTGGAGTGTGCCATAATGATTGTCATCCTGTATTAAAATCTATTGACTACTCTAGAAACAGGCCTGATTAGCAGTATACACTGGATGGCAGCATGAAGACTAAGGGCTCCATTTATTAAGCGGCGGATACTTCTTTGGAGCCCCATTGTTTCAGGTTTAATAAGACCGCTGCTCCTTAAAGGGATAGTAACCCCAAATATTTTCTTTCATGGTTCAGATAGAGCATGCAATTTTAAGCAACTTTTTAATTTACTCCTATTATCACATTTTCTTCGTTCTCTTGCTATCTTCATTTGAAAAAGTAGGAAAGAAAGCTTTGGAGCCGGCCTATTTTTGGTTCTGTACCCTGGATCGGGCTTGCTGATTGGTGGCTACATTTAGCCATCCAATTAGCAAGTGCAACCCACTTTGGGTCGGCTCCAAAGCTTTTATTTATGCTTTTTTAATAAAGATAGCAAGAGAACGAAGAAAAATTGATAATAGGAGTAAATTAGAAAGTTGCTTAAAATTGCCCCTCTCTGCAGTGGCCAGTGATGGTGCAGATCGTTGGTGGGTGGGCGGCCCATCGCTGAGCAGTTCCTGCTTGATGTTGAACCGGTTCCGGTATTGCCGGGATGGAGTTGGGAGCGCGCAAGGGGGAGCATGAGCATGCGTGTGTGCACGCTTCATAGTCAAAGTATACAATAATTTTGAGGGAGGGGGGATAAGACTTGGGGAAAAGGGATCTAGAAGGGGGGAGGGTATAGAGGGGGCAGCTACACTACAGAAAAAAAATATTTTTATATAAAAAAATAAAATGAAAACTATTGTTTTAGCAAACTGGGTACTGGCAGACAGCTGCCAGTACCCAAAATGGCGGCAAATAGGTATAGGGGGGAGGGTTAAAGAGCTGTTTGAGTGGGTATCAGGGAGGTTGGGGGCTAAGGGGGTATCCTTCACTGAAGAATGTATTAAAAAAAACTGTTTGAGAGGTGTCAGGGGGGATCGGGGTGGGATGTGTCAGGTGGGAGGCTGATCTCTACACTAAAGCTAAAATTAACCATACAAGCTACCTAATTAACCCCTTCACTACTGGGCATAATACAAGTGTGGTGCGCAGCAGCATTTAGCGGGCTTCTAATTACCAAAAAGCAACGCCAAAGCCATATATGTCTTCTATTTCTGAACAAAGGGGATCATTAACAACCATTTGTGCCATAATTGCACAAGCTGTTTGTAAATAATTGTGAGAAACCTAAAATTGTGAAAAAGTTAACTATTTTTTTTTTATTTGATTGCATTTGGTGGTGAAATGGTGGCATGAAATATACCAAAATGGGCCACGATCAATACTTTGGGTTGTCTACTACACTAAAGCTAAAATTATCCCTACAAGCTACCTAATTAACCTCTTCACTGCTGGACATAATACAAATGTGGTGCGCAGCGGCATTTAGCAGCCTTCTAATTACCAAAATGTAATGCCAAAGCCATATATGTCTGCTATTTCTGAACAAAGAGGATCCCAGAGAAGCATTTACAACCATTTATGCCATAATTGCACAAGCTGTTTGTAAATAATTTCAGTGAAAAACCTAAAGTTTGTGAAAAAGTGAACGATTTTTTTTATTTGATCATATTTGGCAGTGAAATGGTGGCATGAAATATACCAAAATGGGCCTAGATCAATACTTTGGGTTGTCTACTAATAAAAAAAAATACATGTGAAGGGTTATTCAGGGATTCCTGAAAGATATCAGTGTTCAATGTAACTATTGCTAATTTTGAAAAAAAATTGTTTGGAAATAGCAAAGTGCAACTTGTACTTATTGCCCTATAACTTGCAAAAAAAGCAAAGAACATGTAAACATTGGGTATTTCTAAACTCAGGACAAAATTTAGAAACTATTTAGCATGGGTGTTTTTTGGTGGTTGTAGATGTGTAACAGGTTTTGGGGGTAAAAGTTAGAAAAAGTGTTTTTTTTCCATTTTTTCATCATATTTTATTAAAAAAATTATAGTAAATTATAAGATATGATGAAAATAATGGTATCTTTAGAAAGTAAATTTAATGGCGAGAAAAACGGTATATAATATGTGTGGGTAGTGTAAATGATTAAGAGGAAAATTACAGCTAAACACAAACACCGCAAAAATGTTAAAACAGCCCTGGCCCTAAACGGTCAGAAAATTGAAAAGTGCTGTGGTCACTAAGGGGTTAACTTGTCTGCCGCCTTTTAGGTGGCGGAGTGAAATCATCTCTTTCCGAACTGATCGGGATGATTGACAGCCCCTGCTAGCAGCCGATTGGCCACCATTGAGCAGGGGGCGGCATTGCACAAGTATTTCACTAGAAATGCTTGTACAATGTTAAATGCCGACAGAGTATGCCGTCGCAATTTAGCGATGTCGAGCAGACATGATTCGTAAATACATTTACCTCTAAAACTGAGTGGTTTTCAAGTAATAAAGTGGATGTTACAGTTTTATTCTACCACAGAGATCCCGGAGACCCCAGTTAAGCAAATTACCAGTACAGAAGCTGAAGCAGTGACCCCACCTTTATGGATTTAGTGTAGAGACCAGCTAGACAGGAGGTAAAGACCTCATGATTGATTACCGAGAAGAGAGATAAGAGATCCAGTCTTTGTTTTTTCACAAAAAAAACAGAGATCTTTGCAGTAAATGTTGAGTGCTATTTTCTAACGAACAACTTCTGTTTACTTTATATGAACTTTTCAAGAAATATATAATCAAGAGAAGTACTTTAATTGGTATGAAACCCACATTTTTTACTTTAATGATTCAGACAGACCATGCAATTTAAACAACTTTTCAATATTTTTCTGGTATCTAATTTGATTGGTTCTCTTGGGATCTTTTGTTGAAAAGTATACCTAGTAAGGCTCTGGAGCTGAAAGGCAGTACTGAAAGCTAGCTGCTGATTGGTGGCTGCACATATATGTCCTTGTCATTGGCTCACCTGATGTTTCAGCTAGCTCTCAGTAGTGTACTGCTGCTCCTTCAACAAAGGATACCAAGAGAATGAAGCAAATTTAATAACAGAAGTAAATTTGAAAGTTGATAAACACTGAATGCTCTAGTTAAATCATGAAATAAAAATTTGGGGTTGCATGTCCCTTTACATAGTAACAAAGTAGATGAGGTTGAAAAAAAGACTGAAGTCCATCGAGTTAAACCTATGCAAATCTAACATACTTACAAAAAAGCTCCAGTTGAGGTTAAATCAATCCCATTAAAAGGTGACCCATTTAACACAAGTAATCATATCCCTGAATTCTGTTTCTAGCCAGAAATGTATCCAAACCACTTTTAAATGTATCTAAGGTATTGCCATTTATTACCTCCTTTGGTAATGAGTTCCACAATTTTATTGCTCTTACAGTGAAAAAACGTTTCCGTTGCAGGAAATTTAGGGGCCGATTTATTAACAGTCAGACGGACATGATCCGCTGTAGCGGATCATGTCCGCCCGACATTGCTGAATGCCGACAGCATGCGCTGTCCGCATTTAACATTGCACAATCAGTTCTGGAGAACTGCTTGTGCAATGCTGCTCCCTGCAGATTTGCGGCTAATCGGCCGCTAGCAGGGGGTGTCAATCAACCAGATCGAATAAGATAGGACGGATTGATGTCCGCAGCCTCAGAGGAGGCGTACAAGTTAAGGAGCAGCAGTCCATTCGGCCCTTAGTAAATCGGCCCCTAAATCTCCTTTCCTCCAGCCTTAAATTGTGACCTCTTGTCAAAAACAACAGAGCTTCTGCCATCTCTGTATATGGGCCTCTTTTTTTAAATTGGTCCCAGAACTGCACTCCATACTCAAGGTGAGGTCTTACTAGGGATTTATATAAGGACAGAATTATTTTTTCCTCCCTTGCATCAATGCCTCTTTTAATACATGCTAGGATCGTATTAGCCTTAGAAGCCGCTGCCCTGCATTGTGCCCCCATTTTTAGCTTGTTATCTATTACTACTCCCAAATCCCTTTCCTCCTGTGTTTGGCTAAGTCTTGTCCCATTTAAATAATACAAATAATACATTGCCTGTTTATTTTTACTTCCAAGATGTAGAACCTTGCATTTTTCTGTATTAAATCTAATTTTCAATTTACCTGCCCATTCTTCTAATTTTTGCAAATCCCAACGCTAGTTCATCCTGCTTTGACCTAATGACCTTACATAACTTTGTATCATCTGCAAAAATAGAAATGTTGCTATTTAATCCTTGCTCCAAGTCATTAATAAAAATATAAAAAAGAACAGGTCCCAGGGGAGGGAAAGGCTTCCTCCCGGGGAAAGGTTATTTCTATTATTTTTTTTGGTTTAAATACCCTATTTTTGCATACAATTGAATTGGATGCTATAACATAATTTTATAACTAAAAAAACTTTAAAGGTCAACGATGCTGTGTTTAGAATATTTGAAATCTATTTCATACAGCACTGTTTGAAATTAAAAACGTTTCTAGACACTTCTTGTTTGTAAAGTTTTTTTTCTTTAAGAATAAATTGCAAGTATATTTCCAGTTGTAATTTGTATATTTTATGTTGATTAAGGGGTCTATCACAATCTAATAGCTGCAACCTTTTCAGCTCATAATATCGCATTTTTTACAATTTCCCAAACCAGCAATCGTGTTTTTGACTTCTCAATATAAGCCCCATTTTTACTAAGGGGTAATCACAATCTCTTACCTTTCAACACCTTTTTGAGAGTCATTCTAGAGTCATTCTATAGTCTTGCACATGTGGCACAGTAGACTGTAGAGGTGTTGTAAAGGGACATAATACTCAATCCCTCTTGAAATTGATGCTGCATAACTGTATGAAAATTTCACCTTAACATCTCTATGTAAAAAGGGAAAATATTTTACCTCAAAATGTATTTAGCTCACCATAGTAATTGCTCGTGAACAGTTATACTTCAGCTGCTGTTCATCTGCAAGTTGAAAAAAAATAATTTAATAGCCAATCAGCATACGCAGTGCTGAGGTAATACTTTGCTTTGCTGTGATATTATGAGATTTTCGCTGAAATATTATGAGTTTTCATAGTAAACTTCCTTAAACTGAATAGGAAAATAACACTTTCTTGCAAGTCCTGGGACTAGCATCCTGGTTGGCTGGTTAAAGTCTCTTTACATTGGGGTGTGAATACTTAGGAAATCTTGAGGTAAAATATCTTCCTTTTTTACATAGAGGTGTTCAGGTGATATTTTCTTGTCAGCTTTTTACAGTTCTGCTCCATCACTTTCAAATGCTTCAACATTTGGATATCATGTCCCTTAAACATACATGGTATTTATACATCAATGCTCTATTAATAACTAATGCCTAGGCCATTTGTGGTCAGGGGACATATGTATATGTTCATATATATGCATTGAGTATGTGACAGCTAATGGGATCTGCAAGAAGAGTGAGATCAGGATCCCGCCATCTACAAATGGTGTGAAGTAATCTCTGTCTGCAAATGTTTGATTGTAAGTAACACTCTCCTTGTCGTTATTAGCACTAAAAGTAGAAGGGTATTCATAACCAACCATAGCACAAACATGAGTTTAAAAGGAACCTATTGTAATCTGATTCCATCCTCATCACTGCTAAACCATCTGAATTCCATTTGTATCTAGGCATGATTGGCATACTAGCATGACTGCTCAATCACTATATTTTCACTGTTAACATTTTACAAGTATTGTTTTTTTACAATGGATACATTAATAATCTGGAAACAAGATGAAGACTACAGGTTTCTATTAGAACTATTTATGCTTGCAACTAAAAGGGATACTAAACACATTTTTTTTCTTTAATGATTCAGATAGAGGGGTCGATATATGTAAGTGCGAGCGGACATGATACAATGTAGTGTATCATGTCCGCCGCACATCGATAAATGCTGACAGCATACGCTTATTAGGCCTAAGTTTCTGCTTAGTGTATATTGAATCCGATGGAAGATTTTTTTTTTACCAGCTTTTTACTCAACCTAATTTATTTTGAGACTAGATTCGGTGTCCTATACCAGCTTCATTGTAATTTTTCAGGAATTGGAAAGCCCACACATTTTAGAATTAAATTATAGGAAAGGGGTACAAAATAAATAATAAAAGTATATTGTTGTGGTTGTTGCTTTACTAAAAAATAATTAAACATTTAATATCACAATCTCATAGCGTTACTGTCCCTGAACTTAAAGATAAAATTTTTATTTAAAGAGATATAAAAGTGCACAAAATGCTCTACTATGGTAGCTAATATGTTGCTTGCATATAACATGGGTTAAACACATAATGAGCTCTAGAGCAGCAATTAACTACTGGGAGCTAGCTGAACACATCTTGTAAGCCAATGAAAAAAAAGACAAATGTGTGTAGCCACCAATCATCAGCTAGCTTCAGTAGTGCATTGCTGCAACTGAAAATATGTACATATTAAATCTGAAATAGAAGTTACTTTAAATGTGTCTTAAAATAACATGCTCTATCTAAATCATGAACGTTTGATTTTGACTGTCATGTCCCTTTAAGTGACATATAAAAAAATATAAACATAAAATAAATAATAAATGTACAACACAATCTGTTAGTACTGCAAAAAGAATTCTGCCACTATGCTAAATATGAAAACATCCAATATATTGGCACACTAGGCATTGGACAAATCATACATAGTTGCCCCCTCCCCCTTTGAAAAAGGGCAAATAGTTTAAAGGAACATGAAACCCCCAAAAATGTATTTCATAATTCAGATAGAACATACATTTTTAAACAGCTTTCCAATTTACTTTTACTATCATATTTGCTTCATTCTCTTGGTATCCTTTGTTTAAGGAGTGCCAATGCACTACTGTGAGCTAGCTGAACATATCTGGTGAGCCAATGACAAGGGGCATATATGTGCAGCCTCCAATCACCAGCTAGATCCCAGTAGAGCTTTGCAGCTCATAAAGCTAACTAGAATGTGTTTTTCAACAAAGGATACCAAGAGAGAAAAAAGCAAATTAATAACAGAAGTAAATTAGAAAGTTGTTTAAAATTGCATAATCCGAATTAGGAAAGAAAAATTCTGGGTTTCATGTCCCTTTAAGGAAAATACATGGATTTGCCTTTTCAATATGGTGGCAGAGTTTCCAAAATGACCGTCACAGTGTTGGTGTACAGTAAAAAGTGCTGCCATATTTGTACAGGAAAGCTGTGCACGTGCATATCCTCTGCAAACAGATTATCCGGGGGGGGGGGGGGGGGGGGCTGACTCACAGTAAAAAAAAAACAGACAGAATGTGAACTGCTGACATGGGGCCTATTGGGATCTAGTGGCACTTCTGAGTGTACACAAATGTAACTAGAAAGGAACAATTCAAAGATCTCCTTATACTGCCAAACCTATTAAATACACAAAGTGATATCTGGCTTTTCTACATGAGTAAATCAACACAAAAGAAAGTGCATATGTCCCTTACTATTAAAGGGACATAATACTCATATGCTAAATCACTTGAAACTGATGCAGTATAACTGTAAAAAGCTGACAGGAAAATATCACCTGAGCATCTCTATGTAAAAAAGGAAGATATTTTACCTCACAATTTCCTCAGCTCACCAGAGTAAGTTCTGTGTAAAAAGTTATACTTCACCTGCTCCCAGCTGCAGGTAAAAAAATTAAAAAAATGAAGAAATGAACAGCAGCCAATCAGCATTAGCAGTGCTGAGGTCATGAACTCTTACTGTGATCTCATGAGATTTGACTTAACTCTCATGAGATTTCATAGTAAGCTTCCTTTACCTGATTGGTGAAATAATATGAGAGTGCACGAAGCTCATTCTTTCAGTTGTCCCGGGACAGTCACACTAATATGCTGCTTAGAAATCCTTTACAATGGGAGGTGGCTACTGAGGAACTTTTGAGGTAAAATATCTTTCTTTTTTACATAGAGATGTTAAGGTGATATTTTCTAATCAGCTTTTTACAGCTATGCTGCATCACTTTCAAGTGTTTAAACATTTGGGTATTAAGGCCCTTTAACTAACAATAATGCTGTCCCACAAAAGTACTTGGTATAAAATTGCTCGCCTAGGGCTTAGGGGGACCATGATATAGGCAGAGCCTGTAGGGCAATGAGTCACCACCCCAAAGGACAAAAAATAATGGTGTCATGTTTTCTGTGTCCTTTGTTACATTGAAAAACTCTACACAGATTAGTTCTACCAGGGTGAGTCAAGATAAAAAATAACCTCAAACAATCTAGAAAACCTCATGAAAAAAAATATCCTGTAAAGTGTCTAAGAGACCCTTCTTATGCAGCCCCCAAATGAAATACCCTCAAAAGATGAAGATGTAGACAAGAGGTCAACCAAGAAAGAAAAAAACACTAAATTAAGCACATTCCCTTAAAGTGGTGTTTATGCACTGGGGATCCCTTTGGGTGGGGTGGGTTGTTAAGTTTATTGTTGGGATTGATATTATTTTTGGTGTATGAGGGTATTAGGCATAAAGAGGATGATTAGATGATTTAGGGATAATTAGTGATGTTAGGGTTAATAGGTGGGGGGTGGAATGTTTATAGTTTATAGTTATAGTTATGCCAGCGCTACGGAATTTTGCAGTGCTATACAATTAAATAATAATAATAATTAATAATAATAATGCTGGTTATCCGTGCTTATTTATTGCACTGAATTATTATCATTTTTAAAGACTGCAGCAGATGTCAGAAAGTCTTAACTGAAGAAGTCTGTATTATTTAATGATTAGACAAAGGGACTGATATACAAAATAAATAAATAAATAAAGATAAACTGTGATGTAGTCACAAAAAATGGAACTGGGAAAAAATAAATGGCTTAATTTTTGCATTTCAAATGTGTAATAAAATGAATCAATAAAAGATAAACAAGACAATGTAGATACAGGAAAACCTTGTGTTATTGCGCAACTCTTTATTGTTCTTCGCAGATATTGCTCTTTTTTTACAAACTGAAGTTTTATGACAACCCTGTATTGAGCAAGTCTATCAAAGACAATGCCATTTTTCCAACGTATATACACATATAAACAGATAAATACACATAAATGCACATGAATACACATATATACTCACCTATATATACACACCACCAGCAAAAAGATTATGACTCACTGATGTCTCAGATGATAGCCTTTTTTAGCAATAAAGTATTTTTTAATTAAGGTATTTACATTGTTTTTTTTTTATTATTATTATCAGGTATTTGTAGAGCGCTAACAGGTTCCGCAGTACTATGAACATAGGTGGTATATAAAAACAATTACAGGGATCAAATGGGTAGAGGGTCATGCCGAGAGTTGCACTGTTGTAGTCGGCTCTTGAGAAGTTGAACTACAAACAGCTGGGCTCATAGGCTTACATGCTATGGGGTTTAAGGGGATAGCAGTGGAGATAGGAAGGTTAGTGTAGGTTGTATGTGTCCCTGAATAGTAGAGTCTTCAGGGAGCACTTGAAGCTTTTAAAACTAGGGGAGAGTCTTGTGGAGTGTTTAAACATAATGCTATTGCACACTTAATAGACTACAGTATAGTGTAAATATAATTTTTATATCCACTAACAAGAAAATTAGCGTGACTCACTTTATTGCTATATTCGCTTTATTGCTGTGGTCTGCAACCGAACCCACAATATCTCTGAGGTACACCTGCATATATTCTATGAAATATACCTGAAAATACAAAATATCTCAGGGGAAAAAAAAATCTATTTTCATTTATCTATGTATATAAAAATAATAATATTTGACTTAATCTATACAGCTAATATGATCAAATCTGTATTTAGCCATTAAGGAACTAAGGTTTCAGAAAATAAGCCCCCCTCAATTAATTCTGACCTAGGTTTCTAATAAAAACCCTCTTGTCTACTATGCAAACAACTCTAAATCACATCTCTGATGCTGTGCACATTAAGGAGACACAACATCATTAGGAAGCCTATATTAATATTGTAAATATGTTTACCGATATGAGCAGTTAAATCCCATTCCTGCATGGATGTACAAATATTGGATTTTTTTTCCTCCATATTTTATTCTTCTTTGGCAAATTTAAAATACCAAATTGTACTCATGGAAATATGGATAAACACATAGAATCACTTAAAGGGACACTCAGGTTAAATTAAATTTTCATGATTCAGATACAGCATGTCATTTTCAACAACTTTCCAATTTACTTCCATTAAAAAAAATGTGCACAGTCTTTTATATTTACAATTTTTGAGTCACCAGATCCTACTGAGCATGTGCAAGAATTCACAGACTATACGTATATGCATTTGTGATTGGCTGATTGCTATCACATGGTACAGAGGGAGTGGAAATATACATAACTTTGAAATTTGTTATAAAAAAATCTACTACTCATTTGAAGTTCAGAATAAGTGCTATTGCATTGTCTTGTTATCTTGCATTTGTTGATTATGCAAATCTAATGTGTTGACTGGTCCTTTAAATTATTTTAAAAAATTGTTGTCCTTTAACCAGACACTGTGGGGTTGATTTGTGAAGCAGCAGATGCTGCTTCCAATCCACTCCGCTTCAGTTGCACCTGTAGCGGAAGTAAAGAAGCAGCGGTCCTAAGACCGCTGCTCCTTAACTCGTCCGCCAGCTCTGAGGTGGCGGACAGCAATCAGCCCGATCAAACACGATCAGGTTGATTGACACCCCCTGCTAGCGGCCAAACTGCAGGGGGTGGTATTGCACCAGCAGTTCACAAGAATGCGTATGCTGTCGGCATTTATCGATGTGCGGCGGAACATGATTCGCTATAGCGGATCATGTCTGTCCACACCATGATAAATTCACCCCTGTAAGTTAGCAAATCCTTTAAATGGACATGATTTATTAAGAGTATGTAATTTTAAACAACTTTCCAATTTACTTCTATCTAATTTGTTTTGTTCTCCTGATATCATTTGTTGAAAAGGATACCTAAACAATACATATAGAAAATACATATATAAAAGAACTACTTAAAATGTTAAAAATACTTTTCTCAAATATATATATATATATATATATATATATATATATATATATATATACCTTTAATGAGGAGGGGGGAAATACAATAAAGAAAAAAAGGGTCTGTTTTGATAAGATTAAATATATAGAGAATAAATGCTGTAACAGTAATGAAAACTAATTTAAAAGAGAGAATGCCAGATCTCATCCTCAGTTTCTGTATCAAGAACTAAAAAATAGAAAAGATTATAATGGGAAAAAACTATACACTCTATACAGAGCAGGGCCTTTTAATCATTTTGGCCCGTCTGTCTTTATTTATGTATTGCCCCCCTGTATAGAGCTCCATAATCTGTTGGCATTCTACAAATAAAGAAAATAATAATTATATCATTTTTTTAAATTCACAAATAATTTTCAGACAATACATTTCCCACAATTTATAGAAATCAAATCATATTAACCAGCTGATAAAGTGAAAAAAATGTGAGACACTCAATGTAAGGAGGATTTTTTTAAGGTCAGACCAACTATTCAATTAAGGACATATTTTACTAGGATTAAAAGCAGTATCTATGAAAAAATAAAATAAACAGAAAATACAAGGTTAAAAATAATAATAATAATTCAAGACCATAATATAGATGCTAAAAAAAAAACTGTGTAAAGTGTAAGCAATTTGAGAAAGATTTTCAATTACTGTCTAGTGGAAGTGAAACTGTTTATTAGGATATGTTTTATATGTCTTGGAATTCTAAATTTAAGAACATTTGAAAAAAAATCATATGTGGTTTTAACTGTAAATAAAACAATTATATTCCCGTATAAAATTAAAAGAATTGTACATAATGATAAGGGACATTCATACACTGTATTATTATATACATCTGGAACATTTTGGATACATACTTTCACTAGAATCTGCAAGATTAGATAGAGAAGATAATTACAATGTTAAATATGATAATATTAATCTAAACCATAAATTATCCCCGCAGAACATACTTCTGATACAATTAAAATAAACCCACTTTCTTAAAAAACAAACAAAAAAAACCCCATAGACATATACTTTTATTTGTGATATAAGTAAATAAATAACAAAGCATAAACAATATGCAGCAAAGAGTTTGCCATAGTAATATATTTGATATATATTTATTTTTAGAAACAGAACATTCAATGAGTAATATTAAAATAGTAATATTAAAAGTAATACAAACACTATGCAACATTAAATGTCAAATTAGGAATGTGACATTTAACAAAATGTGGTATGTATATATATATATATATATATATATATATATAGTCTGCAAGAAGCCAGCACTCACTGTTCCTCTATTTCAAACCAGGATGCTTCCCATCATGCTAAATACAAAAGAATCCAATATACTGTATATATATTATATTATATATATATACCTGGCAAAGCTTATATGCAGCTCAAATAAAAACAAATCAGAACAATAATTGTAGAAACCTCAGGGCAAACAAAAGATGACACCTAGATACAAATGTATAACAGATTTATTCAAGATGCTAAATGAGAAAAATCACCCCGTCCACACTAAAAAATGCATACCCTAAAACACTCTATAAAATGGTTCCCCAACAATAAATAGAAGCCAACATTATAACAATGAAGATACTTAGCAAAACTTAAAGTCCATGCATCTTTAACAAAAGAATATTCCAATTGTAGTTGCCTCCATAGATAATGTGTCTATATATATATAAATATATATATATATATATATATATATATATATATATATATATATATATATACAATTATGTTTCCATCTTGGTCTGATGAAGGGGACAGTTGACTCCCTGAAATGTTACTGCACAAAATAATTGTTTGTTTGCTACAAGCCCAGAGAGTGCGGTTTTATATCTTTGAAGTGTGTATATATATATATATATTTATATACGTATATATACACATCTATTGTTAAAATACAATAGTATAAAGCAAACACAAATAGTTAAAACTTAGAGATCCCTGACATTTTACATTTCTGTATCCCACATTATTTTCATTTATTTTTTTTCTTCCTCAGCAAACTTCTAGAGGTTGCAATCAAGTAAAAGTTATCTATTAATTTGAAGTTGCTAATGTTAATTATTACATTGAATTATATGGAGTTGCTATTTAAATTGTGGTAAGTGGAGTAAATAAAAGCAATGATTGTTTTTTAGATTGAAATAACCTAACCAAAATTATATTTGCTGAAATATCTCTTGTTTTCATATTCAGAATTGCTATATTTTCTAAAATCATATTATTTGAAAAGACAAAATAGATATATCCAGTGCTCAAAATTTCCACCCTTGATTAAGGCTATGAAAATTACAAGAATTACAAGAAATCAGCATCAATATTTTATACAAATAGATTTCACAAATCTAGGTCAGATTGCAAAGTATTACAAATATAAAGAATAGCAATAAAAATGAACAAGTCACAATATAAAAACACTACTTTATGCACAAATACTTGAGAAATAGTTTAGGATATGTGGTGTTAAATACATATCTTCTACAAAGACTGAAAGACAACTATAGTCATATTTTTCTACACATGATTACATATACAGCAAAATTACAATAAAACAGCTTTATACTTTTTTAAATAATTAATGGCATGTGAAAAAATATATTTTACACATTAATATTTTTTATACAAAAAAAAAAAGGATTGGTCAAATTGCAAAGTACAAAACCCTTTATCCAAACTACTTGAGACCGGAAAAGGTTTAGATTTTGTATTTGTTTGGATTTTGGAATATTTGTATATTTGCATCTGTAAACTTGTACAGCTTAGTGAGGGGATAGGACCAAGTGTTAAACAACAATATCTTATGTCATTTAGGATATATTTATGTGTCATTATACAGTTTATACAGGGGTCAAGTCCTACAAAAAAAAGTGTGGGAACTCACCAAGACTTCCACCCCCCCCTCACAAATATTATTGTTGTGTATATATATATATATATATACACACACACACAAAGTGTCACTGCCCATTACAAGAGGATCTCGCTATCCCTCTAACCAAGCTGTGCTCTAGCTACCCCCACCAGCAGCAGCAGCAGTGTTTTCTGAAGTGTTTCTATTCTGTGTCCAGAGGGAACTTAGTTCCCCCTGCAAAAATAGGCAAGGAACTCCGTTCCCATGCGTTTCCACTCGACTTGAGCCCTGAGTTTATATATACAAACTAAAGGCCTTTTTACTATAATTTTTAACACGTTTGTACACATAGTACCATCAGAAAGATAGTACAGCGCTGTAATCAGAGAGGAAATAGTTGTTTTAAATAAATATAGACTAGAATTTGCTTTTTAGAACACAAAATGAAACAAAAAATGCAGGCAAGTTAGATGATACTGGGAATTTTTTTTTACATTTTAAGCATTTTATTTAAAAAAAAAAATAAAAAAAAATATTAATGAAAAAGTCCAGATTTCAGAATAATTCTGGATTTGGGGATATGTACCTGTATTAACAAAACAAAAAAAAAGCGTATTATACTGTATTAGTATAAAAATAATTGTATAACAGACTCTTTAATAATAGTAATATTGTTAAATAAATATCTTCCACAAACACTCCAAGGCAAATGAAAAGAGGGGAAACCATTTTGTGTTTTTAGTAGATTTTTCTGTCATGGCACTTTCTGTGACATCATTAAATATACACACCATGAAATATATTTTAAAGGTTCAGAGTAGGCAACTCAGGAAGTGACACTTTGAAGCCATTAATTGTTTAAGGCCTACCTAGCATTATTAAATGTTATAAACAAATGATTCAGATAGAACATGCAATTTTAAACAACTTTCCAATTTACTTCTATTGTATAATTTGCTTTGTTATTTTTGTATCTTGTGTTGAAAAGCATACCTAGGTAGGCTTATGAACACTAATACACTACTGAGAGCTAGCTGCTGATAGGTGGCTGCATATACATGTCTCATGTCATAGGCTCACATGATTTTCAAGGAGTGTGTCTCTGAAATTGTACAACACTTTTGCTAACAAAATTACACTTGCAAGTGCTTTTAAAAGGTTTATTTTGTTTGCAGATCTGTTGCTATATCTTTAGCCTTAAATTACCTACAGACAGTCTATTTTATTGAAAGTCATCCAGTAATACTCAGGGAACCTGATATGTGACGCCAAATTCCTGAAAACAAGGACCATCATATGCTCGTCCATATATTAACCACATTAAAAATGTTAAATCCTCAGTGTGTATGGCAGAGATAGGATTAAAAGGATTAAACAATAAATAAATACTAGATAGAATGGTGTATTCATAGCAAAGATTAGCCTGAGAATAATATGCAAATTTATTTTTAACATTATATTAAATTTAGCCCAAATAAATATGTGCCAGGTAAGGAAATAACAGAGACAAGACAAGGAAATTCAAACAAAGGTTAACCCTTTTAAGGGGTGATCTATATTTACTCCTAGCAGGACTCCCCCCTAATAAACAAAGCAAGTGAAATGCAAACTTTGGCTACATAATTGAGCTTTTATACCTAGAAACATTTCTTGATAAAAGAAATATATGAAATTGGTTATTGTTTCTCAAACCATACTACATCATAACTAGCTAAGGCAGCAAAACAAAAAAAGGCGAAATAATGGACAGAGAAGAGATTCATTTATGTAGCTAAATTATTTTCTCTTTGCTACATTTCATGTCACGTGGGTTCCCTACAATCAAAGTTACGTGACAGGAACATCCTAGAAAATGGAGTTTCATAGAACATGAAGACACATAATAAAAACAGACCAAAGCAGGTTAATAGCAAATATTTTATGTTTTAATTGTTTAAATATTGAAAAATTAAGTGTAAAGCTTGAGTGCAGCCAATAAGGAACTCTATCAACGTGTCACTAGAGTGTGCAAGCAATGACTTTTAAAAGGTATTGGAAAGCCCATACCTTTAAGAATTAAATTACAGGAAATGGGATAAAATAAATAATGAAAAGATTTTTAATACATATTATTAAAGGGACACTAAAGTAAAATTAAACTTTAATCGTTCAGAAAGAGCATGCAAATTTAAACAACTTTCCTATATGCTTCCATTATCTAGTTGTGCTCTGTCTTTTTATATATACACTTTCTGCGGCATCAGCTGCTACTGATCATGTTCAATAGTTCACAGTGTATACGTATATGAGTCTCTAATTGGCTGATGGCTGTCACATGATACAGTGTACAGGGAAATAGAAGTAATTTTTGAAATTTCTTAGAAAAAAAAATCTACTGATAATTTGAAATTCTGAGTAAGTGCTATTGCTCTGTCTTTGTATAGTGGATTTGTGGCTTATGAAATTCTACTTTATTTAATTGTCTCTTTAAAACATTTTTTATTACACTCTCAAAAAGTTAATGTTCCACACTCTGTGGAACAGACAAAAAGCCAAAATCTGTAACCTAGGTTGTCAGAATGCTGCAAATTGCCTAAACCGGCTATCCAACTTGCGGCATTTGCATGTTAGAGAAATGATGGTCTCTTAGGGAGCATGAGACAAAGCACAATTTTAAATAAAAAAGTTTAAAGGGACAGTCAAGTCCAAAAAAAACTTTCATGTTTCAAATAGGGCATGTAATTTTAAACAACTTTCCAATTTACTTTTATCACCAATTTTGCTTTGTTCTCTTGGTATTCTTAGTTGAAAGCTAAACCTAGGAGGTTCATACGCTAATTTCTTAGACCTTGAAGGCCGCCTCTAATCTAAAAGCATTTTGATAGTTTTTCACCACTGGAGGGCATTAGTTCACGTGTTTCATATAGATAACATTGAGCTCATGCACGTGAATTTACAATGGAGACAGCTCTGATTGGCTAAAATGCAAGTCTGTCAAAAGAACTAAAATAAGGGGGCAGTCTGCTGAGGCTGCAAAACTGGGGAATTGGTAATTAAGGGATTATCTATCTTTTAAAACAACAAAAATTCTGGTGTTGACTGTCCCTTAATGTACTTTTATGATCAGTGGCTGTTGAATTAATTATACTAAAGGTGAAATTAATAGTAATATAAAGGAGACCAGATGTAACCAATTCCTTGTTATTCTTAGAGCAAGGCTTATGTTAAAAGGGGCATGAAATCCACATCTAGATAGCATATTATTTTAAATAACTTTCCAAATAACTTCTATTAACAAAGTTGTTTAATTCTCTTGGTATTCTTTCGCGCACTACTAGGAGATAAACACATCCAGTGAGCCAATAATAAAGGGACAATCAAGTCAAAATTAAACTTTCTTGATTCAGATAGAGGATGCAATTTTAAACAACTTTCCAATTTACTTCCATTACCAAAATGTTTAGTCTTTTTTTATATTTACACTTTTTGAGTCACCAGCTCTTATTGAGCATGTGCAAGAATTCAAAGAACATACATATATGCATTTGTGATTGGCTGATGGCTGTCACATGATACAGGAGGATTGGAAATAGACATAACTGAAAATTTGTCAGAAACAAAACTACTACTCATTTGAAGTTCAGACTTAGTGCTATTGCATTGTCTTTTTATCATGCATTTGCTGATTGTGCAAATCTACTGTATTTACTGGTGCTTAAGAGGCATATATGTGCAGCCACCAATCACCAGCTAGCTCCCAGTACTGCATTGCTGGCGCTGAGCCTATCTAGGCATACTTTTCAGCAAAGGATACCAAAACAACAAAGTAAATTGTGAAGTTGTTTAAAATTGCATGCAAGGTTTAGTTTTTACGTCACTGTCCCTTCAATGTGACTCTAAGCACTGACATGCAATCATAATTTACTGCACCAAACTCCTGATTTCAAGCCAATGTAAAGCATCAAAACACAAAATTAGAAAGGTATTTTCTAAGTGCATTAAACTGCATCTAAATCCATTAAACAAAATGCTTGGAAAATATGCTCATTGTCATCAAAAATGAAAAGTAATGGGTTGTAGGGAATATGTATACAATAAGAATGGTTACTGCAGCTGTTTGACATCACCAGGCCCAACTTACTGGGAGGAGACTACTATATCTAATTCTGACATTGTGCTGCTAGTCTGTACCTTTAAAATGGATTTCTAGAAAATATAAAGGTCTCTTTTAGAAGAAGCTTAAAGAATCTGCTATCTCCATTTTATTATAATAGTGATAATGGCAGCCATGTAGCTTATGACAGTTATATGGCACTTGAGAGAGCTGCTGTTTTTTATTGAGCTCTAGCTGCTATTAGAAACAATAATAAGCAGAATGTGAAGTGTAACCATCTCTGCAGTTAGTATTACACACTGCATTGATTAGAGAGCATCTGTCAGTCTTCTTGTTGCACTGACATCACACAGCTCAGATCAATTCACATTAATCGGAAGAAAGCATAGTCGAAAGCTTCCCCCCCAACCTTTCAATTTTTCTATGACGTCAGATGCCAACTTTAAAAAAAAGAAAAAAAAAAAAAGAGGCGTTTATTCATACTAGCGGGCGGTACCATCTTCACTCGCTCTCCTCCCCCCCCTCCATCTATACAATGGAACATGCCTCACGTCACAGAGAGTGAGGGAGGCAGGTAGGCTCGCGCGCAGTGACGTCACTCCGCCGCGGCTCTCGCGCCCAGCCCGCCCATTTCTCTCCTCAGCCTGTGGAGGTGCCGTTAGAAAATGGCCGCCGCGCCAAGCGGAGAAGAGAGACTGTGAGTGCGGGTGGGCTAGGCCGGTCTGCGTCTCCCTTCCCCGCCCCCTCTGCTTGCTGCATGCCTATTATTATGTTCGTGGGTGAGGGGGGCGGGTCCTGCTGTGTGTGTGTGTGAAGCGCCCTCTCTATGAATCCCCTGGGCAGGGAGGCGGGGCTGTGTGGGAATAAATGTTTTAGTCCTTTTCTGTTTGTTGTTTTTAGCTCTTTTTGTCGGAGTGAGATTTTTTTTCTTGTTTCGTTTAAAGTTTGTATTAATTTCTGTCAGGTTTGTTGGTGTAGTTAACAGGCCCTCCCAGCTCGGTGTGTCATTTCATCAGTGCGTCACTAAAACCACCAGCATGGAGAGGCCGGTACAGTCAGTGCTCATCTGACGGTAATTTATGTGCAGTATCTGACTTTATTTACTAAAAAAAAACAGCAAAATAAATGAGGTATTATGGGTAATTCTGTTTTTGAGTGGCAGGTGGTTCTACAAAGAAACTGTCTTAGTTGTACAGTGTGTAGTAAACATGTTTACGGTGTGGAAGTGAGAGATTTGTTTTGAAGGAGTTTGTGTATTTATCTTTATGGTCCAGGTGTTTTGGATGTGGTTCAAATTTTTTCAAAAACATTGATATCCTAAAACATTATAAATTACAGGTACAAACCCTTTTATCCATGCAAGGTTTGGATTTTAGATTATTTGTCTATTTGCATCTATAAAATGGGAGAGGGGATTGTGACCAAGTGTAGATGACAATATCTTGTCATTAGGCAATATGTACTTGTTATTGTATAGCTTATATGTGCAACCTAAAGGTAGTTTTATATCATTTTTAATACTGTTGTGTGTGTGTGTGTATATATATATATAGTACCATCAGAAATATAGCACAGTACTGTAATCAGAAAGGTAAAAGTTGTTTTAAATAATTACAGACTTTTGGAGGGGGGGGGGGGGAGTAATGGTATTTTATAATTTAAAAAATATTAATGAAAAAGTTTGGATTTCAGAATAATTTTGGAATTCCAGATTTGGGAAAATGTACCTGTACTGTGAAGTATTTTAGATATTTTCTGCCTTGTTCGTGCCCTAAGAAATTTACAGAGGGGAATGTAATTGGCACCATGTTTTTGCGGACAGTTTGACACTCTTTCGCAACCTTAAAAAATTTCGAGTCACGTAGCAAAATGACCTTGCTACTCAGGTTTTCAAAGAAGTGACGTACCCCTTTGTCACTTGAAATTAAAGTGTCCGAAGCGGCAATCCGTATTCTTTTGTAACCTTCGACTTCACACCAAAATTCTCAGTGCAATGTAAACAAAATGACTTCAACTAATCTACAGACATACACTTTCCTTTTGCTGATAGTTTATAGCTTTCTGTTTGAAAGACACCTTTTGAGTTCTTATGGCGTGTGTACCTACAAACAATAAAATAACCGGGTTCCACAGAACGATTCAAACACATCCTATGAAGCTATGTTGCGTGAGGTAAACTAACACAGCTGTATGTTATTTCACTTGGTGAACATGAAAATTTTAAAATGTAATTTATATAGTAATCATGGAATTGCTTTTTAAAATTGTTAGGCATTTCAGAAACTAAATGAGCATTGGAGCCATTTGTTTGATCTGCAAAAGTATTTGCTGAACCAGTTAACCCTAAACCGTTCTCATGGAATCCTTTACTAGGATCTGGAAAGCTCCCCCTTACAGCCAGAAATTCTTAAGGTCACTTTAGAGAGACACAGTCCTTTCTCAAACCTAAAAAATGTACCCCAAGAATACGCGTTTTTATAGCTTCTGTATTCATGCATTTCTGTACATGCAAGTAAATATATATAACTTTTTTTTTTTTCTTATGGAATCTTTCAAAGGAAATTACATTTCTTAGAACTCATAAGCATCTATTAATTGTTGCCCATTTTCTTTTGTTGTTGCTTTTCAGTTAAACCTTCATCTGTCAAAACGTCACCTTTCCTCCGCGTACAAAAAGGGTGCTTTTGTGAATTACATCTGTATGGACTGTGAACACAGTAGCCGTGAGTCAATACAGATTTGATTCGCAGTAGTGTGATTTTCGTGGTCAGTGGAATACGGAGGCGATGTGCCTTTTGCATTTTCAAAGTACTTGTGCTGTCAACAGTTGTTAGATGCTTAGTTGTTATGGGGTCTGTTACACTTTTTAATCTTGCAAGTGGGAGATTTTGCCACACACCTTTCAGTGTTAGAAATAACGAATAGTTAAAAAGTTACATCCTAAGTGGACTACATGTGTGAATATTTTGTTAAAATGACTTATTTTAAATTTTATTTTGTGAATTTATACTTTTTTAAAGTGAAGGTCAATTTTGACGAATTAGTGCCTGGTTTTTAATAATCTTATTAAAAACAAGGGCACTTTAATTCATCAAAACTGACATTTTAAAGCGTTTTCTTCAAAAATTTACCTTTTAATCCTGAGAGCCGCTGCAGCGCTTCCTCCGCCCGTCGCAAGTCCTCTTCGTGGGTCCAAAATGACTAATCCGGCTTCATCCAATCACAGTGTTCCCTCAGGACATGATCCCCTCGGGGGGGGGGACGCTGTGATTGGAGGAAGCTGGATTCGTCATTTCTGACGTAAGCAGAGGCTTCCGACACCCTGGGGAATCGATGTAGCAGCTTTCAGGATTAAAAGGTTCGTTTTAGAAGAAAACGCTTGAAATGTCAATTTTGATGAATTAAAGCACCTTTGTTTTTAATAGGATTATTAAAAACTGGGTACTAATTCGTTGAAATTGACCTTCACTTTACTATCAGTAAACTTTCTACAATTTTCATGCTTACTGGCATTTTATTCTGTGTATATGCAATTTTTTTTTTCTTTTAATATAGTCTTAATTTAAAAGAACAGAACTTGCAAATTAACACTTTTCTTTTCCCAGACAGATTTCCTTAACTATTTTTTAATAAAAGATAATAAAACAGTAGATTTGTGTTGTGTTATAAACATTTATTTTTTCCCCAACAAAATTACAGTGGACACATTTTCACATTTTAATTCAAAACTGGTTAATTGTTTGTTTTCTCCCCCCCCCCTACTCATGCTCGCTAATATATAATTGTAAGTGCTGCCTAACTTTTAGTGCCTTAGAGAAAATGAACTCGCTCAAAAATTGTGCCTGTTGCCTAAATTTGTGAGACCTGGCATTTCTTTCTTTGCTTGTCTGTTACATATCCCCACACCCACTCGCTATGGAAACTGAAGAATGTCTTTCTTGTAGATTTTTGTTCAAGAGTCAAAGCTATAAGGTTTTGTCAAGTTGCACATCATGGACACAATTTAACCAAGTTGCTATAAAAGTTTTTGCTGCATTATGGCTGGTAAACTTGAGGCCTGTTTCAATCTTGATTTTTGTGCAAAGTTTAAATGAATCCATTAAAGAAAACTTTTTCTGTTTTATGATTTTTAAATAGCTGCGCCCTGTGAACTTGTCAGATTCTTATTTAGAACGCCTATCAAATGCTTTTCAATTAACTAGGATATGTTCCTTTTTCAGTGCACATTTTAACATGCTCACTTTTTTTCACTAAAATGTTTAAAAATGTGGGATGTTCAATTTTCTTCATATTGTACTCAATTCAGAGTGCTGTTGCAAGAGTCTATATCAGTAGAATAGTAGAACTTCACAGGTAAGTAGTGTGCTCCAGGTGTGTTTGGCCATCACGGTTAAATAATTTTTTGCTGGCACCACATGTGTAAACTACCACTGTTTGTGCATTCCTCGTCAATGGAGGAATACATCTCTTATTTATATATACACACTGTATATAAAATACGCAAAGTATCCAGATACCTAGGTCAAGTTTAAACAATAGCATTTATGAGCAAAAAATCAGTATATATTCACACTAATTTGGTCATAATGACTGCCTCAATCCTTGAGATGCTGGTAGGACTGTTCCAGAATGTTCCTCCATTTCTCCTACAGTGCTGCTGTAGAGGAAGGTCTTGATGTCCAAAATCGGTTTCTGCATTCCAGTTCAATCCATGTTCTGTCTTTTAGGGCTGCAACTAACTATTATTTTCATAATCGATTAATCGGACGATTATTTTTGTTTTCTACTAATCGGATTAAAAGAAACAAACAAATTTTCCTTTTATTTAAAATAAAATCCACATACTGAGTGTTACAAGTATAAACTTCAGACTAAAACTTTACATTAAAACAACTGTTTGTCCAATTTTTAAGCAGCACAACAAATTTTTATAATTAAGTGAAACAAAACAATGATACTCCTTTGCATTGACATGCAGAAATGTCAATATGTCCACATGCTCCTGGCTTATGCTGGCTCTCTATTTGCAAGCTATTTTGTCTTCAGGAGAGAAGAGGTGCTCAGATGGTGTTGAGGTGCTTGAGATGGATAAGTAGGGTTTTGGCAATTCCACCAAGGTGGGATATTTCATTGTCAACTCTCCCCCCCAGAGGCAGAACTTTTTTTCCCCCACTTTCTGTGATGATAATTTTTTTTTAGTAAAAGCTGTTCTGCAGATCATTTTGAAATTAAATTTTAAATTGGGCTGTTACACTAAAGTACCAGCTTAGCTGCAATGTGTTTAACTGAAGAATAAAGCAATTTCTAAATTTTAGAATGTATTGCATTAGTTGAAAATTGCATTGCAAATTTAGATGCAAAGAGAATTAAAGAAGTTTTGTTTTTAAAATGTCTCTTTAATAAATTTGTTTCCTTTGCTCTTGGTCTAACATCAGAAAATTATAAGGTACAAAGGTAATAATTACGAGGTGCATTGCTCACAAAAACGTCTTGCATTCAGGAATCACAGGTTTGCAGACTGGGAAACGCTAGGGGCAGGCTGAAAAAATTCCTCAGAGACCCTCGGCAATCAGTGCGCTACTGCTCGACAGTGTTGCTCTATATTTGACTGTTGGCTTCAAACAGCATTTCACTCTGGCTGTGCTGTGTTAAGGAAAACTTAAGTGCAGCCAGAGCACAGCGCTGTTTGAAGAGAACAGTCTGAAGATAAAACACGTTTTGCCTTGGGGTTCTCCACTAATGCAATGGGTATAACTAAATTCATTCACAGTATCGTTGTATATCCATAATGTTTCATCTAAAAAAAAAATATCTAGTCTGCTCTTAAAAAAAAAAGATTTATATACTTCTAGAGGGTGAATTTGGTACATATAACAATAAAACAAAAAGTCAAAAGCGCTAATGACTATATATCAAGAACAGGAAGAAGCCTTACACAGTTATCTACAGTACATATAATCAATAATAGCAAGCAATCTGCTAATAATTGTGCAAACGGGTAGTAGTGCACTTCAATTCAAATAACTCCTATCAAGCTAGAGCTAGGTGTACGTAACAAGCTTGGCACTATATCATGCAAAGAATAGTCCCAAATTACCTGTTTTAATATAAACAATCCAAATGATGACTCCTATTTTATTTCTGAGTTGCACATAAAGCCAGGGGTAGTTGTAAACTTATACTGTGCTGAAAAAGTGAAAAGTAAACGTCCTTTAAGCCAAGGGCAAGTGGCTGCTGCTGTGCACCAGAGTAACTACGAAAGTGCTAAAAAGCGGAAGCTATGTTAGGAACTATGTATGTAAAATGGCTAGCACTGTGTGTCTAAGACAGTGTTTTTCAACCAGTGTGCCGTGGCACACTAGTGTGCCATGAGAGATCCTCAGGTTTGCCGCGGCAGACTGACAACAGTGTGATATTTTTTTTTAAATCTTGCTTGTTTTTTATTCTGGGACGTTTTTTTATTTTGAGTGAGATGACTATATATACCATAGTCCAGGAGAACCCAGCACACCCATAATGTACCAACTCCCAGAGTGCTCACCTAATCCGTACATAGAGAATTTATTTCACAAAAGGCAAGCACTCGCTGGTATTTTTTTAAACAGTATTTACTGTACAACAAATCAGTGAACGTTTTTGGGCATCCGCCCGTCCTCTGACATGCCTGAGGCTGGGCGGATGCCCAAAAACGTTCACTGATTTGTTGTACAGTAAATACTGTTGTTTAAAAAAATACCAGCGAGTGCTTGCCTTTTGTGAAATAACTTTTATATATACGATGTGTGATTTTTGTAAAATTTTGGGATGGTGGTGTGCCGCAGGATTTTTTAATGTAAAAAAGTGTGCCACGGCAAAAAAAAGGTTGAAAATCACTGGTCTAAGAAACGTGATAAAAAAAAAACTTAATGTTGATTTTAAAACCATTCAATTTCAAAAGGATATGTAATAAAAGCAAGGTACATTCTAAAACAAAAAGATGCATCAACTAAAAAGCAATGTTAATGATACTATAACTCACAAGTTAATGGCCATAATAAATACTGCAGTATTAAAAGGAAGAAAAAACATCTGTGCACAAGAACAAAAAGTTAATATCAAAACATGAGTTCGCTCCGCGGCAAAATAAAGCCCCGAATTCGAAGGACAGAAAGTATTCACTCAGTGTCTAGACTGCTGGTATACTCGGGTTTTCTTGCAGTGTGACCTGAGATTTTGGAAAAATGAATTGAGGGTGGGCATAGTATCCACGGATAGTGGACAATTTTCTCCAACAGCTGTTTATGAAAACCACGGTCAGATAATCAAGTGTAGCCAATTTTAATCCGTCCTATTCTCAGCCGGTCTCCCGTGCACCTCCTGGTACTTGTCTTACAGGTCTCTGAGTAAATCCGGTAACACTGGTATGGTGACCCTAGTAGTAAGGTGTCTCGTTATAGCATAAAGATTGCTACGCATTTCGGCCATTTACCTGCAGCCTTTGTCAATGCTTGACAAAGGACTCAGGTAGACAGCCGAAATGCGTAGCAATCTTTATGCTATAAACATACACCTTCCTACTGGGGCCACCGTACCCCAGTGTTACTGGATTTACTTAGCAACCCGTAAGACAAGTACCAGAGGTGCACGGGAGACCGGCTGAGAGTAGGACGGATCAGAACAGATTAACATTGGCAACACTTGATTATCTGACCAGGGTTTTCATAAACAGCCATCTGAGAAAGTCGCCTGCTATCAGTGGATACTACACCCGCCCTCAATTAGTTTTTCCAGAATCTCAGGTCACACTACAGGAAAACCTGAGTATATCAGTGGTCTAGACGCTGAGTGAGTACTTTCTGTCCTTTTTGAATTAAGGACTTTATTTCACCGCATAGCGAACTCATGTTTTGATATTAACTTTTAGTTCTTGTGCACAGAAGTTTGTTCTTCTTTTTAACCTTTTAGTGCTGTTGTGACGTTTTATTTTGTCCGAACCGCGCTGGGCTTTGTCCTAACCGTTTAGCTGTCCTGAAGCCAACGGTGCTTCCAGGATGCAATCTTGGTCTGGTGGGCGTGCCTAGCGTCATAGGGACGCCCCCCTGACACGATCCCATCATTGAATCTCATGATTGCGGAATTTCTATTTGTTTACAATCGGAACATTGTTCCGATGTAGACAACTTAACCCTGTCATCAAATGATTAATACTGCAGTATTTATTATCGGTTATTTGTAGAATGCCAACAGATTCCGCAGCGTTATAAACATAGGTGAAATACGAGGAAACTTTTATAGGCTTGTAATTTATACTGTTAACATTGCTATTTATTTGATCCATCTTTTTGTTTTAGAATGTTCCCAAGATAATGTACCTTGCTTTAATTACATATCCTTTTGAAATTAAATCGTTTTTTAAATTTTAGATCAACATTAAGTTTATTAACACGTTTCTTAGACACACAGTGCTAGCTATTTTACATACATAGTTCCTAACATAGGTTCCGCTTTTTCTTCTATCCTGCATTTTCTGTATGTAAGGGACATACTTCCTACTAAGAGAGCTTTTGACCTGATCTTTGGCGCTGATTTTATCAATCCTTTTTTTTTTTTTTTTTTGTGTGCTGTGCACAAACCAACTAATCGATTATAAGATTTGTTAATAACTATTTTCATAATTGATTAGTTGTTGCAGCTCTACTGCTTTTAGATTGAGAGCTTGGTGTGGCCAATCCAACACTTAGATATTTCGATCTTAAAACCAAAATTGGACAGACCCTGCAGTGAGAAAGTTCCTTTAGTAGTATGTGATACCTTTTTAAATGGACCAACAAAATCGCCTCTTCTTCAGATGTAGATATTGCAACAACCCTTTTTCTGTGCAGTGAGAAAACTCAATCTTGCTGAAAATTCTAGGGGTCTGTGTTAGTACTACCATAGCATGGGTAGTGCAGAATTGTCCAGTCAGGAGGGCATGTAACCAAAGCACAGAGTCCTTCACCTGTAGAAGTAAGTTCACACCATCACAGATCCCTCTCCAAGCGTAATGGTCGTGACATTAGAGTCTAGCCGATATCCAGATGTTCTTCAGACAAAAGGCACACTGAGATACAACTAGCTGGAAAAGAAGACTAAGTAGCATGATTTGTCATTTTCTGCCTAACCACGTCAGTCCAGCCCCGATATGCCAGGCAATGTTCCTCTGAATAAGGAATATGTCAACCCCGTTTTGGCCTTCTTGGGGCCTTTGTGAGTGAGGTGCCACCATATTCATCTAAGCACATTAGGCAAGGAGTCCATGTCTGGTTTCCCCCATCACCCTTAGGTAGACTTCTGAGAATACAAACAGAGAAGCGCTCTACCAGTAACGAACAACAGCTCAGTAGCTTGTTCTATAGTGTTACCACCTAGGAACAGCCTCTTTTAGCCAATTTATACTTTTCACAGAGAAGAGCTTTCCTCAAGTTATATCAGTCTGATTCCACCTAACTAGCTCAGCCCAGGCCCAAAATACCAGGCAATCCTGCTCTGAACTAGGAACATGGCAAACCCCAATAGATTGTTTCAGGTTTCTTTGGGCCTAGTCAGTGAGGTGCAACCATATTCCTCTAAGCACATTGGGCAAGGAGTCCATGTCACATTAGTTTTAATAATTTCCCTTTAAAAAAAACTGGAGTTGATCACAAACTTGCTCTTGTTTTTGGTAGATCACAATTTGTTAACTTTGGTCAGTTTTGTTAGTGTATTATTTTTTTCTTAGACATGAAACCCAATTCAAATGTACTTTATTTTATCTATTTTGTTCTCTTAGTATCCTTTGTTGAAAAGCATACCTAGATATTCTTAGTAGGTGCTGATTGGTGGCTGTACATATATGCCTCTTGCCATTGTCATGTTTGGCTATCTATCGCGGAATGTGTAATGATTCATTATGATAGCAATATAATACATAGAAACCTTTATTTGTTATCAGCATTAGCAGAAAATTTAAGTTATACTCTCTGAATACACCGACTAATCACTACCTGAATGCGGTGTTAAAGGTGATATTTAGATAAGCTGAACACATCGTATTTATATTTACAATATATAGCAACTCAGAACATATGAGGGTGCAAACTTAATACTACTCTGCTCAGTCAATTGGATTGAATGAATAACTAGTGTTTACATAGGCAGTTATGTATCTATTTTGTATGCTTTACGTACAATGTAGCAGCTAAGACACATGACTATTACTGCAGGACTTTATACAAGTAAACCCGTGGCATATATACCAATAGGAGACAATGTTATTATTTCAAGTGAGTTTATCTCTTGCATGCTGAAAATTCAAAATATATCAAACTTAACTTGATTTAAAATATTTTAATGTTTTTGTTCTCCTAAGAATATCAATTTGATACATGACTAGTGATAACCTATTGCTAAAACGCTGTATAACAGCTAAACACTAAATCCACAGAAGGATTATTTTGGCAATTGCAGCACATATCGGCATATTAGTAGAGACGTAGTGAATCTACTTTATGGGTATTAAATCTGATGCACTGGTATCATAGCATTTAACTGCTAACCAGTCACAAATAACCCTAAAGTTACTCTATTATGGTCTACTACATAGTATAAATATGAGGCATTGCCAATAATATATTTAATCCAATACGAGCCTTATTATTTATAAGATTAATATATTAACACATATTGTTTATTGCGTTGCATCCTGTGATTTCTTTGTATTCTTATACACTTGATTACTTTGCCTTAGCAATCATACTGAATAGGTTTGGTATATATAACAATATTATACCCACAAGGATATACAGTGGGTTTAACCTTTCAGTCACTGATTTAGCTTTAGCATTACACCTATATTAAACTGGTGTTACAGCAGATAATGATACTTTATCCCCCAGGTGGGTTGTCTAATAGTAATTCATCACTTTATCAGATGTACTATATATGTGTTATCTCATACAACTTCTAGTTGTCTAGGGTTTTTAAAGTGTGCCCAATTTTTAATCAATACTATTAAAGTTTAATTTTTATTGTGTCATTTTCTTTTTTTCACACCATTCACGCCACACACACACTAATGTAATTATTGAGGATATGAGTGCTATTTAAGTGTACCCCTTTTTCACAACCCTCTTGGTTGGTTGTTTGTAAATGTTTGGCTATCTACCAGAAGTGCATTGCTGCTGCTTCAACAAAGGATACAAAGAGAATGAAGCATATTAGAGAAGGGAAGTAAACTGGAAAGTGGTTTCAAATTGTATGTTCTATCTGAAACATGAAAGAAACATTTCGGGTTTCATGTCTCTTTAGTATCCCTGAAGCTTCTAGAGACACAAATCTGAAAACAAAATGTGCGGGTTTACTTCATAGTGTGTTGTAATGCTAATATGTGTTGTGTACAGCTCCATAAAGATGTGTTTATGTCTTTTTAAAGGATTTGAACAAGAATTTTTATTTGGCATGGCGTGTTGGGTTGTGAATTTAGTAATTTTTTAAATTATTGTAAAATTGTTTGTTGTTTAACTTTAAATAATTGAGCAGGTTGTGTCCTAACATCATCCAGTATTGAGGTGGTTAATTTCAGTATGTTTTGCACATGCACAAAACCAATGTTATGAAAACTTTTGGGGTACTTAGTAATAAGTCCAAAATTGTTGCTCAGGGTTTACCAAGTTCTTTTAATTGTTGTAATAAGTAAACAATGGCCTGTAAACGTACATTTAAAGGGACATGAAACCTTCCCCCCCCCACCATGATTCAGATAGAACATAGTTTACTTCTGTTATCAATTCTGCTTTGTCTTGGTATCCTTTGTTGAAGGAGCAGCAATGTACTACTGGGAGCTATCTCAAAACATTAGTAAGCCAATGACGAGGCATATATATGCAGCCACCAATCGGCAGCTAGCTTCCAGCTCCTTAGCTACCTAGGTATGCTTTTAAAGAATAGATACCAAGAGAATGAAGTAAAGAAAAGTAAATTGGAAAGTTGTTTAACCCTGGGTGCTAAGCTGGATTCAAGTTTTTTTTTTTTTTTTTTTTACTTTTTTAAAATACATTTAACTTTTTACTTTTTTTTCCAGATCCCCAAGACTTATATAGTTGGAAAGGCTAAGCAGCATGCCCCCATTTCCCTATATTGTCCATTGTTAATTTTATATAAAGTTGTGCGGTGAGATCACGTCATTGCGTGTGACGTCACAGGGCGAATCGTGAAGCCCCGGCGATGCCTCTCACTATTCAGGCCAGATCGCTGGGGTGGGAGCCCCCAGATTGCCCTCAAGGTGGGGGAGTGCTAGCGACTGCTCTGAGCCGTCGTTGGCATCTAACTGGGACAATTTGCAACGGCTCAGAGCCATCGTTAGCACTCAAAGGGTTAAATGGATTTGAAACCCATTTTTTCTTTCTTTCATGATTCAGATAAAGCATGCAACTTTCTAATTTACTCCTATTATCAATTTTTCTTCGTTCTCTTGTTATGCTTTGTTGAATGAGCAGCATTGCACTGCTGGTTGCTGACTAAACACATGGGTGACGCAATGACAATTGGTATATATATATGCAGCCACCAATCAGCAGCTAAAACCTAGGTTCTTTGCTGCTCCTGAGCTTTCCTAGATAAACCTTTCACAAAATGATAACAATAGAAGGAAGCAAATTAAATAATAGAAGTAAATTGGAAAGTTGTTTAAAATTGTATTCTCTGAATCATGAAAGCATTTTTTTGGGTTTCATGTCCCTTTAAAATTGGATACTCTTTCTGAACAAGGAAATACATATTTGTGGTTTTATGTCCCTTTTAAATACTGCTTATGTTTCTGTAAAAATTGTGTGTTGTCCCATGACCCCTAGAAAAGACAAAGCAAAATCTGCAACTTGGGTTTTCAAAACAAAGACATCCTGCGAAGCGTGAGACAAGCACAATTATTGCAATTTTAACTATCCTTTAAATGTTGAGAGTTTGGATAGTGATCAGAAAAACACAAGGCCCTTTTTCTTCAAAACAATAATGAAAAAAGATAAACCGTGAAAAAGGTTGATTGTGGTCAGACTGACATAAAAAATAGCTCTTCAGCAGCTGTTATGTGCCAATAATTAGCAAACAATAGATTGAGAACAAGTCCTCTGTGTTTAAATGCAGTGTTCTCCACAGAAAATGTTGCAAGCTGGATGGCATTATGAAGTAGCTGGATGGGGCAGTATAATATTTTCTAATATATCATGTTCTAGTATCCAAAGCAAAAATTAATTGCATAATTTAAAGGGATGGCAAATGTTAAAAATGTTACATAATTCTGCACATAGTGCAAAATTATGTAACATTATCTTAGCGACACCTCAAAAAACCCCAAAAGACTTTAGCCCCCAAAGTTACTTTCCTCGTTTCCTGTCCAGGCTCTTTTGATCAGGTCTTCTTTGCAAAAGCGGTTCATGTGCGCGCTTTCTAATCACAGTGCACCCAATTGAGCTATTAAACTAAAAGTAGCACAGTCTGGTAGCGGGAGCGAGCTACATTTAGTTCAATAGCACAATCTTAAATCTTTTTTTTGTTTTCAAGCTGTCGCTAAGATAATGTTAGATAATTCTACACCCTTATTTTTTTACATTTACTGTCCCTTTAACATGTTTTTAATGATAATTGGTATTTTATATAGATGTATGGAGAATAGCCCAAAAAAATAAGGAGCCATGGGTAAAGTTCTTGGAGCCCGTGGCTCCTGGGTTTTTTGAGCCCTGTTATAAGGGGTGAAACAAAATGCTCTAATGAAGTGTAATGTTTTTCATTGTCACATTTTAATACATGGCCTATATCTAAAACTGTTCATTAGGGGTCCTCTAATTTATACATGCATTTTCTTGTATGACGTATATTTCCATTCATAAGCACTCAAAGGATCTGTGTTTATTTTTTTACCATAACAAAATTCATATGTATAATTTCTGTGTTGAAGATGAGTAATTTTTAATGTCTTGTATGTTTTTCAGTTGTTTATTCAGTAAGCCTTGTCATTTTTTAAGAGCACACCAGCATATTTTATATAGTCTTAAAGGGACATTAAACCCATTTTTCTTTCTTTCATGATTCAGATAGAGAATACCATTTTAAACAACTTTTTAATTTACTTCTATAATCTAATTTGCTTAATTCTCTTGATAGTCTTTCCTGAAAAGCATATCTAGATAGGCTCAGTAGCTTCTGATTGGTGGCTGCAAATATTTGCCTCATGTGATTGGCTCACCCATGTGCATTGCTATTTCTTTAACAAAGGATATATAAAGAATAAAGCAAATTCGATAATAGAAGTAAATTGGAATGTTGTTTAAAATTGTATTCTCTCTCTGACTCATGAAAGACAATGTTTGAGTTTAAGATAAAATGACCCATCTTAATTTTAGTAGTACTTAGGTCGCAAACCAAATGTTCCTTTTTTTCTATTTATGTTTAAGCAAAGTTAAATTGGTTGCAGGAACGTTTTATTAATACAAAGCTCTGCTTTTGTGTGTTGAGATTACGTGTTCTGTATAAGTCTTTCTAATATATAGTGTATGTGCAGCTTTATACCAGTCTCAGTTTCTTATAATATGCCCAAAAAGTTGGTTACTGTGGCTCCCTTGCCAGCTAGCCCAGTGAATATTTGCATTGGAATATTCAGTATTCTGGTAGGTTATTCTGATGACCTGACCAAGAAAGGAAATGCTTAAAAGCTTGTTTTCAATATGAAATGTTAGTCTGTTAAAAAAAAAAAGTATCAGGTACTGTAATGCAATTATTTTAGCCCCTCCATTTTTTTTTTAGAACTTGTATGTTCAGTTTAGCAGGTAAGAACAATATTGTTACACACGTTCTAATGGGAAAGCATGATTTAAAATTGTGTCTTTTTATAGGACATGTCACAACTCAAGTTTGCAGACAGACAGACTAGAATTTGGTTCTGTAAATGTAGCTTAAAGGGATATTAAAGTCAAAATTAAAATGTGCATGGGTGCATTTCAATTTTAAATAGCAGCGTTTTTGTGATATACTTCCAGTAGTAAAATGCTTCTAGAAAAATATATTAGTTATTAATGTATGCTGTAAGGGCCTGTGTATCTGTATTCAAGCTCAGAATGCTGGCGGTGGGTGTGTATTGTGTCTGTGAAGACTTTATTTTTGTCATACAAGCCACTACTCTGCATCTCTGAGAAAGTGTAGTGTTTGAAAACTGGTGCATGGGCCATCGCATCAAATGTGCTTATGCTGATGGAAAAGAGTAACTTTTACTAGAATCATTTTTGCTAATGGAAGTATATTGGAAAAATGCTTCTATTTAAAATTAATATGCACCCATGCACATTTCAATTTTGTGATCAGTCCACGGGTCATCATTACTTCTGGGATATAACTCCTCCCCAACAGGAAATGCAAGAGGATTCACCCAGCAGAGCTGCATATAGCTCCTCCCCTCTACGTCAGTCCCAGTCATTCTCTTGCACCCAACGACTAGATAGGATGTGTGAGAGGACTATGGTGATTATACTTAGTTTTTATGACTTCAATCAAAAGTTTGTTATTTTACAATAGCACCGGAGCGTGTTATTACTTCTCTGGCAGAGTTTGAGGAAGAATCTACCAGAGTTTTTTACTATGATTTTAACCGGAGTAGTTAAGATCATATTGCTGTTCTCGGCCATCTGAGGGAGGTAAAAGCTTCAGATCAGGGGACAGCGGGCAGATGAATCTGCATTGAGGTATGTAGCAGTTTTTATTTTCTGAATGGAATTGATGAGAAAATCCTGCCATACCGTTATAATGACATGTATGTATACACTTCAGTATTCTGGGGATGGTATTTCACCGGAACTACTCTGTTAAAAGTCACTAATCCTTTTAATAAGTATTTATCATGTTAAACGTTTTTGCTGGAATGTAGAATCGTTTACATTTCTGAGGTACTGAGTGAATAAATATTTGGGCATTATTTTCCACTTGGCAGTTGTTTGGTTTTAATTGTGACAGTTTCGTTTCTCTTCACTGCTGTGTATGAGGGAGGGGCCGTTTTTGGCGCTCTTTGCTACGCATCAAAAAATTCCAGTCAGTTACTCTTATATTTCCTGCATGATCCGGTTCATCTCTGACAGATCTCAGGGGTCTTCAAACTTCTTTGGAGGGAGGTAGATTCTCTCAGCAGAGCTGTGAGAATTTTATATTGACTGTGAATAAAAACGTTGCTCTATAATTTTTATGTCAAATTTAATTATTGTTATTTTACTAATGGGAACAAACCGTTGCTAAAAGTTGTGTTGTTTTAAAGTTTGATGCTATAACTGTTTTTCAGTTCATTGTTTCAACTGTCATTTAATCGTTTAGTACCTCTTTGAGGCACAGTACGTTTTTGCTAAAAAAGATTATAACCAAGTTGCAAGTTTATTGCTAGTGTGTTAAACATGTCTGACTCAGAGGAAGATATCTGTGTCATTTGTTCCAATGCCAAGGTGGAGCCCAATAGAAATTTATGTACTAACTGTATTGATGCTACTTTAAATAAAAGTCAATCTGTACAATTTGAACAAATTTCACCAAACAGCGAGGGGAGAGTTATGCCGACTAACTCGCCTCACGCGGCAGTACCTGCATCTCCCGCCCGGGAGGTGCGTGATATTATGGCGCCTAGTACATCTGGGCGGCCATTACAGATAACATTACAAGATATGGCTACTGTTATGACTGAAGTTTTGTCTAAATTACCTGAACTAAGAGGCAAGCGTGATCACTCTGGGGTGAGAACAGAGTGCGCTGACAATACTAGGGCCATGTCTGATACTGCGTCACAGCTTGCAGAGCATGAGGACGGAGAGCTTCATTCTGTAGGTGACGGTTCTGATCCAAACAGATTGGATTCAGATATTTCAAATTTTAAATTTAAATTGGAGAACCTCCGTGTATTACTAGGGGAGGTCTTAGCAGCTCTCAATGATTGTAACACCGTTGCAATACCAGAGAAACTGTGTAGGTTGGATAAATACTTTGCGGTACCGGCGAGTACTGACGTTTTTCCTATACCTAAGAGACTAACTGAAATTGTTACTAAGGAGTGGGATAGACCCGGTGTGCCGTTCTCACCCCCTCCAATATTTAGAAAGATGTTTCCAATAGACACCACCACTCGGGACTTATGGCAAACGGTCCCTAAGGTGGAGGGAGCAGTTTCTACTTTAGCTAAGCGTACCACTATCCCGGTGGAGGATAGCTGTGCTTTTTCAGATCCAATGGATAAAAAATTAGAGGGTTACCTTAAGAAAATGTTTGTTCAACAAGGTTTTATATTGCAACCCCTTGCATGTATCGCGCCGATTACGGCTGCGGCAGCATTTTGGATTGAGTCTCTGGAAGAGAACCTTAGTTCATCTACGCTAGACGACATTACGGACAGGCTTAGAGTCCTTAAACTAGCTAATTCATTCATTTCGGAGGCCGTAGTACATTTAACCAAACTTACGGCTAAGAACTCAGGATTCGCCATACAGGCACGTAGGGCGCTGTGGCTAAAATCCTGGTCAGCTGATGTTACTTCTAAGTCCAAATTACTTAATATACCTTTCAAGGGGCAGTCTTTATTTGGGCCCGGTTTGAAAGAAATTATCGCTGACATTACAGGAGGTAAGGGCCACGCCCTACCTCAAGACAAAGCCAAAGCTAAGGCTAGACAGTCTAATTTTCGTCCCTTTCGGAATTTCAAAACAGGAGCAGCATCAACCTCCTCTGCACCAAAACAGGAGGGAGCTGTTGCTCGTTACAGGCAAGGCTGGAAGCCTAACCAGTCCTGGAACAAGAGCAAGCAGGCCAGGAAACCTGCTGCTGCCCCAAAGACAGCATGAACCGAGAGCCCCCGATCCGGGACCGGATCTAGTGGGGGGCAGACTTTCTCTCTTCGCCCAGGCCTGGGCAAGAGATGTTCAGGATCCCTGGGCGCTAGAGATCATATCTCAGGGATACCTTCTAGACTTCAAATTATCTCCCCCAAGAGGGAGATTTCATCTGTCAAGGTTGTCAACAAACCAGATAAAGAAAGAAGCGTTTCTACGCTGTGTACAAGATCTGTTATTAATGGGAGTGATCCATCCGGTTCCGCGGTCGGAACAAGGACAAGGGTTCTACTCAAACCTGTTTGTGGTTCCCAAAAAAGAGGGAACTTTCAGGCCAATCTTAGATTTAAAGATTCTAAACAAATTCCTAAGAGTTCCATCGTTCAAAATGGAAACTATTCGGACAATCTTACCCATGATCCAAAAGGGTCAGTACATGACCACAGTGGATTTAAAAGATGCTTACCTTCACATACCGATTCACAAAGATCATCACCGGTATCTAAGGTTTGCCTTCTTAGACAGGCACTACCAGTTTGTAGCTCTTCCATTCGGATTGGCTACGGCTCCAAGAATCTTCACAAAGGTTCTGGGTGCCCTTCTGGCGGTACTAAGACCGCGAGGGATTTCGGTAGCTCCGTACCTAGACGACATTCTAATACAAGCTTCAAGCTTTCAAACTGCCAAGTCTCATACAGAGTTAGTTCTGGCATTTCTAAGGTCGCATGGATGGAAAGTGAACGAAAAGAAGAGTTCTCTTTTTCCTCTCACAAGAGTTCCATTCTTGGGGACTCTTATAGATTCTGTAGAAATGAAGATTTACCTGACAGAAGACAGGTTAACAAAGCTTCAAAATGCATGCCGTGTCCTTCATTCCATTCAACACCCGTCAGTAGCTCAATGCATGGAGGTGATCGGCTTAATGGTAGCGGCAATGGACATAGTACCTTTTGCACGCCTACACCTCAGACCGCTGCAATTGTGCATGCTAAGTCAGTGGAATGGGGATTACTCAGATTTGTCCCCTACTCTGAATCTGAATCAAGAGACCAGAAATTCTCTTCTATGGTGGCTTTATCGGCCACACCTGTCCAGGGGGATGCCATTCAGCAGGCCAGACTGGACAATTGTAACAACAGACGCCAGCCTACTAGGTTGGGGCGCTGTCTGGAATTCTCTGAAGGCTCAGGGACTATGGAATCAGGAGGAGAGTCTCCTTCCAATAAACATCCTGGAATTGAGAGCAGTTCTCAATGCCCTTCTGGCTTGGCCCCAATTAACAACTCGGGGGTTCATCAGGTTTCAGTCGGACAACATCACGACTGTAGCTTACATCAACCATCAGGGAGGGACAAGAAGCTCCCTAGCAATGATGGAAGTATCAAAGATAATTCGCTGGGCAGAGTCTCACTCTTGCCACCTGTCAGCAATCCACATCCCGGGAGTGGAGAACTGGGAGGCGGATTTCTTGAGTCGCCAGACTTTTCATCCGGGGGAGTGGGAACTTCATCCGGAGGTCTTTGCCCAAATACTTCGACGATGGGGCAAACCAGAGATAGATCTCATGGCGTCTCGCCAGAACGCCAAACTTCCTCTCTACGGGTCCAGATCCAGGGATCCGGGAGCGGTTCTGATAGATGCTTTGACAGCACCTTGGAACTTCGGGATGGCTTATGTGTTTCCACCCTTCCCGCTGCTTCCTCGATTGATTGCCAGAATCAAACAGGAGAGAGCATCAGTGATTCTAATAGCGCCTGCATGGCCACGCAGGACTTGGTATGCAGATCTAGTGGACATGTCATCCTGTCCGCCTTGGTCTCTACCTCTAAGACAGGACCTTCTGATACAGGGTCCATTCAAACATCAAAATCTAACTTCTCTGAAGCTGACTGCTTGGAAATTGAACGCTTGATTTTATCAAAACGTGGTTTTTCTGAGTCGGTTATTGATACCCTGATACAGGCTAGGAAGCCTGTTACCAGAAGGATTTACCATAAAATATGGCGTAAATACCTATACTGGTGCGAATCCAAAGGTTACTCCTGGAGTAAGGTTAGGATCGCTAGGATATTGTCCTTTCTACAAGAAGGTTTAGAAAAGGGTCTATCAGCTAGTTCATTAAAGGGACAGATTTCAGCTCTGTCCATCTTGTTACACAGGCGTCTGTCAGAAAATCCAGACGTCCAGGCCTTTTGTCAGGCTTTAGCTAGGATCAAGCCTGTGTTTAAAGCTGTTGCTCCGCCATGGAGTTTAAACTTAGTTCTTAACGTTTTACAGGGTGTTCCGTTTGAACCCCTTCATTCCATTGATATAAAATTGTTATCTTGGAAAGTTCTGTTTTTAATGGCTATTTCCTCGGCTCGAAGAGTCTCTGAGTTATCAGCCTTACATTGTGATTCTCCTTATCTGATTTTTCACTCAGACAAGGTAGTTCTGCGTACTAAACCTGGGTTCTTACCTAAGGTAGTCACTAACAGGAATATCAATCAAGAGATTGTTGTTCCATCCTTGTGTCCAAATCCTTCTTCAAAGAAGGAATGTCTTCTACACAATCTGGATGTAGTTCGTGCCCTCAAGTTCTACTTGCAGGCAACTAAAGATTTTCGCCAAACTTCTTCCCTGTTTGTCGTTTATTCTGGACAGAGGAGAGGTCAAAGAGCTTCTGCTACCTCTCTCTCTTTTTGGCTTCGTAGCATAATACGTTTAGCCTATGAGACTGCTGGACAGCAGCCTCCTGAAAGAATTACAGCTCACTCCACTAGAGCTGTGGCTTCCACTTGGGCCTTTAAGAATGAGGCCTCTGTTGAACAGATTTGCAAGGCTGCAACTTGGTCTTCGCTTCATACTTTTTCCAAATTTTACAAATTTGACACTTTTGCTTCTTCGGAGGCTATTTTTGGGAGAAAGGTTCTTCAGGCAGTGGTTCCTTCTGTATAATGAGCCTGCCTATCCCTCCCGTCATCCGTGTACTTTTGCTTTGGTATTGGTATCCCAGAAGTAATGATGACCCGTGGACTGATCACACATAACAGAAGAAAACATAATTTATGCTTACCTGATAAATTCCTTTCTTCTGTTGTGTGATCAGTCCACGGCCCGCCCTGTTTTAAGGCAGGTAAATATCTTTTAAATTATACTCCAGTCACCACTTCACCCTTGGTTACTCCTTTCTCGTTGATTCTTGGTCGAATGACTGGGACTGACGTAGAGGGGAGGAGCTATATGCAGCTCTGCTGGGTGAATCCTCTTGCATTTCCTGTTGGGGAGGAGTTATATCCCAGAAGTAATGATGACCCGTGGACTGATCACACAACAGAAGAAAGGAATTTATCAGGTAAGCATAAATTATGTTTTTTTTTTGCCCATACCTTTGCTCAGGGTGTGACACATTTGCTTAATTTTTAGATTGCATATAGAGTTGCCATATCGCCGCTTTAAGGGGGACACACATGAAAAATACATTTGCCAGGGATCTTATAATGGAAAATTATTCAAATATTTCTTTAAACAGCCCCTGACATAAGTATTTTTCATAAGTGTCCTCCCTTAAAGCATCAATATGGAAACCCTAATTACACACACATCCCTATTGGCTCTCCGGGAAGGAGAGATTGGCTTCTGAAACCTCACTGCCCACATCCTCAGAACACCCATGAATATTCCCACAGGTCTTCCTATTTACAAACAGGGGAAAGGGGTGAGATGCAGCATTAAAGGGACAGTAAGCTCTGTTTTAAAAAAATAAAAATAAATTATTATTGCACCTGTGCGTATATTATGTTATGGGTTTTAGTAGTAATCTGCAACATTTTGAAGAGCCTCAATTTTTACCTTTTGTGGCCCCTCCCCCATCTGGGTAGTTTGTGTTTTCTTTCTAATGACACAATGAGTCCACCGATCATCTAATTACTAATGGGATATATCACTCCTGCCCAGCAGGAGGCGGCAAAGAGCACCACAGCAAATCTGTTAAATATCACCTCCCTTCCCTCCCACCCCAGTCATTCTCTTTGCCTATGTTAGAGAAAGGAAGTGGTAAAGTTAGGAGTTAGAAAAAGATTCTTCAAGCAAGATTTTATTATTTTTTAAGTAGTGCAAGATTGTGCTGCTTTGTTCTAGGGTGTAGACGTAGTCCATATCAGTCTCTTCAGTAGAGCAGTGGTGGCTTTAGAGGAATGGGAACTTGTGGGACATAATTCTCACTGCGCCTCCCATGTAGTTTATGCTGCTCTAATACTGAACGCCTGAGTAAGATTAATCAGTCTTTTTTCTCTTTCCACAGATCCATGGGAGGGAGAGGACCTCTCAAACCTAATGAGCTGCCTGGCAGATCTTTGCGGTAAGTGCTGCTTTATTTTTTTCTGAGAGAAAAATTGGGCACTTTATTTATTGGGACTTTCCTCTATAGGTTGGGGGAACATATTCCATAAGGCAGTATTCATTATAGCAGGCACTGGGGCTACTCATAACTGGGGCTGAGGAGTTTAAGGTCTCATACTGTGTGGTTTTCACTTCTCCCGGTGGTTTGCGCGTAAGAGTCTTTTACCGACCGGGAGATTATTTAAGGGGCTCATACTTTGTGTGGTTTTCTCTTCTCCCGGCGGTTTGCCTGTAAGAGACTTTTTACCGACCGGGAGATTATTTTTTTAAGACGCCCACAATGGGCAGGACTAGCTGAGGCGGCGATTACTGTTGCACACCTTTTTTATCCTGCGCTTCCGGATCGGAATTGTTTACGCAGTGGCTGGTTTCAGACGCAGAAACGATTGCTAGAAGCTTCAGCCTACTTTGGACTTTTTTTTTTCACTGTAGAGCTGTCGAGTCTGGATTGCTCTACTAAAAAAGGGAATTCCTCCGGTGCAGCAGGGCAGGTAGGCACCTCAGGAGAGCTAAGCTGAGGTGTAGAGGTTGTCTGCAGACTTTTTATATCATTATCGGTTTCCTTGCTGCAAAAGTAAAAAAGTTACCTTTTAAAATTTAAAGAGACAGTAACAATTTTTTTTTTTTCTGTTTTAATTTTTATTAAAAAATATAAGTTTTTTATTTGCTAATTTGATCCATTGTGAGTCAAAATGGATCAAGAGGCCCTACAAAATGTCACTTATTCATTATGTTTTGATGCCAATGTGGAACCACCAATCCCTTTCTGTTCCCCATGTATTGAGAGAACTTTAAATTATAGAGACTTTTTTCCGAGGCAACATTTTCTAAGGCAGGAGTCTAATGACAATGTTCAGTATATGCCGCAGCTTTCTCCTCAAGCGTTCCAACTTCTACCGCCCACACCTGCGTTTCCTCTCTAACTCCTGGAGTTACGTTGCAAGACATTGCTTCCCTCATGTCCTCTGCAGTTTCTGATGCGTTGTCTGCTTTTCCCATGTTGCAGGGAAAGCGCAAGAGGAAAAATAGTCATTAAGCGAGGATACTTCAGTAGCATCTGAAGGTGAAATCTCAGATTCTGACAGTGTAATTTCTCCTGCTGATACTGAAGTTGTATCCTTCAGGTTTAAGCTAGAACACCTCCGTCTGTTACTCAAGAAGGTTTTAGCTACATTGGACGACAGCGACACCATGGTCTTAGTTAATCCTAAGAATCCAGTAAACTAAACAAATATTTTGATGTATACACTGTTATTGGGGAGTTTAGCTATAAAAAATTGTTTAGTTACTTAAACCTTATATGAAGGATCAGTGTGCAGGCCCTTAAAAGTTACATATACATTTAATTTACAGACAGAAAAGGTAGAAACTAAATAAGTTACTACACAAAAGACAGGGATCCCAGCTCATCATTTTATTTCAAGATACAAATATCAAAATACACCATATACAAATGGTTAGCCACAGTGCCTTACTAATTGTGCATATACATTATAAACAAGGTATCTGCATAAGCAAAGAAATATATAAACAGATGAACCATTCAGTGTACTTAACGGACATTGCTTTGTTGACCTAAAAGCTACTTGCGAGCAGGAGCACGTTTAAACTGTGTACATTAACATCGCAACACCTCCACTAGAGAGTGGCTTCATAGATTGCGAAAAACGGCCACCATAGTGATCCGAGAGGATCTATGCCTGTTAATATTACCTCTATTAATATAGGTTAAAATATTGCACATATAATTAGATGCAACTATAACAATTATATACATATGCCCCAGCAAGCATTATGGTAAAAACAGACTAAGGGGTATGTACAACTCCTCTGCGTACATCTACATAACGGGTTGCTCTGTTCTAGACCAACCGGATGGTAACAGTTTCTAGATTTGCAGTAGAAAAAGGAGGAACTTTGTTTGTTACACACTTGTTACAAGTAGCCGTGCCTACTTCAAGATGAACTTTGGAACCGAGAGATGGTGACACGCGGGGAAATAAACCTCTTGTAAGTTCATATTAAAGCACAGTGACCCTGTTCACTCCTTGTACTTTGTGGAAAGTCCCGGACTTTTGACCGTTGGTAAAAACACATGGTTTAAATTTGTCTAAGGACATATGCTTAAGTGAGTGCTTAATAAGCAGTATATGTACACCTACCTCACGGAAGGAAAAATTCTTAGCGATTCTATTTGAACTGTTTTATAACAGCAGCGAGTTCTGCCTCTTTGACATTTTTCAATGCCTACGTCAGAAGTCCCTATACAATACATGGTGTTTGTCTGTTCAATATACCATGCTTGAACAATCTGATTAATTAACATTTTGGTTTCTGCTGATTGCTAACACTGTACCATTACCCTTGTTGTCTTATTATTGTAATATTCAGACTCGATTTCTGGGGTTGTACATCCTTTTACATGCTTAATTTTCATGGCACCAAGTACTATTCAATATAGTGGTGTCCTCTGAAAGAGGAGTTGTACATACCCCTTAGTCTGTTTTTACCCTAATGCTTGCTGGGGCATATGTATATAATTGTTATAGTTGCATCTAATTATATGCAATATTTTAACCTATATTAATAGAGGTGATATTAACAGGCATAGATCCTCTCGGATCACTATGGTGGCCGTTTTTTTAGCAATCTGTGAAGCCACCCTCTAGTAGAGGTGTTGCGATGTTAATGTACACAGTTTAAACTTGCTCCTGCTCGCAAGTAGTTTTTTGGTCAACATAGCAATATCCGTTAAGTACACTGAATGGTTCATCTGTTTATATATTTCTTTGCTTATGCAGATACCTTACATACCTTTATAATGTATATGCACGATTAGTAAGGCACTGTGGCTAACCATTTGTATATGGTGTATTTTGATATTTGTATCTTGAAATAAAATGATGTGCTGAGATCCCTGTCTTTTGTGTAGTAACTTATTTAGTTTCTACCTTTTCTGTCTGTAAATTAAGTTTATAAATATTTTGATGTTCCTTCCTTGGTGGAGGTTTTTCCTGTACCAAATCGAGCTACTGAGATCATTGTTAAGGAATGGGAGGGACCGGGTATCCCTTTTTATCCATCCCCTATATTTAAAAAGATGTTTCCCATAGCGGACTCTATCAAGGAGTCTTTGCAAACAGTACCCAAGGTGGAAGGAGTGATTTCCACTCTGGCCAAGAGAACTACTATCCCCATAGAGGATAGTTGTGCCATTAAGGATTCTATGGACAAAAAATTTAGAGGGGTTACTCAAGAAGATGTATGTACACCAGGGTTTACAATGGCAACCTGCAGTGTGCATTGCTACCGTCACTAGTGCGGCGGCATATTGGTTTGATGCATTGTCTGATGCTATTAGGACAGACACTCCCCTTCATGAGATCCAGGATAGGAGAAAGGCCCTTAAGTTGGCTAATTCCTTTATTATGGATGCTTCCCTACAGGTAATGAAACTGGGAGCAAAGATTTCAGGTTTTGCTGTACTAGCCCGCAGAGCTTTATGGTTAAAACCTTGGTCTGCGGATGTGTCATCTAAGTCTAAACTTTTAGCGATTCCTTACAAAGGAAAAGACCCTGTTTGGACCGGGTTTGACGGAAATAATCTCTGATATTATGGGAGGAAAGGGTCATTTTCTCCCTCAGGATAAGAGAAACAAACAAAATGAACGTCAGAGTAATTTTCATTCCTTTCGAAATTTCAAGGGAAATACTTCCACTTCCTCTTCCAAGCAGGAGCAGTCCAAACCTTCCTGGAGACCCAATCAGTCTTGGAACAAGGGAAAACAATCCAAAAAGCCTTCTATGGAATCAAAATCAGCATGAAGGGACTGCCCCCAAGCCGGGACCGGATCTGGTGGGGGCAGACTTTCCTTCACTCAGGCTTGGGTTCAAGATGTTCAGGATCCCTTGGCGGTGGACATAGTGTCCCAGGGATACAAACTAGAGTTCAAGAATTTTCCTCCCAGGGGCAGGTTTCTGCTTTCAAGATTATCTGTAGACCAGACAAAAAAGAGGTGTTCTTACACTGTGTACAGGACCTCTCCGACCTGGGAGTGATAGTTCCTGTCCCGATGCAGGAACGGGGTCTGGGGTTCTATTCCAATCTGTTCGGGGTTCCCAAAAAGGAGGGAACCTTCCGACCAATTTTAGATCTCAAGAGTCTAAACAAATTCCTTAGAGTGCCGTCCTTCAAGATGGAATCTATTCGTTCCATTCTTCCTTTGGTCCAAGAGGGTCAATTTATGACAACGGTGGATTTAAAGGACGCGTACCTGCATGTTCCCATCCACAGGGATCATCACAAGTTTCTAAGGTTTGCATTTCTAGACAAGCACTTTCAGTTTGTGGCTCTTCCTTTCGGCCTTGCCACAGCTCCCAGAAATGTCTCAAAGGTTCTGGGATCCCTGTTGGCAGTGCTCCGATTACGGGGTATTGCAGTGGCGCCTTATCTGGACGACATCCTGGTCCAGGCGCCATCCTTTCAACAAGCAAGATCCCACACAGAAATGTTGTTATCTTTCCTGTGATCTCACGGATTGTAATAATATCAGTACTTGACTTGTAACTGTTAAATATCTAATACAATAAATGAGTTTTGTGACACTAATACAAAAAGTGAACACTATGTGAAGTGTCACCAGGTTGATTTAGTGTAAATTAAGCCTTTTAATATGTATGGAAATCTGAACTGTTTAGGTAACAGACAGAAACAAAATTAGTAGAGAAAAAGTCAGTCTTGTAGGTGACTTTAAATCTTGGATGCAGGTTACAGTTTTACTACACACGGAGATCAATCATAGACAACTTAGACTTTATGAACTAACCGGAGGATAAGTGCTTTTGTCCCAACAGTTATAGCTGCAGGTAAGTTGTAAGAAGGAGATCATGTGTCTAGTGAGTGAGGCGCGGTGTTTGGCGTTTGAAGTCACCGCAAACAGGATCAGGAGCTCAGAGAACTGAAAACTTAGATGCTGGATCAAATGCAACACAAGATATATCAAAATTACCTTTGGTAAGGTTGAATACAGTTTTCCTTTTAAGCAGGTGATGACTCCGTGAGATTATAAGGAAAGCGGTTGAAGGATAAGCTGCGTGGCAGGCTGGCAAGTCTGAGAGATGACAAAAGTCCGGTTCACGGTAATTGCTGACAGGCAAGCTGAAACAGTCTGTAAATATGAGAACACACTGACAAGATGGTTAGATGTTAGCTCACACAGATAGAAACTTTAGTATCGTTCTAAATGCCTTTGGAATCAAATGTTCAGATAAATTGGTTGTTAGCTCAGGTAACTAGTAACTCTTAGGAAGTTTTACAAAATTATTAAGCAAGCTTGGAGATGTGAGCAGGTGTGATAAAGGGGGTGTGAATCTGTGATTGGTTAGGAAAACTTAAAGGAAAAGCAGCACAACGGTAATACCCTGACAGGACCCCCTCCTCAAGCAAGCTGAGCCTCAGCTTGAGGTCGTGGACGGTCTGGGTTACGTCGATGGAAAAGGGACACCAATCTAGGTGCAGAGAGATTGGTAGATGGTTCCCAGCTATCCTCCTCCTCTGTGAAGTTTTTCCATCTAATCAAATATTGAAGAACCCCATCTAATCAAATATTGAAGAACCCCATCTAATCAAATATTGAAGAACCCCTCTTGACATTCGGGAATCTAAGATCCGTTCAACTTCAAAGACATCAGTTTCCGAAGGTACCATCGTCGTGGGTAGTAATGGAACAGTGGATCTAGTAGGATGGTAGAGTTTCAGTAAGGAAACATGGAAAGTTGGGTGAATTTTCATGGTTATCGGCAGTTGTAAAGTGACAGCATTGTCATTTATCACTTTCGTGATAGGAAAAGGACCACAGAATTTCTGAGTGAACTTTTTACTTGGTAGATGAAATTTCAGATTCTTTGTCGACAACCACACTTGATCTCCAATTCTATATTCAGGTGGTTTCCTATGTCTCAAATCGTAATAGAATTTTTGAGAGGTTTGGGCCTTCACAATGTTCTCTTTGATGATTCGGAAGTTTTCCAATAGTGTATTCTTTAGTTCATCCACCATAGGTGATTCTGCAGGTTTTGATGATAAAGAAGTGAAACTGGGATGGTACCCGTAGTTTGCATAGAACGGCGTCATCTTTGTAGAGGTGTTTGTTAAGTTGTTATATGCAAATTCTGCATAAGGTAAGAATTTCATCCAATCTTGTTGTTGACATGAACAGAAACAGTGGAGGTATTCATTGAGCCACTGATTCACTCTCTCAGTCTGTCCATTAGATTGAGGTTGGTATGATGTTGTATAATGGTGTTGGATATTTAAAGCCTTGCATAGATCTTTCCAAAAACGGGAGGTGAACTGAGACCCTCTATCTGTAATAATCACAGAAGGTACCCCATGTAATTTTAGAATATGATTCAATAAGAGAGTAGCAGTCTCAGATGATGATGGAATTTTATGATACGGTAGAAAATGTGCCATCTTGTTGAATGTATCAATAACAACCACGATGGTAGTCTGGTTGTTGGAAGTTGGTAACTCTACAATAAAATCTATACCGATCTGTTGCCAAGGAGAATTTGCAATTGGGAGGGACATAAGCAGTCCATATGGTGTTGATCTGTCCGTTTTTTAAATCTGACATGTAACACAACTTTTGATATAATCCTTAACTGTATCCTTCATGTGTGGCCACCAGTAATTCCTGGAAATTAGTTTCATAGTCCGTTTTACCCCTGGATGTCCTGCTAATAGAGTGTCATGGTGTTCGTTTAGGATCTTTAAACGTAAGTCAGCTGGTATGAAAATCCGGTCATTATAATAGTAAACACCATCTTTTTGCTTGATGTTTTTACTATGGAGTGGTTCAGCTGGAGCTGAAGAATTTCTTATCTCTGTTATAAAATCTGTGGTAAGACCAATGAATTTTTCTGCTGGTATAATGGAGGTTGGTGTTGGAGAGTCTTCAATTTTGAGTTGTTTTGAGAGGGCGTCAGCCTTTCCGTTTTTGTTAGGTCTGTACATGATATGAAAATCAAATCTAGAAAAGTATAAACTCCATCGTACCTGTCGTGAGGAAAGTGTTTTGTTATTTTGAAGGTATTGCAGATTTTTGTGATCGGTAAAAATTAAAATGGGATGCTTGGCTCCCTCCAAGAGATATCTCCAGAATTCTAGTGATCTCCTAATGGCCAGTAGTTTTTATCACCAATTGTGTAATTCTTTTTAGCAGGAGACATTATCTTAGAGAAAAAGGATACAGGATGAAGTGGGGAATCTTCAGAGGTACGTTGGGATAGTATTGCTCCAATCGCGTAATCAGATGAGTCTACCTCCAGCACATATTGTAAATTTACATTTGGTAATCTTAAGATTGGAGCTGAAGTGAAACGTTTTTTTTAATTGTTGGAATATTTCAGTGTGTTTTTGGGTCCAATGGAACGGTACTGTGGAACCTGTGAGTTGTGTGAGTGGTTTTACTAACCCAGAAAAATCTTTAATAAACTTTCGATAGTAATTGGTAAAACCTAAGAATCTCTGTAACTCCTTTTTGTTTGTTGGTACTGGCCAGTCCCTAACGGAATCTACCTTTTCAGTTTGCATCTGAACTCCTGAAGGGGAAATTGTATACCCTAGAAAGGAAATTGTAGATTTGTGGAAGGAACATTTTTCCAATTTAGCATACAGTTTGTGTACTTTTAGTCTGGCAAGAACCCATCTTACATGTTTGATGTGATCTGTAATATTGTTGGAGTAAATGAGGATATCGTCTAAGTAAATGACTATGCATATATCCAGTAAGTCATGAAAAATGTCATTTATAAAATGTTGGAATGCTGCGGGCGCATTACAAAGGCCGAATGGCATCACTAAATATTCATATAAACCATACCTGGTTCGGAAGGCAGTGAGCCATTCGTCGCCTTCTCTTATACGGATTAGATTGTATGCGCCGCGCAGATCGAGTTTTGTGAATATTGTGGCATTGGTAAGTCTTTCAATTATTTCCGGTATTAATGGTAACGGATATCGATTTTTAACGGTCCTCTTATTTAGCTCTCTATAATCGATTATTGGCCTCAAACTGGAATCCTTATTTATCACAAAAAACATACCTGCTGCGGTTGGTGAAGAAGATGGTCGTATGAAACCTTTTTTAAGGTTCTCTTGTAAATACTGTTTTAAATGATCGAGTTCAGCTTGACTTAAAGGGTATAAATGGCCAACAGGTAAGGAGGAACCTGGTATCCGTTCTATAGGGCAATCGTATACCCTGTTGGGAGGTAGAGATTCAGCTTCAGTTTTGCTAAAGACATCTGCAAACTCATTATAAACTTTTGGAATGTTAACTTCTTCTGTGGAAGTTAACATAATAGATTGTTGGGGATAGCAAGTATTCTTACAATATGTAGAGTGTAATGATAATTTGAATGTAGACCAGTCTATTGTGGGATTATGAAGTTGTAACCAATGAACCCCTAAAATAACTGTAAAATGAGTAGAGGGTATGACATCAAAGGTGATGTATTCTGTATGACCTTCATTTGTAAGTACAAGTAGTGGTATTGTATGATGTGTGACTGGACCTACTGTTAGTGTTGATCCATCAATAACTTTGAGGGACACTGGTATCTTTTTCAATACAGTTGGAATTTTATTTTTTGTTACTACAGTAGCATCAATAAAATTGCCAAATGCCCCCGAATCAATGATGGCGGTTGTCTCCAGTCTTCTAAGGTCCCACTGTAGCAAAAGAAAAAGGTTACAGTAAGCTGTTGAACTGTTACTATAGTGCGAGTTATGTAACAAAATTAACTTACTCTTCTTGTTCTTGCGAAGTATTGGACATTCAGAAACTGTATGGTTAGGGCTGGCACAGTACATGCACAGTTGTTTAGATCTTCTTCTCATCCTCTCCTCTTGGGTTAGTGGCCCTTTAATTACTCCAATTTCCATGGGAGTACTGGTTTCCGAATTAGAAGTAGTAGCAGTGGAATAACAAGAAGCATGAGATTGTGATGTTATTTCAGTCTGCATACGCTCTGCCTTTCTTTCTCTTAATCTTCTGTCTATCTGTGTGGCTACCTTTTATCATCAGCTTGTTCAGAGGAGAATTGCCTGGTATTTCGGGGCTGGACTGACCTTAATTGGCAGGATCAGACTGATATACTTCAGGAAAGTTTTCTTCTGTGAAAAGCACACTGGTCTAAAAGAGGCTGCTTCCGGGTGGTAAATCGCCATAGAACAAGCCACTGAGCTGTTGTTCGTTCCTGGTAGAGCGCTTCTCTCTTTGTATGCAAATTATTATGACCCTGGGGAAGTCTCCCTATGGGTTATGGGGGAAACCAGACGTGGACTCCTTGCCCAGTGTGCTTAGAGGAATGTGGCTGCACCTCACTGACGAGGCCCATAGGAGGCCGAAACGATCGTCTGGGGTTGTCATGTTCCTTGTTCAGAGGAGAATTGCCTGGTATTTCGGGGCTGGACTGACCTTAATTGGCAGGATCAGACTGATATACTTCAGGAAAGTTTTCTTCTGTGAAAAGCACACTGGTCTAAAAGAGGCTGCTTCCGGGTGGTAAATCGCCATAGAACAAGCCACTGAGCTGTTGTTCGTTCCTGGTAGAGCGCTTCTCTCTTTGTATGCAAATTATTATGACCCTGGGGAAGTCTCCCTATGGGTGATGGGGGAAACCAGACGTGGACTCCTTGCCCAGTGTGCTTAGAGGAATGTGGCTGTACGTCACTGACGAGGCCCATAGGAGGCCGAAACGATAGTCTGGGGTTGTCATGTTCCTTGTTCAGAGGAGAATTGCCTGGTATTTCGGGGCTGGACTGACCTTAATTGGCAGGATCAGACTGATATACTTCAGGAAAGTTTTCTTCTGTGAAAAGCACACTGGTCTAAAAGAGGCTGCTTCCGGGTGGTAAATCGCCATAGAACAAGCCACTGAGCTGTTGTTCGTTCCTGGTAGAGCGCTTCTCTCTTTGTATGCAAAGGACTTTAAATCTTGGATGCAGTTTACAGTTTTACTACACACGGAGATCAATCATAGACAACTTAGACTTTATGAACTAACCGGAGGATAAGTGCTTTTGTCCCAACAGTTGTAGCTGCAGGTAAGTTGTAAGAAGGAGATCCTGTGTCTAGTGAGTGAGGCGCGGTGTTTGGCGTGTGACGTCACCGCAAACAGGATTAGGCGCTCAGAGAACTGAAAACTTAGATGCTGGATCAACTGCAACACAAGATATATGAAAATTACCTTTGGTAAGGTTGAATACAGTTTTCCTTTTAAGCAGGTGATTACTCCGTGAGATTATAAGGAAAGCGGTTGAAGGATAAGCTGAGTGGCAGGCTGGCAAGGCTGAGAGAGAGATGACAGAAGTCCGGTTCACGGTAATTGCTGACAGGCAAGCTGAAACAATCTGTAAACATGAGAACACACTGACAAGATGGTTAGATGTTAGCTCACACAGATAGAAACTTTAGTATCGTTCTAAATGCCTTTGGAATCAAATGTTCAGATAAATTGGTTGTTAGCTCAGGTAACTAGTAACTCTTAGGAAGTTTTACAAAATTACTAAGCAAGCTTGGAGATGTGAGCAGGTGTGATAAAGGGGGTGTGAACCTGTGATTGGTTAGGAAAACTTAAAGGAAAAGCAGCACAACGGTAATACCCTGACACGGATGGAAGGTAAATTTGGAAAAGAGCTCCTTAGTTCCAAATACAAGGGTAACTTTCTTGGGAACCATAATAGATTCCTTATAAATGAAGATCTTTCTGACAGATGTCAGGAAATCAAGGATTTTCAATTCTTGCTTAGCGCTTCAGTCCTCTCCTCGGCCATCAGTGACTCAGTGCATAGAGGTAATCGGTCTGATGGTAGCGGCAATGGACATAATCCCCTTCGCCCGTTTCCATCTTAGACCTATGCAATTAGACATGCTCAGTCAGCTGGAGCAGGAGACAAGGGATTATCTTCTTTGGTGGTTGTCTCAGGATCATCTCTCCCAGGGAACCTGCTTTCGCAGACCCTCTTGGGTGATTGTGACAACAGACGCCAGTCTTCTGGGATGGGGAGCAGTCTGGGGCTCGTTAAAGGCGCAGGGAACTTGGACTCAGTCGGGGTCTGTTCTGCCCATAAACATTTTCGAGCTGAGAGCAATCTTCAATGCTCGCCTGGCCCCAGTAAGCCTCGGCCCATTTACTCAGGTTCCAGTCGGACAACATTACCTCAGTGACTTGCATCAACCATCAGGGAGGAACGCAAAGTTCCTTAGCCAAGATAATTCAGTGGGCAGAGACCCACAATTGCTGTCTGTCGGCGATCCACATCCCAGGAGTGGACAACTGGGAGGCGGATTTCCTGAGCAGGCAGACCTTTCACCCGGAGTAGTGGGAACTCCATCCGGAAGTGTTTTCCAGCCTGATTCTCAATTGGGGTCAGCCGGAATTGGATCTCATGGCATCTCAGCAGAATGCCAAGCTTCCGAGGTACTGGTCAAGGGACCCTCAGGCGGTACTGATAGACGCTCTGGCGGTACCTTGGAATTTCAGTCTTGCATACCTTTTTCCTCCATTCGCTCTTCTACCTCGGGTCATTGCTCGAATCAAGCAGGAGAGGGCGTCAGTGATCCTCATTGCACCGGTGTGGCCTCGCAGGATTTGGTATTCAGATCTGGTGGACATGTCATCTCTTCCACCTTGGAGACTTCCGTTGAGGAAGGACCTTCTACTTCAAGGGCCCTTTCTTCATCCAAATCTAGTTTCTCTGAAGCTGACTGCTTGGAGATTGAATGCTTAATTTCTTCTGTTATGTGTGATCAGTCCACGGGTCATCATTTCTTCTGGGATATAACTCCTCCCCAACAGGAAATGCAAGAGGATTCACCCAGCAGAGCTGCATATAGCTCCTCCCCTCTACGTCAGTCCCAGTCATTCTCTTGCACCCAACGACTAGATAGGATGTGTGAGAGGACTATGGTGATTATACTTAGTTTTTATGACTTCAATCAAAAGTTTGTTATTTTACAATAGCACCGGAGCGTGTTATTACTTCTCTGGCAGAGTTTGAGGAAGAATCTACCAGAGTTTTTTACTATGATTTTAACCGGAGTAGTTAAGATCATATTGCTGTTCTCGGCCATCTGAGGGAGGTAAAAGCTTCAGATCAGGGGACAGCGGGCAGATGAATCTGCATTGAGGTATGTAGCAGTTTTTATTTTCTGAATGGAATTGATGAGAAAATCCTGCCATACCGTTATAATGACATGTATGTATACACTTCAGTATTCTGGGGATGGTATTTCACCGGAACTACTCTGTTAAAAGTCACTAATCCTTTTAATAAGTATTTATCATGTTAAACGTTTTTGCTGGAATGTAGAATCGTTTACATTTCTGAGGTACTGAGTGAATAAATATTTGGGCATTATTTTCCACTTGGCAGTTGTTTGGTTTTAATTGTGACAGTTTCGTTTCTCTTCACTGCTGTGTATGAGGGAGGGGCCGTTTTTGGCGCTCTTTGCTACGCATCAAAAAATTCCAGTCAGTTACTCTTATATTTCCTGCATGATCCGGTTCATCTCTGACAGATCTCAGGGGTCTTCAAACTTCTTTGGAGGGAGGTAGATTCTCTCAGCAGAGCTGTGAGAATTTTATATTGACTGTGAATAAAAACGTTGCTCTATAATTTTTATGTCAAATTTAATTATTGTTATTTTACTAATGGGAACAAACCTTTGCTAAAAGTTGTGTTGTTTTAAAGTTTGATGCTATAACTGTTTTTCAGTTCATTGTTTCAACTGTCATTTAATCGTTTAGTACCTCTTTGAGGCACAGTACGTTTTTGCTAAAAAAGATTATAACCAAGTTGCAAGTTTATTGCTAGTGTGTTAAACATGTCTGACTCAGAGGAAGATATCTGTGTCATTTGTTCCAATGCCAAGGTGGAGCCCAATAGAAATTTATGTACTAACTGTATTGATGCTACTTTAAATAAAAGTCAATCTGTACAATTTGAACAAATTTCACCAAACAGCGAGGGGAGAGTTATGCCGACTAACTCGCCTCACGCGGCAGTACCTGCATCTCCCGCCCGGGAGGTGCGTGATATTATGGCGCCTAATACATCTGGGCGGCCATTACAGATAACATTACAAGATATGGCTACTGTTATGACTGAAGTTTTGTCTAAATTACCAGAACTAAGAGGCAAGCGTGATCACTCTGGGGTGAGAACAGAGTGCGCTGACAATACTAGGGCCATGTCTGATACTGCGTCACAGCTTGCAGAGCATGAGGACGGAGAGCTTCATTCTGTAGGTGACGGTTCTGATCCAAACAGATTGGATTCAGATATTTCAAATTTTAAATTTAAATTGGAGAACCTCCGTGTATTACTAGGGGAGGTCTTAGCAGCTCTCAATGATTGTAACACCGTTGCAATACCAGAGAAACTGTGTAGGTTGGATAAATACTTTGCGGTACCGGCGAGTACTGACGTTTTTCCTATACCTAAGAGACTAACTGAAATTGTTACTAAGGAGTGGGATAGACCCGGTGTGCCGTTCTCACCCCCTCCAATATTTAGAAAGATGTTTCCAATAGACACCACCACTCGGGACTTATGGCAAACGGTCCCTAAGGTGGAGGGAGCAGTTTCTACTTTAGCTAAGCGTACCACTATCCCGGTGGAGGATAGCTGTGCTTTTTCAGATCCAATGGATAAAAAATTAGAGGGTTACCTTAAGAAAATGTTTGTTCAACAAGGTTTTATATTGCAACCCCTTGCATGTATCGCGCCGATTACGGCTGCGGCAGCATTTTGGATTGAGTCTCTGGAAGAGAACCTTAGTTCATCTACGCTGGACGACATTACGGACAGGCTTAGAGTCCTTAAACTAGCTAATTCATTCATTTCGGAGGCCGTAGTACATTTAACCAAACTTACGGCTAAGAACTCAGGATTCGCCATACAGGCACGTAGGGCGCTGTGGCTAAAATCCTGGTCAGCTGATGTTACTTCTAAGTCCAAATTACTTAATATACCTTTCAAGGGGCAGTCTTTATTTGGGCCCGGTTTGAAAGAAATTATCGCTGACATTACAGGGGGTAAGGGCCACGCCCTACCTCAAGACAAAGCCAAAGCTAAGGCTAGACAGTCTAATTTTTGTCCCTTTCGGAATTTCAAAACAGGAGCAGCATCAACCTCCACTGCACCAAAACAGGAGGGAGCTGTTGCTCGTTACAGGCAAGGCTGGAAGCCTAACCAGTCCTGGAACAAGAGCAAGCAGGCCAGGAAACCTGCTGCTGCCCCAAAGACAGCATGAACCGAGAGCCCCCGATCCGGGACCGGATCTAGTGGGGGGCAGACTTTCTCTCTTCGCCCAGGCCTGGGCAAGAGATGTTCAGGATCCCTGGGCGCTAGAGATCATATCTCAGGGATACCTTCTAGACTTCAAATTATCTCCCCCAAGAGGGAGATTTCATCTGTCAAGATTGTCAACAAACCAGATAAAGAAAGAAGCGTTTCTACGCTGTGTACAAGATCTGTTATTAATGGGAGTGATCCATCCGGTTCCGCGGTCGGAACAAGGACAAGGGTTCTACTCAAACCTGTTTGTGGTTCCCAAAAAAGAGGGAACTTTCAGGCCAATCTTAGATTTAAAGATTCTAAACAAATTCCTAAGAGTTCCATCGTTCAAAATGGAAACTATTCGGACAATCTTACCCATGATCCAAAAGGGTCAGTACATGACCACAGTGGATTTAAAAGATGCTTACCTTCACATACCGATTCACAAAGATCATCACCGGTATCTAAGGTTTGCCTTCTTAGACAGGCACTACCAGTTTGTAGCTCTCCCATTCGGATTGGCTACGGCTCCAAGAATCTTCACAAAGGTTCTGGGTGCCCTTCTGGCGGTACTAAGACCGCGAGGGATTTCGGTAGCTCCGTACCTAGACGACATTCTAATACAAGCTTCAAGCTTTCAAACTGCCAAGTCTCATACAGAGTTAGTTCTGGCATTTCTAAGGTCGCATGGATGGAAAGTGAACGAAAAGAAGAGTTCTCTTTTTCCTCTCACAAGGGTTCCATTCTTGGGGACTCTTATAGATTCTGTAGAAATGAAGATTTACCTGACAGAAGACAGGTTAACAAAGCTTCAAAATGCATGCCGTGTCCTTCATTCCATTCAACACCCGTCAGTAGCTCAATGCATGGAGGTGATCGGCTTAATGGTAGCGGCAATGGACATAGTACCTTTTGCACGCCTACACCTCAGACCGCTGCAATTGTGCATGCTAAGTCAGTGGAATGGGGATTACTCAGATTTGTCCCCTACTCTGAATCTGAATCAAGAGACCAGAAATTCTCTTCTATGGTGGCTTTATCGGCCACACCTGTCCAGGGGGATGCCATTCAGCAGGCCAGACTGGACAATTGTAACAACAGACGCCAGCCTACTAGGTTGGGGCGCTGTCTGGAATTCTCTGAAGGCTCAGGGACTATGGAATCAGGAGGAGAGTCTCCTTCCAATAAACATCCTGGAATTGAGAGCAGTTCTCAATGCCCTTCTGGCTTGGCCCCAATTAACAACTCGGGGGTTCATCAGGTTTCAGTCGGACAACATCACGACTGTAGCTTACATCAACCATCAGGGAGGGACAAGAAGCTCCCTAGCAATGATGGAAGTATCAAAGATAATTCGCTGGGCAGAGTCTCACTCTTGCCACCTGTCAGCAATCCACATCCCGGGAGTGGAGAACTGGGAGGCGGATTTCTTGAGTCGCCAGACTTTTCATCCGGGGGAGTGGGAACTTCATCCGGAGGTCTTTGCCCAAATACTTCGACGTTGGGGCAAACCAGAGATAGATCTCATGGCGTCTCGCCAGAACGCCAAACTTCCTCACTACGGGTCCAGATCCAGGGATCCGGGAGCGGTTCTGATAGATGCTTTGACAGCACCTTGGAACTTCGGGATGGCTTATGTGTTTCCACCCTTCCCGCTGCTTCCTCGATTGATTGCCAAAATCAAACAGGAGAGAGCATCAGTGATTCTAATAGCGCCTGCATGGCCACGCAGGACTTGGTATGCAGATCTAGTGGACATGTCATCCTGTCCGCCTTGGTCTCTACCTCTAAGACAGGACCTTCTGATACAGGGTCCATTCAAACATCAAAATCTAACTTCTCTGAAGCTGACTGCTTGGAAATTGAACGCTTGATTTTATCAAAACGTGGTTTTTCTGAGTCGGTTATTGATACCCTGATACAGGCTAGGAAGCCTGTTACCAGAAGGATTTACCATAAAATATGGCGTAAATACCTATACTGGTGCGAATCCAAAGGTTACTCCTGGAGTAAGGTTAGGATCGCTAGGATATTGTCCTTTCTACAAGAAGGTTTAGAAAAGGGTTTATCAGCTAGTTCATTAAAGGGACAGATTTCAGCTCTGTCCATCTTGTTACACAGGCGTCTGTCAGAAAATCCAGACGTCCAGGCCTTTTGTCAGGCTTTAGTTAGAATCAAGCCTGTGTTTAAAGCTGTTGCTCCGCCATGGAGTTTAAACTTAGTTCTTAACGTTTTACAGGGTGTTCCGTTTGAACCCCTTCATTCCATTGATATAAAATTGTTATCTTGGAAAGTTCTGTTTTTAATGGCTATTTCCTCGGCTCGAAGAGTCTCTGAGTTATCAGCCTTACATTGTGATTCTCCTTATCTGATTTTTCACTCAGACAAGGTAGTTCTGCGTACTAAACCTGGGTTCTTACCTAAGGTAGTCACTAACAGGAATATCAATCAAGAGATTGTTGTTCCATCCTTGTGTCCAAATCCTTCTTCAAAGAAGGAACGTCTTCTACACAATCTGGATGTAGTTCGTGCCCTCAAGTTCTACTTGCAGGCAACTAAAGATTTTCGCCAAACTTCTTCCCTGTTTGTCGTTTATTCTGGACAGAGGAGAGGTCAAAAAGCTTCTGCTACCTCTCTCTCCTTTTGGCTTCGTAGCATAATACGTTTAGCCTATGAGACTGCTGGACAGCAGCCTCCTGAAAGAATTACAGCTCACTCCACTAGAGCTGTGGCTTCCACTTGGGCCTTTAAGAATGAGGCCTCTGTTGAACAGATTTGCAAGGCTGCAACTTGGTCTTCGCTTCATACTTTTTCCAAATTTTACAAATTTGACACTTTTGCTTCTTCGGAGGCTATTTTTGGGAGAAAGGTTCTTCAGGCAGTGGTTCCTTCTGTATAATGAGCCTGCCTATCCCTCCCGTCATCCGTGTACTTTTGCTTTGGTATTGGTATCCCAGAAGTAATGATGACCCGTGGACTGATCACACATAACAGAAGAAAACATAATTTATGCTTACCTGATAAATTCCTTTCTTCTGTTGTGTGATCAGTCCACGGCCCGCCCTGTTTTAAGGCAGGTAAATATCTTTTAAATTATACTTCAGTCACCACTTCACCCTTGGTTACTCCTTTCTCGTTGATTCTTGGTCGAATGACTGGGACTGACGTAGAGGGGAGGAGCTATATGCAGCTCTGCTGGGTGAATCCTCTTGCATTTCCTGTTGGGGAGGAGTTATATCCCAGAAGAAATGATGACCCGTGGACTGATCACACAACAGAAGAAAGGAATTTATCAGGTAAGCATAAATTATGTTTTTATCCAAGCAGGGTTTTTCAGAATCGGTTATTGAGACCGTGATTCAGGCTTGTAAACCTGTGACTAGAAAGATTTACTACAAGATATGACATAAATATCTATCGTGGTGGGAATCCAAAGGCTACTCTTGGAGTAGAGTTAGGATTCCTAGAATTCTGTCTTTTCTCCATGAGGGTTTGGAGAAAGGATTATCGTCAAGTTCCCTAAAGGGTCAAATATCTGCATTGTCTATTTTGTTACATAGATGTCTGGCGGACGTACCAGACGTGCAATCGTTTTGTCAGGCCTTGGTCAGTATCAGGCCTGTGTTCAAACCAGTTACTCCTTTTTGGAGTCTTAATTTAGTTCTTAAGGTTCTTCAAGGGGCTCCGTTTGAGCCTATGCATTCCTTAGATATTAAGTTGTTATCTTGGAAAGTTTTGTTTCTTGTTGCTATTTCCTCTGCTCGTAGAGGGTTAGAGCTCTCGGCATTACAGTTTGAGTCTCCTTACCTTATTTTTCATTCAGATAAGGTAGTTTTACTTACCAAATTAGGGTTTCTCCCTAAAGTAGTTTCTGACCGGAACATTAATCAGGAGATTGTTGTTCCTTCCTTGTGTCCTAATCCTTCTTCTCAGAAGGAACGACTTCTGCACAATCTGGACGTGGTTCGTGCACTTAAATTCTTTTTACAGGTGACTACGGATTTTCTTCAGTCTTCTGCTCTGTTTGTAGTTTTCTCTGGAAAACGTAAGGGACAGAAAGCTAGGGCTACTTCTCTTTCTTTGTGGCTGAAGAGTATCATATGTTTTGCCTCTGAAACTGCTGGACAGCAGCCTCCAGAGAGAGCTACGGCTCATTCCATGAGGGCTGTTTCTTCCTCATGGGCATTCAAAAATTAAGCTTCTGTGGAACAGATTTGCAAGGCTGCAACTTGGTGCTCTCTTCACACTTTTTCAAAATTCTATAAATTTGATACTTTTCCCTCAGCTGAGGCCGCTTTTTGGGAGAAAGGTTCTTCAAGCAGTGGTGCCTTCCGTTTAGATTCCCTGTCTTGTCCCTCCCTTATAATCTGTGTACTCTAGCTTGGGTATTGATTCCCATTAGTAATTAGATGATCCGTGGACTCATTGTGTCATTAGAAAGAAAACAAAATGTATGCTTACCTGATAAATTTCTTTCTTTCTTGACACGATGAGTCCACGGCCCACCCTGTTCTTTAGGCAGGGTGTTAGTATGTTATAAACTTCAGACACCTCTGCACCTTGTTACTTCCTTTCTCTCCTTTACTTCAGTCAGATGACTGGAGTGGGAGGGAAGGTAGGTGATATTTAACAGCTTTGCTGTGTTGCTCTTTGCCGCCTCCTGCTGGGCAGCAGTGATATATCCCATTAGTAATTAGATGATCCGTGGACTCATCGTGTAAAGAAAGAAAGAAATTTATCAGGTAAGCATAATTTTTTTTAAAATCCCTACAGTTGTGGAGGGACTAACAAATTAAATGATTGATTGCGCAGTTGGGTAACATGTAGGTGCTCTCCTGCTGGGCTGATCCACGTGCTGAAAAATTAGAGGAATAAGTAGGCTGCCAGCTAACAGATCAGGGACGCACACTATAAGGTAAAATGTAGGTTATAAACATCATAATCTAGTGAAAATAAATACATAATATGTTTGTTTTTATCTTGCATGTAAAACTAGGTTTTTATTGAAATGTCTTTACTGCCACTTTAACCCTGCATCTTTCTTCTTTCAAAAGTATTTTCCTGAGTGACAGGACCAATTTTATTTTTTTACGCTCCTGACACCTGCATTTGCATGTTCATTGATAATGTGTGTCTAGAATTTAAGTCTAGGGTTTTGACCAGTTCTTGATTTTTATATCACTGTGACTAGCTTCTCAGAAATCCATGTATGCTTATTCCATACTCCCAGTTCCCATGCAAGATGCTCTCAAATTCTGTAATAAGCACATGCTGGCAAATAAGGGCAGTATCTGTCTCAAGGTACTTGGAGACCATGACGTCCTTTTTTGTTGCATCTAATACATGACATTTGATTTAATTGTTTTGGTAAAATGTATATTTCTCCTGTTAAGTGTAGTCAGTCCACGGGTCATCCATTACTTATGGGATTATATCTCCTCCCTAACAGGAAGTGCAAGAGGATCACCCAAGCAGAGCTGCTATATAGCTCCTCCCCTCTACGTCATACCCAGTCATTCTCTTGCACCTAACTAATAGATAGGACGTGTGAGAGGACTGTGGTGTGTTAAACTTAGTTTTTATTTCTTCAATCAAAAGTTTGTTATTTTAAACGGCACCGGAGTGTGTTGTTTCTTCTCAGGCAGCATTAGAAGAAGAATCTACCTGAGTTTGTCTATGATCTTAGCGGTCGTAACTAAGATCCACTTGCTGTTCTCGGCCATTCTGAGGAGTGAGGTAACTTCAGAACAGGGGATAGCAGGCAGGGCCCACCTGCAAGGAGGTATGTTGCAGTATATTATTTTCTAAGGAATGGAATTGACTGAGAAAATACTGCTAATACCGATGTAATGTAAGTGCAGCCTTAAATGCAGTAGTAGCGACTGGTATCAGGCTGATATGTATGTATGTATACTCTGAGGTATTTCTGGGGAATGGAATTTCACTAAGAAAATACTGTCTATATTAAAGTAATATTTGAGCCTGCACTGCAGTGAAAGCGACTAGCAGCAGGCTTATTAATAACATTTCATAATTTTCATTTTTAAAACGTTTACTGGCATGTTAATCGTTTTTTCTGAGGTACTTGGTGATAAAACTTTATGGGCATGATTTTTACCACATGGCTGTCGTTTGTTTCTGAATAAAAACAGTTTACTGAGCTTCCCCACTGTTGTAATATGAGTGGGAGGGGCCTATTTTAGAGCTTTATTGCGCAGTAAAAATTTAGTCACAGTCTTCCTATTTCTTCCTCCATGATCCAGGACGTCTCTACAGAGCTCAGGGGTCTCCAAAACTAGTTTTGAGGGAGGTAATCACTCACAGCAGACCTGTGACAGCGTGTTTTGACTGTGATAAAAACGTTAATATTAAATTGTTATCCGTTTTTTGGGTATTAAGGGGTTAATCATCCATTTGCTGGTGGGTGCAATCCTTTGCTAACTTAATACATTTATTGTGAAAAATTGGTTGCTATAACTATTTTGGTTCATTGTTATTTCAACTGTGACAGCTTTTTGTGCTTCTTAAAGGCACAGTAGCGTTTTTTATATTGCTTGTAAATTTATTTAGAAAAGTATTTCCAAGCTTGCTAGTCTCATTGCTAGTTTGTTTAAACATGTCTGATACAGATGAATCTCTTTGTTCACTATGTTTAAAGGCCAATGTGGAGCCCAATAGAAATTTGTGTACTAATTGCATTGATGCTACTTTAAATAAAAGCCAATCTGTACATGTAAAGAAATTATCACCAGACAACGAGGGGGAAGTTATGCCGACTAACTCTCCTCACGTGTCAGTACCTTCGCCTCCCGCTCAGGAGGTGCGTGATATTGTGGCGCCAAGTACATCAGGGCGGCCCATACAAATCACTTTGCAAGACATGGCTAATGGGCTAATGTTATGACTGAAGTACTATCTAAATTGCCAGAATTTAGGGGTATACGCGATCACTCTGGGGTAAGAACAGAGTGCGCTGATAATAATAGAGCCATGTCTGATACTGCGTCACAATTTGCAGAACATGAGGACGGAGAGCTTCATTCTGTGGGTGACGGATCTGATCCAAGTAAACTGGATTCAGACTTTTCAAATTTTAAATTTAAGCTTGAGAACCTCCGTATATTACTAGGGGAGGTATTAGCGGCTCTGAATGATTGTAACACAGTTGCAATTCCAGAGAAAGTATGTAGGCTGGATAAATATTTTGCGGTACCGGCGTGTACTGACGTTTTTCCTATACCTAAAAGGCTTACAGAAATTGTTAACAAGGAGTGGGATAGACCCGGTGTGCCTTTTTCACCCCCTCCTATATTTAGAAAAATGTTTCCAATAGACGCCACCACACAGGACTTATGGCAGACGGTCCCTAAGGTGGAGGGAGCAGTTTCTACTCTGGCTAAGCGCACCACTATCCCGGTGGAGGATAGCTGTGCTTTTTCAGATCCAATGGATAAAAAGTTAGAGGGTTACCTTAAGAAAATGTTTGTTCAACAAGGTTTTATATTACAACCCCTTGCATGCATTGCGCCTGTCACGGCTGCGGCGGCATTCTGGTTTGAGTCTCTGGAAGAGACCCTTAGCACAGCTCCATTGGATGAGATTATAAACAAGCTTAAAGTCCTTAAGCTAGCTAATTCATTTATTTCTGATGCCGTAGTACACTTAACTAAACTTACGGCTAAGAACTCCGGATTCGCCATTCAAGCACGTAGAGCGCTGTGGCTTAAATCCTGGTCAGCTGATGTGACTTCTAAATCTAAATTGCTTAACATTCCTTTCAAAGGGCAGACATTATTCGGGCCCGGTTTGAAAGAAATTATCGCTGACATTACTGGAGGTAAGGGCCATGCCCTGCCTCAAGACAGGGCCAAACCAAGGGCTAAACAGTCTAATTTTCGTGCCTTTCGTAACTTCAAGGCAGGAGCAGCATCAACTTCCTCCGCTCCAAGACAGGAAGGAAGTGTTGCTCGCTACAGACAGGGCTGGAAACCTAACCAGTCCTGGAACAAGGGCAAGCAGGCCAGAAAACCTGCTGCTGCCCCTAAGACAGCATGAAGTGAGGGCCCCCGATCCGGAAACGGATCTAGTAGGGGGCAGACTTTCTCTCTTCGCCCAGGCTTGGGCAAGAGATGTCCAGGATCCCTGGGCGTTGGAGATCATATCTCAGCGATATCTTCTGGACTTCAAAGCTTCTCCTCCACAAGGGAGATTTCATCTTTCAAGGTTATCAGCAAACCAGATAAAGAAAGAGGCGTTTCTACGCTGTGTACAAGACCTCTTACTAATTGGAGTGATCCACCCAGTTCCGCGGTCGGAACACGGACAAGGGTTTTATTCAAATCTGTTTGTGGTTCCCAAAAAAGAGGGAACCTTCAGACCAATCTTGGACTTAAAGATCCTAAACAAATTCCTAAGAGTTCCATCGTTCAAAATGGAAACTATTCGGACCATCTTACCTATGATCCAAGAGGGTCAGTACATGACCACAGTGGATTTAAAGGATGCCTACCTTCACATACCGATTCACAAGGATCATTACCGGTATCTAAGGTTTGCCTTCCTAAACAGGCATTACCAGTTTGTAACTCTTCCCTTCGGGTTAGCTACGGCTCCAAGAATCTTTACAAAGGTTCTGGGCTCTCTTCTGGCGGTACTAAGACCGCGAGGCATAGCGATAGCTCCGTACCTAGATGACATTCTGATACAAGCGTCAAGTTTCCAAACTGCCAAGTCTCATACAGAGTTAGTTCTGGCATTTCTAAGGTCGCATGGGTGGAAGGTGAACGTAGAAAAGAGTTCTCTATTGCCACTCACAAGAGTTCCCTTCTTAGGGACTCTTATAGATTCTGTAGAAATGAAAATTTACCTGACGGAGGACAGGTTATCAAAACTTCTAAATGCTTGCCGTGTCCTTCATTCCATTCAACACCCGTCAGTGGCTCAGTGCATGGAGGTAATCGGCTTAATGGTAGCGGCAATGGACATAGTACCTTTTGCACGCCTGCATCTCAGACCGCTGCAATTGTGCATGCTAAGTCAGTGGAATGGGGATTACTCAGATTTGTCCCCTCTGCTAAATCTGGATCAAGAGACCAGAGATTCTCTTCTATGGTGGCTTTCTCGGCCACATCTGTCCAAGGGGATGCCCTTCCGCAGGCCAGATTGGACGATTGTAACAACAGACGCCAGCCTTCTAGGTTGGGGCGCAGTCTGGAATTCCCTGAAGGCTCAGGGATCATGGACTCAGGAGGAGAGACTCCTTCCAATAAACATTCTGGAATTAAGAGCAGTTTTCTATGCTCTTCTGGCTTGGCCTCAGTTAGCAACTCTGAGGTTCATCAGGTTTCAGTCGGACAACATCACGACTGTGGCTTACATCAACCATCAGGGAGGGACAAGGAGTTCCCTAGCGATGATGGAAGTCTCAAAGATAATTCGCTGGGCAGAGTCTCACTCTTGCCACCTGTCAGCGATCCACATCCCAGGCGTGGAGAACTGGGAGGCGGATTTTCTAAGTCGCCAGACTTTTCATCCGGGGGAGTGGGAACTTCATCCGGAGGTGTTTGCCCAACTGCTTCATCATTGGGGCAAACCAGATCTGGATCTCATGGCGTCTCGCCAGAACGCCAAGCTTCCTTGTTACGGATCCAGGTCCAGGGACCCGGGAGCGGTACTGATAGATGCTCTGACAGCACCTTGGGTCTTCAGCATGGCTTATGTGTTTCCACCCTTCCCGATGCTTCCTCGATTGATTGCCAGGATCAAACAGGAGAGAGCATCGATGATTCTAATAGCGCCTGCGTGGCCACGCAGGACCTGGTATGCAGATCTAGTGGACATGTCGTCCTGTCCACCATGGTCTCTGCCTCTGAGACAGGACCTTCTGATTCAGGGTCCTTTCAAACATCCAAATCTAATTTCTCTGAGGCTGACTGCATGGAGATTGAACGCTTGATTCTATCAAAGCGGGGATTCTCGGAGTCAGTGATTGATACCTTAATACAGGCTAGGAAACCTGTTACCAGGAAAATTTACCATAAAATATGGCGTAAATACTTATATTGGTGCGAATCCAAGAGTTACTCGTGGAGTAAGGTTAGGATTCCTAGGATATTGTCTTTTCTACAAGAAGGTTTAGAAAAGGGTTTATCTGCTAGTTCGTTAAAGGGACAGATCTCAGCTCTGTCTATCCTTTTACACAAACGTCTGTCAGAAGTTCCAGACGTTCAGGCTTTTTGTCAGGCTTTGGCTAGGATTAAGCCTGTGTTTAAGACTGCTGCTCCGCCGTGGAGCTTAAACTTAGTTCTTAACGTTCTGCAAGGTGTTCCGTTTGAACCCCTTCATTCCATCGATATCAAGCTGTTATCTTGGAAAGTTCTGTTTTTAATGGCTATTTCCTCGGCTCGAAGAGTCTCTGAGTTATCGGCCTTACATTGTGATTCTCCTTATCTGATTTTTCATTCAGACAAGGTAGTTCTGCGTACTAAACCTGGGTTCTTACCTAAGGTAGTCACTAACAAGAATATCAATCAAGAGATTGTTGTTCCATCATTGTGCCCTAACCCTTCTTCAAAGAAGGAACGACTTCTGCACAATCTGGACGTCGTCCGTGCCCTGAAATTTTATTTGCAGGCAACTAAAGATTTTCGTCAAACTTCTTCCCTGTTTGTCGTTTATTCTGGACAGAGGAGAGGTCAAAAAGCTTCGGCTACCTCTCTCTCTTTCTGGCTTCGTAGCATAATACGTTTAGCCTATAAGACTGCTGGACAGCAGCCTCCTGAAAGGATTACAGCTCATTCTACTAGAGCTGTGGCTTCCACTTGGGCCTTTAAGAATGAGGCCTCTGTTGAACAGATTTGCAAGGCTGCAACTTGGTCTTCACTTCACACTTTTTCAAAATTTTACAAATTTGACACTTTTGCTTCTTCGGAGACTGTTTTTGGGAGAAAGGTTCTACAGGCAGTGGTTCCTTCCGTGTAAAGATCCTGCCTGTCCCTCCCGTCATCCGTGTACTTTTAGCTTTGGTATTGGTATCCCATAAGTAATGGATGACCCGTGGACTGACTACACTTAACAGGAGAAAATATAATTTATGCTTACCTGATAAATTCATTTCTCCTGTAGTGTAGTCAGTCCACGGCCCGCCCTGTTTTTTACGGCAGGTCTAAATTTTAAATTAAACTCCAGTCACCACTGCACCCTATAGTTTCTCCTTTCTCGTTTGGTTTCGGTCGAATGACTGGGTATGACGTAGAGGGGAGGAGCTATATAGCAGCTCTGCTTGGGTGATCCTCTTGCACTTCCTGTTAGGGAGGAGATATAATCCATTAAGTAATGGATGACCCGTGGACTGACTACACTACAGGAGAAATGAATTTATCAGGTAAGCATAAATTATATTTTCTGTGCTAAGAGAGAATTTTTTTTTTTGCTTGTGAGGTGTGTTGCCGTCTACCTTTAAAGCAATGAGAGTTCTGCTTATCAGCCTGTAAGCAATCAGGCGCTAGGGTCCAATTGTACACTAGGATGCACTTCCTCTTAGCATCAGTCAAAATAAATAGCTTTGGTACCACATGCGCAAAAATATTTTCAACGTGTTTTAATAGTTGTCTTTCATATGCTATACGATAGAAATGTTTAGAGTAAAAAGGAAATTTATGCTTACCTGATAAATTTATTTCTTTTACGATATGACGAGTCCACGGATTTCATCCTTACTTATGGGATTACGCCTCCTGTTTAGCAGGAAGTGGCAAAGAGCACCACAGCAGAGCTGTATATATAGCTCCTCCCTTCCCTCCCCCTCCAGTCATTCGACCGAAGTTAGGAAGAGAAAGGAAAAGCCAAAGGTGCAGAGGTGACTAAAGCTTAACAAAAATAAATACCTGTCTTAGAAATGACAGGGTGGGCCGTGGACTCGTCATATCGCAAAAGAAATAAATTTATCAGGTAAGCATAAATTTCCTTTTCTTTTACAAGATATGACGAGTCCACGGATTTCATCCTTACTTATGGGATACAATACCAAAGCTGTAGGACACGGATGAAAGGGAGGGACAAGACAGGAACCTAAACAGAAGGCACCACTGCTTGAAGAACCTTCCTCCCAAAACCAGCCTCAGAAGAAGCAAAAGTATCAAATTTGGGAAAAGTATGAAGAGACGACCAAGTTGCAGCCTTGCAAATCTGTTCAACAGAAGCATCCTTTTTAAATGCCCATGCGGAAGCCACAGCCCTAGTAGAATGAGCCGTAATTTTTTGCCAGACGGATGATACTCTTCAGCCAAAAAGAAAGAGAGGTAGCCGTAGCTTTCTAGCCCCTACGTTTTCCAGAAAAAACAACAAATAATGAAGATGATTGTCGAAATTCCTTAGTCGCCTGCAAGTAAAACTTCAGGGCACGGACTACGTCCAAGTTATGCAACAGCCGTTCCTTCTTAGAAGAAGGATTAGGACATAATGAAGGAATAATAATTTCCTGATTAATATTCTTACTAGAAACAACCTTAGGAAGGAAACCAGGTTTGGTACGTAAAACCACCTTATCAGAATGGAAGATAAGATAAAGCGAGTCACAGTGTAACGCTGAAAGCTCAGAAACTCTACGAGCAGAAGAAAAAGCAACCAAAAATAAAACCTTCCAAGATAACAACTAAATATCTATGGAATGCATGGGTTTAAATGGAACCCCTTGAAGAATATTAAGAACTAAATTCAAACTCCAGGGTGGAGCAATTGGTCTAAACACAGGCTTAATTCTGGATAGAGCCTGACAAAAAGACTGAACGTCTGGAACATCTGCCAAACGTTTGTGTAGTAAAATTGACAAAGCAGAGATTTGTCCCTTTAAGGAACTTGCTGATAACCCATTCTCCAATCCTTCTTGGAGAAAAGACAGAATCCTGGGAATCCTAACTACTCCTTGAGTAGCTCTTGGATTCGAACCAATAAAGATATTTACGCCATATCTTTTGATAGATCTTTCTAGTAACAGGCTTACGTGCCTGAATCAAAGTATCAATGACAGAATCAGAGATCCCTGCTTAGATAAAATCAAGCGTTCAATCTCCAAGCAGTCAGTTGCAGAGAAACTAGATTTGGGTGTTGGCAGGGTCCCTGAATGAGAAGGTCCTGCCTTAATGGAAGCTTCCACGGTGGCAGAGAGGACATGTCCAATAGATCGGCTTACCAAGTCCTGCGAGGCCACGCAGGCGCGATTAGAATTACTGAAGCCCTCCCCTGTTTGATCCGAGCAATCACCTGGGGAAGGAGAGCAAACGGTGGAAACACATAAGCTAGGTTGAACGATGAAGGCATCTATCAGTTCGGCCTGAGGATCCCTTGACCTGGATCCGTATCTTGGGAGCTTGGCATTCTGATGAGACGCCATCAGATCCAATTCCGGTCTGCCCCATCTGAGAATCAGGGTGGCAAAGACCTCTGGATGGAGTTCCCACTCCCCCGGATGAAACGTCTGTCTGCTTAAAAAGTCCACTTCCCAGTTGTCCACTCCTGGGATGTAGATTGCTGACAGATAACAAGAGTGAGCCTCCGCCCACCGAATTATCTTGGATACTTCTGTCATCGCTAAGAAACTTCTTGTTCCTCCCTGATGATTGATGTAAGCCACAGTCGTGATGTTGTCCGACTGAAAACGGATGAATTTGGCCGAAGCCAACTGAGGCCAAGCCTGAAGCACATATGAATATTGCTCTCAATTCTAGAATATTGATTGGAAGAAGAGACTCTGACCGAGTCCACACACCCTGAGCCTTCAGGGAATTCCAGACTGCACCCCAACCTAGTAGGCTGGCGTCCGTTGTCCCTATCACCCATGAGGGTCTGCGGAAGCACATCCCTTGGGACAAATGATCCGGCGACAACCACCAAAGAAGATAGTCTCTTGTCTCCTGATCCAGATCTATCTGAGGAGACAAATCTGCATAATCTCCATTCCACTGCCTGAGCATGTTCAGTTGTAGCGGTCTGAGATGAAAATTAGCAAACGGAACGATGTCCATTGCCGCCACCATCAATCCAATTACCTCCATGCACTGAGCCACTGATGGCCGAGGATTGGACTGAAGGGCTCAGCATGTATTTAGAATCTTTAACTTTCTGACCTCTGTCAAGAAAATTTTTATGGATATGGAATCTATTAGAGTTCCCAGGAAGGGAACCCTGGTCTGTGGAATTAATTAACTCTTTTCTAGATTCACCTTCCACCCGTGAGTCCTCAGAAAGGACAGAACCATGTCTGTATGAGATTTTGTCAGGTGATAAGACGACACCTGGATCAGAATATCGTCTAGATAAGGCGCCACTGTAATGCCCCGCGGCCTGAGAAACTGCAAGAATGGACGTTCTGTGAAGATCCTGGGTGTTGTTGCCAACCCGAAGGAAAGAGCCACAAACTGAGAATGTTTGTCCAGGAAGGCAAACCTTAGGAACTGATGATGATCCTTGTGGATAGGAATATGAAGATATGCATCCTTCAAGTCCACGGTAGTCATACATTGGCCCTCCTGGATCAATGGTAGAATTGTTTGAATAGTCTCCATCTTGAAAGATGAGACTCTGAGAAACTTGTTTAGACTCTCAAGGTCTAAAATGGGACAGAACGTTCCCTCTTTGAACCACAAAAAGATTTGAGTAAAACCCCTGCCCCTGTTCCTGTATTAGAACGGGACAAATCTCTCCCATAGTGGAGAGATCCTTTACACAGCATAAAAACGCCTCTCTTTTTATCTGGTCTACAGACAAACGAGAAGAAGAAACCTTCCCCTTGGGGAAGAACTTTTGAACTCCAGCTGATACCCTTGAGACACGATTTCCAGTGTCCAGGGATTCTGAACGTCTCTTATCCAAACCTGGACAAAATGAGAAAATATGTCCCCTACGAGATCCTGTCCCGGATCGGGGCCCGCCCCTTCATGCTGTCTAGGAAGCAGCAGCGGGCTTCTTGGGTTATTTGCCCTTGTTCTAAGCCTGGTTGGGTCTCCAGGCAGGTTTAGCTTGAATAATTCCCTTAGAAAAAAAACAAAAATACATTTTTCAAAATAAACCTCTTATTTCTGATGTGCAGAAAACAAAGGAGGTAATATTACAGATAATACACATCGCTAAAAACATGAATAAGCGATGTCATGTGCCGTAATGCCAACTAAAATATGAAAGGAAACGCAGAGCACTGCATGCGGCCATAAAAATTCTAGACCCACAATAGGGAGAGAAATAAAAAAAAAATGGCATAGAATAACTGGAGTCAACAAACTCCGAAAGGCAGAAGCTGTAGAAGGGAAATAATTTGACACATGAAAAGCGGTACCGTTTCTTTAAATATTAAAGTACCCTATAGATCATCCTAAGACACAAAGGATGAGTTAAAAATATTATGATAAATATAACATAGCATAACATTATCAACATGGATGCATGGAGTGACATAGCCAGAACAATTACATTCCTGGTCTACTGAACCTCAGCTAGTATACTGAGGTGACTAACCCAAAGTTTGTATGGAAGACTGGAGCTTTTTATTAAAGAAAGTGCATCAAAGCAGCAGTACACACTTTTCCCTCCTATAGTAGAGGAGGAAAAATACACTTGTGAGCGATTGTATCATCCCAGTCACAAAAGATGCATTAACAATAAACGGCTGAAATTCAATGATTATAATGAACACAGAACAAAACGTTACTGTCCTTAATTCTTAAAGTAACCTAACTCTGTGTGTTTGTATACCATCCTATGTCACAAAGGATGAACTTAACAAATAAACAGCTGTAACCTCTACTACAAAATTTACAAGGAAAAAAGCGTTACTGTGTCTTTAAATTTTAAAAAGGACATTAATTTTCTGTCATGCAGAATCAACCATAAAAATATACTTTGAGTGAAAATATACATTGCATCCTCAAAGAATAAGGCCATGAAAGAAACCGCAGAGCACAGCTCGAGGTTCATAAAAATGAGCTGACATAAGTTTTAGAAGGGGAATTTAATAAAAAATAAGCATCACTGGAGATAAAATAACATCTCTATTATTGAGCTTTACAGTGTCACAGATAGATTGCTAATATAAATCATACTGTGCCCTTAAGTCATATAAACTATACACTGAGAACGACATGCACACAACATGACACAATCCCCATGCACCTCTCCAGGCAGCATGTTCCCTTAACCGGAACCTCACCGTCAAAAGGAGAACATAATCTATAAAGTTTATATCTTGTGGACCCCACTGTAGAGATCCGCATATAATAAAAAAGGAAACAGTGCGCAGTACACTCCCCACGTGTGTGTGGACTCAACATATCTCCTGGTTAAATCATGTGCGCTTTACTTTGTTTTATAAAACATAAAGACACCCCCTGGGAGTTAAACCTGGTGCTGCAGGTATTCTAGTCAATTGTTTCCCCTGTGTGCATCAATACACAAACCTCCCGTGAAGGGGAGAAAAAAGGGCGCGCTACGAACAGCGCCATTTTAAGGACCGACCATTGTGGGCATTTACCAAACATCGTAAATACGATCCATCTTAAGTAATAAGGTATTAAGTGCCATTACGCTCGTTTCTTTTAGGAACGATGAGAGCACAGATAGGAAGCTCCTGGGCGGCTCATATAGTTAAACATTTATACAAGTACCGTGAGAACATGCCCCACATACAAAACCGGTGCTGCAATCACAAACTCCCGGTCAGCTGGGAGTCCCATGTCTCTGAAAAATACAGAGTGCACAATACAACTAACTCCCGGTCGGCTGATATAACCGCCGGGAGAGCATGCCCCATGTGTTTGTTTAATGTCGGCTACAAACAGACATAATCATCGCCATCACAAGCGTCCATGTGGTCTAAGGGGCGCATACAGTAAAAAACTAGTTCACATCCGGAGACAAGCTTTATCCAGAAACGCTCACACACACTAACATAAATGTGCCCTGAACGATTCACATTATCTACCCCCCTACCTCCTACCCGTTAATGGAGGTCCTGGGGAACATAAGGGGCTTGTAGACAGGAGGTAGCAGCGACTCCTGAGTTTTTTCTGTCCCAGGGGAAAAAACAAGCTGCACATACCTTGTTGCTGATTGTCAGCATGAAAACGTCCCATAGCTACAAAGAAGTCCTTATTCTCTTCTTGTTGATCTGTGGAGACATGTAGGGCCTTAGTTAGTATGTCTAAGACCACTTTAAAAAGGGCAGCATTCCAATGCCTTAAAGCCATTTGTAGCTCCATGAGCTGTCTTTCCAACAAGAAGCTGATCAGGTTCTGGCTACCCTTGAAAGAAAATAGTACTCAGTGGCACCATTTGAAAAACAAAAAATTCTTGATTGAAGAAAATAAACTAACACCTCACTTTACCTCTTCCTAGTCTAACACAGACAAAGAGAATGATTTTGGGGGGGGGGGGGGGAGCTATATATACAGCTCTGCTGTGGTGCTCTTTACAACTTCCTGCTAAACAGGAGGCGTAATCCCATAAGTAAGGATGAAATCCGTGGACTCGTCATATCTTGTAAAATAAATGTTCCTTTCATTTCAGTAAGTTTAGTATTAGTCTGTTGGTATAGCATTTTAGTCTATTTTTGGGAGGTAAGTCAGGGAATGACAAATTTGTGTGACGCTTGGGCACGAGGTAGAATACTGAGAAGCTAACTATACATCTATGCTGCAGATCTGTTTAACTGAGTTGTTTAAGCAGGACAATCCTGAACTTTAGGTCTCTCTGTAATGCTTTTTTACTAGCCTTGATAAACCAGAGTATCAGTTATACATCACAAATCATCTATGTAACCACCCTACCATTTCCATAACGCCATACTGCGCAATTGAACCCGAAATCATCTTTGTTTGCTCTATTAATTGTGAATGTCGTGCTGGGAGTACAAGTTAAATCAAGATGCAGCAATTGTGCATTTACTGTACAACTTAAACAGCAGAGCTGATAGTGTGCACGGAAATGCTAGTGGTCCTAAGTTAGATCAGCCACATAGCACTGGAGTTAAAGGGACATTAAACCCAAAAGTTTTCTTTCATAATTCAGACAGATAATACAATTTTAAACAACATTCCAATTTACTTCTATTATCTAATTTGCTTCATTCTTTAGATATCATTTGTTAAAGAAATAGCAATGCACATGGGCGAGCCAATCACAGGAGCCATCTATGTGCAGCCACCAATCAGAAGCTACTGAGCCTATCTAGATATGCTTTTCAGGAAAGAATATCAAGAGAATGAAGCAAATTAGATAATAGACGTAAATTAGAAAGTTGTTTAAAATGGTATTCTCTATCTGAATCATGCAAGAAAACAATTGGGTTTAATGTCCCTTTAATAACCGACACTGTAGCAATTTCATTGTGTAGTGTAGAGTCACTGTCCCTGTGTTGTGAACACGTTTAAAGGACCACTCAACGCAGTAGAATTACACAATTAACAAGTGCATAATAAAAAGACAATGATTTAACACCTACTCTGAATTTCAAATAAGCAGTAGATTATTTTTCTGACAAATTTATTTTTTTCTTCCATTTTTTGGCCCCCTGTATCATGTGACAGACATCAGCCAATCACAGACTAGTATACGTATACCCTATGAGCTTGTGCACATGCTCAGTAGGATCTTGTTCCCCAGAATGTGTGAATATAAAAATACTGTGCAAAATCTGATAATAGAAGTAAATTAAAAATGGTCTTAAAACTGCTGCTTTATCTAAATCATAAGTTTATTTCTTTCATGCAATTGGCAAGAGTCCATGAGCTAGTGACGTATGGGATATACATTGCTATCACGAGGGGCAAAGTTTCCCAAACCTCAAAATGCCTATAAATACACCCCTCACCACACCCACAATTCAGTTTTACAAACATTGCCTCCTATGGAGGTGGTGAAGTAAGTTTGTGCTTGATTTCTATGTGTCAAGGTGCCAGGAATCAGACTGAGACGAGAAGTGCAAAAATAATCACACCTTTATTAATAGCAAAAAATAATAAAAAGTCCACAAGTCAAATAACAAGCCAGGAGTCAAAACCAGAGCTGGTAGTCAGACGAGCCGAGTCAGGAGCCAAAGCGAATAGTCAGACGAGCCGGAATCAGGAACAAGGAAAACAGCAGAGTCAGGAACAAGCCAGGGATCAGGAACCAGGAAGGACGTCAGGCAGCCAGGTAATACACAGGAACTCTCACAAATAGGACTGAGACAACACAAAGAGGCCCTTTAAATAATAAGTGATGACATCACAATTCTGAGACTGCATCCTGTCTCACATGGATGAGTGCAGGAAATGAGCAGCATCCCCCACAATGCACCATAGTCAGGAAGAGAGGTGAGTAAAATGGCTGCCAGCAGCACATGGCAAACACAACAGGGAAAAAACCCTGACACACTGTTTTCTTCTATGATAAGCGGTTCTAAGCATTTTGAACCCCAATTCTTCTTGGAGTACAGTGTTTGTCAGAGGGATGTGAAGGGAGTATCGCCTATTGATATGGTTTTCCTTGCGGGAAATCTTTTCAAAGGTTCTCTGTTACCGGTCGTAGGGAATCATCTCTTACCTCTTTTTTCAGATCGACGATATACTCTTATATACCATTACCTCTGCTGATACTTTTTCAGTACTGCTTTGGCTATCTGCTATATGTGGATGGGTGTCTTTCGGTAAGTATTTATTTTTCTTATTTAAGATACTCGCAGCTATGGTTTTGCGCTTTATGATTATCATGTCAACGATTCGATTCTACAATGCATCACGATTAGTTCCCTAATTATGCTCATGATTTAAATTTTTCAGCAAAAACATTCAAGCAGTCAAAAGAACTTTTTTTTATTTGCTCAATAAAGGACACCCTTCCTCATGTGGCAAAGTCTGAACACAGCAGACAACAACAGTATTTATTTAGAACAGTAAATACTAAATGGCAATTGTATTGGCAATATGGCATCAAACTGTAGTAGTGTTAAAAGTGCAGTGCACGTAGTGTACTTTTTCAATAAAATAAAATATTTAAATGTATATAGTATACACTAGTAAACAAACATGAAAATAAATAAATGTCTAACCTATGTTGATTTTAATTTAATGTCTATTTACTTAGGCCTAGATTTAGAGTTGGGAGGTAGCCGTGAAAACCAGCGTTAGAGGCTCCTAACAATGGTTTTAGGCTACCTCCGGTATTTGGATTCATTAAAAAAAGGGTCTAACGCTCACTTTTCAGCCGCGACTTTTCCATACCGCAGATCCCCTTATGTAAATTGCGTATCCTATCTTTTCAATGGGATTTTTCTAACTCCGGTATTTAGAGTCGTGTCTGAAGTGAGCGTTAGACATCTAACGACAAAACTCCAGCCGCAGGAAAAAAGTCAGTAGTTAAGAGCTTTCTGGGCTAACGCCGGTTCATAAAGCTCTTAACTACTGTATTCTAAAGTACACTAACACCCATAAACTACCTATGTACCCCTAAACCGAGGTCCCCCCACATCGCCGCCACTCGATTAAAATTTTTTAACCCCTAATCTGCCGACAGCCACCTACGTTATACTTATGTACCCCTAATCTGCTGCCCCTAACACCGCCGACCCCTATATTATATTTATTAACCCCTAACCTGCCCCCCACAACGTCGCAGCCAGCTACCTACAATAATAAACCCTTAATCTGCCGACCGCAAAGCGCCGCCACCTACGTTATACTTATGTACCCCTAATCTGCTGCCCCTAACACCGCCGACCCCTATATTATATTTATTAACCCCTAATCTGCCCCCCTCAACGTCGCCTCCACCTGCCTACACTTATTAACCCCTAATCTGCTGAGCGGACCGCACCGCTATTATTATAAAGTTATTAACCCCTAATCCGCCTCACTAACCCTATAATAAATAGTATTAACCCCTAATCTGCCCTCCCTAACATCGCCGACACCTAACTTCAATTATTAACCCCTAATCTGCCGACTGGAGCTCACCGCTATTCTAATAAATGTATTAACCCCTAAAGCTAAGTCTAACCCTAACACCCCCTAAATTAAATATAATTTTAGTCTAACGAAATGAATTAACTCTTATTAAATAAATTATTCCTATTTAAAGCTAAATACTTACCTGTAAAATAAACCCTAATATAGCTACAATATAAATTATAATTATATTATAGCTATTTTAGGATTAATATTTATTTTACAGGTAACTTTGTATTTATTTTAACCAGGTACAATAGCTATTAAATAGTTAAGAACTATTTAATAGCTAAAATAGTTAAAATAATTACAAAATTACCTGTAAAATAAATCCTAACCTAAGTTAGGATTCTATCAGCCAATCGGAATTAAGGTAGGAATATTCTGATTGGCTGATGGAATCAGCCAATCAGAATCAAGTTCAATCCGATTGGCTGATTGGATCAGCCAATCGGATTGAACTTGATTCTGATTGGCTGATGGAATCAGCCAATCAGAATATTCCTACCTTAATTCCGATTGGCTGATAGAATCCTATCAGCCAATCGGAATTCGAGGGACGCCATCTTGGATGACGTCATTTAAAGGAACCGTCAGTCGTCGGCCAGGATGGATGTTCCGCGTCGGAGGTCTTCAGGATCCTGCCGCTCCGCTCCGGATGGATGACAATAGAAGATCCCGCTTGGATGAAGACTTCAATCGGATGGAAGACCTCTTCTGCCCCGCTTGGATGAAGACTTCAGCCGGATCATGGACCTCTTCAGCTCCCCGCTTGGGCTTGGATCAGGACATCGGAGGAGCTCTTCTGGATCGATCGGTGAACCTGGTATGGTGAAGATAAGGTAGGAAGATCTTCAGGGGCTTAGTGTTAGGTTTATTTAAGGGGGGTTTGGGTTAGATTAGGGGTATGTGGGTGGTGGGTTGTAATGTTGGGGGGGGTATTGTATGTTTTTTTTTACAGGCAAAAGAGCTGAACTTCTTGGGGCATGCCCCGCAAAGGGCCCTGTTCAGGGCTGGTAAGGTAAAAGAGCTTTGAACTTTAGTAATTTAGAATAGGGTAGGGCATTTTTTTATTTTGGGGGGCTTTGTTATTTTATTAGGGGGCTTAGAGTAGGTGTAATTAGTTTAAAATTGTTGTAATATTTTTCTTATGTTTGTAAATATTTTTTTATTTTTTGTAACTTAGTTCTTTTTTATTTTTTGTACTTTAGATAGTTTATTTCATTGTAGTTATTTGTAGGTATTGTATTTAATTTATTTATTGATAGTGTAGTGTTAGGTTTAATTGTAGATAATTATAGGTATTTTATTTAATTAATTGATAGTGTAGTGTTAGGTTTAATTGTAACTTAGGTTAGGATTTATTTTACAGGTAATTTTGTAATTATTTTAACTATTTTAGCTATTAAATAGTTCTTAACTATTTAATAGCTATTGTACCTGGTTAAAATAAATACAAAGTTACCTGTAAAATAAATATTAATCCTAAAATAGCTATAATATAATTATAATTTATATTGTAGCTATATTAGGATTTATTTTACAGGTAAGTATTTATCTTTAAATAGGAATAATTTATTTAATAAGAGTTAATTAATTTTGTTAGATTAAAATTATATTTAATTTAGGGGGGTTTTAGTGTTAGGGTTAGACTTAGCTTTAGGGGTTAATACATTTATTAGAATAGCGGTGAGCTCCAGTCGGCAGATTAGGGGTTAATAATTGAAGTTAGGTGTCGGCGATGTTAGGGAGGGCAGATTAGGGGTTAATACTATTTATTATAGGGTTAGTGAGGCGGATTAGGGGTTAATAACTTTATTATAGTAGCTCTCAGGTCCGGTCGGCAGATTAGGGGTTAATAAGTGTAGGCAGGTGGAGGCGACGTTGTGGGGGGCAGATTAGGGGTTAATAAATATAATATAGGGGTCGGCGATGTTAGGGCAGCAGATTAGGGGTACATAGGGATAATGTAAGTAGCGGCGGTTTACGGAGCGGCAGATTAGGGGTTAATAATAATATGCAGGGGTCAGCGATAGCGGGGGCGGCAGATTAGGGGTTAATAAGTGTAAGGTTAGGGGTGTTTAGACTCGGGGTACATGTTAGAGTGTTAGGTGCAGACGTAGGAAGTGTTTCCGCATAGCAAACAATGGGGCTGCGTTAGGAGCTGAACGCGGCTTTTTTGCAGGTGTTAGGTTTTTTTTCAGCTCAAACAGCACCATTGTTTCCTATGGGGGAATCGTGCACGAGCACGTTTTTGAGGCTGGCCGCGTCCGTAAGCAACTCTGGGATCGAGAGTTGAAGCTGCGTTAAATATGCTCTATGCTCCTTTTTTGGAGCCTAACGCAGCCTTTATGTGGACTCTCAATACCAGAGTTATTTTTATGGTGCGGCCAGAAAAAAGCCGGCGTTAGCTTTTCGGGTCGTTACCGACAAAACTCTAAATCTAGCCGTTAGTAAATACTAATAGACATTAGCTTAAGTTACCACCATTACTATTTGTATGAAAATGGTCATCCTCAGAAAACAAACATAAATCCCTTATATGCGGTACAATAAATTACAGGTGTGCCTTCATGACTGGCAAACATCACAGTGAATCTGGAACACACACACAAACATATACAGTTACAGTAGTAGTACTAGAGACAATTAAAACAAGTAGCATTGAACTTAACTATAACTACTAGTTTCTTGATTATCTTTATAGGATCACAAATATATAGTTGCTTAGGGCTCTATTTAACAAGCTCCGTAAAGAGCTTGATGGCCCCTGTTTCTGGCGAGTCTTCAGACTCGCCAGAAACAGCAGTTATGAAGCAGCGGTCACAAAGACTGCTGCTCCATAACCTGTCCGTCTGCTCTGAGCCGGCGGACACACATCGCCACAATACAACCCGATCGGGTTGATTGACACCCCCCTGCTGGCACAATTGATATACTTAAATCCCAACATTTAACTCTCTCTGACTTGGGGCTTGTCTAATTTCTGCGGTGCTTATCCCAGGTGTGGAAAATTGGGAAGCGGATTATCTCAGCCGTCAGACCTTACATCCTGGGGAGTGGTCTCTCCATCCAGATGTATTTTGTCAGATTGTACAGAATTGGGGTCTTCCAGAAATAGATCTGATGGCTTCTCATCTAAACAAGAAACTTCCCAGGTACCTGTCCAGGTCCAGGTATCCTCAGGTAGAGATGGTGGATGCTTTAGCAGTTCCTTGGTTTTACCAACCTGCATATATCTTTCCACCTCTAGTTCTTCCAAAAGTGATCTCCAATTTTATGTGTTTCTTTATTTTATCTTTTCTTTATTGATATATATCAAAGGTGTACAGATTATCAAAAAACAAATACATATATAAAAGGTTTCTCCACAGAAACAGATACGATATACAAAAAGCAGGTAATAAAGTAAAGTATTGTTCAAGTCCATCAGAGCTACTGTTTTGGTACACAGTCTTTCTCCTGAGTCCTTTTATCATTTGAAAGTTGTGTCATAGAGTCATTTTCCAGAGCAGTTAGAGAGCATTATATCTAGAGATCCAAGACAGTGAGGTGTCTTCAAAGCCTATCTCTTATGCAAGTAACAACTTAAAAGATACATATACATATACAGGTGATGATTCCTAAAACATTTGTTTGATTTGCAACAACATATATTTGGGCCTACCAATTTCAGGAAGGTAAATATGGGGAAGGGGAGGGGAGGAGGATGCTGCCTCTATGTATGTGAGCCCTGCATCCCACTATGGCCTAAAAAACATAATTTCTGCATAATAATCTAGTCTTCCCACTGTATAATAATAAAACCTTTCTAACGCTAAATTCGTTCTTATTTGCGCTAGCCACATCGATAGCGTTGGTTCGGATTCAGATTTCCATAGTCTAGGGATAATTTGTTTTGCGCTACATATAGCCAATTGGAACAGTGTTGTGTATTGTTTGAAGGGGAATTTGGGAATAACGTGGAATAGATACACCATGGGATCTAAAGGGATATCATAATTCAGCAATTTACATAACTCATAGTTGATATTCTTCCAAAAATTCCCTATTTTAGGGCACTCCCTAAATGGAAGGGGGTCCCCATGCCTGAGCATCTATCTGACGCAGCAGGGAAGATGAATTTTAGCCTATGTGGAGTAAGGTACCAGCGTAGTAAAAATTTATAGTTTGTTTCTAATAAGGTTGCTGAGTGTGCAGATTTTGCTGTATTTTGGAATACTAGTAGCCATTCTTGTTCTGTAAGAGTGTATGGGAGTTCTTTGTGCCATGAGCTAATTATTGGTGACTTTAAAGTCTCTTGAGGTGTGAGTAAAAGTTGATATAGGGAGGAGATCATATGTGTCTGTGGAGAGTCTTGAGTACAATATTTCTCTAGCATAGTACGGTCTCTTATGATCAGATGTTTGTGTCTGTGGGAGTCGATAAAGTGTTTAAGCTGTAGGTATCCTAACCAGGTTGTAAAACATATGTTAGACATTTCTTCTAGATGTTGTCTAGAGATCAGTTTTCCCTCCTCAATTAGAGTGTATAGTGGGAGTAGACAGCCTAAACCACTCGGCACTTTCGGCATTAAAGACATCCCTATTGGAAAGTCAGCATTAGACAGTGCAGTTGTCAAGGGAGAGGGGATCGTAGATATGTGTTTATGTCTGTGGAGCATATGTAGCCATACATCAAATGTTTCTTTTATTATTGGGTAATCTTTAGTCATTAGTGGTTGGTTACCTCTAGGTTGCCAACAGTACGACCCTAGTTGTACGGATTTAGTGAGATCGTGTTCCAGTGTAACCCAAAGTCTATTGTAATTTAAGGGAAGTGTGCACCAGTCCACTATTCTTCGTAAAAATACTGCGCTCCGGTATTTAGATAAGTCTGGTACTCCCAAGCCCCCAAATTTTTTTGGTAAGTAAAGAGTAGTTCTGGCAATTCTGGGTGGGCGTTTTCTCCAGATATATGCGTTCAGTACTGTCTGAAGCCTAGAAACATATGCTTCCGGGAGTGGGATAGGGAGAGTCTGAAATAGGTAGAGTATCTTTGGGAGAATGGTCATTTTAGTTACTCCAATTCTGCCCAGCCACGATATTTGTTTATGTATCCATGAGGATGTGTCTTTGTTGATATTGGCCATTAAAGTTTCATAATTCAGATCAACTAGTTTTTCTTTGTCGCTGGTAAGGTGGATACATAAATATTTTAAAGCTGTCTGTTGTATCTGATATGGTACATGGGACTTAAGTTTTTGAATATCTGTGCTATTGAGGTTAATGGGAAGGATTTCTGACTTATTATGATTGACCAAATAATTGGAGCAGATGCCAAATTCCATCAGGGAGCTCTGTACCGCAGAGAGAGACACGAATGGGCGTGTTAGAGTCAACAGTAAGTTGTCTGCGTAGAGCGCAAGTTTATGGTGAGTAGCATTTATGTTAAATCCGTGGATGTCGTGGTTGTTTCGTAGGTTTGTGGCTAGAATTTCCATTGAAAGGACAAATAGCAGAGGGGATAATGGGCAACCTTGTCTGGTGCCATTTGAAATTGTAAATGAAGTAGACAGGATCCCATTCACTTTAATTTTGGCCGTCGGGTTAGAGTAGAGGGCAAATATTCTGGAGATGAAACTGTCAGGGAAGCCAAATTTTTTTAAAGTCAAAGTCAGAAAAGTCCAGTCCAGTCTGTCAAAAGCTTTTTCAGCGTCAGTTGAGAGTAGAATGGAGGGTATGTCATGATTTGTAGCGTATTGCATCAACTGAAGTACCTTTACGGTATTGTCTTTTTCCTCTCTCTGCGGCACAAAGCCCACCTGGTCTGGATGGATCAGTAGGGGTAAGAATTTATTGATTCTGGTGGCTAGGATCTTCGTGTAGATCTTCACATCTACATTTAGAAGTGAGATCGGACGGTAGTTTGAGGGGATTGTGGGATCTTTGCCTGGTTTAGGTATGACAGTCACTATAGCTTCAAGCATGGAATGTGGAAGCGTAGATTCTTGGTCAATCTGATTAAAGACAGAGAGTAGATGTGGTATTAATAGGTGTTTAAATTTTTTGTAATAAGAGTTTGTGAGTCCATCAGGACCTGGACTCTTCCCTGCCTTCAAAGAATGTATGGCTGTATTAATCTCCTCTGGTGAGATTGGGGAGGTGAGGGACTCCAGATCATCAGACGGGATAGTAGGTACAGTTATCCGGTCTAGGTACTCAAGACATTGTGTCCTATGGTTCTCTCTATTTCTATTGGGGACCAGGTTATAAAGGGCCGCATAATAGTCTCTAAATATCTCAGCCATTTTATACGAATCTACCGTGGTTTCGCTTTGCTCGTCTTGTAGTTTGGCGATAAAGTGTGTGGCTTGTCTAGTTTTAAGCGCTCTCGCCAGTAATTTGCCAGGTCTATTGCCTTCCACAAAAAACTTCTGTCTTAATTTTAAAGCTTGTGTTTATGCCGCGTGTTCTAAGAATGTTGTAAGGTTGTTTTTGGCTTGGTCTCTTTGGGATTTCAATGATGCGTCTTGGGGGCTCAGTGCATAGGACCTATCAAGTTGCTGGAATTTATCAGCGAGATCTTGATGGTGTGTTCTAAGATGTTTTCTTTGTGTGGCCTTAATTTTTATTATCTCTCCCCTTAGAAAGCATTTATGGGCCTCCCATAGAGTATTTGGGGCAATGTCCGGTGTATTGTTGTTTGAAAAGTATTCAGTTAATGCTGCATCTATTTGTTGAAAAGTGGGGGCATCATTAAGTAAGGCGTCATCAAAACGCCATTGGAAGGGCCTGAAAGGAAGGGATGTCCATTGTGTGGTACATATGACAGCTGAATGGTCAGACCAAGTAGTGGGAGAGATATCAGTATCTGTGACTGAAGATATGGTAAGGTGGTCTATGAGGATATAATCAATGCGTGAGTGGGAATGCTTAGATGCTGAATAAAAAGTGAAACATTTGCTAGTAGGGTTCTGAATACGCCATGGATCGTGTACTCCTAACAACATTAGATCATCTCTAATAGATTTAAGCATTCTTTTTTGATAATTGGGTTTGAGCTGTTGAGCTATCCAAGAGTGGGTTTAATGATATGTTAAAGTCGCCCCCTATAATTAGTGAACCTTTGTGGAAAGCTAAAATATTATTAAAAATCTTACAGAGAAAGGTTGCCTGGTGGGTGTTGGGGGCATAAATATTGACTAACGTGACTGGTTTGCCATCTAGCAGGCCTAGTAGAGCCACATATCTCTCTTCGTTGTCCCTTTCCACTTGTTGCATATGAAATGGTAGCGACTTGTGAATTAAGATACTAACCCCTGAATTTTTTTTATCTGGATGGCTACTGTGATAATGGGTGGGATATAGGGTCGTGAAGAATTTAGGTTCCTGTTCTTTTAAGTAATGGGTTTCTTGTAAAAATAATATATCAATTTTCCTATGTGTGATGTCAGTAAAAGCAACCCGTCTCTTATGGGGATTATTAAATCCTCTAACATTTTGTGTCATGAATCTAACCTTCTTTCTGCTTGTCATTGCTCAGCTAATACCTAGGACTGACATATGGGGAGATTTAGTAGGGAACCATGTAATTCTGATCTTATCAGATTGATAAAGAGGTGCTCTCGACAATGTTATAGTGTGGACAAATCTCATGTTGAACAATATAGCATATCTCTGTAACCTGTGAAAAGAAACAACAAAGAAACTACAAAACAACAATATAAACCTAAACAAAAACAAATGAATTGACATAAAATGTCACTCAATAGGGAAATAATAGCCTATCCCATGTTATATAATAAACCTTTAGAGAACTAAACATTCTTATTTGATGTAGCAGTCAATAGGTACTGTTCATTTGGATCTTTAACAAGTAAACCATTTTTGTAACTCAAACATTACTGTCTATAAAGAAAAGGAGAGGGCCAAATACTCATCTTGGTCGACCTCTGCGTAAAGTATGAAACTATCTCACCCAGCAGTAGAGTTAGGTCTTCAGGTGTTTTCCAAATTTAGAACTTTGTGCATCTTCTCAAGCTTCTTGGGTCTTTGCTTTTGCCATGGCGGTTTCAGTGGTCTCGTGGGGTTCGTAGGACCAGCGTATTCAGGGTTACCACTGGTTGCTGTGGCGGGTGGAGGGTCCAACCCCATTGCTGTACATATTTCTGAGATTTCCTCTGGAGTTTTGCAGGTGTGTTTCACTCCTTTATAGGAAATGTTGAGAAAGCAGGGAAATCCCCATCTATATGGAATAGCTTTGACTCTGAGCAGGGATGTTAGTGGTTGGAACTCCCTGCGTCTCTGTAAAGTGCGGGGAGCTAGATCCGCAAATATTTGTAGGTGAAAATTTTGGAAAGTTATGTCTTTAATCTGCCTAGCTGCTCTAAGGATTTCTTCCTTTGTTTGATAGCTTTTAAGTTTAAGAACCACATCGCGTGGCGGTGCTTGATCTGCAGGTTTAGGCCTGAGCGCTCTGTGGGCCCTATCTATGTCCATGTCTACTTCAGTTGTGGAGCCCAGTAGTGACACAAAAAGGCCTTTCAGGAACTCAGGGATGGTGTTTGGTAAGACAGACTCTGGAATCCCCCTGACACGTAGATTCTGTCGGCGCTCCCTGTTCTCCAGGTCTTCTAGTTTGTCCTGTAACTGCATAATTAGTAAGTCGTGTGCCTGTGTGGTGGTTTGTAATGTGGATATCTCAGATTGATTAAATTCTACATCTTCCTCCAGCGCCTCTACCCGATTTCCTACTTCTGTGATATCTTTTCTCAAGCTGGCCATCTCCTCTTTGATACACTCCCTGACTTTTACCACAATATTGTCGAGGTCACTTTTAGAAGGTATGGTGGCCAGAAATGTTTTAGAAAGTTGAACTGGTGTGTCTGTGTTGCTTTCTTCACTGCTTGATGCGGACACTATGGATTGTTGCGATGGTTCTGCTGTTAAATTAGGATGCTGTGTGTCTGGCATTTTAAAAAAGGAGCTCGCTGAACTGCGTGCTGTAGCAGGCTTTTTGATTTTGATACTCTCTTTGGTGACATCTCTATACTTCTTTAATAAGTGCCTGGTAGCTAGTATGATTTAGATAAATCTGTAGAGGAATAGAGGGTATTTATGCAAGTTCTGCTCAGGATCTAGTACTGGTGGGTGCTATAGAATCTCCCCCACTATGTGGGCTGTGATCAGGTCAAGAAATAACAGTTACAGCTCTGTAGTTTTCAGTGTAGAGGTATCATAAGTAGCGTGATCCACCAGTCTACACTTAATAGTGGCATCGCCATGTGGCTGTAAGTGAATTGGGGTAGTAAATATTTCTATGCCTTAGCCTTCTATGTTATAGTACTTAACAGCGTGCTTTTTTCAGAGAGTCCCCAGAAGTTTCATTTGTGTTGCTATTTAAACCCCCATTGGCTATTGCCCCAAGTACCTCTGCTCAGTTGGCTGTCCGGTAAAGTCCTTGATCGGGTATTACCCTTTACTATTGCTGCTTCAGCCTCATGCGCAGCTGAAAGTTCACAGTCGCGTGAAGAAAGATGGCTGTTGCCGATTAGGCCCCACTGCTGGGCGCAACAGAAGTCAGCGCATTTATATCTCCTGGGTCCTTAGCGTTGTCCGAATTTGTCCGGTATCTGATTTAAACCAGTCTACGAGTGGCTATGTAAGGATTCCGCTTCATGTTTTACCTATGCCTTTCCCATTCACCTTATGTATGGATTCCACTCCATGTTTTACCTATGCCTTTCCCATTCACCTGACTTCAGCCTTACCTGTACTTAAGGCATCAGCTGACTGCAGACAGGTGCTTAATTATTAAGTTTCTAGACTAGCTCTGAAGTCTGTCTGTTTTCCACTTGCTGTGTGTTTTCTCTGAAAACAAACCAGTCTGCTTTTCTTCCAATTTCTGAACCAGCTACTACCTTGGGATTACTTATTTTTACTGCCGGTTCATATGCTCATTTTGCCTACATAAACTTTTACAGAGGCGAGTTTTTCTTTTAAGCGTGCACGCTACAACAGAGACTTATTTCATACTGCAGTGTGTTTGCTGCCTTCTCCCTCTGAGTTGCTATCTCATTTGAGCCACTGAAGCGTTTCTCACACAGCGGACTTCAATCTCTCTTCCACTGCAACACAGTGCAACTCATCTACAAACAACCTCCCACGGACTAAGTACAAGGACATCTCAGAATTAATTCTGCTTCTATTTCACACCATCCGGTGACTGGGGGTAAGCACTGTAGTTACTTTAAGCTGTGCTGTACAAATAAACCTTGAACTTTGCTTTTCCCTGCTGCTCTACTGTCCGCAAGACTATCAGCACATGTGTATACCATTCTGTGACAAACTAACTAACAGTGTCTAAAACTGAGAGTTACACTTCACACTGAACTGTTATATCTTACTCCAGCACTAATAGCAACACTACCTGCTTTCTGGAACTCTGCTTTTCTTTATCAAGATTTATCATACTGGGAGCTAGCTGAACACTAAAGTTTGCTACTAAGAAATTGTTTTATTTTTTACATTTCTTCTGATCCAGCCTTTGTTTATGTTTATACTATTGCTGTGACATTCAACAGCATATGTGATTTACATCATTTGTTGCCAGACAAGTTTCTGATCTGCAATTCAATTACTTGAGAATAACAACTTCACTTAAAGCAGCTTGGTCTATGCTGTTCAATAGTCCATTTGCCAAAAGTGATACAAATCATTTATTTTGCATACTCTGCAGTTGTGATCCATCCTCACTCTCTACTAAATCATTACAGAATAATTAAGCCCAAAAAATATGGATCCAGCAGATTTGCCCCAATTCGTTTACAACCTGTCTAAAAGAGTAGATGAACTCAGTCAAGGCCTTAGAGATCTAAAGATTGAAAATGAGACTTTAACTAAGGTTATAAGAGAGACAACTCCTCCCAAAGCAAAAGCTGCTGAATCTATTGTGGAACCACAGATTGCAGCACCTGATTTGTTCAATGGTGATAGGAGTCTCTATCGCCAATATAGGAATGCCTGCCTCCTCACTTTCAACCTTAAGCCACTCACATATCCTAATGATAAGATTAAAGTGCTCACAATGATTACCTATCTACGGGGTGAACCCCGAATCTGGGCAGACACGCTCTTTGAAACCAACGATCCTATTCTATCATCCCTACAGTCTTTTCTAGCAGTCATGGATGAACTTTATTCAGACTCAAATTTACAATTGACTGCAGAAAGCAAGATGCGGAAACTAAAGCAAGGCAACCGTCCTGTTGAAGTTTATATAACGGAGTTTAAACAACATGCCATTGATTCCCAATGGAACGTGATTGCCTTAAGAAACCAATTTCGCCTAGGACTCTCGGAAGCAGTTAAAGATGAGCTAGCCCGAACTGATCTCCCTGACTCCTTAGACGGCTTCATGAAGCTCTCAATGCAAATAGATAGAAGGCTTCGCGAAAGGAAGTCAGAGCGTCAAATTCGGGATTCTTCTTACAAGAGATCATTCCATCCTCCTCCAACTGCTTCTTCATCAAGTGTGCCTGAACCTATGGATATAGGCTTTAGGAGGGGTCCATTGACCTCTGAAGAAAGGTTTAGAAGAAAATCAAAAGGACTGTGTATGTATTGTGGAAGCCCAAACCATCCTATCCGCGAATGCCCCTCCCTACGTAAAAATAAAAATAATAAGTCTCTCTTACATTTGACTTCAATGATTGAACATGATAAACCAATTCACTGTACTTTAACCCTCTCTTTACAGTGGGACAGCAATCGCATGACGAAAGAAGCTATAATTGACACAGGAGCCCAAGGGAATTACATAGATAAAGTTATTGTTGAAAAATATAAAATACCTCTCATCACTAAATTGTCTCCTGTCTCTATACGGGTTGTAGATGGGTCTGAACTTTCTTCTGGTCCTATTACTCAGCATACAATTCCCATTTTGGTATCCACCCTAGGTTCACATCAGGAATACATCACCTTTGATGTTATTACCTCTCCTCTATTCCCCATTGTACTAGGGTTACAATGGCTCCGTTTACACGAACCTGTGATCAATTGGTGTTCTTTGGAAGTAAAATTTGATTCACCATATTGCCAGCAAACCTGTCTAAATCATTCTGTTCTCTTCCATTTGACAGAAACTCCACACATACCTAAAGTATATGAGAAGTTTGCAGACGTATTCAGTAAGAAGGAAGCTGATACTCTACCTCCTCATCGGTCGTATGACTGTCCGATCGACCTCAAACCTGGTACCACTCCTCCCTACGGTCATCTCTACCCTCTTTGCCAACCCGAGCTTGATCATTTAAAGACGTATTTAGATGAAAACTTAAAAAAAGGTTTTATACGTCCTTCAGTTTCTCCAGCAGCAGCCGGGTTCTTCTTCGTAAGAAACAAAGATAACTCCCTTCGACCAATCATCGACTTCAGGGAGCTCAATAAAATTACGATAAAAAACAGGTATCCCCTACCACTCATCCCCGAACTCATTGAACGCCTCCAACATGCCAAAATCTTCACCAAATTAGATCTAAGAGGGGCTTATAACCTTGTCCGCATAAGAGAAGGGGATGAGTGGTTGACCGCCTTTAGGACAAGATACGGCCTGTTTGAGTACCTGGTAATGCCGTTCGGGTTAACTAACGCCCCGGCCACATTCCAGTATTTTATTAACGATATATTTCACGATCTTCTTGATACTTGTGTGGTCGTATACCTGGACGACATTCTAGTGTACTCAAACACGCTTGAAGAACATGTTAAACATGTTAGTTGGATACTTTCCAGGCTCCAAGTTCATAGGCTATATGCAAAACTAGAAAAGTGTGTATTCCACACCAAGGAAATAGATTTTTTGGGGTACTCCATTGGCCCAAAAGGTATCCAAATGCAGGCTAACAAAGTCGATTCAGTAAAAAACTGGCCACAACCAAAAAATAGGAAGGAACTACAACGTTTCCTCGGGTTTAGCAACTATTATAGAAAGTTTATTAAAAATTTCTCTCAAATTGCTAAACCTCTCACTGTACTCACCAGTTCCAGTACACCTTTCACCTGGAACTCCAAAGCAACTGAAGCTTTCAACTCATTAAAAAACTCCTTCTGCTCAGCTCCAATACTTCAATTTCCTGACCCTTCTCTCCAATTCATTTTGGAGGTGGATTCCTCCGATTATGCCCTTGGAGCTGTCCTCTCGCAAAGACGCAGTATATCCCAACCACTACATCCAGTAGCTTTCTATTCCAAAATTCTTTCTGCACCTGAGATGAACTATGCTGTTGGAGAAAAGGAACTCCTGGCAATAAAACGTGCCTTTGAACATTGGAGACATCTCCTGGAGGGCACCGTCTTACCAATAATCATCTACACGGATCACCGTAATCTCGAGTTCCTACAGAGGAATAAAACTCTCTCTAGTCGACAGGTAAGATGGAGCCTATACTTCAGCAGGTTTAACTATCAAATCATCTACAGGCCCGGCTCTAAAAATGGAAAGGCGGACGCACTTTCTAGGAAAGACCCTAGACCTCCAAACACTCAGGAATCTACTTCTATCATTCCCACAGATAGATTTTTGGGTCTACTGTCCACTTTCAAGACGCAACTTCAAACAGCTTTACGGTCAGATCCTCAGCTACCTCAACTCCGACTATCTTGTAGAAACAACCTCTACTATCATGGGACTCTCTTGTATGTCCCCGAGATTCTTAGACCTGCTCTAATTAAACAACATCATGATCCACCTCTCCTTGGACATCCAGGTATTATGAAAACAAAGGAACTTCTCAGCAGATCCTACTGGTGGCCAAATTTGGAAACATCTGTAAAAAACTATATCTCAAACTGCTCCATCTGCATTACTTCCAAAAAGGAAAGGGCCAAGCCATATGGACATCTTCTTCCAATTCAAATACCTGATAGACCTTGGTTACATCTCGGCATGGACTTCATAGTTGAATTACCTGTGAGTTCAGGTTTCAACACCATTCTTGTTGTCACAGACATCCTGACCAAAATGGCTCATTTTATCCCTTTTAACAAACTTCCCACTTCCAGTGAGACAGCACAACTCTTCTTAAATTCGATTGTCAGATACCACGGAATTCCTTCAATCATAACAACTGATAGGGGTACTCAGTTTACCTCGAAGTTCTGGAAAAGTCTTTCTGCTCAACTGAAAATTGATCATCGCCTAAGTACTGCCTTCCATCCACAAACAAATGGCCAAACAGAGAAATTAAATCAATGGCTAGAGCAGTATCTACGCTGTTATTGCTCTTATCAGCAAAATGAATGGTCACAATACCTATATCTGGCCGAATTTGCCTACAATAACTCGGTTAATTCATCCACCAAAGTTTCACCCTTCTTTGCAAATTATGCTTTTCATCCACATTTTTCCCTGGAACAAACGGATAACCCAATTTCTCCTTCTGTAGATGATCTACTACAGAAGCTCGCTGAAAACTTCCACTTCCTAAAAACAAATATCCAACAGGCTCAGACCTCACAGAAGAAATACTACGACTTACGCAGACGACCATCACCATCTTATGCCATAGGCGATAAAGTTTGGCTTTCGACAAAAAATATCAAAATCCCTGTTCCCAGTAAAAAACTAGCAGGATTATATATCGGACCGTTCACTATCACTCACGTTGTTAACCCAAATGCAGTTACTCTGGACCTTCCCAGTTCTATACCCATCCATCCTACTTTTCATGTGTCCCTTCTTAAACCAGCTTCAGATGATCCTTCAGTGAAAACTATTTTACCACCTGTACCTGTACCCCTGGATCCGGACACTTATGAAATTCAAGACCTCCTGGATTCCAGACGGCATAAAGGTGTCTTACAATATCTGGTCAGATGGAAAGGCTACTCACCTGATGATGACACCTGGGAGCCTTATACCAATATAGATGCACCTAGACTCATCTCCCGTTTCCACAGACGATATCCTCTTAGACCTAAACATCAAGCCGAGGATCGGCTTGCTTGAAGGGGGGCGTATGTAAGGATTCCGCTTCATGTTTTACCTATGCCTTTCCCATTCACCTTATGTATGGATTCCACTCCATGTTTTACCTATGCCTTTCCCATTCACCTGACTTCAGCCTTACCTGTACTTAAGGCATCAGCTGACTGCAGACAGGTGCTTAATTATTAAGTTTCTAGACTAGCTCTGAAGTCTGTCTGTTTTCCACTTGCTGTGTGTTTTCTCTGAAAACAAACCAGTCTGCTTTTCTTCCAATTTCTGAACCAGCTACTACCTTGGGATTACTTATTTTTACTGCCGGTTCATATGCTCATTTTGCCTACATAAACTTTTACAGAGGCGAGTTTTTCTTTTAAGCGTGCACGCTACAACAGAGACTTATTTCATACTGCAGTGTGTTTGCTGCCTTCTCCCTCTGAGTTGCTATCTCATTTGAGCCACTGAAGCGTTTCTCACACAGCGGACTTCAATCTCTCTTCCACTGCAACACAGTGCAACTCATCTACAAACAACCTCCCACGGACTAAGTACAAGGACATCTCAGAATTAATTCTGCTTCTATTTCACACCATCCGGTGACTGGGGGTAAGCACTGTAGTTACTTTAAGCTGTGCTGTACAAATAAACCTTGAACTTTGCTTTTCCCTGCTGCTCTACTGTCCGCAAGACTATCAGCACATGTGTATACCATTCTGTGACAAACTAACTAACAGTGTCTAAAACTGAGAGTTACACTTCACACTGAACTGTTATATCTTACTCCAGCACTAATAGCAACACTACCTGCTTTCTGGAACTCTGCTTTTCTTTATCAAGATTTATCATACTGGGAGCTAGCTGAACACTAAAGTTTGCTACTAAGAAATTGTTTTATTTTTTACATTTCTTCTGATCCAGCCTTTGTTTATGTTTATACTATTGCTGTGACATTCAACAGCATATGTGATTTACATCATTTGTTGCCAGACAAGTTTCTGATCTGCAATTCAATTACTTGAGAATAACAACTTCACTTAAAGCAGCTTGGTCTATGCTGTTCAATAGTCCATTTGCCAAAAGTGATACAAATCATTTATTTTGCATACTCTGCAGTTGTGATCCATCCTCACTCTCTACTAAATCATTACAGGCTATGAGGTTGCTACTAGTGCTCTGCTTTGTGTCTCCTGTAGATATGGGCATCGGCTCCCGGAGCTCACACTAGTGCGCGGCCATTACTCTCGACGGCCGGCTCCGCCCTTTATGTGTTTCTTATAGCACCAGCGTGGTCTCGCAGGATTTGGTTTGCGGATCTTGTTTGGATGTCCAGTTCCTCTAAGGCCAGACCTTCTGTCTCAAGGGCCGTTTTTCCATCAGGATCTCAAATCTTTAAATTTGAAGGTATGGAAATTGAACGCTTAGTGCTTAGTCATAGAGGTTTCTCTGACTCAGTGATTAATACTATGCTACAGGCTCGTAAGTCTGTTTCAAGAAAGATTTATTATCAAGTTTGAAAGACCTATATTTCATGGTGTTCTTCTCATAAATTCTCCTGGCATTCTTTTAGAATTCCTAGAATTTTACAGTTTCTCCAGGATGGTTTGGATAAAGGTTTGTCTGCAAGTACTTTGAAGGGACAAATCTCTGCTCTTTCTGTTTTATTTCATAGAAAGATTGCTAAGCTTCCTGATATTCACTGTTTTGTTCAGGCTTTGGTTCGTATCAAGCTTGTTATAAAATCAATCTCTCCTCCTTGGAGTCTTAATTTGGTTTTGAAGACTTTGCAGGCTCCTCCTTTTGAGCCTATGCATGCTTTGGATATTAAACTACTTCCTTGGAAAGTGTTGTTTCTTTTGGCTATCTCTTCAGCTAGAAGAGTTTCCGAATTGTCTGCTCTCTCTTGTGAGTCTCCTTTTCTGATTTTCCATCAGGATAAGGCTATTTTGCGGACTTTGTTTAAATTTCTTCCTAAGGTTGTGAATTCTAACAACATTAGTAGGGAAATTGTTGTTCCTTCCTTGTGTCCTAATCCCAAGAATGCTCTTTAAAGATCTTTGCATTCTTTGGATGTTGTAAGAGCTTTGAAATATTATGTGGAAGCTACTAAAGATTTCAGGAAGACTTCTAGTCTATTTGTTGTCTTCTCTGGTTCTACGAAAGGGCTGAAAGCTTCTGCCATTTCTTTGGCATCTTGGTTGAAGCTTTTTATTCATAAAGCTTATTTGGAGGCGGGACAGTCCCCACCTCAGAGGATCACAGTTCATTCTACTAGATCAGTCTCCACTTCTTGGGCTTTTAAGAATGAAGCTTCAGTTGATCAGATTTGCAAAGCAGGAACTTGGTCTTCTTTGCATACATTTTACTAAATTTTACCATTTTGATGTATTTGATTCTTCTGAAGCAGTCTTTGGTAGAAGTTATTCAGGCAGCTGTTTCAGCTTGATTCTTCTGCTAATATTTTAAGTTTTTTTCTTTCTATTTATGAGAAAATCTTATTTTTTGTGGATTTAATTTTTTCAGCGGAAAATGGTTGTTTTTATTTTATCTCTCCTCTATTATCTTAGTTTGCTTCATTATTTAGGTATCTTTTGTTGAAAAGCATAGCTAGGATGGGTCAGCACCTGGGTGCTATTTGCTAATTGGTGGCTGGATATTTTATATGCTCTATATGAATCATGAAAGAAAAAAATTGTGTTTCCTGTCCCTTTTAACCATGTCATGTTTGTTTTAATTAATTTTACCCACTCATAGAGATATTTAATTACTGTAACAGTAGCGTTGTACATCTTTCCTTGGACTTTGTTGATGAGTGGGCGTACTCTAACTTCACAAGTGCTAGGCTAGCTATGCCAAGTTGTGTTTTCTTTCCTAAGATATGGTGTGTCCACAGCATCATCTTCAATTACTGTTGGGAATATCACTCCTGGCCAGCAGGAGGAGGCAAAGAGCACCACAGTTAAACTGTTAAAGGGACAGTATACACTCATTTTCATATAACTGCATGTCATAGACATTACTATAAAGAATAAGATGCACAGATACTGATATAAAAATCCAGTATAAAATTGTTTAAAAACTTAATTAGAAGCTCTGTTTAGCTCTGTTGAAAAGGTAGCTGAAATCCCACTGCAAGTGGCAAATAAGACACCCCCTCCCCCTTCTTTTGCCTATGAAAAGACCCTTTTACGAAAACAGGAGCAAGCTGGAGTAGGTAGCTGACAGTATTCTCATAAAACTTTGGGGCTTGGTTAGGAGTCTGAAAATCAGAGCAATGTTATTTAAAAATAAGCAAAACTATACATTTAAAAAAAAAAAAAAAAAAGCTCCCTTACCTACAACCCACAGTCATTCTCTTTGCCTTTGTTTATGGAGGAGGTGAAGATTTGGTGTCTGATGAAATGATTTCTACAAGCAAGTTTTGGGGTATAGCTGTGTTCCACGTTAATCTCTTAAGTAAGGTGGCTTTCAAGCAGTTGGGAAATTTCCTTAACTTTTTGCTGCCCTACTATAGAAAATCAGAGGAGGTGACTCTGTGTTTCTTTCATACAGGTCTCTGTGAGGAACTGTGTCCTTACATACCTGGTAAGCTGTCTACCTGCCGGACAGCAGACTTGGCAGGTAGGTGCCTGTTTTTTCTTCCAGGTGGGGAGATTATTCACTTACAGAATCAACTGCACTTATGACATGGGACAAGATAAATCCTTAAGGAAGGAAAAGTAGGCATGGTACAGGGCACTTGTGACTGAGGCTCATGTTTATCGGGGACATTAAAGGTTCCTTTATTTGATAATTAGGAGAGTCAGTAGTGTATTTACTGTTATTTTCAGTTTAGGTTCAATAGGAGTTTGAAAAAAGTGGTCCGATGCCGTTATTTATTTATACTCGGCAGGTATTTCAGTTGGTTACAGTGGTGACGTAACCAGGAAGTAACTGGTCTGTTTTGTTTTCGCGCCTCTGTGGTGCAGTTGATTTGCCGATCACGTGACACCTTTTCGGATATGTCTCAGAGCGGTGTCGGCGATCTCAGTGTGAGTTCATTTTAGCAGTTCTCTGAAGTTGGTGACAGGTAGGAGCCTGCAGTTCAGACTGAGGTGTTTGGAGCCTAAGAGTTTTAGAGCACATAGTTGCTACTTGCTCATATAGTATAACGTTTTTTTCTCACAAAAGCCATATAGTTTAGAGGGCTAAGACGATATTTAAGGCTAAGATAAGACTTTTAAAAAATAAAGAGGACTTCTGTGCGTCTCTGTTATTTATTTCAATTTATTTTAAATTCTTTTTGGAGCTCAAATTACTTTGCTTAAGAGTATAGTATATTTTTTTCTGTGATCATGTCTGATAAAGAGGATCATGATCAACTAAATGCTTGTTTGTTGTGATAAGAAGCTCAGATTGCTTCTCCTATGCAATTCTGTTCCTCATGTGTTAAAAAGACTTGGACTTTACAATGTAAAGAAATAATTTTATTTCTTGAGCCTAATGTCTCTCAGGATGATGCTGTTCAGGTAATTCCGCAGCCTTCTTCTGTAACGTCCCAAGCCTTTATGACTCTATTGCTCCTAGTGGGGCATATTTAAAAAGCTGAAAGAGGTATCTTTCAGATTTAAGCTTGAACACCTTAGTGTCTTGTTCAAGGAGGTTTTGGCTACTTTGAATGATTCGAACACTCCTGACGTGGTTAATCCTAAGAAATCTAGTAAACTGAATGATTATTTTGAAGTGCCTTCTACTAAGGAGGTGTTCCCTGTACCTGACCGGGCTACAGACATTTTTACTCAGGAGTGGGAGAAGCCAGGGGTTTCCTTTTCCACGTCTCCTATTTTTAAGAAAATGTTCCCACTCTATTGCAGAGACATGGCACACGATTCCTAAAGTAGAAGGGGTTATTTCTACTTTAGCCAAGAGAACAACTATTCCTATTGAGGATAGTTGCTCTTTTAAAGATCCTATGGATAAAAAGATGGAGGTTTATTTTAAAAGAATTTACGTTCATCTAGGTCTTTTATGGCAACCTGCCGTATATATTGCCACTGTGACAAGTGCTGCATCCTACTGGTTTGATGCATTGTGTGATTCTCTTCAGGTAGAAACGCCTTTAGATGAGATTCAAGACAGAATTAAAGCTCTTAAGCGTGCTAATTCCTTTATTTCAGATTCTATCTTGCAGTTGATTAGGCTGAGTGCTAAGTCATCTAGCTTTGTTGTGTTAGGCCGAAGAGCTTGTGGCTAAAGTCTTGGTCAGCAGACGTCTCCTCTAAGGTCAAGCTTTTAGCTCTTCCTTACAAGGGGAAGAAGTTGTTTGGACCAGGTCTGACAGAAATTATTTCCGATATTACGAGTGGAAAAGGGTCTTTTCTACCTCAAGATAGAAATAATAGACCGAAAGGTCTTCAGAGTAATTTTCGTTCATTTCGTAACTTCAGAGGTAAGTCTTCCCCTTTGTCTACCAAGCAGGATCAATCTAAGCCCTCTTGGAAGCCCAATCAGTCTTGGCATAAGGGGAAGCAATAGAAGAAGAACTAAGAAAAGAGATTAATCAATCCTTAAAGGTCTCAATATAGCTACTCTTAAAAAATATAGAACTCCTCAAGTCTATATTGGTAATGGAAAATAAAAAACAATATAAGAGAGCGCTTGATGGAACCTTAAGGGTAACAAGCTAATTGAGGTAAAATAAGAAACGAAGCGTAAGCTTATATTAAAAAATGTAACTGCATATCGAAGAAGCCCGCAGCTGACTCTAAATCAGCATGAAGAGTTTGCCCCGATCTGGGACCAGATCTAGTAGGGGACAGACATTCTCAATTCTCTCAAGCTTGGATACGAGATGTCCCAGACCTTTGGGCTGTGGACATAGTTTCACAAGGTTACAAATTGGAATTCAAAAACTTTCCTCCCAGGGGCAGGTTCCACCTTTCGAGATTATCTGCAGACCAGACAAAGAAAGAGGCATTCTTAAAATGTGTTCAAGATCTCTCCTCCCTGGGAGTAATTGTACCGGTTCCAATACAGGAACAGGGTCTGGGGGTTTATTCCAATCTGTTTGTTGTTCCCAAAAAGGAGGGAACTTTCAGAACAATTCTAGTCCTGAAGTGTTTAAACAAATATCTAAGAGTACCGTCTTTCAAGATGGAGACGATATGTTCAATTCTTCCTTTAGTACAAGAGGGTCAGTTCATGACGACCATAGATCTAAAGGATGCTTAACTTAATATTCCCATTCACAGGGATCATCACAAATTTCTGAGATTTACCTTTCTGGAAAAGCACTCTGTTTGTGGCACTTCCGTTTGGCCTTGCTACAGCTCCCAGAATTTTTTCAAAGGTTCTGGGAGCTCTCTTAGCAGTAGTCAGGTCTCAAGGTATTGCTGTGGCTCCCTATCTGGATGACATACTGATCCAGGAGCCATCTTTTCAACAAGCAAAATCTCACACAGAGATCTTGTTGTCTTCTCTTCACTCCCATGGTTGGAAAGTAAATATGGAAAGAGTTCCCTCGTTCCAGCCACAAGGGTAGTGTTTTTAGGGACTATAATAGACTCCTTACTAATGAAAATATTTCTGATGGAGGTCAGAAAATCCAAGATCCTCTCCCTGCAGTCTTCTGTTCGTCTCAATGTATGGAGGTTATTGGACTAATGGTTGCTTGCATGGATATCATTCCCTTTGCTCGGTTCCATTTGAGAGCTCTACAACTTTGCATGCTCAGACAATGGAACGGGGATCATGCAGATCTAGATTTGGAGGATAGATTTGGATCAGTCAACAAGAGACTCTCTCCTTTTGTGGCTTTCTCAGGAAAATCTGTCTCGGGGTACATGCTTTCGGAGATCTTCCTGAGTGATTGTCACCAAGGACGCCAGCTTGCTGGGCTGGTGAACAGTCTGGGACTCTTTAAAGGCTCAGGGACTGTGGACTCGGGAGAAGTCTACTCTCCCCATAAACATCTTGGAGTTGAGAGCAATTTTCAATGCTCTGATGGCTTGGCCTCAGTTGTCTTCAGTCCAGTCTATCAGGTTCCAGTCAGACAACATAACTTCAGTGGCTTACATCAACCATCAGGGAGGAACACTGAGTTCCTTAGCCATGAAGGAGGTGTCCCGAATTATCTTGTGGGTGGAAGCTCACAACTGCTACCTATCTGCCATTCACATTCCAGTTGTGGACAACTGGGAAGCGGATTTTCTGAGCAGACAGACTTTTCATCCCGGGGAGTAGGAACTCCATCCGGAGGTTTTCTCCAGCCTGATCTTAAAATGGGGGTTACCGGCGCTGGATCTGATGACTTCTCGGTAGATTGCCAAACTCCTGAGGTACAGTTCAAGGTCGAGGGATCCACAGTCAGCTCTGATAGGTGCTCTTGCGGTCCCTTGGAATTTCAGGTTGGCATACCTGTTTCCTCCGTTTGCCCTCCTTCCACGAGTCATTGCTCGCATCAAGCAGGGGAGAGCATAGGGGATTCTCGTAGCTCCTGGCCACACAGGCTTTGGTATGCAGATCTAGTGGAAATATGTAATCTCTTCCACCTTGGAGACTGTCTCTGAGGAAAGACCTTCTACTTCAGGGTCCCTTCCTTCATCCAAATCTTGTTTCTCTGAATCTGACTGCTTGGAGTCGGTCATTGAGACCACGATTCAGGCTTGCAAGCCTGTTACTAGGAAGATTTACCATAAAATATGGTGTAAATACCTGTATTGGTGTAAAGCCAAGAGCTACTCTTGGAGTAGGGTTAGGATTCCTACGATTTTGTCTTTTCTCCAGGAATGGTCAGATTTCTGCTCTGTCCATTTTGCTACATAAGCGTCTGGCGGATGTGCCAGATGTGCAATCTTTTTATCAGGCCCTGATTAGAACCAGGCCTGTGTTTAAGTCGGTTTCTCCTCCTTGGAGCCTTAACCTTGTTCTTAAAGTTTTGCAGCAGGCTCCGTTTGAGCCTGTGCATTCCATAGATATTAAGTTGTTATCTTGGAAGGTTTTATTTCTTGCTGCTATCTCTTCGGCTCTGAGAGTTTAGTAACTTTCAGCTTTGCAGTATGAAATACTTATTTTTCATGCAGATAAGGTGGTCCTTCGTACTAAGTTGGGTTTCCTTCCTAAAGTTGTTTTCGGATAGGAATATTAATCAGGAAATAGTTGTTCCTTCTCTATGTCCTAATCCTTCTTTGTATAAGGAATGTTTGTTGCACAACTTAGATGTTGTGCGTGCTCTGAAATGCTACTTACAGGCGACTAAGGATTTTCGCCAGTCTTCTGCATTGTTTGTTTGTTTCTCTGGGAAGCGTAAAGGTCAGAAAGCTACAGCTACTTCTCTTTCTCTCTAGAAAATGAAAGAATACAGAGGGCGACTCCTAGTGCATGTGAGTAAGTAAGATTAGACCCACTAACTGTTCCCAACAGGTGGATACTCACAAAGTGTAAAGCACACTATAGTGCAATTGTAGCAGGCTGGGTATATTATAGTGGCCCAGCGCACATTATGACCAGGGTTGTTTGCTGTTCCAAATTCTTTTGGTAATCAATGAAGGAACGGAGACTCCAGTATATAAAAAAAGTTTTATATTAAAAATATAAAAACAATTTCACAGATAAAAATGAATCAATTTTATCAGTATAACACGCTACGCGTTTCTCAGCGCTAACCACGCTGTTTCCTCAGGCGATTACCTGCCTGAGGAAACAGCGTGGTTAGCGCTGGGAAACACGTAGCGTGTTATACTGATAAAATTGATTCATTTTTATCTGTGAAATTGTTTTTATATTTTTAATATAAAACTTTTTTTTATATACTGGAGTCTCCGTTCCTTCATTGATTACCAAAAGAATTTGGAACAGCAAACAACCCTGGTCATAATGTGCGCTGGGCCACTATAATATACCCAGCATGCTACAATTGCACTATAGTGTGCTTTACACTTTGTGAGTATCCACCTGTTGGGAACAGTTAGTGGGTCTAATCTTACTCACCTGCACTAGGAGTCGCCCTCTGTATTCTTTCATTTTCTAGATTACATACAACAACATTCTTCAGGAGGAGCTGCCCTTGCATTGGTGCACAGTCAACTGGGACACTGCAGAGTTCCCAGACCGTTTACCTAGGCATTATCTTTGCCTCTAGAATTTGTGAGTATAATTTTTTCTGATAAAAATTGTCCTATTACATATTGGCTACACTAGGAGGTGCCCTTTCTTTTCTTCTCTTTCTCTCTGGTTGAGAAGTATAATATGTTTGGCTTACTAGACTGCTGGACAGCAGCCTCCTGAGAAGATTACATCTCATTCCACAAGGGCTGTTTCCTCTTCCTGGTCTTTCAAAAATGAAGCTTCTGTGGAACAGATTTGCAAGGCGGCAACTTGGTCTTCTCTGCATACTTTTTTTTCAAATTTTCCAAATTTGATACTTTTGCCTCGGCTGAGGCTGTTTTGGGGAGAAAGGGTCTTCAAGCGGTTGTGCCTTCTGTTTAGGTTCCCTGTTTTGTCCCTCCCTAATCATCTGTGTCCTCTAGCTTGAGTATTGATTCCCAACAGTAATTAAAGATGATGCAGTGGACTCACCATATCTTAGGAAAGAAAACAAAATATATGCTTACCTGATAAATTTCTTTCTTTCCGATATGGTGACTAACCCTCAGGCACCTCTACACCTTGTGTTACTCCTTTTCTCAATTTCCCTACAGTCGAATGACTGGGGGTTGTGGGTAAGGAAGTGGGAGTGATACTTTACAGTCTAACTGTGGTGCTCTTTGCCTCCTACTGCTGGCCAGGAGTGATATTCCCAACAGTAATGGAAGATGATGCCGTGGACTCACCATATCCGGAAAGAAAGAAATTTATCAGGTAAGCATCAATTTTGTTTTTTTTCTTTCAGTTCTATTTCTAGAAGCAGCCACTACTCAGCCTTTTTAGTTTTAAATGTTATATTATTTAAAAAGTTAAATTATTTATTTATAATGTTTTTATACCTCTACACTTTCACAGTGCAGTATTTTGTTTAGAAATACTGTATATTTCTAATATTTGTTAAAATGTTATGTATTTGTACTTTTTAGATTTATTTATGCATCTGTACAAATAAAAACATTTTTTTTGCACTTGTATACTAGGACCAAATCAGTACGTTTGTAGTTGACCTTTCATTACTAATTTAGGTAAAAAGCTTTTCCTGCTTGTGTCAGTACAGTTTTTAATCATTTGGAGTTATGCAAACTAAACTGGGATTCCCTCCCCAGCTAAATTATTTGTGCAGAAGAGAAAAGGTTTGACAGATGCTCCCTTAGTCTAAATGTTTTCCCCTGGGGTATCCCCAGTGGATTTATGGACTGTGACTTACTCAGAGGTACCAGTTACACTCAGCAGTATAGCTTATTCCTGCAGCAACCAGTAGACTAGTGTCTGGGTTCTCTAGATTGCTGTCTGCTGTACCTGTCCAAATGGTCTAGTCCTGCTGAGTAATACACCTTGAAAGGGATTATATATTTGTTTTATTTATAGTAATTGTAGGAGTAAATTTTAAAGGGACAGTCTACACCAGAATTTTTATTATTTTAAAAGATAGATAATCCCTTTATTACCCATTCCCAAGTTTTGCATAACCAACACAGTTATATTAATACCCTTTTTATTCACACAAAGTCCTGGCACTGAAGATCCGATCATACAATAGTGAAAAAACAGTTAATCTTTATTGTAAGTTAAAAACAGCAGGAAACATCATAAAACCAAAAGAGGTGAATGAACAAGGAGATAGGAGAGCCTCAGTACACCCGCATCATATGCGTTTTGTACCCGTAGGCACTTGTTCACTGATAAGTGGGAGGGCCAGGAACAGCTCTTTTTAAACTGCAATACACCAACCACATGACACATGTATCCAATTGGAACCTAGCCAATTAACATGTTTGGTTACACATTAACCCCTATCACCTATATACAATGTTGCACCACAGTAGTGTTAGTAATAGGATCACAATGTAATCATGTACTGCTTAAACATCAATAATATTACAACATTGCAAGTACATAGTTAAAGTCACTAAAATATTAATAATAAACATACATAGTTAAAGATCCACATACCAACTAATATATACAGAAATGACTAATTTTATAATACACTTTTTACCTCTGTGATTATCTAAACCTCTGCAGACTGCCCCCTTATTTCAGTTATTTTGACAGACTTGCATTTTAGCCAATCAGTGCTTATTCCTAGGTAACTCCATGTGCGTGAGCACAGTGTTATCTATATAACTCACATGAACTTACACCCTCTAGTGGTGAAAGACTGTCAAAATTCATTCAGCTTAGAGGCGGCCTTCAAGGGCTAAGAAATTAGCATGTGAACCTCCTAGGTTAGCTTTCAACTAAGAATACCAAGAGAACAAAGCAAAATTGGTGATAAAAGTAAATAGGAAAGATGTTTAAAATGACATACCCTATCTGAATCATGAAAGTTTATTTTGGACTATACTGTCCCTTTAAACTGTTTTGTGTTCAATCATAGTTTACTTTGCACTTTAAAACTGTAGTTAGGTTATAGTTTCCAGTACTTGCAGAAAGGAAGATGGCCTGTGACTTTGTCAATCGTGTCACTTTGGTATTTTCCCCCCAGCTGTTTTGCACCTGTAGTTGCAGGTCTTTCTGGTTAAGTCCTGTGCTGCTGATTAGGTTAGATCACTGGTTTTCAAATCCTGTCCTCAGGCCTCCCCAATAGGCCAGGTTTTCAGGATTACCTTGGATGTGAGCAGGTAAACTAACCATGTTTAAAAAAATCAGCTTATTATTTCACCTCTGCTCCAGTTCAGATATCCTCAACATGTGGCCTGTTAGGGAGGCCTGAGGATAGGTTTTAAAACCAGTTCTGTAGATGGAGTCTATTACTTGGAAGCTAATGATGCTGGGTGTTGAGGTAGTATCCTTCAAGTCTCTCTCCCTTGTGGTTGAGTTTGTTAGGGAACATGTTTTTCAATTATTTAACATTCTTAGTTTTCTTTCTGTGGAATACAAGTCGTCTTCAAATGTAATTTCTCCAACATTGGTGTGTCCGGTCCACGGCGTCATCCTTACTTGTGGGATATTCTCTTCCCCAACAGGAAATGGCAAAGAGTCCCAGCAAAGCTGGTCACATGATCCCTCCTAGGCTCCGCCCACCCCAGTCATTATCTTTGCCGTTGCACAGGCAACATCTCCACGGAGATGGTTAAGAGTTTTTTGTAGTTTTATTCTTCTATCAAGTGTTTGTTATTTTAAAATAGTGCTGGTATGTACTATTTACTCTGAAACAGAAAAGGATGAAGATTTCTGTTTGTAAGAGGAAGATGATTTTTAGCAGACAGTAACTAAAATCGATTGCTGTTTCCACACAGGACTGTTGAGATGAAGTAACTTCAGTTGGGGGAAACAGTTAGCAGTCTTTTCTGCTTAAGGTATGACTAGCCATATTTCTAACAAGACCATGTAATGCTGGAAGGCTGTCATTTCCCCTCATGGGGACCGGTAAGCCATTTTCTTAGTTAAACATAAAAGAATAAAGGGCTTCAAAAAGGGCTTAAAAACTGGTAGACATTTTTCTGGGCTAAAACAATTGCTTTACTAGGCATATTATGCAGATTCTAACTAATTATTGGTATTATAATCTTGGGGAACGTTTAGAAAAACGGCAGGCACTGTGTTGGACACCTTTTTCAGATGGGGGCCTTTCTAGTTATAGACAGAGCCTCATTCTGGGACTGTATAGGGGTTAAAGCTCTGAAATTTGGTGTGCAATACTTTTAATGCTTTAAGACACTGTGGTGAAATTTTGGTGAATTTTGAACAATTCCTTCATACTTTTTCACATATTCAGTAATAAAGTGTTTTCAGTTTGAAATTTAAAGTGACAGTAACGGTTTTATTTTAAAACGTTTTTTGTGCTTTGTTGACAAGTTAAAGCCTGTTTAACATGTCTGTACCATCAGATAAGCTATGTTCTATATGTATGAAAGCCAATGTGTCTCCCCATTTAAATTTATGTGATAATTGTGCCATAGTGTCCAAACAAAGTAAGGACAGTAATGCAACAGATAATGATATTGCCCAAGATGATTCCTCAAATGAGGGGGGTAAACATGATACTACATCATCCCCTACTGTGTCTACACCAGTTATGCCCACACAGGAGGCCCCTAGTACATCTAGTGCGCCAATACTTATTACCATGCAACAATTAACGGCTGTAATGGATAACTCCATAGCAAATCTTTTATCCAAAATGCCTACTTATCAGAGAAAGCGCGATTGCTCTGTTTTAAACACTGAAGAGCAAGAGGACGCTGATGATAACTGTTCTGACATACCCTCACACCAATCTCAAGGGGCCATGAGGGAGGTTTTGTCTGATGGAGAAATTTCAGATTCAGGAAAAATTTCTCATCAAGCTGAACCTGATGTTGTGACATTTAAATTTAAATTAGAACATCTCCGCGCACTGCTTAAGGAGGTGTTATCTACTCTGGATGATTGTGACAATTTGGTCATTCCAGAGAAATTATGTAAGATGGACAAGTTCCTAGAGGTTCCGGTGCCCCCCGACGCTTTTCCTATACCCAAGCGGGTGGCGGACATAGTAAATAAAGAGTGGGAAAGGCCCGGCATACCTTTTGTTCCCCCCCATATATTTATGAAATTATTTCCTATAGTCGACCCCAGAAAGGACTTATGGCAGACAGTCCCCAAGGTCGAGGGGGCGGTTTCTACTCTAAACAAACGCACTACTATTCCTATCGAAGATAGTTGTGCTTTCAAAGATCCTATGGATAAGAAATTAGAGGGTTTGCTTAAAAAGATTTTTGTACAGCAAGGTTACCTTCTACAACCAATTTCATGCATTGTTCCTGTCACTACGGCAGCGTGTTTCTGGTTCGAGGAACTAGAAAAATCGCTCAGTAAAGAATCTTCGTATGAGGAGGTTATGGACAGAGTTCAAGCACTTAAATTGGCTAACTCTTTTGTTTTAGATGCCGCTTTGCAATTAGCTAGATTAGCGGCGAAAAATTCAGGGTTTGCTGTCGTGGCGCACAGAGTGCTTTGGCTAAAGCCTTGGTCAGCGGATGTGTCTTCCAAGACAAAATTGCTTAACATTCCTTTCAAAGGTAAAACATTATTTGGACCTGATTTGAAAGAGATTATTTCAGACATCACTGGGGGAAAGGGCCACGCCCTCCCACAGGATAGGTCTTTTAAGGCTAATAATAAGCCTAATTTTCGTCCCTTTCGCAGAAACGGACCAGTCTCTAATTCTGTATCCTCTAAGCAAGAGGGTAATACTTCACAACCCAAACCAGCCTGGAAACCAATGCAAGGCTGGAACAAGGGTAAGCAGGCCAAGAAGCCTACCACTGCTACCAAAACAGCATGAAGGGATAGCCCCCGATCCGGGACCGGATCTAGTGGGGGGCAGACTTTCTCTCTTTGCTCAGGCTTGGGCAAGAGATGTTCAGGATCCTTGGGCGCTAGAAATAGTTTCTCAAGGTTATCTCCTGGAATTCAAGGAACTACCCCCAAGGGGAAGGTTCCACAGGTCTCAATTATCTTCAAACCAAATAAAGAGACAGGCATTCTTACATTGTGTAGAAGACCTGTTAAAGATGGGAGTGATACATCCAGTTCCAATAAGAGAACAAGGAATGGGATTTTATTCCAATCTGTTCATAGTTCCCAAAAAAGAGGGAACATTCAGACCAATTTTGGATCTAAAGATCCTAAACAAATTTCTCAGGGTACCATCGTTCAAAATGGAAACTATTCGAACGATCCTACCTACTATCCAGGAAAATCAATTTATGACTACCGTGGATTTAAAGGATGCGTACCTACATATTCCTATCCACAAGGAACATCATCAGTTCCTAAGGTTCGCTTTTCTGGACAAGCATTACCAGTTTATGGCACTTCCATTTGGATTAGCCACTGCTCCAAGGATTTTCACAAAGGTTCTAGGGTCCCTTCTAGCGGTTCTAAGACCAAGGGGCATTGCAGTAGTACCTTACTTGGACGACATCCTGATTCAAGCGTCGTCCCTGTCAAAAGCAAAGGCTCATACGGACATCGTCCTAGCCTTTCTCAGATCTCACGGATGGAAGGTGAACAAAGAAAAAAGTTCTCTGTCCCCGTCAACAAGAGTTCCCTTCTTGGGAACAATAATAGATTCCTTAGAAATGAGGATTTTTCTGACAGAGGTCAGAAAATCAAAACTTCTAAGCTCTTGTCAAGTACTTCATTCTGTTCCTCGTCCTTCCATAGCGCAGTGCATGGAAGTAATAGGATTGATGGTTGCAACAATGGACATAGTTCCTTTTGCACGAATTCATCTAAGACCATTACAACTGTGCATGCTCAGACAGTGGAATGAGGATTATACAGACTTGTCTCCGACGATTCAAGTAGATCAAAAGACCAGAGATTCACTCCGTTGGTGGCTGACCCTGGACAATCTGTCACAGGGAATGAGCTTCCGCAGACCAGAGTGGGTCATTGTCACAACCGACGCCAGCCTAGTGGGCTGGGGCGCGGTCTGGGAATCCCTGAAAGCTCAGGGTCTACGGTCTCGGGAAGAGTCTCTTCTCCCGATAAACATTCTGGAACTGAGAGCGATATTCAATGCTCTCAGAGCTTGGCCTCAACTAGCAAAGGCCAAATTCATAAGGTTTCAGTCAGACAACATGACGACCGTTGCATATATCAATCATCAGGGGGGAACAAGGACTTCCCTGGCGATGAATCAGAGTATCTATTACAGAATCTGAAAACCCACGCTTTGATAAAATCAAGCGTTCAATCTCCAAGCCGTCAGTTGGAGGGAAACCAGATTCGGATGTTCGAATGGACCCTGAACAAGAAGGTCCTGTCTCAAAGGTAGCTTCCATGGTGGAGCCGATGACATATTCACCAGGTCTGCATACCAAGTCCTGCGTGGCCACGCAGGAGCTATCAAGATCACCGAGGCCCTCTCCTGATTGATCCTGGCTACCAGCCTGGGGATGAGAGGAAACGGTGGGAATACATAAGCTAGGTTGAAGGTCCAAGGTGCTACTAGTGCATCTACTAGGGTCGCCTTGGGATCCCTGGATCTGGACCCGTAGCAAGGAACCTTGAAGTTCTGACGAGACGCCATCAGATCCATGTCTGGAATGCCCCATAATTGAGTTATTTGGGCAAAGATTGAGTGGAAAATTGGGAAGCGGATTTTCTGGGTCGTCAGACATTCCATCCGGGGGAGTGGGAACTCCATCCGGAAATCTTTGCCCAAATAACTCAATTATGGGGCATTCCAGACATGGATCTGATGGCGTCTCGTCAGAACTTCAAGGTTCCTTGCTACGGGTCCAGATCCAGGGATCCCAAGGCGACCCTAGTAGATGCACTAGTAGCACCTTGGACCTTCAACCTAGCTTATGTATTCCCACCGTTTCCTCTCATCCCCAGGCTGGTAGCCAGGATCAATCAGGAGAGGGCCTCGGTGATCTTGATAGCTCCTGCGTGGCCACGCAGGACTTGGTATGCAGACCTGGTGAATATGTCATCGGCTCCACCATGGAAGCTACCTTTGAGACAGGACCTTCTTGTTCAGGGTCCATTCGAACATCCGAATCTGGTTTCCCTCCAACTGACGGCTTGGAGATTGAACGCTTGATTTTATCAAAGCGTGGGTTTTCAGATTCTGTAATAGATACTCTGATTCAGGCTAGAAAGCCTGTAACTAGAAAAATTTACCATAAAATATGGAAAAAATATATCTGTTGGTGTGAATCTAAAGGATTCCCATGGAACAAGATAAAAATTCCTAAGATTCTATCCTTTCTACAAGAAGGTTTGGAGAAAGGATTATCTGCAAGTTCTCTGAAGGGACAGATCTCTGCTTTATCTGTTTTACTTCACAAAAGACTGGCAGCTGTGCCAGATGTTCAAGCATTTGTTCAGGCTCTGGTTAGGATCAAGCCTGTTTACAGACCTTTGACTCCTCCCTGGAGTCTAAATCTAGTTCTTTCAGTTCTTCAAGGGGTTCCGTTTGAACCCTTACATTCCGTAGATATTAAGTTATTATCTTGGAAAGTTTTGTTTTTGGTTGCAATTTCTTCTGCTAGAAGAGTTTCAGAGTTATCTGCTCTGCAGTGTTCTCCGCCCTATCTGGTGTTCCATGCAGATAAGGGGGTTTTGCGTACTAAGCCTGGTTTTCTTCCGAAAGTTGTTTCCAACAAAAATATTAACCAGGAGATAGTTGTACCTTCTTTGTGTCCGAATCCAGTTTCAAAGAAGGAACGTTTGTTACACAATTTGGACGTAGTCCGTGCTCTAAAATTCTATTTAGAGGCTACTAAAGATTTCAGACAAACATCTTCCTTGTTTGTTGTTTATTCTGGTAAAAGGAGAGGTCAAAAAGCGACTTCTACCTCTCTTTCCTTTTGGCTTAAAAGCATTATCCGATTGGCTTATGAGACTGCCGGACGGCAGCCTCCTGAAAGAATCACAGCTCACTCCACTAGGGCTGTGGCTTCCACATGGGCCTTCAAGAACGAGGCTTCTGTTGACCAGATATGTAAGGCAGCGACTTGGTTTTCACTGCACACTTTTGCCAAATTTTACAAATTTGATACTTTTGCTTCTTCGGAGGCTATTTTTGGGAGAAAGGTTTTGCAAGCCGTGGTGCCTTCCATTTAGGTGACCTGATTTGCTCCCTCCCTTCATCCGTGTCCTAAAGCTTTGGTATTGGTTCCCACAAGTAAGGATGACGCCGTGGACCGGACACACCAATGTTGGAGAAAACAGAATTTATGCTTACCTGATAAATTACTTTCTCCAACGGTGTGTCCGGTCCACGGCCCGCCCTGGTTTTTTAATCAGGTCTGATGAATTATTTTCTCTAACTACAGTCACCACGGTATCATATGGTTTCTCCTATATATATTTCCTCCTGTCCGTCGGTCGAATGACTGGGGTGGGCGGAGCCTAGGAGGGATCATGTGACCAGCTTTGCTGGGACTCTTTGCCATTTCCTGTTGGGGAAGAGAATATCCCACAAGTAAGGATGACGCCGTGGACCGGACACACCGTTGGAGAAAGTAATTTATCAGGTAAGCATAAATTCTGTTTTTTTTCATAAGGTGGTGATAGTTCATGAGCCATTACTTTTGAGATTCAACTCCTGGCCACTAGGAGGAGGCAAAGATTCCTAAAGCCCTAAGAGCACTTAATGCCTATGCAAGATGAAGGTGAAGAATCGGGGTGCTCCAGATTCTTCGTTGAGAGGGACCTCAGACTGATTTGTTCCCATTTTCTCCTTCAAAATGCTACTTGGGACCGAGGGGAGAATTGAGTATTGTATAGTGACATAACCACTCCTAGTGAAGAGTTAATCACAAGCCTACCACAGGTGTCGTTATACTCCAAACACAGATCCTTTGCTGCTATGTTTACAACACTGGATGGGCACTATTTTCATACTTAGGGCCCCATGTATTAAAAGGAGGACAGACAACATCTCAACTTGCCTTCGCTGCATACGGGCGCCCCTTCATTCGCTTGAGTGGAAGGGACTGTCAGTCCCCGAGAGCAAGCGAGCTAGCTCTCTGTAGTTTCTGCCACTAAAGAGATGGCAGAGTGTAAGAAGCAGCTGCTTCTTACAGCGCGGGAAGCAGGCTCGCATATGCAAACCTACCCGCAAGGGCTCTGGAGCAGCTCTCACTGCTTCGTACATGGAGCCCTTAGTCTATTAATTATGCAAACTTTGGCCTAGATTACGAGTTGTGCGTTAGGGTTAAAAAGCAGCTTTAAGAGGTCCTAACGCTGCTTTTTAACGCCCGCTGGTATTAGGAGTCTTGCAGGTACAGGTGTACCGCTCACTTTTTTGGCCAGACTCGGAAATACCGCAAATCCACTGACGTCAATTGCGTATCCTCTTTTTTTCAATGGGACTTGCATAGCGCCGGTATTAAGAGTCTGACCAAAAGTGAGCGGTAGACCCTCTCCTGTCAAGACTGGTACCGCATTTTAAAGTCAGTAGTTAAGAGTTTTACACTACAACGCCGTAGCATAAAACTCTTAACTAAAGTAAAAAGTACACTAACACCTATAAACTACCTATTAACCCCTAAGCCGAGGCCCCCCCACATCCCAAACCCTAAAATAAAAATTTTAACCCCTAATCTGCTGAACTGGACATCACCGCCACTATAATAAACATATTAACCCCTAAACCGCCACACTCCCGCATCGCAAACACTAGTTAAATATTATTAACCACTAATCTGCCGTCCCTAACCGCCGCCACCTACCTACATTTATTAACCCCTAATCTGCCGCCCACAACGTCGTTGCCACTATACTAAAGTTATTAACCCCTAAATCTAACCCTAACACTCCCTAACTTAAATATAATTAAAATAAATCTAAATAAAATTACTATCATTAACTAAATAATTCCTATTTAAAACTAAATACCTATAAAATAAACCCTAAAGTAGCTACAATATAACTAATAGTTAAATTGGAGCTAGCTTAGGGTTTATTTTTATTTTACAGGCAAGTTTGTATTTATTTTAACTAGGTACAATAGTTATTAAATAGTTATTAACTATTTAATAACTACCTAGTTAAATAAAGACAAATTTACCTGTAAAATAAAACCTAACCTAAGTTACAATTACACCTAACACTACACTATAATTAAATTAATTACCTAAATTAAATACAATTAATTACAATTAAATAAAATTATCTAAAGTACGAAAAAAACCAAACACTAAATTACAGAAAATAATAAAGAAATTACAAGATTTTTAAACTAATTACACCTATCTACATGGTTTAAAGAAGGGATTGAAAAAAGCTTCCCACCGTGACCTAAGCTGTGTGCAGCTCCTTGACGAAAAGTGAGACATATCTGCCGGCTGTGGTCTTCCTTGCTTCTGGACTAAAGAATTGTTCACATCATAGATTGTGAAAGGCTCTTTTAAAACCTACCGTTTGTAAGTAGGAATTGTTGTGTGTCTTGTATTTGTACCAATAAAATTACTACCTTGAATCTCGGTTCTCCTGCGCTGTTCTTACTTCACAGCTATTTTCTGATCACGTCATATCCAGTGTGGGGAGAGAGACACAGGACGAGAGTGGCTGCATCAGGATCGAGTGGCATAGAACATTAACTGGGGGTGGAAACACCTGTATCCCTCTTTGTTCCACAGAGGAGAAGTCTGTATTTAAGACTTGTGGTAATATCGTAAAGTTGTATGTAAAGCGCTGCTTTCTATTTTCCTTTTTCCCCCTAACAAAATAAAAAAGCCCTACCCTAAATTACAAATAGCCCTTAAAAGGGCCTTTTGCGGGACATTGCCCCAAAGTAATCAGCTCTTTTACCTGTAAAAAAAAAAAAAAGTACAAATACCCCCCCCAACATTAAAACCCACCACCCACACAACCAACCCTACTCTAAAACCCACCCAATCCCCCCTTCACCCAACCAGGCAGAAGTGGTCCTCCAGACGGGCAGAAGTGATCCTCCAGACGGGCAGAAGTCTTCATCCAGACGGCATCTTCTATCTTCATCCATCCGGCGCAGAGCGGGTCCATCTTCAAGACATCTGACGTGGAGCATCCTCTTCTGTCCATGGCCGACGACTGAATGAAGGTTCCTTTAAATTACGTCATTCAAGATGGCGTCCTTTCAATTCCGATTGGCTGATAGAATTCTATCAGCCAATTGGAATTAAGGTAGATAATATCCTATTGGCTGATGCAATCAGCCAATAGAATGCCAGTTCAATCCTATTGGCTGATTGCATCAGCCAATAGGATTTTTTCTACTTTAATTCCGATTAGCTGATGGAATTCTATCAGCCAATCGGAATTGAAGGGACGCCATCTTGGATGACGTCATTTAAAGGAACCTTCATTCAGTCGTCGGCCGTGGACAGAAGACGATGCTCCGCGTCGGATGTCTTGAAGATGGACCCGCTCCGCGCCGGATGGATGAAGATAGAAGATGCCGTCTGGATGAAGACTTTTGCCCGTCTGGAGGACCACTTCTGCCCGGTTGGATAAAGACTTCTGCCTGTCTGGAGGACCACTTCTGCCTGTATGGGTGAAGACGTCTCCCGGTAAGGTAATCTTCAAGGGGTTAGTGTTAGGTATTTTTAAGGGGGGATTGGGTGGGTTTTAGAGTAGGGTTGGGAGTGTGGGTGGTGGGTTTTAATGTTGTGGGGAGATTTGTAATTTTTTTTTCAGGTAAAAGAGCTGATTACTTTGGGGCAATGCCCCGCAAAAGGTCCTTTTAAGGGCTATTTGTAATTTAGTGTAGGGTAGGGCTTTTTTTATTTTGGGGGGCTTTTTTATTTTGTTAGGGGGATTAGAGTAGGTGTAATTAGTTTAAAAATCTTGTAATTTCTTTATTATTTTCTGTAATTTAGTGTTTGCATTACAAATAATTTTATTTAATTGTAATTAATTGTATTTCATTTAGGTAATTAATTTAATTATAGTGTAGTGTTAGGTGTAATTGTAACTTAGGTTAGGTTTTATTTTATAGGTAAATGTGTCTTTATTTTAACTAGGTAGTTATTAAATAGTTAATAACTATGTAATAACTATTGTACCTAGTTAAAATAAATACAAAGTTGCCTGTAAAATAAAAATAAACCCTAAGCTAGATACAATGTAACTATTAGTTATATTGTAGCTATCTTAGGGTTTATTTTATAGGTAAGTATTTCGTTTTAAATAGGAATTATTTAGTTAATTGTAGTAATTTTATTTAGATTTATTTTAATTATATTTAAGTTAGGGGGTGTTAGGGTTAGGGTTAGACTTAGGTTTAGGGGTTAATAACTTTATTATAGTGGCGGCGACGTTGGGGTGGCAGATTAGGGGTTAATAAATGTAGGTAGGGGGCGGCAGATTAGGGGTTAATAAATAAAATGTAGGTGTCGGCGATGTTGGGGGCGGCAGATTAGGGGTTCATAAGTATAATGTAGGTGGCGGCGCTGTCCGGAGCGGCATATTAGGGGTTAATAATATAATGCAGGTGGCGGCGATGTCGGGGGTGGCAGATTAGGGGTTAATAAGTGTAAGATTAAGGGTGTTTAGACTCAGGGTTCATGTTAGGGTGTTAGGTCTAGACATAAAATGTGTTTCCCCATAGGAATCAATGGGGCTGCTTTATTGCTGGTGTTAAGGCTGTGACACACTGCAAGCGCAGCGACGCGCGGCAAAGCAGCTGCTTTGCTCCGCGTTGCATCGCTTCTGAAGTTCAAATATTTCGTCTCTGAGCGCTTAGCTACGCGACCTGACGCAGCAGAGTGCTCAGAGATGAAAAGGCAAGACACACTGAGCGCGCACAGCTGCATCTACACGCTGCGCGTCGCTCTGCTTGCAGTGTGTCACAGCCTTTAGTTTTTTTTTTCAGCCGGCTCTCCCCCATTAATTTCTATGGGGAAATCGTGCACGAGCACGTTTTACCAGCTCACCGCTAACGTAAGCAGCGCTGGTATTGAGGTGAGATGTGGAGCTAAATTTTGCTCTACGATCACTTTTTTGCGGCTAACGCCGGGTTTGTAAAAACCCGTAATACCAGCACTGTCTGCAAGTGAGCAGTGAGCATAAACTGCTTGTTAGCACCGCACAGTCTCTAACGCAAAACTCGTAATCTAAGCATTTATTATGTTGTAATAGCTGCTATTTACTATTCAGCTAATTCATTTGGGAGTTGTATATTAATGCAATCTTATATACACAGTAAAAGGGATTCAACTGTTTTGCAATGTGTGGGTATCTCTGTGTAATTTTATGCTTTTGTGAATTTTCTTAGCATGGCAATTAGTTACAGTTTTGGAATTCCTCTACTGCCCTTTTTAGTTTTTGAGTGCAACAGCCATTATTTTTTTAATGCCTTATTACTAAAGGGTACAGTATTTTTATTTTTTATTATTATTATTTGTATTCAGTTCATGATTACTTACTTCTATTACACAAGGAGGTTTTCCCTTTAATACTTTTTGCCCAAAGTTGTCTGTCTCACCTGTCTTGGACATTATTCTTCAAGGTCCCAGTTACATTGTTTCCAAACCTCTTATTTACTGGGGGTTTTTTTATAACGTGTTTACAGTAAAATAAAATAAAAATGGTGGCTGCCTTCATTTTATTTTATATGTCTTTTTATGTATTCTTTTATGGAGTATAACGTGTCTGTCTCTGTATTTCATAGAGCATACTGAAATTTGTCACCACTACCTTTCATTATCCTTTTAGAGCAGTGTTTCCTAAACATTCGGCTAGTTTACAAGTTTTGCGGTACAGCTATACCACTGAAAAATTGGCCATTGCACGTGGAATGACTAGGAATGCATATTACAAGTCACGGCGGTATAGCTATACCTTAAGCATTTTAGCCTGTAACGCAACGTCCATTCTGCACTCAAAAATATTACGTTTGAGTGTGGGATTTCCATAGCGCTGGTATTACAGGTTGTGAGTTCAGGTTAAAATGCTTGCGTTACAGCCTATACCGACACGATCCATACTGCCATCTGAGAGCAGTAGTTATGGATTTTGTGTAACAGAAATGTTTTCTCCAACATAGGTGTGTCCGGTCCACGGCGTCATCCTTACTTGTGGGATATTCTCTTCCCCAACAGGAAATGGCAAAGAGCCCAGCAAAGCTGGTCACATGATCCCTCCTAGGCTCCGCCTACCCCAGTCATTCTCTTTGCCGTTGTACAGGCAACATCTCCACGGAGATGGCTTAGAGTTTTTTAGTGTTTAACTGTAGTTTTTATTATTCAATCAAGAGTTTGTTATTTTAAAATAGTGCTGGTATGTACTATTTACTCAGAAACAGAAAAGAGATGAAGATTTCTGTTTGTATGAGGAAAATGATTTTAGCACCGTAACTAAAATCCATGGCTGTTCCACACAGGACTGTTGAGAGCAATTAACTTCAGTTGGGGGAACAGTGTGCAGTCTCTTACTGCTTGAGGTATGACACATTCTAACAAGACGATGTAATGCTGGAAGCTGTCATTTTCCCTATGGGATCCGGTAAGCCATGTTTATTAAGATAGTAAATAAGGGCTTCACAAGGGCTTATTAAGACTGTAGACTTTTTCTGGGCTAAATCGATTCATTATTAACACATATTTAGCCTTGAGGAATCATTTATTCTGGGTATTTTGATATGATTATACCGGCAGGCACTGTTTTAGACACTTTATTCTTTAGGGGCTTTCCCTAATCATAGTCAGAGCCTCATTTTCGCGCCGGTATGGCGCACTTGTTTTTGAGGACAGCATGGCATGCAGCTGCATGTGTGTGGAGCTCTGATACATAGAAAAGTCTTTCTGAAGGCATCATTTGGTATCGTATTCCCCTTTGGGCTTGGTTGGGTCTCAGCAAAGCAGATTCCAGGGACTGTAAAGGGGTTAAATATAAAAACGGCTCCGGTTCCGTTATTTTAAGGGTTAAAGCTTCCAATTTTGGTGTGCAATACTTTTAAGGCTTTAAGACACTGTGGTGAAATTTTGGTGAATTTTGAACAATTCCTTCATACTTTTTCGCAATTGCAATAATAAAGTGTGTTTAGTTTAAAATTTAAAGTGACAGTAACGGTTTTATTTTAAAACGTTTTTTGTGCTTTGTTATCAAGTTTATGCCTGTTTAACATGTCTGAACTACCAGATAGATTGTGTTCTGACTGTGGGGAAACCAAGGTTCCTTCTCATTTAACTATATGTATTTTATGTCATAAAAAAATTTAGTAAAAATGATGCCCAAGATGATTCCTCAAGTGAGGGGAGTAAGCATGGTACTGCATCATCCCCTCCTTCGTCTACACCAGTCTTGCCCATACAGGAGGCCCCTAGTACATCTAGTGTGCCAATACTCCTTACTATGCAACATTTAACGGCTGTAATGGATAATTCTATCAAAAACATTTTAGCCAATATGCCCACTTATCAGCAAAAGCGCGACTGCTCTGTTTTAGAAAATTCTGTAGAGCATGAGAACGCTGATGATATGGTTTCTGAAGGGCCCCTACACCAGTCTGAGGGGGCCAGGGAGGTTTTGTCTGAGGGAGAAATTTCAGATTCAGGAAACATTTCTCAACAAGCTGAACCTGATGTGATTACTTTTAAATTTAAGTTGGAACATCTCCGCGCTCTGCTTAAGGAGGTGTTATCCAATTTGGATGATTGTGATTATCTGGTCATTCCAGAACCACTATGTAAAATGGAAAAGTTCTTAGAGGCCCCGGGGCCCCCCGAAGCTTTTCCTATATCCAAGCGGGTGGCGTACATTGTTAGTAAAGAATGGGACAGGCCCGGTATACCTTTAGTACCTCCCCCCATATTTATAAAATTGTTTTCCTATAGTCGACCCCAGAAAGGACTGATGGCAGACAGTCCCCAAGGTCGAGGGGGCGGTTTCTACTCTACACAAGCGCGCCACTATACCCATAGAAGATAGTTGTGCTTTCCAAGATCCTATGGATAAAAAATTAGAAGGTCTGCTAAAGATGTTTGTTCAGCAAGGTTCCCTTCTACAACCAATTGCATGCATTGTCCCTGTCACTGCAGCCGCGTGTTTCTAGTTTGATGAGCTAGGAAAGGCGATTATTAGTAATTCTTCTTCTTATGAGGAGATTATGGACAGAATTCGTGCTCTTAAATTGGCTAATTCTTTCACCCCAGACGCCACCTTGCAATTGGCTAGGTTAGTGGCGAAAAAATTCTGGGTTTGCTATTGTGGCGCAGAGCGCTTTGGTTAAAATCTTGGGCAGCGGATGCGTCTTCCAAGAACAAATTGCTTGACATTCCTTTCAAGGGGAAAACACTCTTTGGCCCTGACTTGAAAGAGATTATCTCTGATATCACTGGGGGCAAGGGCCACGCCCTTCCTCAGGATAGGTCTTTTCAAGACCAAAAATAAACCTAAGTTTCGTCCCTTTCGCAGAAACGGATCAGCCCCAAGGGCTACGTCCTCTAAGCAGGAAGGTAATACTTCTCAAGCCAATCCAGCCTGGAGACCTATGCAAGGCTGGAGCAAAGGAAAGCAGGCCAGGAAACCTGCCACTGCTACCAAGACAGCATGAAATGCGGGCCCCCGATCCGGGACCGGATCTGGTGGGGGGCAGACTCTCTCTCTTCGCTCAGGCTTGGGAAAGAGATGTTCTGGATCCTTGGGCGCTAGAAATAGTCTCCCAAGGTTATTCTCTGGAGTTCAAGGGGCTTCCTCCAAGGGGGAGGTTCCACAGGTCTCAGTTGTCTTCAGACCACATAAGAAGACAGGCATTCTTACATTGGGTAGAAGACCTGCTAAAAATGGGAGTGATTCATCCTGTTCCATTAGGAGAACAAGGGATGGGGTTCTACTCCAATCTGTTCATAGTTCCCAAAAAAGAGGGAACGTTCAGACCAATCTTAGATCTCAAGATCTTGAACAAGTTTCTCAAGGTTCCATCGTTCAAGATGGAAACCATTCGAACACTTCTTCCTTCCATCCAGGAAGGTCAATTCATGACCAAGGTGGATTTCAAGGATGCGTATCTACATATTCCTATCCACAAGGAACATCATCGGTTCCTAAGGTTTGCATTCCTGGACAAGCATTTCCAGTTCGTGGCATTTTCTTTCGGATTAGCCACTGCTCCTAGGTTTTTCTCATAGGTACTAGGGTCCCTTCTGGCGGTGCTAAGACCAAGGGGCATTGCTGTAGTACCTTACTTGGACGACATTCTGATTCGAGCGTCGTCCCTTCCTCAAGTAAAGGCTCACACGGACATTGTCCTGGCCTTTCTCAGTCTCACGGATGGAAAGTGAACGTGGAAAAGAGTTCTCTATCTCCGTCAACGAGGGTTCCCTTCTTGGGAACTATAATAGACTCCTTAGAAATGAGGATTTTTCTGACAGAAGCCAGAAAAATAAAACTTCTAGACTCTTGTCGGATACTTCATTCCGTTCCTCTTCCTTCCATAGCGCAGTGCATGGAAGTGATAGGTTTGATGGTAGCGGCAATGGACATAGTTCCTTTTGTGCGCATTCATCTAAGACCATTACAACTGTTCAGTCAGTGGAATGGGGACTATTCAGACTTGTCTCCGAAGATACAAGCAAATCAGAGAACCAGAGACTCATTCCGTTGGTGGCTGTCCCTGGACAACCTGTCACAAGGGATGACCTTCCGCAGACCAGAGTGGGTCATTGTCACGACCGACGCCAGTCTGATGGGCTGGGGCGCGGTCTGGGGATCCCTGAAAGCTCAGGGTCTTTGGTCTCGGGTAGAATCTCTTCTACCGATAAATATTCTGGAACTGAGAGCGATATTCAATGCTCTCAAAGCTTGGCCTCAGCTAGCGAGGGCCAAGTTCATACATCAACCATCAGGGGGGAACAAGGAGTTCCCTAGCGATGGAAGAAGTGACCAAAATCATTCTATGGGCGGAGTCTCACTCCTGCCACCTGTCTGCTATCCACATCCCAGGAGTGGAAAATTGGGAAGCGGATTTTCTGAGTCGTCAGACATTGCATCCGGGGGAGTGGGAACTCCATCCGGAAATCTTTGCCCAAGTCACTCAACCGTGGGGCATTCCAGACATGGATCTGATGGCCTCTCGTCAGAACTTCAGAGTTCCTTACTACGGGTACAGATCCAGGGATCCCAAGGCGGCTCTAGTGGATGCACTAGTAGCACCTTGGACCTTCAAACTAGCTTATGTGTTCCCGCCGTTTCCTCTCATCCCCAGGCTGGTAGCCAGGATCAATCAGGAGAGGGCGTCGGTGATTTTGATAGCTCCTGCGTGGCCACGCAGGACTTGGTATGCAGATCTGGTGAATATGTCATCGGCTCCACCATGGAAGCTACCTTTGAGAGACCTTCTTGTTCTAGGTCCGTTCGACCCACTCCAGCTGACTGCTTGGAGATTGAACGCTTGATCTTATCAAAGCGAGGGTTCTCAGATTCTGTTATTAATACTCTTGTTCAGGCCTGAAAGCCTGTAACCAGAAAAATTACCACATAATTTGGTATATCTGTTGGTGTGAATCTGCAGGATTCCCTTGGGACAAGGTTAAGATTCCTAAGAGTCTATCCTTCCTTCGAGAAGGATTGGAAAAAGGATTATCTGCAAGTTCCTTGATGGGACAGATTTCTGCCTTGTCTGTGTTACTTCACAAAAAGCTGGCAGCTGTGCCAGATGTTCTAGCCTTTGTTCAGGCTCTGGTTAGAATCAAGCCTGTTTACAAAATTTTGACTCCTCCTTGGAGTCTCAACCTAGTTCTTTCAGTTCTTCAGGGGGTTCCGTTTGAACCCTTACATTCCGTTGATATTAAGTTATTATCTTGGAAAGTTTTGTTTTTGGTTGCAATTTCTTCTGCTAGAAGAGTTTCAGAATTATCTGCTCTGCAGTGTTCTTCTCCTTATCTGGTGTTCCATGCAGATAAGGTGGTTTTGCGTACTAAACCTGGTTTTCTTCCAAAAGTTGTTTCTAACAAAAACATTAACCAGGAGATAGTTGTGCCTTCTTTGTGTCCTAATCCAGTTTCAAAGAAGGAACGTTTGTTGCACAACTTGGATGTAGTTCGTGCTCTCAAATTTTACTTAGCAGCTACTAAGGATTTCAGACAAACTTTGTCTTTGTTTGTTGTTTATTCTGGTAAACGGAGAGGTCAAAAAGCAACTCCTACCTCTCTCTCCTTCTGGATTAGAAGCATTATCCGATTGGCTTATGAGACTGCCGGACGGCAGCCTCCTGAAAGAATCACAGCTCACTCCACTAGGGCTGTGGCTTCCACATGGGCCTTCAAGAACGAGGCTTCTGTTGATCAGATATGTAAGGCAGCGACTTGGTCTTCACTGCACACTTTTTCTAAATTTTACAAATTTGATACTTTTGCTTCTTCTGAGGCTATTTTTGGGAGAAAGGTTTTGCAAGCCGTGGTGCCTTCCATTTAGGTGACCTGATTTGCTCCCTCCCTTCATCCGTGTCCTAAAGCTTTGGTATTGGTTCCCACAAGTAAGGATGACGCCGTGGACCGGACACACCTATGTTGGAGAAAACAGAATTTATGTTTACCTGATAAATTACTTTCTCCAACGGTGTGTCCGGTCCACGGCCCGCCCTGGTTTTTTTAATCAGGTCTGATAATTTATTTTCTTTAACTACAGTCACCACGGTAACATATGGTTTCTCCTATGCAAATATTCCTCCTTAACGTCGGTCGAATGACTGGGGTAGGCGGAGCCTAGGAGGGATCATGTGACCAGCTTTGCTGGGCTCTTTGCCATTTCCTGTTGGGGAAGAGAATATCCCACAAGTAAGGATGACGCCGTGGACCGGACACACCGTTGGAGAAAGTAATTTATCAGGTAAACATAAATTCTGTTTTTGTTTGTTTTTTCTTCCAACAAAAATGTTTCACAAAACTCATAACTAAAATGTTACAAAGTACACGAACACCCTTAAACTGTCTATTAACACCTAAACTGCCATCCCCAGCATCGAAAATACTATATAAAACACAACCCCTAATCTGCCGCCCACCCACATCGCGACTATGAAATAAACCTACTAACTCCCTGACATCGCTGACACTAAATATAATTATTAACCCCTATTCTGCCGCTCCCCGACATCGCCGACACTAAATAAACCTATTAACCCCTAAACCTCCGGGCTCCAGTGCCGCCACTAAATAAACCTATTAACCCCTAAACCATCAGCCCCCACATTTTAACTACTAAATTAAACCTATTAATCTCTAAACTGCCGTCCCCCCACATTGCAAAAAACAAAATTAAACTATTAACTCCTAAACCTAACACCCCCTAACTTTAAATTAAAATTACAATATAACTATCTTAAATTAAAACTTACCTGTGAAATAAAAAAAACTAAGTTTAAACTATAAATTAACCTAACATAATTATTCTAATAAAATAAAAAACTACCAATTAAAAAATCTAAATTACAAATTTTAAAAAAACTAATACGATTAAAAAAAATAATAAAATCTAATATTACAAAAAATAATAAACACTAAATTATAAAAAATACTAAGATTACAAAAAATAATAAACAAAATGATCAAAAATAAAAACAATTACACCTAATCTAATAGCCCTATAAAAATAAAAAATCCTCTCCCAAAATAAAAACACCCCCTACCAATACTACCAATAGCCCTTAAAGGGACACTAAACCCACTTTTTTTCTTTCGTGATTCAGACAGAGCATGCAATTTTAAGCAACGTTCTAATTTACTCCTATTATCAAATTTTCTTCACTCTCTTGGTATCTTTATTTGAAATGCAAGAATGTAAGTTTAGATGCCAGCCCATTTTTGGTGAATAACCTGGGTTATTCTTGCTGATTGGTGGATAAATTCATCCACCAATAAAAAGTACTGTCCAGAGTTCTGAACCAAAAAAGAAGCTTAGATGCCTTCTTTTTCAAATAAAGATAGCAAGTGAATGAAGAAAAATTGATAATAGGAGTAAATTAGAAAGTTGCTTAAAATTGCATGCTCTATCTGAATCACGAAAGAGAAAATTTGGGTTCAGTGTCCCTTTAAAAGGGCTTTTTGTAAGGCATTGCCCTAAGTCCCACCACCCAACTAACCCCCCAAAATAAAAAACCTAAGCTACCCATTGCCTCTGAAGGGGCATTTGTATGGGCATTGCCCTTTAAAAAAGGCATTCAGCTCTTTTTCACTGCCCTTAAAAGGGCATTCAGCTCTTTTACACTTTGCCAAAAGCCCTAATCTGAAAAATAATCCCACCCCAAAAAATACCTAACACTAACCCCAGAATATCTACTCACGGTTCCTGAAGTCCGGACATCCATCTCCACCCAGGTGGCGAGAAGTCTTCATCCAGGCAGTGTCATCTTCATCCATCGCGGGGGTGTCTTCTATCTTCATTCCAGTGGCGCGGAGCGGAACTATCCTGGACCGGCGATGACATCCTGCGATGAGCGTTCTCCTCATACGGTCACCACCGTACACTGAAGTTGAATGCGAGGTACCCTTTCAAAATCGTGTACCTTGCATTCCTATTGGCTGATTTGATTCTTCAAATCAGCCAATAGGATGAGAGCTACTGAAATCCTATTGGCTGATTTGAATTTAAAGAATCAAATCAGCCAATAGGAATGCAAGGTACACCATTTTGAAACGTTTTTTTTTTTCTGCTTGTGACCAAAAAGTAATACATTTTGTGCCAGTGTGGTCAGATGTAGTGTGTAGTTCACAAGCGTTTTTGTTTTTTAAATACGGATAGTGTATCTTCACTAAAAGTTCTTTTTTTTTATGGCAAATGGGTAAACGCTAATGCTTTCTTCTTGCCTTAACCTGTATTACAAAACATTACACAGTGGGTTGTCTTACTGGGAAACAAGTGTCCTACGCTAACTTTAAGCTCCTTGACTGAAAGTTATTGTTATTGAAATAGCGGTCTAAAGACCACTGCTCCATAACCTGTCCGCCGCTCCATAACCTGATCGGGTTGATTGACACCCCCTGCTAGCGGGCGGCATTGCACCAGAAGTTCACAAGACCTGCTGGTGCAATGATAAATGCTGACAGCATATGCTGTTGGCATTTATCAATGTGCAGCAGACATGATACGCTACATCGTATCATGTCCACTCGCACATTAATAAATTGACCCCATTGTCAGCAAATGGTGTCAAAAGATATTTATTTATAACTTGGACCTGGTTTTGCTGTTATTTCCACTGTGTCTGGAGAAAAAGGAACTCTTCTCCTTAAGGATAAGAAGTCTATAAAACAAATAGTCCAATCCAGATTCTTTTCTGATAGGGGCAGTTCACACATTTTTTGGAAGGCCCGATTTGCAGTCTCTCCAAGATCTCTGGTATTACCCAGGTATATGGGCCAAGATATAGAAATTGCTTATTTCTTTCATGTAATTAGCAAGAGTCCATGAGCTAGTGACGTATGGGATATACATTCCTACCAGGAGGGGCAAAGTTTCCCAAACCTCAAAATGCCTATAAATACACCCCTCACCACACCCACAATTCAGTTTTACAAACTTTGCCTCCGATGGAGGTGGTGAAGTAAGTTTGTGCTAGATTCTACGTTGATATGCGCTCCGCAGCAAGTTGGAGCCCGGTTTTCCTCTCAGCGTGCAGTGAATGTCAGAGGGATGTGAGGAGAGTATTGCCTATTTGAATGCAGTGATCTCCTTCTACGGGGTCTATTTCATAGGTTCTCTGTTATCGGTCGTAGAGATTCATCTCTTACCTCCCTTTTCAGATCGACGATATACTCTTATATATACCATTACCTCTACTGATTCTCATTCAGTACTGGTTTGGCTATCTACTATATGTAGATGAGTGTCCTGGGGTAAGTAAGTCTTATTTTCTGTGACACTCCTAGCTATGGTTGGGCACTTTGTTTATAAAGTTCTAAATATATGTATTCAAACATTTATTTGCCTTGACTCAGAATGTTCAACTTTCCTTATTTTCAGACAGTCAGTTTCATATTTGGGATAATGCATTTTAATTTAACATTTCTTCTGTTATGTGTGATCAGTCCACGGGTCATCATTACTTCTGGGATATAACTCCTCCCCAACAGGAAATGCAAGAGGATTCACCCAGCAGAGCTGCATATAGCTCCTCCCCCCTACGTCACTCCCAGTCATTCTCTTGCACCCAACGACTAGATAGGATGTGTGAGAGGACTATGGTGATTATACTTAGTTTTTATAACTTCAATCAAAAGTTTGTTATTTTACAATAGCACCGGAGCGTGTTATTACCTCTCTGGCAGAGTTTGAAGAAGAATCTACCAGAGTTTTTTTTTTACTATGATTTTAACCGGAGTAGTTAAGATCATATTGCTGTTTCTCGGCCATCTGAGGGAGGTAAAAGCTTCAGATCAGGGGACAGCGGGCAGATGAATCTGCATTGAGGTATGTAGCAGTTTTTATTTTCTGAATGGAATTGATGAGAAAATCCTGCCATACCGTTATAATGACATGTATGTATACTCTACACTTCAGTATTCTGGGGATGGTATTTCTCTGGAATTACTCTGTTAAAAGTACATTAAACCTTTTAATAGGTATTTATTATGTTAAACGTTTTTGCTGGAATGTAGAATCGTTTGCATTTTCTAAGGTACTGAGTGAATAAATGTTTGGGCATTATTTTTCCACTTGGCAGTTTGCTTGTTTTAATTGTGACAGTTTCGTTTCTCTCTCACTGCTGTGTGTGAGGGGGAGGGGCCGTTTTTGGCGCTCTTTGCTACGCATCAAGAATTTCCAGTCAGTTACTCTTGTATTTCCTGCATGATCCGGTTCATCTCTAACAGAACTCAGGGGTCTTCAAACTTCTTTGGAGGGAGGTAGATTCTCTCAGCAGAGCTGTGAGACTTATATATTGACTGTGATTAAAAACGTTGCTCTGTAATTTTTATGTTTCAAATTTAATTATTGTTACTTTACTAATGGGAACAAACCTTTGCTAAAAGTTGTGTTGTTTTCAAGGATTGATGCTATAACTGTTTTTTCAGTTCATTATTTCAACTGTCATTTAATCGTTTAGTGCTTCTTGAGGCACAGTACGTTTTTTGTTAAATAAGATTGTAACCAAGTTGCAAGTTTATTGCTAGTGTGTTAAACATGTCTGATTCAGAGGAAGATACCTGTGTCATTTGTTCCAATGCCAAGGTGGAGCCCAATAGAAATTTATGTACTAACTGTATTGATGCTACTTTAAATAAAAGCCAATCTGTACAAATTGAACAAATTTCACCAAACAGCGAGGGGAGAGTTATGCCGACTAACTCGCCTCACGTGTCAGTACCTGCATCTCCCGCCCGGGAGGTGCGTGATATTGTGGCGCCTAGTACATCTGGGCGGCCATTACAGATAACATTACAAGATATGGCTACTGTTATGACTGAAGTTTTGGCTAAATTACCAGAACTAAGAGGCAAGCGTGATCACTCTGGGGTGAGAACAGAGTGCGCTGATAATACTAGGGCCATGTCTGATACTGCGTCACAGCTTGCAGAGCATGAGGACGGAGAGCTTCATTCTGTGGGTGACGGTTCTGATCCAAACAGATTGGATTCAGATATTTCAAATTTTAAATTTAAATTGGAGAACCTTCGTGTATTACTAGGGGAGGTTTTAGCTCTTAATGATTGTAACACTGTTGCAATACCAGAGAAATTGTGTAGGTTGGATAAATACTTTGCGGTACCGGCGAGTACTGACGTTTTTCCTATACCTAAGAGACTAACTGAAATTGTTACTAAGGAGTGGGATAGACCCGGTGTGCCGTTCTCACCCCCTCCAATATTTAGAAAGATGTTTCCAATAGACGCCACCACACGGGACTTATGGCAGACGGTCCCTAAGGTGGAGGGAGCAGTTTCTACTTTAGCTAAGCGTACCACTATCCCGGTGGAGGATAGCTGTGCTTTTTCAGATCCAATGGATAAAAAATTAGAGGGTTACCTTAAGAAAATGTTTGTTCAACAAGGTTTTATATTGCAACCCCTTGCATGCATCGCGCCGATTACGGCTGCGGCAGCATTTTGGATTGAGTCTCTGGAAGAGAACCTTAGTTCAGCTACGCTGGACGACATTACGGACAGGCTTAGAGTCCTTAAACTAGCTAATTCATTCATTTCGGAGGCCGTAGTACATTTAACCAAACTTACGGCTAAGAACTCAGGATTCGCCATTCAGGCACGTAGGGCGCTGTGGCTAAAATCCTGGTCAGCTGATGTAACTTCTAAGTCCAAATTACTTAATATACCTTTCAAGGGGCAAACTTTATTTGGGCCCGGTTTGAAAGAAATTATCGCTGACATTACAGGAGGTAAGGGCCACGCCCTGCCTCAAGACAAAGCCAAAGCTAAGGCTAGACAGTCTAATTTTCGTCCCTTTCGGAATTTCAAAGCAGGAGCAGCACCAACTTCCACTGCACCAAAACAGGAAGGAGCTGTTGCTCGTTACAGACAAGGCTGGAAACCTAACCAGTCCTGGAACAAGGGCAAGCAGGCCAGGAAACCTGCTGCTGCCCCAAAGACAGCATGAATCGAGGGCCCCCGATCCGGGACCGGATCTAGTGGGGGGCAGACTCTCTCTCTTCGCCCAGGCTTGGGCAAGAGATGTTCAGGATCCCTGGGCGCTAGAGATCATATCTCAGGGATACCTTCTAGACTTCAAATTCTCTCCCCCAAGAGGGAGATTTCATCTGTCAAGGTTGTCAACAAACCAGATAAAGAAAGAAGCGTTTCTACGCTGTGTACAAGATCTGTTATTAATGGGAGTGATCCATCCGGTTCCGCGGTCGGAACAAGGACAAGGGTTTTACTCAAACCTGTTTGTGGTTCCCAAAAAAGAGGGAACTTTCAGGCCAATCTTGGATTTAAAGATCCTAAACAAATTCCTAAGAGTTCCATCGTTCAAAATGGAAACTATTCGGACAATCTTACCCATGATCCAAAAGGGTCAGTACATGACCACAGTGGATTTAAAGGATGCTTACCTTCACATACCGATTCACAAAGATCATTACCGGTATCTAAGGTTTGCCTTCTTAGACAGGCATTACCAGTTTGTAGCTCTTCCATTCGGATTGGCTACGGCTCCAAGAATCTTCACAAAGGTTCTGGGTGCCCTTCTGGCGGTACTAAGACCGCGAGGAATTTCGGTAGCTCCGTACCTAGACGACATTCTGATACAAGCTTCAAGCTTTCAAACTGCCAAGTCTCATACAGAGTTAGTTCTGGCATTTCTAAGGTCGCATGGATGGAAAGTGAACGAAAAGAAGAGTTCTCTCTTTCCTCTCACAAGAGTTCCATTCTTGGGGACTCTTATAGATTCTGTAGAAATGAAGATTTATCTGACAGAAGACAGATTAACAAAGCTTCTAAATGCATGCCGTGTCCTTCATTCCATTCAACTCCCGTCAGTAGCTCAATGCATGGAGGTGATCGGCTTAATGGTAGCAGCAATGGACATAGTACCCTTTGCACGTCTACATCTCAGACCGCTGCAATTGTGCATGCTGAGTCAGTGGAATGGGGATTACTCAGACTTGTCCCCTACTCTGAATCTGGATCAAGAAACCAGAAACTCTCTTCTATGGTGGCTTTCTCGGCCACATCTGTCCAGGGGGATGCCATTCAGCAGGCCGGACTGGACAATTGTAACAACAGACGCCAGCCTACTAGGTTGGGGCGCTGTCTGGAATTCTCTGAAGGCTCAGGGACAATGGAATCAGGAGGAAAGTCTCCTGCCAATAAACATTCTGGAATTGAGAGCAGTTCTCAATGCCCTTCTGGCTTGGCCCCAGTTTAAAATTCGGGGGTTCATCAGGTTTCAGTCGGACAACATCACGACTGTAGCTTACATCAACCATCAAGGAGGGACAAGAAGCTCCCTAGCAATGATGGAAGTATCAAAGATAATTCGCTGGGCAGAGTCTCACTCTTGCCACCTGTCAGCAATCCACATCCCGGGAGTGGAGAACTGGGAGGCGGATTTCTTGAGTCGCCAGACTTTTCATCCGGGGGAGTGGGAACTTCATCCGGAGGTCTTTGCCCAAATACTTCGAAGTTGGGGCAAACCAGAGATAGATCTCATGGCGTCTCGCCAGAACGCCAAACTTCCTCGCTAAGGGTCCAGATCCAGGGATCCGGGAGCGGTTCTGATAGATGCTTTGACAGCACCTTGGAACTTCGGGATGGCTTATGTGTTTCCACCCTTCCCGCTGCTTCCTCGATTGATTGCCAAAATCAAACAGGAGAGAGCATCAGTGATTCTAATAGCGCCTGCATGGCCACGCAGGACTTGGTATGCAGATCTAGTGGACATGTCATCCTGTCCGCCTTGGTCTCTACCTCTAAGACAGGACCTTCTGATACAGGGTCCATTCAAACATCAAAATCTAACTTCTCTGAAGCTGACTGCTTGGAAATTGAACGCTTGATTTTATCAAAACGTGGTTTTTCTGAGTCGGTTATTGATACCTTGATACAGGCTAGGAAGCCTGTTACCAGAAGGATTTACCATAAGATATGGCGTAAATACCTATACTGGTGCGAATCCAAAGGTTACTCCTGGAGTAAGGTTAGGATTCCTAGGATATTGTCCTTTCTACAAGAAGGTTTAGAAAAGGGTTTATCGGCTAGTTCATTAAAGGGACAGATCTCAGCTCTGTCCATCTTGTTACACAGGCGTCTGTCAGAAAATCCAGACGTCCAGGCCTTTTGTCAGGCTTTAGCTAGGATCAAGCCTGTGTTTAAAACTGTTGCTCCGCCATGGAGTTTAAACCTTGTTCTTAACGTTCTACAAGGAGTTCCGTTTGAACCCCTTCATTCCATTGATATAAAGTTGTTATCTTGGAAAGTGTTATTTTTAATGGCTATTTCTTCGGCTCGGAGAGTCTCTGAGTTATCAGCTTTACATTGTGATTCTCCTTATTTGATTTTTCATTCAGATAAGGTAGTTCTGCGTACAAAACCTGGGTTCTTACCTAAGGTAGTCACTAACAGGAACATCAATCAAGAGATCGTGGTGCCTTCCCTGTGCCCGAATCCTTCTTCAAAGAAGGAACGTCTTCTACACAATCTGGATGTAGTTCGTGCCCTCAAGTTCTACTTGCAGGCAACTAAGGATTTTCGACAAACGTCTTCCCTGTTTGTCGTGTACTCTGGTCAGAGGAGAGGTCATAAGGCTTCGGCTACCTCTCTCTACTTCTGGCTTCGTAGCATAATTCGTTTAGCCTATGAGACTGCTGGACAGCAGCCTCCTGAAAGAATTACAGCTCATTCTACTAGAGCTGTGGCTTCCACTTGGGCCTTTAAGAATGAGGCCTCTGTTGAACAGATTTGCAAGGCTGCAACTTGGTCTTCGCTTCATACTTTTTCCAAATTTTACAAATTTGACACTTTTGCTTCTTCGGAGGCTATTTTTGGGAGACAGGTTCTTCAGGCAGTGGTTCCTTCTGTATAATGAGCCTGCCTATCCCTCCCGTCATCCGTGTACTTTTGCTTTGGTATTGGTATCCCAGAAGTAATGATGACCCGTGGACTGATCACACATAACAGAAGAAAACATAATTTATGCTTACCTGATAAATTCCTTTCTTCTGTTGTGTGATCAGTCCACGGCCCGCCCTGTTTTTTTAAGGCAGGTAAATATCTTTTAAATTATACTCCAGTCACCACTTCACCCTTGGTTTCTCCTTTCTCGTTGATTCTTGGTCGAATGACTGGGAGTGACGTAGGGGGGAGGAGCTATATGCAGCTCTGCTGGGTGAATCCTCTTGCATTTCCTGTTGGGGAGGAGTTATATCCCAGAAGTAATGATGACCCGTGGACTGATCACACAACAGAAGAAAGGAATTTATCAGGTAAGCATAAATTATGTTTTTTTCTTACCTTAAAATTTGACTTTTTCCCTGTGGGCTGTTAGGCTCGCGGGGGCTGAAAATGCTTCATTTTATTGCGTCATTTTTGGCGCAGACTTTTTTGGCGCAAAAATTCTATTTCCGTTTCCGGCGTCATACGTGTCGCCGGAAGTTGCGTCATTTTTTGACGTTATTTTGCGCCAAAAATGTCGGCGTTCCGGATGTGGCGTCATTTTTGGCGCCAAAAAGCATTTAGGCGCCAAATAATGTGGGCGTCTTATTTGGCGCGAAAAAATATGGGCGTCACTTTTGTCTCCACATTATTTAAGTCTCATTTTTTATTGCTTCTGGTTGCTAGAAGCTTGTTCTTTGGCATTTTTTCCCATTCCTGAAACTGTCATTTAAGGAATTTGATCAATTTTGCTTTATATATATGTTGTTTTTTCTCTTACATATTGCAAGATGTCTCACGTTGCATCTGAGTCAGAAGATACTACAGGAAAATCGCTGTCAAGTGCTGAATCTACCAAAGCTAAGTGTATCTGCTGTAAACTTTTGGTAGCTATTCCTCCAGCTGTTGTTTGTATTGATTGTCATGACAAACTTGTTAAAGCAGATAATATTTCCTTTAGTAAAGTACCATTGCCTGTTGCAGTTCCTTCAACATCTAAGGTGCAGAATGTTCCTGATAATATAAGAGATTTTGTTTCTGAATCCATAAAGAAGGCTATGTCTGTTATTTCTCCTTCTAGTAAACGTAAAAAATCTTTTAAAACTTCTCTCCCTACAGATGAATTTTTAACTGAACATCATCATTCTGATTCTGATGATTCCTCTGGTTCAGAGGATTCTGTCTCAGAGGTTGATGCTGATAAATCTTCATATTTATTTAAAATGGAATTTATTCGTTCTTTACTTAAAGAAGTCCTAATTGCTTTAGAAATAGAGGATTCTGGTCCTCTTGATACTAAATCTAAACGTTTAAATAAGGTTTTTAAAACTCCTGTAGTTATTCCAGAAGTTTTTCCTGTCCCTGATGCTATTTCTGCAGTAATTTCCAAAGAATGGGATAATTTGGGTAATTCATTTACTCCTTCTAAACGTTTTAAGCAATTATATCCTGTGCCGTCTGACAGATTAGAATTTTGGGACAAGATCCCTAAAGTTGATGGGGCTATTTCTACCCTTGCTAAACGGACTACTATTCCTACGTCAGATGGTACTTCGTTTAAGGATCCTCTAGATAGGAAAATTGAGTCTTTTCTAAGAAAAGCTTATCTGTGTTCAGGTAATCTTCTTAGACCTGCTATATCTTTGGCTGATGTTGCTGCAGCTTCAACTTTTTGGTTGGAAACTTTAGCGCAACAAGTAACACATCGTGATTCTCATGATATTATTATTCTTCTTCAACATGCTAATAATTTTATCTGTGATGCCATTTTTGATATTATCAGAGTTGATGTCAGGTTTATGTCTCTAGCTATTTTAGCTAGAAGAGCTTTATGGCTTAAAACTTGGAATGCTGATATGGCTTCTAAATCAACTTTACTTTCCATTTCTTTCCAGGGTAACAAATTATTTGGTTCTCAGTTGGATTCCATTATTTCAACTGTTACTGGTGGGAAAGGAACTTTTTTACCACAGGATAAAAAATCTAAAGGTAAAAACAGGGCTAATAATCGTTTTCGTTCCTTTCGTTTCAACAAAGAACAAAAGCCTGATCCTTCATCCTCAGGAGCAGTTTCAGTTTGGAGACCATCTCCAGTCTGGAATAAATCCAAGCCAGCTAGAAAGGCAAAGCCTGCTTCTAAGTCCACATGAAGGTGCGGCCCTCATTCCAGCTCAGCTGGTAGGGGGCAGGTTACGTTTTTTCAAGGAAATTTGGGTCAATTCTGTTCACAATCTTTGGATTCAGAGCATTGTTTCAGAAGGGTACAGAATTTGTTTCAAGTTGAGACCTCCTGCAAAGAGATTTTTTCTTTCCCGTGTCCCAGTAAATCCAGTAAAAGCTCAAGCATTTCTGAAATGTGTTTCAGATCTAGAGTTGACTGGAGTAATTATGCCAGTTCCAGTTCCGGAACAGGGGATGGGGTTTTATTCAAATCTCTTCATTGTACCAAAGAAGGAGAATTCTTTCAGACCAGTTCTGGATCTAAAAATATTGAATCGTTATGTAAGGATACCAACGTTCAAGATGGTAACTGTAAGGACTATCTTACCTTTTGTTCAGCAAGGGAATTATATGTCCACAATAGATTTACAGGATGCATATCTGCATATTCCGATTCATCAAGATCATTATCAGTTCCTGAGATTCTCGTTTCTGGACAAGCATTACCAGTTTGTGGCTCTGCCGATTGGCCTAGCTACAGCTCCAAGAATTTTTACAAAGGTTCTCGGTGCCCTGCTGTCTGTAATCAGAGAACAGGGTATTGTGGTATTTCCTTATTTGGACGATATCTTGGTACTTGCTCAGTCTTTACATTTAGCAGAATCTCATACGAATCGACTTGTGTTGTTTCTTCAAGATCATGGTTGGAGGATCAATTTACCAAAAAGTTCTTTGATTCCTCAGACAAGGGTAACCTTTCTGGGTTTCCAGATGGATTCAGTGTCCATGACTCTGTCTTTAACAGACAAGAGACGTCTAAAGTTGATTACAGCTTGTCGAAACCTTCAGTCACAATCATTCCCTTCGGTAGCCTTATGCATGGAAATTCTAGGTCTTATGACTGCTGCATCGGACGCGATCCCCTTTGCTCGTTTTCACATGCGACCTCTTCAGCTCTGTATGCTGAAGCAATGGTGCAAGGATTACACGAAGATATCTCAATTAATATCTTTAAAACCGATTGTTCGACACTCTCTAACATGGTGGACAGATCACCATCGTTTAATTCAGGGGGCTTCTTTTGTGCTTCCGACCTGGACTGTAATTTCAACAGATGCAAGTCTCACAGGTTGGGGAGCTGTGTGGGGATCTCTGACGGCACAAGGAGTTTGGGAATCTCAGGAGGTGAGATTACCAATCAATATTTTGGAACTCCGTGCAATTTTCAGAGCTCTTCAGTTTTGGCCTCTTCTGAAGAGAGAATCGTTCATTTGTTTTCAGACAGACAATGTCACAACTGTGGCATACATCAATCATCAAGGAGGGACTCACAGTCCTCTGGCTATGAAAGAAGTATCTCGAATTTTGGTTTGGGCGGAATCCAGCTCCTGTCTAATCTCTGCGGTTCATATCCCAGGTATAGACAATTGGGAAGCGGATTATCTCAGTCGCCAAACGTTGCATCCGGGCGAATGGTCTCTTCACCCAGATGTATTTCTTCATATTGTTCAAATGTGGGAACTTCCAGAAATAGATCTGATGGCGTCCCATCTAAACAAGAAACTTCCCAGGTATCTGTCCAGATCCCGGGATCCTCAGGCGGAGGCAGTGGATGCATTATCACTTCCTTGGAAGTATCATCCTGCCTATATCTTTCCGCCTCTAGTTCTTCTTCCAAGAGTAATCTCCAAGATTCTGAAGGAATGCTCGTTTGTTCTGCTGGTAGCTCCGGCATGGCCTCACAGGTTTTGGTATGCGGATCTTGTCCGGATGGCCTCTTGCCAACCGTGGACTCTTCCGTTAAGACCAGACCTTCTGTCACAAGGTCCTTTTTTCCATCAGGATCTGAAATCCTTAAATTTAAAGGTATGGAGATTGAACGCTTGATTCTTGGTCAAAGAGGTTTCTCTGACTCTGTGATTAATACTATGTTACAGGCTCGTAAATCTGTATCTCGAGAGATATATTATAGAGTCTGGAAGACTTATATTTCTTGGTGTCTTTCTCATCATTTTTCCTGGCATTCTTTTAGAATACCGAGAATTTTACAGTTCCTTCAGGATGGTTTAGATAAGGGTTTGTCCGCAAGTTCTTTGAAAGGACAAATCTCTGCTCTTTCTGTTCTTTTTCACAGAAAGATTGCTATTCTTCCTGATATTCATTGTTTTGTACAAGCTTTGGTTCGTATAAAACCTGTCATTAAGTCAATTTCTCCTCCTTGGAGTTTGAATTTGGTTCTGGGAGCTCTTCAAGCTCATCCGTTTGAACCTATGCATTCATTGGACATTAAATTACTTTCTTGGAAAGTTTTGTTCCTTTTGGCCATCTCTTCTGCCAGAAGAGTTTCTGAATTATCTGCTCTTTCTTGTGAGTCTCCGTTTCTGATTTTTCATCAGGATAAGGCTGTGTTGCGAACTTCTTTTGAATTTTTACCTAAAGTTGTGAATTCCAACAACATTAGTAGAGAAATTGTGGTTCCTTCATTATGTCCTAATCCTAAGAATTCTAAGGAGAAATCGTTGCATTCTTTGGATGTTGTTAGAGCTTTGAAATATTATGTTGAAGCTACGAAATCTTTTCGTAAGACTTCTAGTCTATTTGTTATCTTTTCCGGTTCTAGAAAAGGCCAGAAAGCTTCTGCCATTTCTTTGGCATCTTGGTTGAAATCTTTAATTCATCTTGCCTATGTTGAGTCGGGTAAAACTCCGCCTCAGAGAATTACAGCTCATTCTACTAGGTCAGTTTCTACTTCCTGGGCGTTTAGGAATGAAGCTTCGGTTGACCAGATCTGCAAAGCAGCAACTTGGTCCTCTTTGCATACTTTTACTAAATTCTACCATTTTGATGTATTTTCTTCTTCTGAAGCAGTTTTTGGTAGAAAAGTACTTCAGGCAGCGGTTTCAGTTTGAATCTTCTGCTTATGTTTTTCGTTAAACTTTATTTTGGGTGTGGATTATTTTCAGCAGGAATTGGCTGTCTTTATTTTATCCCTCCCTCTCTAGTGACTCTTGTGTGGAAAGATCCACTTCTTGGGTAGTCATTATCCCATACGTCACTAGCTCATGGACTCTTGCTAATTACATGAAAGAAAACATAATTTATGTAAGAACTTACCTGATAAATTCATTTCTTTCATATTAGCAAGAGTCCATGAGGCCCGCCCTTTTTTTGTGGTGGTTATGATTTTGTATAAAGCACAATTATTCCAATTCCTTATTTTATATGCTTTCGCACTTTTTTATCACCCCACTTCTTGGCTATTCGTTAAACTGAATTGTGGGTGTGGTGAGGGGTGTATTTATAGGCATTTTGAGGTTTGGGAAACTTTGCCCCTCCTGGTAGGAATGTATATGCTAGAAAATGCTGCTGATGCCAAATTTATGTAAGGTAAGCCTGAATACAGTGATTTAATAGTGACTGATATCATGCTTATTTTCTGAGGTTATACTCTTTTATATTTGTAATATAAAACGTTTGCTGGCATGTTTAAACGTTTTTATATATACTTTGGTGATAAAACTTTATTGGGGCCTAGTTTTTTCCACATTATTACTATTTGGTAGCTATTTCCTCGGCTCATAGAGTTTCCGAGTTATCTGCCTTACAATGTGATTCTCCTTATCTGATCTTCCATGCAGATAATGTAGCTCTGCGTACCAAACCTGGGTTTTTACCTAAGGTGGTATCTAATAAGAATATCAATCAAGAGATTGTTGTTCCGTCTTTGTGTCCTAATCCTTCTTCAAAGAAGGAACGTCTATTACACAATCTGGACGTGGTTCGTGCTTTAAAGTTTTACTTACAAGCTACTAAAGATTTTCGTCAAACATCTGCTTTGTTTGTTGTCTACTCTGGACAGAGGAGAGGTCAAAAGGCTTTGGCAACCTCTCTTTCTTTTTGGCTAAAAAGCATAATCCGCTTAGCTTATGAGACTGCTGGCCAGCAAACTCCAGAAAGGATTACAGCTCATTCTACTAGAGCTGTGGCTTCCACATGGGCCTTTAAAAATGAGGCTTCTGTTGAACAGATCTGCAAGGCGGCGACTTGGTCTTCGCTTCATACTTTTTAAAAATTCTACAAATTTGATACTTTTGCTTCTTCGGAGGCTATTTTTGGGAGAAAGGTTTTACAGGCAGTGGTACCTTCCGTTTAAGTACCTGCCTTGTCCCTCCCTTCATCCGTGTACTTTAGCTTTGGTATTGGTATCCCACAAGTAATGGATGATCTGTGGACTGGATACACCTTACAAGAGAAAACATAATTTCTCTTGTTAAGTGTAGTCAGTCCACGGGTCATCCATTACTTATGGAATATATCTCTTCCCTAACAGGAAGTTGCAAGAGGATCACCCAAGCAGAGCTGCTATATAGCTCCTCCCCTCACATGTCATATTCAGTCATTCTCTTGCAACCTAACTAAAGATAGGTCGTTGTGAGAGGTCTGTGGTGTGTTTTAACTTAGTTTATTTCTTCAATCTTTGTCCCCCCTGCTAAATCTGGATCAAGAGACCAGAGATTCTCTTCTATGGTGGCTTTCTCGGCCCCATCTGTCCAAGGGGATGACCTTTCGCAGGCCAGATTGGACGATTGTAACGACAGACGCCAGCCTTCTAGGTTGGGGCGCAGTCTGGAAATCCCTGAAGGCTCAGGGGTTATGGACTCAGGTTTTACCACATGGCTATCTTGTTTTCTGCATAGAAACAGTTAACTGAGCTTCCCCACTGTTGTAATATGAGTGGGAGGGGCCTATTTTAGCGTCAGTCAACAATCTGTCTACTTCATCCTCCATGATCCAGGACGTCTCTAGAAAGCTCAGGGGTCTCCAAAATTCATTTTGAGGGAGGTAATCAGTCACAGCAGACCTGTGACAGTGTGTTTTGACTGGGATAAAAAAGTTAATTATTAAATTGTTATCCGTTTTTGGGTATTAAGGGGTTAATCATCCATTTGCTGGTGGGTGCAATCCTTTGCTAACTTAATACATTTATTGTGAAAGATTGGTTGCTATAACTAATTTGGTTCATTGTTATTTCAACTGTGACAGCTTTTTGTGCTTCTTAAAGGCACAGTAGCGTTTTTTATATTGCTTGTAAATTTATTTAGAAAAGTATTTCTAGCTTGCTAGTCTCATTGCTAGTCTGTTTAAACATGTCTGACACAGATGAATCTCTTTGTTCACTATGTTTAAAGGCCAATGTGGAGCCCAATAGAAATTTGTGTCTCCTCCCAATAAATATTCTGGAGTTAAGAGCAATATTCAATGCTCTTCTAGCTTGGCCTCAGTTAGCAACTCTGAGGTTCATCAGATTTCAGTCGGACAACATCACGACTGTGGCTTACATCAACCATCAAGGGGGAACCAGAAGTTCCCTAGCGATGTTGGAAGTCTCAAAGATAATTCGCTGGGCAGAGTCTCACTCTTGCCACCTGTCAGCGATTTACATCCCAGGCGTGGAGAACTGGGAGGCGGATTTTCTAAGTCGCCAGACTTTTCATCCGGGGGAGTGGGAACTTCATCCGTAGGTCTTCGCTCAACTGATTCATCGTTGGGGCAAACCAGATCTGGATCTCATGGCGTCTCGCTAGAACGCCAAGCTTCCTTGTTACGGATCCAGGTCCAGGGACCCGGGGGCGGTGCTGATAGATGCTCTGACAGCCCCTTGGGTCTTCAACATGGCTTATGTGTTTCCACCATTTCCGATGCTTCCTCGATTGATTGCCAAGATCAAACAGGAGAGAGCTTCTGTGATTCTGATAGCGCCTGCGTGGCCACGCAGGACCTGGTATGCAGACCTAGTGGACATGTCGTCCTGTCCACCATGGTCTCTGCCTCTGAGACAGGACATTCTAATTCAGGGTCCTTTCAAACATCCAAATCTAATTTCTCTGAGGCTGACTGCATGGAGATTGAACGCTTGATTCTATCAAAGCGTGGCTTCTCGGAGTCGGTTATTGATACCTTAATACAGGCTAGGAAACCTGTTACCTGAAGAATTTACCATAAGATATGGCGTAAATATTTATATTGGTGCGAATCCAAGAGTTACTCATGGAGTAAGGTTAGGATTCCTAGGATATTGTCTTTTCTACAAGAGGGTTTAGAAAAGGGCTTATCTGCTAGTTCGTTAAAGGGACAGATTTCTGCTCTGTCTATTCTTCTACACAAATGTCTGTCAGAAGTTCCAGACGTTCAGGCTTTTTGTCAGGCTTTAGCTAGGATTAAGCCTGTGTTTAAGACTGTTGCTCCGCCGTGGAGCTTAAACTTAGTTCTTAACGTTCTTCAAGGCGTTCCATTTGAACCCCTTCATTCCATTGATATCAAGCTGTTATCCTGGAAAGTTCTGTTTTTGATGGCTATTTCCTCGGCTCGAAGAGTCTCTGAGTTATCTGCCTTACATTGTGATTCTCCTTATCTGATTTTTCATTCAGACAAGGTAGTTCTGCGTACTAAACCTGGGTTCTTACCTAAGGTAGTTACTAACAGGAATATCAATCAAGAGATTGTTGTTCCATCATTGTGTCCTAACCCTTCTTCAAAGAAGGAACGACTTTTGCATAAATTGCATAATCTGGACGTAGTCCGTGCCCTGAAGTTCTATTTGCAGGCAACTAAAGATTTTCGTCAAACTTCTTCCCTGTTTGTCGTTTACTCTGGACAGAGGAGAGGTCAAAAGGCTTCGGCTACCTCTCTCTCTTTTTGGCTTCGTAGCATAATACGTTTAGCCTATGAGACTGCTGGACAGCAGCCTCCTGAAAGGATTACAGCTCATTCTACTAGAGCTGTGGCTTCCACCTGGGCCTTTAAAAATGAGGCCTCTGTTGAACAGATTTGCAAGGCTGCAACTTGGTCTTCACTTCACACTTTTTCAAAATTTTACAAATTTGACACTTTTGCTTCTTCGGAGGCTGTTTTTGGGAGAAAGGTGCTTCAGGCAGTGGTTCCTTCCGTTTAAAGTTCCTGCCTTGTCCCTCCCTTCATCCGTGTACTTTAGCTTTGGTATTGGTATTCCATAAGTAATGGATGACCCGTGGACTGACTACACTTAACAAGAGAAAACATAATTTATGCTTACCTGATAAATTTATTTCTCTTGTAGTGTAGTCAGTCCACGGCCCGCCCTGTCTTTAAGGCAGATCTAAATTTTAATTAAACTCCAGTCACCACTGCACCCTATGGTTTCTCCTTTCTCGTCTGGTTTTGGTCGAATGACTGAATATGACATGTGAGGGGAGGAGCTATATAGCAGCTCTGCTTGGGTGATCCTCTTGCAACTTCCTGTTAGGGAAGAGATATATTCCATAAGTAATGGATGACCCGTGGACTGACTACACTACAAGAGAAATAAATTTATCAGGTAAGCATAAATTATGTTTTATGCTTACCTGATAAATTTATTTCTCTTGTGGTGTATCCAGTCCACAGCCCGCCCTGTCATTTTAAGGCAGGTATTTTTTAATTTTAAACTACAGTCACCACTGCACCCTATGGTTTCTCCTTTCTCTGTTTGTTTTCGGTCGAATGACTGGATATGGCAGTTAGGGGAGGAGCTATATAGACAGCTCTGCTGTGGGTGTCCTCTTGCAACTTCCTGTTGGTAATGAGAATATCCCACAAGTAATGGATGATCAGTGGACTGGATACACCACAAGAGAAATAAATTTATCAGGTAAGCATAAATTATGTTTTTTTTTTTTGGGGTTGTCCTTTATTTTCTCAACTTGGAAAATAATTTCTGCAGATGCCAATCTCTTGGATTGGGGGTCCAGGAGAGCACAGTGAGTTTTTGGTTTCCTCAGGCAGCAAGGTTACAAATCATTATCTTGGACTTTGTGCAATCTTTAGGTCCCTTCAGAGCTGTCCTTTTCTGAAAGGAGAAACTTGTCAGAGTTTTCTTTCAGACAGTGTTACATTTGTAGCTTATATCCATCGTCAAGGGGGAACTTGACATTCCTTGGCAATAAAATAAGTCTCAAGGTATTTTTTTTATAAAATGCTGACAATTTTTCCATATTTTGCATCCCACGAACAAAACCTGTGAAGCAGTTTTCCTTAGTAGTTAATCACTTTTCTACATGAATGTTTTCTCCCTCAAGTAGTTTTCTACTAGATTGTGGAGCATTGGGGATTTCTGTTTCTAAGCGTCATAGTTCAAATTGAATAGAGCATTCTTCATTAATCTAACTGCTCCAATCAGGCCCCGCAGAACTTGGTTTGCAAATCTGATTCAGATGTCAAGCTTTCTCCAATCATCAAAATTTCAAGTCTCATTTTGATAGATTAGAGATTGAGTTCCTATTTTTTTTACTATAAAGCATTTTCTTTGATACTTTACTGAACTCAAATGATTTGGAAAAATAGTTTTTTTGTTCTTGCTATGAAAAGCAGGGCTTTAACTGGCATTCTTTTAGAATTCCAAGAATTCTTCTTTTTGCAATTTAGTTCAAAAAATGACTTATCTGCTAAGGCCTCTATTTATCAAATGTCTTGCGGACCTGATCTGACAGTGCGGATCAGGTCCGCAAGACCTTGTTGAATGCGGAGAGCTATACGCTCTCCGTATTCAGGATTGCACCAGCAGCTCACAAGAGCTACTGGTGCAACGCCGCCCCCTGCTGACTCGCGGCCAATCGGCCGCCAGCAGGGAGGTGTCAATCAGACGATGGATAGCATTTTTTAGCAATAAAATATTATTATTTTTTTTTTTAATAAGTTTTTTATTGAGGTTATTGACAAAACAACATCAAATAAACATGTTACATAAACATTCAGAAACATTCTTTCAAACCATGACAATATTTTGGAATTCGAAACTATTCTATGGTCACATATAGGTAAAAACTGTTCATGAGAAAACCCAAAGTAATTTCTCTATTTATATGTAACAGGCAAAACTGAAACCTCATTTTCTGCTTTATAGTATTTTCCTATCTTAATAGAGTAAGCCACCTTTGGGCTCCTGTCTTCTAAGATGATGTCTAGAGGAAATAGGATGGTAAAACTAGACTCTTTTGGATATATGTCTGATTAGGATAATTTTTTTAAACTGAGTTAAAGAAGATAGTTGGGGTGCGAAACATTAAGGGTTATTATGGAGTAAAGACATATGGCGCTACTGAGAAAAAAAATATGAAGAAGATGCGGCATAGGAAAGATAAGCCGCGTAGGTAGCCCTCCTGTTAAAGGAGGTTCTTTATGGTGGTGGGGGGGGAGGAGGTGGTAATAACAGTGAGATGAAAGGAATAGATAACAGACGGGCTTAAAGGTTTGTTGCGAGTAAAAAGGAGGGTAGGTGAACACATATGATAGACAGCAGGTGCTTGAAGTATTGAGTAGGCTGGCTACAGTATAGCAGGGTAGTACATACATGCATGTATCTGGAAAAGCATATAGACTACTAGAGTCATATCAAAATTACAATTCACATCAAGTGCCACGCAGGACCAGCCCGCATAGGCACACATGCGAAATGCATAAATAAAAGGCTACATGTAACGATATGTAAGTTCTAATGAGGGGCAAAAGTTTGAGGCCATCTGAGAGGGTTGAGGTATTTAATGGGGAGCACCAGTACTTCTCATCTAATGGTTTGGACTTCTTTGCCTAAGTATCGAATAGTTATATAGAGTGTGCAAAGGAATATAAATGTAACCCTTTTAGAAACAAGTACTCCCCTAAAACTCTTTTAACCCATCGAGCAAGAATGTTGTAAAAAAATGTAGTAGTTGTAACATAAATATAGCAAACAAGGGCATCAACTTTGGTAAAGGTACAAATATAACAGGAGTATTTATACAGGTCTAACAGTGGTTTCACTTCTATATATATATTGCTGTATTATAACACAATAGGTGCTCAGATACATGGGAATTATAGCCTGATGTTCTAGTTAGAATATAGGAATTATGACATGTCTTGTGCTTGAACCCAAAAAGAATTAGAGAGCATCATGTACACAGGCTGGCTCGCATTGCGATATGCTTTAAATAAAATAGTATTTGGCTGCAAGCGACACCTGTAGAAAAGATGGTCTTGTATAGGTAGTCTGTTCAGAGCTCTCAACAATATAAATGGGGTATAGGATTAAAACTTATAGAAACTGACCTAGTGGTGCTATGCTAGGTGACGAGAGATAAAATAATCCTATACACGTCTTACCCTCTTATAAGTATGTATCCATGAACACAGGTATATAATAACTGCACAAAATAGTAGGATTATAATCAGATGATACAGTAGTTGTTTAGGGGCTAAAGAATGCCATATCTATTTTTATTTTTAAGACTGACTAAACTAAGGTCCTAAATGCAAGCACATCAATTCTGCCACGCTAAGAAAAACTGCATTTCTATAGCTCAGTCGCCTTAAGTCCCATCCTCTGGGTATGGGCCCTATACCCAGCAAGAGTTCAGACATGATTTTAGTTTTAGTCTTTTAGCAGTATTGTATAGTGAGTCGTGCTTTAAGGATATGCTCATTGAACTATAAACTAGAAAAGGGAGACTAAGATTTGAAGGAAGACCATAGCAGCAGCCTAATGTTGTCTGAAGAAGGATATCCCAGAGTGTGTCATAACACATTGAACTGGGCGTCTCCAATCCCCTTATACCATAAATGTAAATCACTACAAAAGCTCAACAACCTGTGAACCTAGGTGTGGAAACTCCTGAGGGCAATGGCTCCTATTGTTTTAGCAGTAATAAGCATATAATATGAGAGAAGTTAAGCATCAAACACTTATTAAACCAATGTGTGATATAAAATTAGAAAGTAAAATAAACCTAAGTTACCAGAGCTAAATAATACAGAGTTATGTTACCGCAATCTCAACATAAACAAAAAGAACATAGCAGGGCACAAACAGATTTTCCAGGGACCAGCTTGTAGTAGTCTATAAACATATTATATTGTAGCTCCACACTTGGGGCTTTTACTGTAAAACTCACTGCTGCACGTACACAATCATATAATACAGTTAAAGATATAGACACTTAAAGTAGTGAAGAGGAGATGAGCAATATGTCCCAATCATACATTTTAGATATTCAGAGGTAGTTACACTCTAAGTGCTCACATACATCTTAAACAGATGAACTTATGCTTGTAATAGACCTTTAAAGGGGGTTAGTCCCACAAGAATATCTTTTAAACTACTATGGCGATTAAAACATGTTGTGTGTTATACTTTTTAACCAAGTTCATTGACGGAGTAGGTTAGTTGGGTTGAGACTTAAGGATTTTCAACAAAAGGGAAGACTGTAATGTTAACTTTTCTCCTAGCCCACTCCAACTTTTCTGACACAGAAATGGCGTTGTTCTCTAAGATGTGCAGGAACAAAACAGGGGCCTGTGTGGGTATGTCCGCTTAGCTGGAAATGTTTCTTCCTGAGAGATAAATACTGATGGTTCCCTCCACTATAATTGCTCTCATCGAGCTTGCAGGGGATCAATGTCCTCACAAACACAATGCTGGGCTGTATAGGAGAGTCTCCAGACAGTATTGTCTGTACAGTGGTACTTGTCTCACTCTCGGTCACCAGAGTGGCGGTCCGCATGGCCGGATTACTACTGCTAGGGTTCAGCAAGATGTGCACCTCACCTACCTCTGTCTTATCCTCCAGGTATAGAGATTCCAAGACAGTCTCCGTCTGTATACTGAGGCTTGTCACATTTAGGTGCTCCGATACACTAAAGTTCGTGGTAGGCTCTATGTAAGTGATATTGCTAGATTGTAATGTGTCCTTTGGCTCCGCATTAGGTTTCAAGAAGTCTTTGACAACGCTACTGCTTTTTGTTTCTCTGACAGAGTCTTTGGAAGGTTCCGTTGGCTTAGTTAGAGTTTCAGTATTTTCTCGGCTAAACCCCTGTTGTCTGTTGGATACAGACATGTGCACTGTAGTCGCCAGAGATTGCGGGACCGAGTGCAAAATAGATCCCCTCGATGCGTCTGCAGCCGCAGCATATTCCGGCTGAGATTGAGCTGGTGCGGTCAAAGCCCAGTCAATCGGTCTCTCTTTAGGCTTCAGGCCTGGAGCAGTTGGTCCCTTCTGCAAAGTGTGCTGCGAGCGCTGAGGTATATCGGTATCCGCAGCCTTTTCCCATACCAGCGTTACAGTCCTCTCTAGCCTGAAGAAATGATCACGTATAAGGTCGTGTAAGTCCTCCAAAAAGGCAAGGCTCAAGGGTTCCATCACGGGTCTATGTTGTGCCGCCAGATTCATTGCCGCCATTATATGGAACCTCGCCGTCGGCAAGTGTTTACCAGGCTCAACACTCGCTACTTGCGGATATTTTCCAGGCTCAAAACTGCCCAGCTGAAACCCTTAGATCATTGGCCACACAGTTTGCGATAGTTTGGGCTGAGCTGAGCGGTCATTAATATATTTATAAACAGTAAATAGCCGGAGCTATACAAGCTTGCGACCGCTCAGTTCTAGTGCTGGCTCCGCCCCCAGCAATAAAATATTTTTTAATTAAGGTATGTACATTGTCATTTTTTATATATATAATGCTGTTGCAGACTTACACTACAGTATAGTGTAAATATAACTTTCTCTTGTAAGGTGTATCCAGTCCACGGATCATCCATTACTTGCGGGATATTCTCCTTCCCAACAGGAAGTTGCAAGAGGACACCCACAGCAGAGCTGCTATATAGCTCCTCCCCTAACTGCCATATCCAGTAATTCTCTTGCAACTCTCAACAAAGATGGAGGTAGTAAGAGGAGAGTGGTAAAATATAGTTAGTTTTTTCTTCAATCAAAAGTTTGTTATTTTCAAATAGTACCAGAGTTGTACTATTTTATTTCAGGCAGTATTTAGAAGAAGAATATGCCTGCGTTTTCTATGATCTTAACAGCTTGTAACTAAGATCCACTGCTGTTCTCACATATGTCTGAGGAGTGAGGTAACTTCAGAGGGAGAATGGCGTGCAGGTTAGCCTGCTATAAGGTATGTGCAGTTTTAAGTTTCTCTTGTAAGGTGTATCCAGTCCACGGATCATCCATTACTTGTGGGATATTCTCCTTCCCAACAGGAAGTTGCAAGAGGACACCCACAGCAGAGCTGTTACATAGCTCCTCCCCTAATTGCCATATCCAGTCATTCTCTTGCAACTCTCAACAAAGCTGGAGGTAGTAAGAGGAGAGTGGTAAAATATAGTTAGTTTTTTCTTCAATCAAAAGTTTGTTATTTTAAATAGTACCGGAGTTGTACTATTTTCTCTCAGGCAGTATTTAGAAGAAGAATCTGCCTGCGTTTTCTATGATCTTAGCAGCTTGTAACTAAGATCCACTGCTGTTCTCACATATGTCTGAGGAGTGAGGTAACTTCAGAGGGAGAATGGCGTGCAGGTTATCCTGCTATAAGGTATGTGCAGTTTTAAGTTTTTCTAGGGACTAGAAAATGCTGCTGATACCGGATTAATGTAAGTTAAGCCAAATTACAGTGATTTAATAGCGACTTGTATCAGGCTTACTATCAGAGATATATAATATTATATATATATTATATATGCTTTGGTGATAAAACTTATTGGGGCCTAGTTTTTTCCACATGGCTGGCTTGATTTTTGCCTGGAAACAGTTTCCTGAGGCTTTCCACTGTTGTAGTATGAGTGGGAGGGGCCTATTTTAGCGCTTTTTTGCGTAGTTAAAATTACAGAGACATTCAGCTTCCCTCAGCAGTCCCCTGCATGCTATAGGACATCTCTGAAGGGTTCTAAAGGCTTCAAAAGTCATTTATTGAGGAAGGTAGGGCCACAGTAGAGCTGTGGCAGTTGTTGTGACTGTTTAAAAAACGTTTAATTCGTTTATTTGATCTGTTTTTTGCATTAAGGGGTTAATCATCCATTTGCAAGTGGGTGCAATGCTCTGCTAACCTATTACATACACTGTAAAAATTTCGTTTGATTTACTGCCTTTTTTCACTGTTTTTCAAATTTTGACAAAATTTGTTTCTCTTAAAGGCACAGTACCGTTTTTTATATAGGCTTGTTAACTTAATTTAAAGTATTTTCCAAGCTTGCTAGTCTCATTGCTAGTCTGTATAAACATGTCTGACATAGAGGAAACTCCTTGTTCATTATGTTTAAAAGCCATGGTGGAACCCCATATGAGAATGTGTACTAAATGTATTGATTTCACTTTAAACAATAAAGATCAGCTTTTGTCTTTAAAAAATTTATCACCAGAGGATTCTGGCGAGGGGGAAGTTATGCCGACTAACTCTCCCCACGTGTCAGACCCTTTGACTCCCGCTCAAGGGACTCACGCTCAAATGGCGCCAAGTACATCAAGGGTGCCCATAGCGATTACTTTACAAGACATGGAGGCAGTCATGGATAATACACTGTCAGCGGTATTAGCCAGGCTGCCTGAATTTAGAGGAAAGCGTGATAGCTCTAGTGTTAGGCGTGATACAGAGCATACAGACGCTTTAAGGGCCATGTCTAATACTGCCTCACAATATGCAGAAGCTGAGGAAGGAGAGCTTCAGTCTGTGGGTGATATCTCTGACTCAGGGAAACCTGATTCGGATATTTCTACTTTTAAATTTAAGCTTGAGAACCTCCGTGTACTGCTTAGGGAGGTTTTAGCTTCTCTGAATGACTGTGACACAATTGCAGTGCCAGAGAAATTGTGTAGACTGGATAAATACTTTGCAGTGCCGGTGTGTACTGAGGTTTTTCCAATACCTTAAAGGTTTACAGATATTATTAATAAAGAGTGGGATGGACCCGTTGTGCCGTTTTCCCCCCTCCTATTTTTAGAAAAATGTTTCCCATAGACGCCACCACACGGGACTTATGGCAGACTGTCACTAAGGTGGAGGGAGCAGTTTCTACTTTAGCAAAGCGTACTACTATCCCTGTCGAGGACAGTTGTGCTTTTTCAGATCCTATGGATAAAAAAATTAGAGGGTTACCTTAAGAAAATGTTTATTCAACAAGGTTTTATCCTGCAGCCCCTTGCATGCATTGCTCCTGTCACTGCTGCTGCGGCATTCTGGTTTGAGTCTCTGGAAGAGGCTTTACAAGCAACGACTCCATTGGATGATATACTTAACAAGCTTAGAGCACTTAAGCTAGCTAATTCTTTTGTTTCTGATGCCATTGTTCATTTGACTAAACTAACGGCTAAGAATTCTGAATTTGCCATCCAGGCGCGCAGAGCGCTATGGCTTAAATCTTGGTCAGCTGACGTGACTTCAAAGTCTAAATTACTTAACATTCCCTTCAAGGGACAGACCCTATTCGGTCCTGGTTTGAAGGAAATTATTGCTGACATTACTGGAGGTAAAGGTCATGCCCTTCCTCAGGACAGGTCCAAATCAAGGGCCAAACAGTCTAATTTTCGTGCCTTTCGAAACTTCAAGGCAAGTGCAGCATCAACTTCCTCTGCTACAAAACAAGAGAGAACTTTTGCTCAGTCCAAGACGGCCTGGAAACCTAACCAGTCCTGGAACAAAGGCAAGCAGGCCAAAAAGCCTGCTGCTGCCTCTAAGACAGCATGAAGGAACGGCCCCCTATCCGGTAACGGATCTAGTAGGGGGCAGACTTTCTCTCTTCGCCCAGGCGTGGGCAAGAGATGTTCAGGATCCCTGGGCGTTGGAGATTATATCTCAGGGGTATCTTCTGGACTTCAAGGCTTCCCCTCCACTAGGGAGATTTCACCTTTCACGATTATCTGTGAACCAGATAAAGAAAGAGGCATTCTTACACTGTGTGCAAGACCTTCTAGTTATGGGAGTGATCCATCCAGTTCCAAAGGAGGAACAGGGACAGGGATTTTAGTCAAATCTGTTTGTGGTTCCCAAAAAAGAGGGAACCTTCAGACCAATCTTAGATCTAAAGATCTTAAACAAATTCCTCAGAGTTCCATCATTCAAAATGGAAACTATTCGGACCATCCTACCTATGATCCAGGAGGGTCAATATATGACTACCGTGGATTTAAAGGATGCTTACCTTCACATTCCGATACACAAGGATCATCATCGGTTCCTAAGGTTTGCCTTTCTGGACAGGCATTACCAGTTGTAGCTCTTCCCTTCGGGTTAGCTACAGCCCCAAGAATTTTTACAAAGGTTCTGGGGTCGCTTCTGGCAGTCCTAAGGCCGCGGGCCATAGCAGTGGCCCCTTATCTAGACGACATCCTGATACAGGCGTCAAACTTCCAAATTCCCAAGTCCCATACGGACATAGTTCTGGCATTTCTGAGGTCGCATGGGTGGAAAGTGAACGAGGAAAAGAGTTCTCTGTCCCCACTCACAAGAGTCTCCTTCCTAGGGACTCTGATAGATTTACCTGACGGAGTCCAGGTTATCAAAACTTCTAAATTCTTGCCGTGTTCTCCATTCTATTCCGCGCCCTTCGGTGGCTCAGTGCATGGAGGTAATCGGCTTAATGGTAGCGGCAATGGACATAGTACCGTTTGCGCGCCTACATCTCAGACCACTGCAACTATGCATGCTCAGTCAGTGGAATGGGGATTACACAGATTTGTCCCCTCTACTAAATCTGGATCAAGAGACCAGAGATTCTCTTCTCTGGTGGCTATCTCGGGTCCATCTATCCAAAGGTATGACCTTTCGCAGACCAGATTGGACAATTGTAACGACAGATGCCAGCCTTCTAGGTTGGGGTGCAGTCTGCAATTCCCTGAAGGCTCAGGGATCGTGGACTCAGGAGGAGAAACTCCTCCCAATAAATATTCTGGAATTGAGGGCAATATTCAATGCTCTTCAAGCCTAGCCTCAGTTGACAACCCTGAGGTTCATCAGATTTCAGTCGGACAACATCACGACTGTGGCTTACATCAACCATCAAGGGGGAACAAGGAGTTCCCTAGCGATGTTAGAAGTCTCCAAAATAATTCGCTGGGCAGAGAGACACTCTTGCCACCTATCAGCGATCCATATCCCAGGTGTAGAGAACTGGGAGGCGGATTTTCATCCGGGGGAGTGGGAACTCCATCCGGAGGTGTTTGCTCAATTGATTCATCGTTGGGGCAAACCAGAACTGGATCTCCTGGCGTCTCACCAGAACGCCAAGCTTCCTTATTAAGGATCCAGTTCCAGGGACCCGGAAGCGGCGCTGATAGATGCTCTAGCAGCGCCTTGGTCTTTCAACCTGGCTTACGTGTTTCCACCGTTTCCTCTGCTCCCTTGACTGATTGCCAAAATCAAGCAGGAGAGAGCATCTGTGATCTTGATAACGCCTGCGTGGCCACGCAGGACCTGGTATGCAGACCTAGTGGACATGTCATCCTTTCCACCTTGGACTCTGCCTTTGAGACGAGACCTTCTACTTCAAGGTCCTTTCAATTCAATCATCCAAATCTAATTTCTCTGAGACTGACTGCCTGGAGATTGAACGCGAAAGCCTGTCACCAGGAAAATCTACCATAAGATATGGCGTAAATATCTTTATTGGTGTGAATCCAAAAGTTACTCATGGAGTAAGGTTGGGATTCCCAGGATATTATCTTTTCTCCAAGAGGGTTTGGAAAAAGGATTATCAGCTAGTTCCTTAAAGGGACAGATTTCTGCACTGTCTATTCTTTTGCACAAGCGTCTGGCGGATGTTCCAGACGTTCAGGCGTTTTGTCAGGCGTTGATTAGAATCAAGCCTGTGTTTAAACCTGTTGCTCCCCCATGGAGCTTAAATTTAGTTCTTAAAGATCTTCAAGGGGTTCCGTTTGAACCTCTTCATTCCATAGATATCAAACTTTTATCTTGGAAAGTTCTTTTTTTGATGGCTATTTCCTCGGCTCGTAGAGTTTCCGAGTTATCTGCTTTACAATGTGATTCTCCTTATCTGATCTTCCATACAGATAAGGTAGTTCTGCGTACAAAACCTGGGTTTTTGCCTAAGGTGGTATCTACTAAGAATATCAATCAAGAGATTGTTGTTCCATCATTGTGTCCTAATCCTTCTTCAAAGAAGAAACGTCTTTTACATAATCTGGAAGTGGTTCGTGCTTTAAAGTTTTACTTAAAAGCTACTAAAGATTTTCGTCAAACATCTGCTTTGTTTGTGATTTACTCTGGACAGAAGAGAGGTCAAAAGGCTTCGGCAATCTCTCTTTCTTTTTGGCTAAGAAGCATAATACGCTTAGCCTATGAGACTGCTGGACAGCAGCCTCCTGAAAGGATTACAGCTCATTCTACTAGAGCTGTGGCTTCCACTTGGGCTTTTAAAAATGATGCTTCTGTTGAACAGATTTGCAAGGCGGCGACTTGGTCTTCGCTTCATACTTTTTCCAAATTCTACAAATTTGATACTTTTGCTTCTTCGGAGGCTATTTTTGGGAGAAAGGTCTTACAGGCAGTGGTACCTTCCGTTTAAGTACCTGCCTTGTCCCTCCCTTCATCTGTGTACTTTAGCTTTGGTATTGGTATCCCACAAGTAATGGATGATCCGTGGACTGGATACACCTTACAAGAGAAAACACAATTTATGCTTACCTGATAAATTTATTTCTCTTGTTGTGTATCCAGTCCACAGCACGCCCTGTCATTTTAAGGCAGGTCAAAATTTTAGATTAAACTACAGTCACCACTGCACCCTATGGTTTCTCCTTTCTCAGCTTGTTTCGGTCGAATGACTGGATATGGCAGTTAGGGGAGGAGCTATATAGCAGCTCTGCTGTGGGTGTCCTCTTGCAACTTCCTGTTGGGAAGGAGAATATCCCACAAGTAATGGATGATCCGTGGACTGGATACACCACAAGAGAAATAAATTTATCAGGTAAGTATAAATTGTGTTTTTCTTATTAAATGGAAAGAGTCCACAGCTGCATTCATTACTTTTGGGAAATAAGAACTTGGTCACCAGGAGGAGGTAAAGACAACTCAGCTAATGGCTTAAATACCCCTCCCACTGCCCTCATCCCCCTGTCATTCTTTGCCTTTCGTGCCAGGAGGTTGGCAGAGACGTGTCAGAATTTTTAATTTTTGTTTTTGTCTCTTATTCAAGGTAGTACTCTTCGGCATGGGACAGGAGTTTTAAGTAGTTCTGTCAGTCTCTCAGTAAGGGCTTGGATGAAAGTTAGAGTCCGGAGATGCAGGGAGAGTCTCCCTGCGAAGCCATCCTGACTCATATTAACAGCTCCTCAAGCAATTGGTGTTGTCGAACTTCGCTCCGCTGCCTGCTTTCTTCTCTCAGGTCCATGGCAGAGGCGATGCCACTATTCGTCACACTTGAAAGGCTGTGTTCCTGTTCCACTGCGTAGATTCCGGTAAGATCGTTTCATTTTACTTTATCGTCCATGTACTGTAATGTGAATGTTTTCACGAAAGGCTGCCACACCTTTGCGGGTCTAACTATATGACATAAGGGTCTCAGTGAGTCTCTGTTAGTATTTTGGAATCGAGGGTTAATATCTCCTGAGGGGGGGTTATTGAACAGGGGGTTTTATAATCATGTTTGTTATGTGATTCAACCTGCTTATGTGTGATGTTTATGGGCTCGTGGTTGGAACTTTGAGGCCTTTGGAAGTGACGCAGCCTTTTGGTTGGGCGCTCTTTTTTGGACTGTACGGTTCACCTTGTGTTCAGGTGTGGTTACGCTCCGTTCCCCATTTCCGCATTCCTGACCGTGTGGCGAAGGAGATATTCTAGTCCGCAGGGGTCTAGTCCTAGGAGGTGGTGAGTGCCCCAGCCATTGTGGGTGTTGGGTGCCATTTTTGTTTTAATACTTTAGTCCATATTGATATTTCCTCTATCCAGTGATGATTTCAGATTCAGTTACGGAGGATTCTGATACCGAGACTATTTTAGTTTCAGATTCTGTGTCTGGTGATGATTCCGGATTGGCCTCGTTGACACATGTCAACTAATTTTGTTCCGTATGCCATATGAGAGTGTCTGGTTCCTCGGGCTCGGGGAATCAGGGGACTGCTGAGCGTCCGTCTCTTGGGGCCCCATCCTCCAAGAGGCGAGTTCCCTATGAATTCATACTTCTACACATGCGGGTAGCCCAGTCTTTGGTTCCTCCATGCGGGGTGGCGTGTCCTCTTTGGAGGTTGCAGCACGTTTTCGCTTCCAGATAATGTTAGCGATGGTCCGTCTGCAGAGTCCAGACATTAATTTGAGATTGTGCTCATGCCCTATTGTCCCTGGTCTTCCGCCTTGTGGTGGGCCTCTACAGTTCCCAGCATGTGTAACTTTTTCGGAATGTTGTGCCTTTCGTTACAGGATTGCACACCTTAGCATGTTGCTTAGACATCTTTTTCAGTTATTGAATGACCCTATCATTAACAGATATGGGGACTTTCAGTCTGATAATTTGAATGGTGCACCTCATTAAGACATGTGGGTTTATCTCCTGTTTGTCATTTGTTTGAGATCTTTCCCAGTTTCTTTTTGTAAAATAGGGCTCAGTTTGGCTGGTCCTGCGGGGAGGCCTGTGTCTTTTGGGCGTTAACCTTCGGGTTGCCTTATATTTTATTTTGTAAATGGGATGTCTTTTATTTGTGTTTGCTTCCTTCGGGAACCATCTAGGATCGATTCTCTTCGTTACTTTTTCAGAAGTTGTTTGGACATGTTAGTCCTATGTTTAATAATGTCTGTTTTCCTTGTTCTCCTATGTGGGAGAATTTATGCAGCTTACCGGTTAGGACCCTGAGCACAGGCTGGTCCTGTCAGGTTCATTTGGTTTGTGGCTGTTCAGACACGTGGCGCGGTTTCTGCTGGATCGGAAGTAGCGCTTATTGCTAAGTTATCATTGTTTTTTTTGCTTCAACTAAGCATTTGAGAGGACCTGTGGGTTCATGAGGCGGGAAAGGATTATTTCAGTCCTTATAGCCTTCAGTCATGGATGAGGGGAGGGTTCTGTTGCGTCACTCTATCTAACATCTGATTTCATCAGAACCTAGAGTTCCTTCTCCACGTGTGTGTGTGGGGGGGGGGGGGCTGGCGGGCGTAGTGCTCCGTTGCCACTGTTTCAGTGGTTTGACCTTCAGTTTTTAAGCTCCTGGACCGTCCTATGGGACTTGATCCAACAGCTTGTATGGATAGCTGTCCAGCATGCGGAAGGTTTTGTATTTTGAAACCTATTGCAGTTTTGGCACCTTTTGATGGGGTGTCAGCTGTTTCTAGTGTATCTAGATATGGCTCTTACTCTAGGCTGCGTAAGGTCTGTCTGAGTTATGAGACCTTGGGTCTTCTTCCATTGTCCCGGGTGGGCTAGATCTCCTTTTGGGGATCTGTGTTCCAGACGTTGGTTGATCCCTGTGGGGACTTGTTTAGCTCGGGTTTTCCCGGAGCTCGGAAGGTTTAGCACCTTTTCTCTCTCCTGTGTCCTCTGCCTGTGTGGAGATGATGGGGAGACTAGCCCTGCTAGTAGGGTTTTGGGAACTTCGAGGTATCCCTTCTGTTGTCCTGTGGCCTTGTGAAGTCTCTTCATTGGACTTCTAGCCTTGCTCCTTGGAGAGTTGGACTTTATCTAGGGGTGGTTCCTTCATTTGGTCAGAGTTTTTGAGTTCTCTGCGCTGTCCGGATTTTCTGGATAGGCTCCATTCCTTTTGTCTGGCTTTTTGGCCAGTCGGGGTGTTTAGTTCCAGGGTATAGTTGCCTGAACTATTAGGTACCCTGACCTGTTTTTCTTCCTGAGTCTTACTCTTTCTGGGGCTTCGCTCCTGTCCCAGTTTTGGGTTGTTTGGATGTCAGGGCTGGTCGGGATGTTCCACAGTGTTGGGAACTGGGGCTATGTCCTTGCTCCATCTACCTTACCGGGTCAGGGTTGCATTCCCCTATTAGTTTGCCAGGGTACCAATGGGTTGGCTGTGCCTGTGTTGGGCGAACTACTTGTGTGGGGGTTCTTTCTAGGACATTTGCGGGGGATTTTTTGTTCCCATTTAGCCGGTTGCTTCGGGCCTTGTGGACGGTTATTGTCCTTCCGGCCTTTTCCATTTTTCTTTAGGGGATATTCGCTTCTTCAAGAGACGGAGTCCTTACTTGGAGCTTCTCCTGGTCGGGAAGTGGAAGGTGGCCTTGGTTCCACCTGGAATCTTGCTGGTTCAATGTCAGACTGTGGGGCCTTGTTTTGATAGATCCTTGGGTCTATGGCCTTGTCTGTTTTCAGAATTGGGTTGTACTTGTTCTCTGGGGAGATGGCTCTGCCATCTTTACGCTCGTTCCTGTACCAGTTTTCGGGATTCTTTGTTTCCTTGTATTGGTGGCCCAGCTGGGTCTGCAGGTCAGGATGCCTGAGCGGTCTATGGGTCACAGTATCCTTTGGGATGTGTGAACTTGCTGAGTCTATTCTGATAGCTCAGTCTGCTAGGAGATAGGTTTTCCTTTCTCCTTGCTCCTTTGACAGGAGGCGGTTTCCTCTTCTTGGTACTTGTACTTGGTACACTCTTAAATATTACAAAAATACTTTCGAAGGTTAAAGAAGATCTGCTACGTTGGCACAATTTGCCACTAAATATCTCAGGAAGGGTTGCTTTGCTTAAAACGATTTATTTCCTCAAAATTCTCTATATAATTCAGAATATCCCTATAATTATAAGTAAAAATTATTGATATCTTTTTTATTTTATTTTATATGGCAAGGGAAAAACTCTCTAGAATTGCTTTGAAAAGATTTTTTTGGGGAAAAGAATATGGTGGTCTGGCGCTGCCCGACCTGGAACTTTATAGTTTAATTTCTTTGGCGAAATTCGAAGTAGGTTGGCTTGGCGCTTCAAATTACTTTTTCCAGTTAGATCTTAAAGAAAATGTTCTATACCCATACTCACCTATAGCCCTTCTCCACTGTAATCTTAAAACCATTCCCAGATCAGTCAAAAACCTAGCTTCGATATATAATTTATTGCTTGCTTGGCAGAAGATAGTTGCAAAGTTGGGTCTTAATCATGCGATTTCTAATTATCAGATTACCACTGGGAACCCTAAATTTACTCCAGGAATCCAAACGAAGATATTTGATAAATGGGCCCGTTTGGGGCTTCTTAAGTTGGTACAATTTGTAGATCTTAATGTGCATGTAGTTAAAACTTTTTCTGCTATGAAAGAACAGTATCTTTTAGATAAGAATGATTTTTTTTGCTTATCTTCAGATTAGACACTACATTTCCAATATAATTACCCTATACAGATGGAATTGGAACTGGGCAAAATTAGACTCCTGAATTAAATTAGTTCAACATGACATCTTCTCTAGCTCTCCCTGGTACAGATTGTTAGCGGGAAACAGAAGAGAAGACAATTTAACCTACATTTTCAATAAATTGAAACCTTTACTTTCAAATCTCTACACTCATGACATAAAATATTCTATTAATAGGGTACGTGAAACCACATTATCTGCTTCCTGGAGAGAATCTCATCTTAAACTTTATATAATATATGTATAATATATGACATATTATACTCCTCATAAGGGTTACAAGTGGCACAATTTAGATTTTAATAAATGCCCCAAATGTCAATTATTAGGAGCTGACTTAATTCATATGTTATGGGATTGTCCGAAAATAAAGAAAATAAAAATAAAGCTAAAAGTGGAATACTGGATTAATACGGTTCTCAGAATGTCTCCTTCTACTTGCTCCAAGCATAATATAGTCCTCCCCTTTCCTTATAATATTGCCCTGCCCAATAATAAACTTATCAACTCTTGCATTTTTTGTGTAAGAAGCCTTATCTTCCATAAGTGGAAAGATGAGACAAACCTAAATTCACAGAAATTATGAGTTATATTAAAAAGCAATGCATAATCGAAAATAATATATATATAATATATAGTTTTCATAGGTAAAAAAAAAAAAAAAAGGTTCTATTTCTGTTGAAACTGAGTGATAGCAAAAATGCTAAAACTTCTCTGGTACTTTGGGCAAGTTTTTCTCTGAAATTCCCAGTAGCAAAGGGGTTAATATATATTCCACTAAATACTAGTGAGGTGACACCATGGCCTCTAGTTATCAAGCCGTCAACCTCAAATACGCTGGAATTCCGCAGCGTATTTGTGGCGAGGCTGATTCGCCTAAGTTATATCAAGCCCTACACACCGGCAAAAGTAGAATTTTGTGACGTAAGCTATGATCCGCCGGACTCAGTCCGACACAGATCGATTCTTACGTCACTCCAGATGTGCCGAACGCAAGTTCGGCACAATCTGACTACTTTTGAAAGTTATCAAATTCCTAGCAGGTACGCGCAGCACTTTTCCGGCCCAGCGTACCTGGTTTTCAATCCCCTGGAGGCGGCGGATCCCATAGAAATCAATGGGAGTCTGACCATAGCTCCTATCAGCCAATTGGAATTCGAGGGACGCCATCTTAGATGACGTCACTTAAAGGAATATTCATTCGTCGGGTAGTCGTCGGTTGAAGAGGATGGCTCCGCGTCGGCTCGTTTAAAGATGGCTCCGCTTCGCATGGATGAAGATTGAAGACGCCGCCTGGATGAAGACTTCTATCAGATGGAAGACCTCTTCAGCGCCTCTTGGATGATGACTTCGGCCCGGCTGGGTGAACACGACTCAAGGTAGGGAGATCTTCAGGGGGCTAGTGTTAGGTTTATTTAAGGAGGGTTTGGGTGGGTTAGAGTAGGGGTATGTGGGTGGTGGGTTTTAATGTTGCGGGGGGGGGGGTTGTATTTTTTTTTACAGGCAAAAGAGCTGATTACTTTGTAATGTAGAATAGGGTAGGGACTTTTATTATTTTGGTTTTTATTTTATTAGGGGGCTTAGATTAGGTGTAATTAGACTAATATTCTTGTAATCTTTTTTTATTTTCTGTAATTTAGTGTTTTGTTTTTTTTGTAATTTATTTTAGTTTATTTAATTGTATTTAATTGTAGGTATTGGTAGCTAATTTATTTAATTAATTTAATGATAGTGTAGTGTTAGGTTTAATTGTAACTTAGGTTAGGATTTATTTTACAGGTAATTTTGTATTTCTTTTAGCTAGGTAGTTATTAAATAGTTAATAACTATTTAATAACTATTGTACCTAGTTAAAATAAATACAAAGTTACCTGTAAAATAAATATAAATCCTAAAATAGCTACAATGTAATTATTAATTACATTGTAGCTATATTAGGGTTTATTTTATAGGTAAGTATTTAGTTTTGAATAGGAATAATTAATTTAATAAGAGTAATATTATTTAGATTTATTTAATTAATATTTAAGTTAGGGGGGTGTTAGGGTTAGTGTTAGACTTAGGTTTAGGGGTTAATAATTTTATTATAGGTTGCGGCGGTATAGGGGGGGAAGGATAGGGGTTAATTAGTTTAATATAGATGGCGGCGGTATAGGGGGGGCAGGATAGGGGTTAATAAATTTATTATAGGTGGCGACTGTGGGGGTACAGATTAGGGGTTAATAAGTTTAATGTAGGTGGCGGCGGGGTCCGGGAGCGGCGGTTTAGGGGTTAAACAATTTAGCTGCGGCGGGGTCCAGGATCCGCAGGATAGGGGTTAATAACTTTATTATAGGTGGCGGCGGTATAGGGGGGCAGGATAGGGCTTAATAGGTATTATGTAGGTGGCGGAGGGGTCCGGGAGCGGTGGTTTATGGGTTAATACATTTATTATAGTCGCGGCGGGGTCTAGGAGCGGCAGTTTAGGGGTTAATAACTTTATTTAGTTGCGGGGGGCGCCGGTGTAGGGGTTAGAACAGTATAGTATAGTGTGAGTGCTTAGTGACAGCTTATCAATAAAGCTGTAAAAAAGCCGAAGAGCAGCGAGATTGGATGAGTGATAACTATCACAGTCTGCTGCTCATCGCCCAGTACTTGGTGCACGGCTTTTTGACAGCTTTATTGATAACTTTGGCGAGCATATTCAGGTCCGCGGCGGCGGCGGCGATGTGAGGCGAGCTTAGGTGAGCGTATTGGGCTGGCGAATGCAAGAAAATTACGGAGCTTGATAACTAGAGGCCCATGTATGCAAGGACTAATATGAAATTTCAGCAAACTACATCCTGTTCCAAATTATTATGCCAATGATATCTTTCTCATTTACCTAAATAATTGATGTAAACGATAGTCAGCATAATTCTCATGTTATCAACTATTAAGAGTACAATTCAAATTTTATTGAACATACCTCCTAATGATAACAGTATTTTTTTTTTTAAATAAAAAACTTACAATGCACTGTTCCAAATTATTATGCACAGTAAGTTTCAAAACACTTTATAGGTTGCAAAGAACTGAACATTTTCATTTGTTGTGTTTGCAGCATATTTACTGAAATCAAAAGCTATTTCAATCAAACTTTGAACAACATTTTAACTTTTTAAACATTTTAACAGGTCACATTACATTTTAACATAGGACCCCTTGTTTGATAGCAGCTTCATAAGTCTTGCATCCATTGAACTTGTGAGTTTTTGGACAGTTTCTGCTTGAATTTGTTTGCAAGATGTCAGAATAGCTGTTTGGATGTAAACTGCCTCCCACCCTCATAGATCTTTTGCTTAAGGATGCTCTAAAGGTTCTCAATAGGATTGAGGTCAGGGGAGGATGGAGGCCACACCATGACTTTCTCTCCTTTTATCTCCATAGCAGCCATTGATGCAGAGGTATTCTTTGCAGCATGAGATGGTGCATTGTCATGCATGAAGATGATTTTATTACGGAAAGCATAGTTCTTCCTTCTGTACCAGGGAAGGAGGTGGTCAGTCAGGAACTCCACATACTTTGCAGAGGTCATCTTTACACCTTTGGGGACCCTAAAGGGGCCGACCAGCTCTCTTCCCATGATTCCGGCCCAAAACATGACTCCACCACCGCCTTGCTGACGTTGCAGTCTTGTTGGAACAGGGTGGCCGTCCACCAACCATCCACTACTCCATCCATCTGGACCATCCAGGGTTCCACGGCACTCATCAGTGAACAGGACTGTTTGAAAATTAGTCTTCATGTATTTTTCTACCCAATGCAGCCGTTTCTGCTTGTGAGCATTGGTTAGTGGTGGCCGAATGGAAGGTTTATGCACAGTTGCAAGACTCTGGAGGACTCTACACCTTGATGTCCTTGGGACTCCAGAGGCACCAGCAGCTTCAAATATCTGCTATGTAATGGTATTTTAGCAGCTGCTCTCTTGATCCGATGCATGGATCTGGCAGAAATCTTCCTCAATGTGCCTTTATCTGCACAAACCCGTCTGTGCTCTGAATCAGCTACAAATCTCTTAATATTGTGATGATCACGCTTAAGTTTTCATGAAATATCTAATGTTTTTATACCTCGTCCAAGGCATTGAACTATTTCACGCTTTTCGGCAGCAGAGAGATCCTTTTTCTTCCCCATATTGCTTGAAAATGGTGCTCTGCTTAATAATGTGGAACACCCTCCTTTAGTAGTTTTTCCTTTAATTGGGCTCACCTGGCAATCTAATTATCACAGGTGTCCGAGATTGTTTTCAGTGATCAAAAGAGCCCTGAGACACATTGCCATCGATGAGTTAAACTGAAAAAAAAAAAATAATCTTTGTGACACTGAAATAGAATTTGCATAATAATTTGGAACAGGGTGTAGTAAGAATAAACTATGTACATGGAGAAATCAATGGAAATATTCTAAATATATATTACAAAAAGTACAAGTAAGCTGAAACTATGCACTCAGGGATTAGTAGGGAATTTGAATGGATGAGTAAGACATTTTGACTTTTTTGTATTTCAGTACCTTTCTGTGTATACTAGTAGTTTTTTTTACCTATGACTGCTAAATTATATATATCTTTCTACTCTTATATACATGCATTGAGGGCTCAATTTATCAAACACTGGCAAACAGGGGCGGACAAATATTTGTCCCTGTATGCAAAGAAATGTGTATTTAAACAGCGCTACCCTGCAGAGACCTCAAGCTGTTCCTAAAATACAACTCTCCCTAAAGGTTGTATACAGAAAAGACAATTTACAAATGGAGTGATAGGATCAGCGCTTAAGATAGCAAGAGGAATCAAGCAACTAAAAACAGTAGATAAACAAGTAGTGTATTTTGTAGTAAAAAAATATTAATTTATTTAAAAACGTTCAGGAGAATATAGCAGATAATATCTAGCTCTTGCAGATAATATTTGACTGTAATATATGGTGACCGGTCACTTACACAATTATAAAACATATAAATTATAAACTGTAAAAATAACACTCATAAACATATGTTTAAAAAGCTGCTTTCTCTTACTTGGTGTATCCAGTCCACGGATTCATCCTTACTTGTGGGATATTCTCAATCCCTACAGGAAGTGGCAAAGAGAGCACACAGCAAAGCTGTCCATATAGCTCCCCTCAGGCTCCGCCCCCCAGTCATTTTCTTTGCCGCTCTAACAAGTAGCATCTCCACGGGAGGGTAAAGAGCATGTGGTGTTAGATTTGTAGTTTTTTATTTCTTCAATCAAGAGTTTGTTATTTTAAAATAGTGCCGGCTTGTACTATTTACTCTGAGGCAGAAAGTGATGAAGATTTCTGCTGAGAGGAAAAAGATTTTAGCATGTTGTAAATAAATTCCATTGCTGTTCCCACGCAGGACTGTTGAGTACCGGAGAACTTCAGTTGGGGGGAACAGTTTGCAGGCTTAACTGCTTAAGGTATGCTCAGTCATTTTTTTCTAACAAGACCTGGTAATGCTAGAAGACTGACAGAAATCCCCATGAGGGAAGGTAAGCCATTTTCTGAGACACAGTATAGAAGGATGGCTTAGGTTAAGGGCTTAAATACTGGTAGACACTGTTATGGGCTAAATCGATTACTTTGTTAGTGTAATCTCATATTTGTTCAAGTGTTTTAGACGTTTGGAACACTTTTTGGGGTTTTATTACGCCTGGCATATTGTAAGACACCTATTCTGACTCAGGAAGGCCCCATAACTCCGGAATGAAGAGGGAGGGGGCCTCATTTTCGCGCCTCAGTTGCGCAGTTGTTTTGCAAGGCAGCTTCATGCAGCTTTATTGGTAGAGTCCAGAGAGTGCAGTGAGGACTCCAGGGAGGCTTATTTTCGTCTACAAATAATCCCAAAGGAAGGTAGGGCCACAGCAAAGACTGTGGCACCGTGCTGTATTGTGTTAAACCGGTAGTTTGCTTCAATTTGCTCCGGTTTGGGCAATAAAGGGTTAATTGAATTGAAAATTTGTTTGCAATCATTTCAAAGCATTAGGATCATGTGGTGAAAATTTCATAAAGATCGGATGTTTTTTGGTGATTTGGTAAAAAAGTGTGTGCTTTTTATTATTTAAAGGCACAGTAACGTTTTTTCAAACAATGTTTTTTACTGTACTGTAGCGCTGTCTAAGTCTGTCAAACATGTCTGAGTCTTCAGATAGACCTTGTTCTTTATGTTTAAAAGCCATGGCGGTACCCCCATTGCATTTGTGTTTAAAGTGTGCTAAAACATCTAAGCATTTTAAAGACCATGCAGTGACACTTAAAAATGTAGCCCAAGATGATTCTTTAACGGAAGGTAATGAGGATAGTCCTTCTTCCTCTCCCCATGTGTCGACACCAGTTACGCCAGCGCAAGTGATGCCTAGTACCTCTAGCGCATTGGCCCCTATTACCTTACAACAATTAGCAGCAGTAATGGATAATTCCCTTGCAGCATTTTTATCCAAACTGCCAGGCGCGATAGCTCAATTTTAAATACAGAGGATGAGCAATCAGAAGCTTTGGATGATTTATCTGTAGTACCCTTACAACACTCCGAAGTGGCAGTGAGGGACGGTCTGTCTGAGGGAGAAATTTCTGACACAGGAAAAGTTTCTCAGCGGGCAGAGTCAGATTCCTTAGCGTTTAAATTTAAGCTGGAACACCTCCGCGTCCTGCTTAAGGAGGTTTTAGCTACGCTGGATGATTGTGACCCCATGGTGGTCCCAGAAAAATTGTGTAAAATGGACAGGTTTTTAGAGGTCCCTGTATACACTGAGGCATTTCCGATCCCAAAGAGGGTGGTGGATATTGTGACTAGGGAGTGGGAGAGACCAGGTGTACCCTTTGTTCCCCCCCCCTATCTTTAAGAAAATGTTCCCCATAAACGACCCCAGGCGGGACGCGTGGCAGACGGTCCCTAAGGTAGAGGGAGCTGTTTCAACACTTGCTAAGCGTACACAACTATACCAATAGAGGACAGTTGTGCTTTCAAAGATCCTATGGATAAAAAATTGGAAGGTTTGCTGAAGAAAATTTTTGTTCAGCAAGGTTTCCTTCTTCAACCAATTGCCTGTATTATTCCGGTAACTACTGCAGCGGCCTTTTGGTTTGAGGCTCTGGAGGAGTGCTCCAGAGGGAGACTTCATACGACGAGGTCATGGATAGAATTCATGCTCTAAAGCTGGCTAATTCTTTTATCACTGATGCCGCTTTACAATTAGCTAAGTTAGCGGCGAAAAACTCGGGTTTTGCCATCATGGCGCGAAGAGCGCTTTGGCTCAAATCGTGGTCGGCTGATGTGTGGAGGAGTCGCTCCAGAGGGAGACTTCATACGACGAGGTCATGGATAGAATTCATGCTCTAAAGCTGGCTAATTCTTTTATCACTGATGCCGCTTTACAATTAGCTAAGTTAGCGGCGAAAAACTCGGGTTTTGCCATCATGGCGCGAAGGGCGCTTTGGGTCAAATCGTGGTCGGCTGATGTGTCGTCCAAAACGAAACTGTTAAATATTCCTTTCAAGGGGAAAACCCTATTCGGCCCAGAGCTGAAAGAAATTATTTCGGATATCACTGGGGGAAAGGGCCATGCCCTTCCACAAGATAGGCCGTTTAAGGCCAAAAACAAGGCTAATTTTCGCTCCTTTCGCAACTTCAGGAGCGGACCAGCTGCAATCTCTGCTGCCGCAAAGCAAGATAACGCTTCACAGCCCAAAGCAACCTGGAAACCCTTGCAGGGCTGGAATAAGGGTAAACAGACCAAGAAGCCTGCTCCTGCTACCAAGACAGCATGAAGGGGTAGCCCCCAATCCGGGATCGGATCTAGTAGGGGGCAGACTCTCTCTCTTTGCTCAGGCTTGGGCAAGAGATGTTCCAGATCCCTGGACATTAGAAATTGTTGCTCAGGGGTACCTTCTAGAATTCAAGGATTCTCCCCCAAGGGGAAGGTTCCACATTTCTCGTTTGTCTTCAGACCAAACAAAGAAACAGGCGTTCTTACGCTGTGTAGAAGATCTTCTAAAAATGGGAGTGATACACCCAGTTCCAATTGCAGAACAAGGACTGGGCTTTTACTCAAACATGTTCGTAGTTCCCAAAAAGGAAGGAACTTTCAGGCCAATCCTGGATCTAAAAATTCTAAACAAATTTCTCAGAGTTCCGTCTTTCAAAATGGAAACAATTCGAACAATCTTGCTGATGATCCAGGAAGGTCAATTTATGACTACTGTGGATCTAAAGGATGCGTACCTACATATTCCTATCCACAAAGATCACCATCAGTTCCTAAGGTTCGCCTTTCTAGACAAACATTACCAGTTCGTGGCCCTTCCTTTCAGGTTGGCCACCGCTCCCAGAATTTTCACAAAGGTGCTAGGGTCCCTTCTAGCGGTACTAAGACCGCGGGACATTGCAGTAGCACCTTACCTAGACGACATCTTAATACAGGCGTCGTCTTTTCACAGAGCCAAGGCTCATACGGACATTGTTCTGGCCTTTCTAAGGTCTCACGGTTGGAAGGTGAACGTAGAAAAAAGTTCTCTGTCCCCGCTCACAAAGGTTCCCTTCCTGGGAACACTAATAGACTTGGTAGAAATGAAAATCTTTCTGACAGAGGTCAGGAAGTCAAAACTGTTGAATACTTGCCGAGTTCTTCATTCCATTCCTCGGCCTTCTGTGGCTCAGTGCATGGAGGTAATTGGTTTAATGGTTGCGGCAATGGACGTAGTCCCTTTTGCCCGAATTCATCTCAGACCACTGCAACTGTGCATGCTCAAACAGTGGAATGGGGATTATGCAGATTTGTCTCCTTAAATACAAATGAACCAGAAAACCAGAGACTCTCTTCTCTGGTGGTTGTCTCGGGATCACCTGTCTCAGGGAATGAGTTTCCGCAGACTGGAGTGGATCATTGTCACGACCGATGCTAGGCTGGGGTGCGGTCTGGGACTCCCTGAAAGCTCAGGGTCTATGGTCTCGGGAAGAATCTCTTCTCCCGATAAACATTTTGGAACTGAGAGCGATATTCAATACGCTCCAGGCGTGGCCTCAACTAGCGGAGGCCAAATTCATCAGATTTCAGTCGGACAGCATCACGACTGTAGCGTACATCAATCATCAGGGAGGAACAAAGAGTTCCCTAGCGATGAAGGAAGTAACCAAGATCATCAGATGGGCGGAGGATCACTCCTGCCATCTATCTGCAATTCACATCCCAGGAGTAGACAACTGGGAGGCGGATTTTCTGAGTCGTCAGACTTTCCATCCGGGGGAGTGGGAACTCCATCCGGAGGTTTTTGCTCAGCTGACCCAGCTATGGGGCATTCCAGAATTGGATCTGATGGCATCCCGTCAGAACACCAAACTTCCCCTTTACGGATCCAGATCAAGGGATACCAAGGCGGCATTGATAGATGCTTTAATAGCGCCTTGGTCATTCAGTCTAGCTTATGTCTTTCCACCGTTTCCTCTTCTCCCTCGGCTAATAGCCAGAATCAAACAGGAGAAGGCTTCAGTAATTCTGACAGCGCCTGCGTGGCCACGCAGGACTTGGCATGCAGACCTAGTGGACATGTCATCGGTCCCACCATGGAAACTGCCATCGAGGCAGGATCTTCTAATTCAAGGTCCTTTCAAGCATCCAAATCTAGTTTCTCTGCAACTGACTGCTTGGAGATTGAACGCTTAATTCTAGCTAAGCGTGGGTTCTCGGAATCAGTTATAAATACTCTGATACAGGCCAGAAAACCTGTCACCAGGAAAATTTAGCATAAGATATGGCGGAAATATTTTTGTTGGTGTGAGTCCAAGGGTTACTTGTGGAGTAAGGTTAGGATTCCAAGGATATTGTCTTTTCTCCAAGAAGGATTGGAGAAAGGTCTGTCAGCTAGTTCCTTAAAGGGACAGATATCTGCTCTGTCTATCCTGTTACATAAGCGTCTTGCAGCTGTACCAGACGTTCAGGTGTTTGCACAGGCCCTAGTTAGAATCAAGCCTGTTTACAAGCCTGTGGCTCCTCCATGGAGTCTAAATTTAGTTCTTTCAGTTCTTCAAGGGGTTCCCTTTGAACCTTTGCATTCCATAGATATTAAGTTATTATCTTGGAAAGTTTTGTTTTTAGTAGCTTTTTCTTCTGCTCGAAGAGTTTCTGAATTGTCTGCTTTGCAGTGTAATTCACCCTATCTGGTGTTCCATGCAGATAAGGTTGTTTTGCGTACCAAACCTGGTTTCCTTCCAAAAGTGGTTTCTAATAAGAATATTAACCAGGAAATCATTGTTCCTTCTCTGTGTCCTAATCCAGTTTCTAAGAAGGAATTACTTTTACACAATCTTGACGTGGTTCGTGCTTTAAAATTCTATTTAAAAGCAACTAAAGATTTCAGACAAACATCATCCTTGTTTGTTGTCTATTCTGGTAAGAGGAGAGGTCAGAAAGCGACTGCTACCTCTCTTTCCTTCTGGCTGAAAAGCATCATCCGATTGGCTTACGAGACTGCTGGACAGCAGCCTCCTGAACGTATTACAGCTCATTCCACTAGAGCTGTGGCTTCCACATGGGCTTTCAAGAATGAGGCTTCTGTTGAACAGATTTGTAGGGCAGCGACTTGGTCTTCTCTGCATACATTTGCCAAATTTTACAAATTAGATACTTTTGCTTCTTCGGAGGCTATTTTTGGGAGAAAGGTTTTGCAAGCAGTGGTGCCTTCCGTTTAGGTTACCTGACTTGTTCCCTCCCTTCATCCGTGTCCTAAAGCTTTGGTATTGGTATCCCACAAGTAAGGATGAATCCGTGGACTGGATACACCAAGTAAGAGAAAACAGAATTTATGCTTACCTGATAAATTACTTTCTCTTACGGTGTATCCAGTCCACGGCCCGTCCTGGCAATTAGGTCAGGTTCAAATTTAATTTTTTTAAAATAACTACAGTCACCACTGCACCCTATGGTTTCTCCTTTTTCTCCTAACTGTCGGTCGAATGACTGGGGGGGCGGAGCCTGAGGGGAGCTATATGGACAGCTTTGCTGTGTGCTCTCTTTGCCACTTCCTGTAGGGATTGAGAATATCCCACAAGTAAGGATGAATCTGTGGACTGGATACACCGTAAGAGAAAGTAATTTATCAGGTAAGCATAAATTCTGTTTTTTCCAGAGTTTGCACCTTATTCTCCAATGCTTAGGTATGATATATGGTATGTGTCTGTGTATAAAAGTCCTTTTTTAAGTAAAATTCTGTTTAGACGTTTATTCCACCTTACAAGACACCTTAACTCTTTCCTCCAATACAGTACCGGGACGCTGTATTATTTAGTATACCCGGACTCCCACTTCTAGCAGGTGGAGGGCGGTGTATTAAATGACAAGTGTCCGCTATAATAGAAGATCAGTCTCACCTTGACAGGCTTTCTTCACAGCCACAGCGATTTCTGCACTCAGATGCTGTATTCCATCGGACGCCACCGCGTCTCCTGTACAACTCCTCGTTGGTTAGTGCTTCCGTGTTCCGTCACGTGTGTTAAGCAGGCCAATGAGTCCTTTTGAAAGCGGGATAATCCAAATGAGTCTTTCTTCTGGGTATTTCGGCAAAAATTACACTCTGCGCAGAGTAAGCCTATTTTGTGTGTCGTTAGGCTATTTATCACAATTCACCAACACTTATCAACATGTTTCGCCTGACTTGCAGGCTTTTTCAAGATATGTGTTGGATAGTTCCACTACCTTAAATACCCCTCCTCCGGATTTTCATTGGTTAATTCTTTCTATTGATTCATATTAAGGTGGAATTCCTTGTTTAAGGTGGATTGGCTATTATTATTTATCAGATTAACATTTTCGTTTAGTTTCTGGATATTGTGACCTTGATCTACTATAGGATATCTTTGAGTATTTCACAGCTTTAAACATTTATATGTTCTTTTGATTTGCAATAAGTTAACTTAATAACATCATCATAGTGAACCTTTATATATACACAGTTTTCTTCTTATCTGTATTTACAAATACACTTAATAGCTTTTTACTCTTCGACCATTTACTATTTTCTCTTTGTGTTTTGTCGATCTATACATCATTAAGTTGCCCTAGTGTTTAACTTTGTCATTCTCAGTACTATTACTATAGTTGTCCCCCTTTATATATAAACAGATCCCTATTCCATTTAGCATACTTTCCTGTGTTTAATACTATACTTATACGGTATGTGCACTCATAATAATGAGGTCAAAGAGTGTTCCCTTTTTTTAAATTTAAAATGTTTCACAAATCTTTTCTTACATATCTCTATTTTTTCATCTTATTATTTTGGTAGTTTGATAATAATATTTTAGCATGATTCTTACAGGAGCCTCAACAATAGGTTTGGAAGCTTTATCCGTTTTATTTATGGTGTATTTGGGATGTATTTTGATGTCCATACAACATAAATTGACCTTAATTTAGAGTCTCTACTTCCCTATAAGATATTAATATTGAATAGGCTTTTCAACTAATTTTACTGAATGTTTTTTATTCTAAGACAAATGGGGATAGATCAAATTCTGAATTCAAACCCGAAGGGTATAATGTTCCTAGTTCATGGATCATTTCTGCTTCTTTTCTCAGAATTAGTTTTTCATACTCCCCCCCCCCCCTCTCCAATTCTTTTTAATCTTTTTAATTGCCCAACAGGTTATGTTGTTGGTGTTGTTATTATGAACTGTTCTGAAATGATCATATAGACGTGTCTCTAATTTTCCATTTTTGATATTATTAAGGTGCTCTCTAATTCTGTCTCTATATGGTCTTATGGTCTCTCCTAAATACTGTAAATTGCAAGAACATTGCAGAATGTATAGTATACCTTTGTCGCTGCACCTGATAGTGTCTTTAATTATATGTTTCTTGCCAGTACTGGTAGAAATAAAAGTTTTCACCTTTTTACTATATTCACATGCTTTGCAGCTGTAACATGGGAAAAACCCACTGACTAAGTTTCCTTTTAGATTTCTTTCTTTCTTTTTCACATTTTCATTTTAATTTTTAAACTCACTTGGTGCTAGCATGTTTTTCAAATTTGCTGCTTTCCTATATATGAAAACAGGATTTTCTGAAATTTCTTTCCCTAGAAACGTCTGTTTTCACAATGTGCCAGTGCTTTTTTATTATCTTTTCCATAATTTTATGTTGTTAATTGTATGTTGTTATAAAGGGAACCCTTATCCCTGTTTTTTCTTCCACTACCTGTTTTGTTTTTTTCAGAATTGTTTGTCTGTCTTTGTTGTCCACTTCTGTTTTAGCTTTAGTTAGAGTCTCTTTATCATATTCCCTTTCTAGAAATCTTTCTTCTAGCACCTTTATCTGTTCTATATAGTCTGAGTTTTTGCTACAATTTCTCTTAATTCGTGGGAATTGGCCTTTCGGGTTGTTACTAATCCATCTTTTAAGATGGCAGCTTTTTGAATGAATGAGATTGTTGGCATCCACTTCCTTAAAATGATTCTTTGTAATGAGCGAATTGTTCTCTACTAGTAATACGTATATCTAAGTCTAGAAAAGTTATGACTTCTTTACTGAAATTATATGTAAATTGTAGTCCTACCTGGTTGTTATTCATGTCGGCAAAAAATCCTACCAAACTCTCCTCACTTCCTTCACAATGAGGACATAATTTTATGGGCAAATGGGAACAATAGTTTACAGCACCATACTGGCAGGGCGCAAACCTCGTACTCTTCAGGTGCTATATCGATGATATCCTCATTGTATGGAGAGGAAGTGAGGAGAGTTTGGTAGAATTTTTTGCCGACATGAATAACAACCAGGTAGGACTACAATTTACATATAATTTCAGTAAAGAACTCATAACTTTTCTAGACTTAGATATACTAGTAGAGAACAATTCGCTCATTACAAAGAATCATTTTAAGGAAGTGGATGCCAACAATCTCATTCATTCAAAAAGCTGCCATCTTAAAAGAAATAAAAATAAAATAAAAATGTGAAATAAAAAATAACTAAAATTACACTAACTATAAATTAAATAAACTAAATTGCAAATTAAAAAACCTAACCCTACTAAAAAAAAAAAATCTACAATTACAAAAAAATATTAAATTACAAAAAATAAAACAATTCTAAAGTACAAACCCCCCACTAAATTACAAAAAATAACAAATTATCCAAAATAAAAACAATTACACCTAATCTAATAGCCCTATAAAAAAGGAAATTTATGCTTACCTGATAAATTGATTTCTTCTACGATACGAGTCCACGGATTTCATCCTTACTTGTGGGATATTAACCTCCTGCTAACAGGAAGTGGCAAAGAGCACCACAGCAGAGCTGTATATATAGCTCCTCTCTTCCCTCCACCCCCAGTCATTCGACCAAAGGTTTAGGAAGAGAAAGGAAAAGCTAAAGGTGCAGAGGTGACTGAAGTTGTAAAAAATAAAATATAATCTTTCTTAAAATGACAGGGAGGGCCGTGGACTCGTCGTATCGTAGAAGAAATCAGTTTATCAGGTAAGCATAAATTTCCTTTTCTTCTACAAGATACGACGAGTCCACGAATTTCATCCTTACTTGTGGGATACAATACTAAAGCAACAGGACAGAAAGCAAAAGTATCAAATTTGGAAAATTTGGAAAAAGTATGAAGGGACAACCAAGTCACAGCCTTACAAATCTGTTCAGCAGAAGCATCGTTTTTAAAGGCCCATGTGGAAGCCACAGCCCTAGTAGAATGAGCCGTAATTCTTTCAGGAGGCTGCTGTCCAGCAGTCTCATATGCCAGGCGGATGATAATCCTCAGCCAAAAAGAAAGAGAGGTAGCCGTAGCTTTCTGACCCCTACGCTTTCCAGAATAAACAATGAATAATGAAGATGATTGACAGAAATCCTTGGTAGCCTGTAAGTAAAACTTCAAGACACGGACCACGTCCAGGTTATGTAACAGACGCTCCTTCTTAGAAGAAGGATTAGGACACAAAGAAGGAACAACAATTTCCTGATTAATATTCTTATTTGAAACAACCTTAGGAATAAATCCAGGTTTGGTACGTAAATCCACCTTATCAGAATGAAATATAAGATAAGGCGAATCACATTGTAACGCTGAAAGCTCAGAAACTCTTCGAGCAGAAGAAATAGCAACTAAAAACAGAACTTTCCAAGATAATAATTTAATATCTATGGAAGAACTTGTAACTAAATTCAAACTCCAGGGAGGAGTAATTGGTCTAAATACAGGCTTAATTCTGGTTAGAGCCTGACAAAAAGACTGAACATCTGGCACATCTGCCAAACGTTTGTGAAGCAAAATTGACAAAGCAGAAATCTGTCCCTTTAAGGAACTTCACTTTACCTCTTCCTATTACTAACACAGGCAAAGAGAATGACTGGGGGTGAAGGGAAGGGAGGAGCTTATATACAGCTCTTCTGTTGGGCTCTTTGCCACTTCCTGTTAGCAGGAGGTTAATATCCCACAAGTAAGGATGAAATCCGTGGACTCGTCATATCTTGTAGAAGAAATAAAAAAGTGTCTTGAAAAAGGCCCTCTTTTTAGGGCCGAAACGCGTAGACGGCTTAACACTAAGAATTGTGAGGCTCATTATATATCCAGGACCACAGCTTTTATGGGTAAGTCTATTACTAATAGACCTCATCCTAAAAGCTCTTTTGTTTAGTGTACTTTCTTTTATTTTCAGGTCTCTGTCTCCACAACGGACTAGGACATTGGATTATCATTGCACATCTAAGGACATTTGTTCTTAAGACTTTTTTACGGAATTTCCATTGACTTTTTATTTATTCATAGGTGTATTTGAATTGTTTGTATTTTTTAACCATTTACCTTGTGTGATCTACTAGTGAAGCTTGGGACTTCACTTGGACCGCTGAGTCCTTATAGCTGATATGTCTACAAATTGTTACCTATTTCTAAATGTTTTCTATTAGTCGAATTACATGCTGGTACCAGTTCATTTTAGGAGTTTAGGATTGTGGGATACATATTGTTTTATCTCATTGTTTCATTTTAGCATCACTCACTGAGTGGATCACTTCACTGTTGTTCTTGCACTTTTGGTTTGATATATACACTATATATCACCTCACTTATGTTGTTTTTGGTATTTGTGTATTGCACACCTTTTTTTCCCCCCAAATACTGTTCCTCTTCTTATTCACAAAATTATTGAATATATTGGCATTTGAATGAATTAGTATGATTTTTATTTTTGTATGCTCATTTAGATTGATCTATTTGGTATTTTTCACATGTGAATTGCTAAATCACCATAGGTTATCGTTTTCTAACTAATTTCATAGGAGATTCAGTAATTTAATCAATATTTAACCAATCCTTAACATTTCTGTAAGATCGAGGCTAGCACTTGCTAAACATGTAATTGTGATTTATTTAGACAATCGATCTGTTCCTCATAGCCAGATTTAGCTGGTTCCCCATCATTTAAGCTTTTTTGAAATACTTAATTACATTGAAGTTGGAAGCAGCATCTGTTCATACAGGTCCAATTCACACAGATTTATCTTAATTGTTTAAAATATTTTTTCTGTTTTTGGCCAAATGATTTTTTGGTTTGTGGTTTTAATATATGGATTTTAATAAATATGTTATATAATATGTTGTGAATTATTAGTGACTCAATAATTCGTGATTTGTGGATTACAATCAAGGGTATATACAGAATACCAAACACATTAACAATAATTATCTTCCTGTGGTATATCTTAGCCAGTGGCGCTCCTATATACCCAAAAAATAATATCCCACAAGTAAGGATGAAATCCGTGGACTCGTCGTATCTTGTAGAAGAAATAAAAAAGCCCCCCAAAATAAAATAAAAACCTAGCCTACAATAAACTACCAATAACCTTTAAAGGGGCCTTTTGTAGGGTATTGCCCTAAGGTAAAATAGCTGTTTTACCTGTAAAAAAAATACAAAGACCCCCCACCACCTGACCTACCCCCCAAAATAAAAAACCTAAGTCTAAAAAAAAAACCTAAGCTACCCATTGCCCTTAAAAGGGCATTTGTATGGGTATTGCCCTTAAAAGGGCATTCAGCTCTTTTAAGAAATGCTGAAACCCTAATCTAAAAAAAAAAACCCTAACACTAACCCCTCTTTAGGTACTCACAGTTGCTGAAGTCCCGTTTGAACGATCTTCATCCCAGCGGCTCCATCTTCATCCATCGCAGGACCGGCATCTTCTTCATCCCTACGGAGGTTTATCGATCCAACGTGGAGGTCCTCTTCATGCGATTGTCCACTGCACACTGAGGATTCAAATGCAAGGTACCCTATTTATATTGGGGGTACGATTGCATTCCTATTGGCTGAAAAATGTAAATCAGCCAATAGGAATTAGAGCTGCTAAAATCCTATTGGCTGTTCAAATTAGCCAACAGGATGAGAGCTACTGAAATTCAATTGGCTATTCAAATCAGCCAATAGAATTTCAGTAGCTCTAATCCAATTGGCTTATTTGAACAGCCAATAGGAATGCAATGCTACCCCCATTATAAAAGGGATACCTTGCATTTGAACCCTCAGTGTGTGGCAGCCGATCGCATGAAGAGGACCTCCACATCGGATCAATGGACCTCCGCCTGGACCTTTGCCTGGACCTCCTCCTCTGCGCATCGATCGCTCCGCCTCCGCAAAGATGATGAAGATGGAGCCGCCTAGATGAAGATGGAGCCGCCGGGATGAAGATCGTTCAAGCGGGACTTCAGCAACTGTGAGTCCCTAAAGAGGGGTTAGTGTTAGTTTTTTTAAGGTTTTTTTGGGGTGGGTTTTTGTTTTTAGGTTAGGGTTTGAGCTTTTCTTAAAATTGCTGAATGCCCTTTTAAAGGTAATGCCCATAGAAATGCCCTTTTCAGGGCAATGGGTAGATTTAGGTTTTTTTATTTTTTGGATTTCGGGAGGTGGGGTTTGTAATATTAGGGGGTGTTTGTTTTTATTTTTAGAAAAAGAGCTGATTTCTTTAGGTCAATGCCCTACAAAAGGCCCCTTTAAGGGCTATTGGTAGTTTATTATAGATTAGGGTTCGTTTATTTTGAGGTGTTTAAAAAAAAAAAAACAAGGTATTATAGTAGGAATAATTATTATTTTGGATAATTCGTTTGTTATTTTGTGTAATGATTTTTTTTTTTTTTTTAATTTGCAGCAAAAGAGCTGAATGCCCATACAAACGCCCTTTCTTTTTAAAGACACGATGAGTCCACGGATTTCATCCTTACTTGTGGGATTACGCCTCCTGGTCAGCAGGAGGAGGCAAAGAGCACCACAGCAGAGCTGTATATATACCTCCTCCCTTCTATCCCACTCCAGTCATTCTCTTTGCCTGTGTTAGTAAGATAGGAGATGGCAAAGTGAGGTGTTAGTAAAGATTCTTCAATCAAGAGTTTATTATTTTTAAAGTATTGCCAGAGTGTGCTGCTTTGTTCTAGGGTGTAGCATAGTCCAGATCAGTCTCTACAGTAGAGCATTTAGTGGCTTTAAAGCAATGGGAACTTGTGGGACATAATTCTCACTGCGCCTCCCATATTGATGCTGCCCTGCTTGTAAAGTCTGAGGGAAAAGAAAAACTCAGTACTTTTTATTTCCACATGCCAATGTGAGGAGAAAATTAGGACCTCGCAAGCTGGGTGGGATGCCTTTGCTGTCCGGCAGAATGAGGTAAGTGCTGACTTTATTTCTGGGGGTAAAGCATCTCAGAAAAAGGCCTGGGCACTTTTGTCTATACCTCATTGAAATACATGGAAGATTTTCCTAGCCTATTAGGAGACTTAATGCAACTGGGACACTGGGGTTTACATGTGTCTCGTCTCCCTGTGGTCTCATATATAATATTCAGACAGACCGAGTGATTTTATAATGAGCTCTGAGGTTATGTAATATTCATGTCAGCTGTTTGAGTAATTAAGCTTTGTGTTTAAAATGGAACAAGTACACACATAAATTAAAGTTTCGTTTAAAATTTACAGTGACAGTAATGTTTGTGTCAATTTTCATTAAAATATTACACTCCCTTTTTCTGAACCTTCTCCCTTTAAGGCGTTTGCCATTTGGGAGTATGTTGATAATGCTCACCTTATGCCACTAACCTATAGTGTTCAAAGATTGTTCGGGATTTTTGCACTATCCTGGCGTAATCTGTCCTAGTGCGTCCATTGAGAAGGACCACATTCCCTATACTTAGAGTGGTTCCCGTTACCACCTTAGTTACGGGGACTGGGCAGACCTTACCTAAGGTGAAAGGAGTAGTTTCCAGCTTAGATAAGTGAACCACTGTTTTCCTTAGGGAATAGTTGGGTTTTTCAAAGGTTATATGGACCAACTGTGTACTCAATACAAATACAAATTAAATCAATAAACATGGATCCATGGTACATAAAAATATGTATGCATAAAAACAATTTAAAATAGTAGTACGTAAGATTCCAAGGGGAATATATCCCTCCAATAACAAAATGTCCCCAATCAAGATCTTTGATTTGGACGATATAATGGTAGTGGCGTTATGTAATTACGGGTGTGAAGTTGGTATACAGAGAAGGTAGATGTTATTAGACTAGACTACCCTCTACTCCATAATGGTAATACAAAAACTGGTTAAACAGATTGGTGGGATAGTGTCCACCGATATGCAAAATACAATCTTATGCAGATAAGAATGCAGCTGAACAATATATCATATGTGAAGAGAAACACAAAAAAGAGACAAAGGTGATCAAAAAATGTGATCAAAAAATTAACTAGTGTGTACACAAACTAGTGTAGAAAAAAGTGATCTCAAAAATGATTGCACAAAAAAGATAATGTAAAAAATGTAAGTAACAAATCACATAGTGAGTGATGTGTGGTGGAAAAAAAATAAAAAATTATATATATCAAAAGGGAGCAAAAAGTGAAAAAATAACATAGTATAATATTGTTTATGTGTAGATAAATCAAGAAATATAGCTCACCATATAGTTGTCAACGCGTTTCGGCCCACAGCTTGGGCCTTTCTCAAGACAATATTATACTATGTTATTTTTTTCTACCCTTAGGTTTTGAGGATTGCCCAGCTTTTTTATATTGTTATTTTTGTTTTTATCTTTGCCTTGATACTGAGGCTTTGGAACTGTTTTCTATTGGATTATTAGGATTCATTGGAGGATAAGAAACGTTTTATTGGAATCACTTACCTTCATTATAACTTTTGGATACACTTTTTTACCAGGATCGCCATAACGTCATTACTATCTGATTTTTATGGACATTGATTTGATTTTACTCTGTATCTTATTTTTTATGTTTGTGACACTTTATGAAAATAGATTGTTCACTTTTCTATAATTGTTCACTTATCTGTAACTTTCTATAAGCTTCAACTCTCGATACCAGAGTTGCTTACGCAAGCGGCCAGCCTCAAAAACGTGCTCGTGCACGATTTCCCCATAGAAAACAATGGGGCTGTTTGAGCTGAAAAAAAACCTAACACCTGCAAAAAAGCCGCGTTCAGCTCCTAACGCAGCCCCATTGTTGTCTATGGGTAAACACTTCCTACGTCTGCACCTAACACCCTAACATGTACCCCGAGTCTAAACACCCCTAGCCTTACACTTATTAACCCCTAATCTGCCGCCCCGCTATCGCTGACCCCTGCATATTATTTTTAACCCCTAATCTGCCGCTCCGTAAACCGCCGCTACTTACATTATCCTTATGTACCCCTAATCTGCTGCCCCTAACACCGCCGACCCCTATATTATATTTATTAACCCCTAATCTGCCCCCCACAACGTCGCCTTCACCTGCCTACACTTATTAACCCCTAATCTGCCGAGCGGACCGCACCGCTATCATAATAAAGTTATTAACCCCTAATCCGCCTCACTAACCCTATAATAAATAGTATTAACCCCTAATCTGCCCTCCCTAACATCGCCGACACCTAACTTTAATTATTAACCCCTAATCTGCCGACCGGAGCTCACCGCTATTCTAATAAATGTATTAACCCCTAAAGCTAAGTCTAACCCTAACACTAAAACCCCCCTAACTTAAATATAATTTAAATCTAACGAAATTAATTAACTCTTATTAAATAAATTATTCCTATTTAAAGCTAAATACTTACCTGTAAAATAAATCCTAATATAGCTACAATATAAATTATAATTATATTATAGCTATTTTAGGATTAATATTTATTTTACAGGTAACTTTGTATTTATTTTAACCAGGTACAATAGCTATTAAATAGTTAAGAACTATTTAATAGCTAAAATAGTTAAAATAATTACAAAATTACCTGTAAAATAAATCCTAACCTAAGTTACAATTAATATAAAAACCAAATACAGGGTGCGCTAATGAAAGCTGCTAATCAAGAGGATTGAGTGGAACTAATAATTGCAGAATATGTGAAAAACAAGTGGATGAGATATTATCATAAAATATATTTTAATACATTAAAATAAACCCTAATACAAATGAACTAACAATGAAAATATTTAGGAATGAACTCTAAATGAAAAATAACAAAAGGTATGAAAATATATTGATGAAACATAAGATAAAATTAAATAAAATTAAATAAAATTAAATAATAAAATTAAATAAAAACACCGGTGGAAAAAAATCTGGAAGAAAAAATGGAAAAAAGGAAAAAATGGAAGTCCGTTAGAGGCTTAAAAATGTATCCAAATAAACACAGTTCATAGGTTAAAATTGCAAATGAAAAAATATATAAGTAGTGGAAGTCAAATGAGAGCACGGAAAGCAGCTAAGTCAGTCTGTGTGGCTGTATCAATGTGATTTTGCATCAATGTAACATTCGGGTAGAAAGTTCCGTCGATGGCTACAAAGACGATCTGCATTCAAATGGAAAAGTCAGTGACATAAATGGTTCATCTTACAAGTTGGACTCACCCAGAATACGAAGCTATTTTCTGTTTGCTTCTCCGTGTGTTAGAGTAGTAGGTCCGAAGTAAACACGTTAGACCCTTAGTGGTTAAGAAATTACCTTTCAGGTGAGCAGTATCGCTCCAGCGTGTACTGTGGTTTGCCGGATTGTGCAGCGTGTGCGGGGTCACGTGATATTTTGTTCCAATTAGATGCACGGATTACCGGGTGGTCTGTGATTCAGTGTGTAAGTGATGTCTGCAGATTCTGATCGTCACAGCTAGCCAAACTTGTTGATGAGATGGAGAACAATGTTACATAGCAGTTAGGATTGTTTACGAAGAGTTCCAAAGTGGAAAACAACAGAGCGCTCTGTGTGTTATATAAAACTTGGTAGTAAAACAATCTCGATGTTGCGGATCAACGCGTTTCAGCTGATGTAGCCTTTTTCAAGATAAATTCATACTGCTTGCTGCTCACCTTTTATAGAGGATAATTGATTGTGACTCCTCCTTAATGGGTGCTCAGTTTTTTCTTTTTACTTTTTTTCTTAAAGGGACGTATCCATTCCATGTTTCAAATAGTCTCTCATAAGATAACGGACTCTCATTTTTAAAAACATAATATGTATACACACATGTATAAATCTCATGTGTGAAGTAATAAGAACAAAAATTGAATAAAAATGAAAAAAATGAATAAAAATGAATAAAAAATGAAAAAAATGAAAAGAAGAATAAATGAACATCCTATTTATGGCAATTTATGAGTACAATGAATATAAATAAAATTCCTTGTCTAATTCATATCTAGAGAAAGAAAACATATGTTATTCTCCAATGGAGATCTATAAAGTGAAGAAAGAGTTAATAGGTGTTATGAATAAATAATAACCTAAAACTTATGTGCATATAATAAAATTAATATATTGTTGGATATAAATAAATTGTGTAAGCTAATCTTATCAGTGTAAATTAATGAATAAAGGTGAAAAAAATCTAATAAATAACATGTATTTAATATTTAATACATAAAAATGTATAAAATACAATATTATACATACTAGTGGTGTCTTTTAATCTTGTGTGTAGTGAAAATTGTGATGGTGAAAAATTAATAGTTGAAAATAATTGCACTTACTAGTGTATAAACTTCTAACTTAGTTTATTAGCTGATTATTTTGATGGTTTTTTGTATTGTTTTATTTGTCTGTTCTAAGAGCTTAAAATCGAAGATATATGTTAATAATAATTCAAAATAAATTTTTTTTTTTTTTTTTTTTTTTTTTTTTTTTTAAATTACAGCTCGAGACAAGAATAGAAGCGACCTTCTAAAAAGAAGGGATAAAACCAATACAATCAGTAACAATATAGGTGCAGACTCACTCTGGTTACCATTTATAACTGATTATAACATCCACCACAATCACATTAGATCCATTCTCAATAAACACTGGTATATCTTACAGAGAGACCCAATCATCGGTGAATTACTACCTGAAAAACCAGCAATGGTATTTAAAAAGGCAAAAAATCTAAAAACTATATTAGCCCCCAGTGCCTTTAAAGACACAAAGAAAAAATTCATTGAAGGGGATTTTGAATCCCATAAACTAAAAGGGTTTTACCCGTGTATTAATTGTAAAGCCTGCAAATTCAGTAATAAAACCAAATGGGTAAAGTCGACAACCACCAATAAAGATTTTGAGATCAGGGACTGCATCAGGTGCACTGACAATAATGTGGTGTATCTGATTCAGTGTCCTTGTCACAAACAATATTTAGGGGAGACTTCACGCCCCCTTAAAGACAGAATCCGTGAACATCTCTTAAACATTGAACACGGATTCACAGGGCATCTACTATCTAGACACTTTAAAGAATGCCATAATCAAAACACAATGGGTCTAAAATACTGGGGTATAAGGAAAATTATTAACAATTGGAGAGGGGGTGACCTCAATAAAAAGTTGCTACGGGCCGAAGCAGAATTGATATTTCAATTCAAAACTCTTGAACCATCTGGTTTAAATGCAGAACTTGATTTAAATTCTGTAATGCATTAATAAATCATATATATTTAAAATAAACAAAAATTCCTTCACCCACTACATTTTACTCTTAATCAAATTATACAACTTAAAGTTTAATATCAATAAAAAAAAAAAAAAAAAAAAAAAAAAAAAATGTATTTTGAATTATTATTAACATATATCTTCGATTTTAAGCTCTTAGAACAGACAAATAAAACAATACAAAAAACCATCAAAATAATCAGCTAATAAACTAAGTTAGAAGTTTATACACTAGTAAGTGCAATTATTTTCAACTATTAATTTTTCACCATCACAATTTTCACTACACACAAGATTAAAAGACACCACTAGTATGTATAATATTGTATTTTATACATTTTTATGTATTAAATATTAAATACATGTTATTTATTAGATTTTTTTCACCTTTATTCATTAATTTACACTGATAAGATTAGCTTACACAATTTATTTATATCCAACAATATATTAATTTTATTATATGCACATAAGTTTTAGGTTATTATTTATTCATAACACCTATTAACTCTTTCTTCACTTTATAGATCTCCATTGGAGAATAACATATGTTTTCTTTCTCTAGATATGAATTAGACAAGGAATTTTATTTATATTCATTGTACTCATAAATTGCCATAAATAGGATGTTCATTTATTCTTCTTTTCATTTTTTTCATTTTTTATTCATTTTTATTCATTTTTTTCATTTTTATTCAATTTTTGTTCTTATTACTTCACACATGAGATTTATACATGTGTGTATACATATTATGTTTTTAAAAATGAGAGTCCGTTATCTTATGAGAGACTATTTGAAACATGGAATGGATACGTCCCTTTAAGAAAAAAAGTAAAAAGAAAAAACTGAGCACCCATTAAGGAGGAGTCACAATCAATTATCCTCTATAAAAGGTGAGCAGCAAGCAGTATGAATTTATCTTGAAAAAGGCTACATCAGCTGAAACGCGTTGATCCGCAACATCGAGATTGTTTTACTACCAAGTTTTATATAACACACAGAGCGCTCTGTTGTTTTCCACTTTGGAACTCTTCGTAAACAATCCTAACTGCTATGTAACATTGTTCTCCATCTCATCAACAAGTTTGGCTAGCTGTGACGATCAGAATCTGCAGACATCACTTACACACTGAATCACAGACCACCCGGTAATCCGTGCATCTAATTGGAACAAAATATCACGTGACCCCGCACACGCTGCACAATCCGGCAAACCACAGTACACGCTGGAGCGATACTGCTCACCTGAAAGGTAATTTCTTAACCACTAAGGGTCTAACGTGTTTACTTCGGACCTACTACTCTAACACACGGAGAAGCAAACAGAAAATAGCTTCGTATTCTGGGTGAGTCCAACTTGTAAGATGAACCATTTATGTCACTGACTTTTCCATTTGAATGCAGATCGTCTTTGTAGCCATCGACGGAACTTTCTACCCGAATGTTACATTGATGCAAAATCACATTGATACAGCCACACAGACTGACTTAGCTGCTTTCCGTGCTCTCATTTGACTTCCACTACTTATATATTTTTTCATTTGCAATTTTAACCTATGAACTGTGTTTATTTGGATACATTTTTAAGCCTCTAACGGACTTCCATTTTTTCCTTTTTTCCATTTTTTCTTCCAGATTTTTTTCCACCGGTGTTTTTATTTAATTTTATTATTTAATTTTATTTAATTTTATTTAATTTTATCTTATGTTTCATCAATATATTTTCATACCTTTTGTTATTTTTCATTTAGAGTTCATTCCTAAATATTTTCATTGTTAGTTCATTTGTATTAGGGTTTATTTTAATGTATTAAAATATATTTTATGATAATATCTCATCCACTTGTTTTTCACATATTCTGCAATTATTAGTTCCACTCAATCCTCTTGAGTAGCAGCTTTCATTAGCGCACCCTGTATTTGGTTTTTATATTTATTGTTTAGAGGTCTTCTGGAACTTACCTCTTTTTTCAGGGTAGCCATTCTTGTGCTAATTCACAGACCTCCTTTTTTCCTTCTAAGTTACAATTAAACCTAACACTACACTATCATAAAATTAATTAAATAAAATACCTACAATTACCTACAATTAAACCTAACACTACACTATCAATACATTAATTAAATACAATACCTACAAATAACTACAATGAAATAAACTAACTAAAGTACAAAAAATAAAAAAGAACTAAGTTACAAAAAATAAAAAAATATTTACAAACATAAGAAAAATATTACAACAATTTTAAACTAATTACACCTACTCTAAGCCCCCTAATAAAATAACAAAGACCCCCAAAATAAAAAATGCCCTACCCTATTCTAAATTACTAAAGTTCAAAGCTCTTTTACCTTACCAGCCCTGAACAGGGCCCTTTGCGGGGCATGCCCCAAGAAGTTCAGCTCTTTTGCCTGTAAATAAAAACACATACAATACATTACAACCCACCACCCACATACCCCTAATCTAACCCAAACCCCCTTAAATAAACCTAACACTAAGCCCCTGAAGATCATCCTACCTTGTCTTCACCTCACCGGGTATCACCGATCGTTCCTGGCTCCAAAATCTTCATCCAACCCAAGCGGGGGCTGGCGATCCATCATCCGGTGGCTGAAGAGGTCCAGAAGAGGCTCCAAAGTCTTCATCCTATCCGGGAAGAAGAGTAGATCCGGACCGGCAACCATCATCTTCCAAGCGGCATCTTCTATCTTCATCCGATGAGGACCGGCTCCATCCTGAAGACCTCCACCGCGGACCCATCTTCATCCGGCGACGTCCAACTGAAGAATGATGGTTCCTTTAAGGGACGTCATCCAAGATGGCGTCCCTCGAATTCCGATTGGCTGATAGGATTTTATCAGCCAATCGGAATTAAGGTAGGAATATTCTGATTGGCTGATGGAATCAGCCAATCAGAATCAAGTTCAATCCGATTGGCTGATCCAATCAGCCAATCAGATTGAGCTTGCATTCTATTGGCTGTTCCGATCAGCCAATCGGATTGAACTTGATTCTGATTGGCTGATTCCATCAGCCAATCAGAATATTCCTACCTTAATTCCGATTGGCTGATAGAATCCTATCAGCCAATCGGAATTCGAGGGACGCCATCTTGGATGATGTCATTTAAAGGAACCGTCATTCTTCAGTTGGACGTCGCTGGATGAAGATGGGTCCGAGATGGAGGTCTTCAGGATGGAGCCGGTCCTCATCGGATGAAGATGCCGCTTGGAAGATGATGGTTGCCGGTCCGGATCTACTCTTCTTCCCGGATAGGATGAAGACTTTGGAGCCTCTTCTGGACCTCTTCAGCCACCGGATGATGGATCGCCAGCCCCCGCTTGGGTTGGATGAAGATTTTGGAGCCAGCACCGATCGGTGATACCCGGTAAAGTGAAGACAAGGTACTATGATCTTCAGGGGCTTAGTGTTAGGTTTATTTAAGGGGGGTTTGGGTTAGATTAGGGGTATGTGGGTGGTGGGTTGTAATGTTGGGGGGGGTATTGTATGTGGGTTTTTTTACAGGCAAAAGAGCTGAACTTCTTGGGGCATGCCCCGCAAAGGGCCCTGTTCAGGGCTGGTAAGGTAAAAGAGCTTTGAACTTTAGTAATTTAGAATAGGGTAGGGCATTTTTTATTTTGGGGGTCTTTGTTATTTTATTAGGGGGCTTAGAGTAGGTGTAATTAGTTTAAAATTGTTGTAATATTTTTCTTATGTTTATAAATATTTTTTTATTTTTTGTAACTTAGTTCTTTTTTATTTTTTGTACTTTAGTTAGTTTATTTCATTGTAGTTATTTGTAGGTATTGTATGTAATTAATGTATTGATAGTGTAGTGTTAGGTTTAATTGTAGGTAATTGTAGGTATTTTATTTAATTAATTTTATGATAGTATAGTGTTAGGTTTAATTGTAACTTAGGTTAGGATTTATTTTACAGGTAATTTTGTAATTATTTTAACTATTTTAGCTATTAAATAGTTCTTAACTATTTAATAGCTATTGTACCTGGTTAAAATAAATACAAAGTTACCTGTAAAATAAATATTAATCCTAAAATAGCTATAATATAATTATAATTTATATGGTAGCTATATTAGGATTTATTTTACAGGTAAGTATTTAGCTTTAAATAGGAATAATTTATTTAATAAGAGTTAATTAATTTCGTTAGATTTAAATTATATTTAAGTTAGGGGGGTGTTAGTGTTAGGGTTAGACTTAGCTTTAGGGGTTAATACATTTATTAGAATAGCGGTGAGCTCCAGTCGGCAGATTAGGGGTTAATAATTGAAGTTAGGTGTCGGCGATGTTAGGGAGGGCAGATTAGGGGTTAATACTATTTATTATAGGGTTAGTGAGGCGGATTAGGGGTTAGTAACTTTATTATAGTAGCGGTGCGGTCCGCTCGGCAGATTAGGGGTTAATAAGTGTAGGCAGGTGGAGGCGACGTTGAGGGGGGCAGATTAGGGGTTAATAAATATAATATAGGGGTCGGCGGTGTTAGGGGCAGCAGATTAGGGGTACATAAGGATAACTTAAGTAGCGGCGCTTTGCGGTCGGCAGATTAGGGGTTAATTATTGTAGGTAGCTGGCTGCGACGTTGTGGGGGGCAGGTTAGGGGTTAATAAATATAATATAGGGGTCGGCGGTGTTAGGGGCAGCAGATTAGGGGTACATAAGGATAACGTAGGTGGCGGTCGGCAGATTAGGGGTTAAAAAAATTAAATCGAGTGGCGGCGATGTGGGGGGGCCTTGGTTTAGGGGTACATAGGTAGTTTATGGGTGTTAGTGTACTTTAGAGCACAGTAGTTAAGAGCTTTATGAACCGGCGTTAGCCCAGAAAGCTCTTAACTACTGACTTTTTTCTGCGGCTGGAGTTTTGTCGTTAGATTTCTAACGCTCACTTCAGACACGACTCTAAATACCGGAGTTAGAAAAATCCCATTGAAAAGATAGGATACGCAATTGACGTAAGGGGATCTGCGGTATGGAAAAGTCGCGGCTGAAAAGTGAGCGTTAGACCCTTTTTTGAGTGACTCCAAATACCGGAGGTAGCCTAAAACCAGAGTTAGGAGCTTCTAACGCTGGTTTTCACGGCTACCGCCAAACTCTAAATCTACAGGGAGTGCAGAATTATTAGGCAAGTTGTATTTTTGAGGATTAATTTTATTATTGAACAACAACCATGTTCTCAATGAACCCAAAAAACTCATTAATATCAAAGCTGAATAGTTTTGGAAGTAGTTTTTAGTTTGTTTTTAGTTATAGCTATTTTAGGGGGATATCTGTGTGTGCAGGTGACTATTACTGTGCATAATTATTAGGCAACTTAACAAAAAACAAATATATACCTATTTCAATTATTTATTTATTTCATGTAATTAGCAAGAGTCCATGAGCTAGTGACGTATGGGATATACATTCCTACCAGGAGGGGCAAAGTTTCCCAAACCTCAAAATGCCTACAAATACACCCCTCACCACACCCACAAATCAGTTTTACAAACTTTGCCTCCTATGGAGGTGGTGAAGTAAGTTTGTGCTAGATTCTACGTTGATATGCGCTCCGCAGCAGGTTGGAGCCCGGTTTTCCTCTCAGCGTGCAGTGAATGTCAGAGGGATGTGAGGAGAGTATTGCCTATTTTGAATGCAGTGATCTCCTTCTACGGGGTCTATTTCATAGGTTCTCTGTTATCGGTCGTAGAGATTCATCTCTTACCTCCCTTTTCAGATCGACGATATACTCTTATATATATACCATTACCTCTGCTGATTTTCGTTTCAGTACTGGTTTGGCTTTCTACAAACATGTAGATGAGTGTGCTGGGGTAAGTAAGTCTTATTTTCTGTGACACTCTAAGCTATGGTTGGGCACTTTTTTAATAAAGTTCTAAATATATGTATTCAAACATTTATTTGCCTTGACTCAGGATGTTCAACATTCCTTATTTTCCGACAGTCAGTTTCATATTTGGGATAATGCACTTGAATCAATTATTTTTCTTACCTTAAAATTTGACTTTTTCCCTGTGGGCTGTTAGGCTCGCGGGGGCTGAAAATGCTTCATTTTATTGCGTCATTCTTGGCGCGGACTTTTTTGGCGCAAAAAATCTTTTCCGTTTCCGGCGTCATATGTGTCGCCGGAAGTTGCGTCATTTTTTGACGTTCTTTTGCGCCAAAAAATGTCGGCGTTCCGGACGTGGCGTCATTTTTGGCGCCAAAAGCATTTAGGCGCCAATTAATGTGGGCGTCTTATTTGGCGCTAAAAAGAAATATGGGCGTCGCTTTTGTCTCCACATTATTTAAGTCTCATTTTTCTTTGCTTCTGGTTGCTAGAAGCTTGTTCCTTGGCATTTTTTCCCATTCCTGAAACTGTCATTTAAGGAATTTGATCAATTTTGCTTTATATGTTGTTTTTTCTCTTACATATTGCAAGATGTCTCACGTTGCATCTGAGTCAGAAGATACTTCAGGAAAATCGCTATCTGGTGCTGGAACTACCAAAGCTAAGTGTATCTGCTGTAAACTTTTGGTAGCTGTTCCTCCAGCTGTTGTTTGTATTAATTGTCATGACAAACTTGTTAATGCAGATAATATTTCCTTTAGTAATGTACCATTACCTGTTGCAGTTCCATCAACATCTAATGTTCAGAATGTTCCTGATAACATAAGAGATTTTGTTTCTGAATCCATCAAGAAGGCTATGTCTGTTATTCCTCCTTCTAGTAAACATAAAAAATCTTTTAAAACTTCTCTTTATACAGATGAATTTTTAAATGAACATCATCATTCTGATTCTAATGACTCTTCTGGTTCAGAGGATTCTGTCTCAGAGGTTGATGCTGATAAATCTTCATATTTATTTAAAATGGAATTTATTCGTTCTTTACTTAAAGAAGTACTAATTGCTTTAGAAATTGAGGATTCTGGTCCTCTTGATACTAAATCTAAACGTTTAGATAAGGTCTTTAAATCTCCTGTGGTTATTCCAGAAGTTTTTCCTGTTCCTGGTGCTATTTCTGAAGTAATTTCCAGAGAATGGAATAATTTGGGTAATTCATTTACTCCTTCTAAACGTTTTAAGCAATTATATCCTGTGCCGTCTGACAGATTAGAATTTTGGGACAAAATCCCTAAAGTTGATGGGGCTATTTCTACCCTTGCTAAACGTACTACTATTCCTACGTCAGATGGTACTTCGTTTAAGGATCCTTTAGATAGGAAAATTGAATCCTTTCTAAGAAAAGCTTATCTGTGTTCAGGTAATCTTCTTAGACCTGCTATATCATTGGCTGATGTTGCTGCAGCTTCAACTTTTTGGTTGGAAACTTTAGCGCAACAAGTAACAGATCATGATTCTCATAATATTATTATTCTTCTTCAACATGCTAATAATTTTATCTGTGATGCCATTTTTGATATTATCAGAGTTGATGTCATGTTTATGTCTCTAGCTATTTTAGCTAGAAGAGCTTTATGGCTTAAAACTTGGAATGCTGATATGTCTTCTAAATCGACTCTACTTTCCATTTCTTTCCAGGGTAACAAATTATTTGGTTCTCAGTTGGATTCTATTATCTCAACTGTTACTGGTGGGAAAGGAACTTTTTTACCACAGGATAAAAAATCTAAGGGTAAAAACAGGGCTAATAATCGTTTTCGTTCCTTTCGTTTCAACAAAGAACAAAAACCTGATCCTTCATCCTCAGGAGCAGTTTCAGTTTGGAAACCATCTCCAGTCTGGAATAAATCCAAGCCTTCTAGAAGAGCAAAGCCAGCTTCTAAGTCCACATGAAGGTGCGGCCCTCATTCCAGCTCAGCTGGTAGGGGGCAGGTTACGTTTTTTCAAAGAAATTTGGATCAATTCTGTTCACAATCTTTGGATTCAGAACATTGTTTCAGAAGGGTACAGAATTGGTTTCAAGATAAGACCTCCTGCAAAGAGATTTTTTCTTTCCCGTGTCCCAGTAAATCCAGTGAAAGCTCAAGCATTTCTGAAATGTGTTTCAGATCTAGAGTTGGCTGGAGTAATTATGCCAGTTCCAGTTCTGTAACAGGGGCTGGGGTTTTATTCGAATCTCTTCATTGTACCAAAGAAGGAGAATTCCTTCAGACCAGTTCTGGATCTAAAAATATTGAATCGTTATGTAAGGATACCAACGTTCAAAATGGTAACTGTAAGGACTATCTTGCCTTTTGTTCAGCAAGGGCATTATTTGTCCACAATAGATTTACAGGATGCATATCTGCATATTCCGATTCATCCAGATCATTATCAGTTCCTGAGATTCTCTTTTCTGGACAAGCATTACCAGTTTGTGGCTCTGCCGTTTGTCCTAGCTACAGCTCCAAGAATTTTTACAAAGGTTCTCTGTGCCCTTCTGTCTGTAATCAGAAAACAGGGTATTGTGGTATTTCCTTATTTGGACGATATCTTGGTACTTGCTCAGTCTTTACATTTAGCAGAATCTCATACGAATCGACTTGTGTTGTTTCTTCAAGATCATGGTTGGAGGATCAATTCACTAAAAAGTTCATTGATTCCTCAGACAAGGGTAACCTTTCTGGGTTTCCAGATAGATTCAGTGTCCATGACTCTGTCTTTGACAGACAAGAGACGTCTAAAATTGATTTCAGCTTGTCGAAACCTTCAGTCACAGTCATTCCCTTCGGTAGCCTTATGCATGGAAATTCTAGGTCTTATGACTGCTGCATCGGACGCGATCCCCTTTGCTCGTTTTCACATGCGACCTCTTCAGCTCTGTATGCTGAACCAATGGTGCAGGGATTACACAAAGATATCTCAATTAATATCTTTAAAACCGATTGTACGACACTCTCTAACGTGGTGGACAGATCACCATCGTTTAATCAGGGGGCTTCTTTTGTTCTTCCGACCTGGACTGTAATTTCAACAGATGCAAGTCTTACAGGTTGGGGAGCTGTGTGGGGATCTCTGACGGCACAAGGAGTTTGGGAATCTCAGGAGGTGAGATTACCGATCAATATTTTGGAACTCCGTGCAATTTTCAGAGCTCTTCAGTCTTGGCCTCTTCTGAAGAGAGAATCGTTCATTTGTTTTCAGACAGACAATGTCACAACTGTGGCATACATCAATCATCAAGGAGGGACTCACAGTCCTCTGGCTATGAAAGAAGTATCTCGAATTCTGGTTTGGGCGGAATCCAGCTCCTGTCTAATCTCTGCGGTTCATATCCCAGGTATAGACAATTGGGAAGCGGATTATCTCAGTCGCCAAACGTTGCATCCGAGCGAATGGTCTCTTCACCCAGAGGTATTTCTTCAGATTGTTCAAATGTGGGAGCTTCCAGAAATAGATCTGATGGCGTCTCATCTAAACAAGAAACTTCCCAGGTATCTGTCCAGATCCCGGGATCCTCAGGCGGAAGCAGTGGATGCATTATCACTTCCTTGGAAGTATCATCCTGCCTATATCTTTCCGCCTCTAGTTCTTCTTCCAAGAGTAATCTCCAAGATTCTGAAGGAATGCTCGTTTGTTCTGCTGGTAGCTCCGGCATGGCCTCACAGGTTTTGGTATGCGGATCTTGTCCGGATGGCCTCTTGCCATCCGTGGACTCTTCCGCTAAGACCAGACCTTCTGTCGCAAGGTCCTTTTTTCCATCAGGATCTCAAATCCTTAAATTTAAAGGTATGGAGATTGAACGCTTGATTCTTGGTCAAAGAGGTTTCTCTGACTCTGTGATTAATACTATGTTACAGGCTCGTAAATCTGTATCTAGAGAGATATATTATAGAGTCTGGAAGACTTATATTTCTTGGTGTCTTTCTCATCATTTTTCTTGGCATTCTTTTAGAATTCCGAGAATTTTACAGTTTCTTCAGGATGGTTTAGATAAAGGTTTATCCGCAAGTTCTTTGAAAGGACAAATCTCTGCTCTTTCTGTTCTTTTTCACAGAAAGATTGCTAATCTTCCTGATATTCATTGTTTTATACAAGCTTTGGTTCGTATAAAACCTGTCATTAAGTCAATTTCTCCTCCTTGGAGTTTGAATTTGGTTCTGGGGGCTCTTCAAGCTCCTCCTTTTGAACCCATGTATTCATTGGACATTAAATTACTTTCTTGGAAAGTTTTGTTCCTTTTGGCGATCTCTTCTGCCAGAAGAGTCTCTGAATTATCTGCTCTTTCTTGTGAGTCTCCTTTTCTGATTTTTCATCAGGATAAGGCGGTGTTGCGAACTTCTTTTGAATTTTTACCTAAGGTTGTGAATTCCAACAACATTAGTAGAGAAATTGTGGTTCCCTCATTATGTCCTAATCCTAAGAATTCTAAGGAGAAATCGTTGCATTCTTTGGATGTTGTTAGAGCTTTGAAATATTATGTTGAAGCTACTAAGTCTTTCCGAAAGACTTCTAGTCTATTTGTTATCTTTTCCGGTTCTAGAAAAGGCCAGAAAGCTTCTGCCATTTCTTTGGCATCTTGGTTGAAATCTTTAATTCATCATGCCTATGTCGAGTCGGGTAAAACTCTGCCTCAAAGGATTACAGCTCATTCTACTAGGTCAGTTTCTACTTCCTGGGCGTTTAGGAATGAAGCTTCGGTTGATCAGATTTGCAAAGCAGCAACTTGGTCCTCTTTGCATACTTTTACTAAATTCTACCATTTTGATGTATTTTCTTCTGAAGCAGTTTTTGGTAGAAAAGTACTTCAGGCAGCGGTTTCAGTTTGAATCTTCTGTTTATGTTTTTCATTAAACTTTATTTTGGGTGTGGATTATTTTCAGCAGGAATTGGCTGTCTTTATTTTATCCCTCCCTCTCTAGTGACTCTTGCGTGGAAAGATCCACATCTTGGGTAGTCATTATCCCATACGTCACTAGCTCATGGACTCTTGTTAATTACATGAAAGAAAACATAATTTATGTAAGAACTTACCTGATAAATTCATTTCTTTCATATTAGCAAGAGTCCATGAGGCCCCGCCCTTTTTTGTGGTGGTTATGATTTTTTTTGTATAAAGCACAATTATTCCAATTCCTTATTTTATATGCTTTCGCACTTTTTTCTTATCACCCCACTTCTTGGCTATTCGTTAAACTGATTTGTGGGTGTGGTGAGGGGTGTATTTGTAGGCATTTTGAGGTTTGGGAAACTTTGCCCCTCCTGGTAGGAATGTATATCCCATACGTCACTAGCTCATGGACTCTTGCTAATATGAAAGAAATGAATTTATCAGGTAAGTTCTTACATAAATTATGTTTTTTACCAGTGAAACCAATATAACATCTCAACATTCACAAATATACATTTCTGACATTCAAAAACAAAACAAAAACAAATCAGTGACCAATATAGCCACCTTTCTTTGCAAGGACACTCAAAAGCCTGCCATCCATGGATTCTGTCAGTGTTTTGATCTGTTCACCATCAACATTGCGTGCAGCAGCAACCACAGCCTCCCAGACACTGTTCAGAGAGATGTACTGTTTTCCCTCCTTGTAAATCTCACATTTGATGATGGACCACAGGTTCTCAATGGGGTTCAGATCAGGTAAACAAGGAGGCCATGTCATTAGATTTTCTTCTTTTATACCCTTTCTTGCCAGCCACGCTGTGGAGTACTTGGACGCGTGTGATGGAGCATTGTCCTGCATGAAAATCATGTTTTTTTTGAAGGATGCAGACTTCTTCCTGTACCACTGCTTGAAGAAGGTGTCTTCCAGAAACTGGCAGTAGGACTGGGAGTTGAGCTTGACTCCATCCTCAACCCGAAAAGGCCCCACAAGCTCATCTTTGATGATACCAGCCCAAACCAGTACTCCACCTCCACCTTGCTGGCGTCTGAGTCGGACTGGAGCTCTCTGCCCTTTACCAATCCAGCCACGGGCCCATCCATCTGGCCCATCAAGACTCACTCTCATTTCATCAGTCCATAAAACCTTAGAAAAATCAGTCTTGAGATATTTCTTGGCCCAGTCTTGACGTTTCAGCTTGTGTGTCTTGTTCAGTGGTGGTCGTCTTTCAGCCTTTCTTATCTTGGCCATGTCTCTGAGTATTGAACACCTTGTGCTTTTGGGCACTCCAGTGATGTTGCAGCTCTGAAATATGGCCAAACTGGTGGCAAGTGGCATCTTGGCAGCTGCACGCTTGACTTTTCTCAGTTCATGGGCAGTTATTTTGTGCCTTGGTTTTTCCACACGCTTCTTGCGACCCTGTTGACTGTTTTGAATGAAACGCTTGATTGTTCGATGATCACGCTTCAGAAGCTTTGTAATTTTAAGAGTGCTGCATCCCTCTGCAAGATATCTCACTATTTTTGACTTTTCTGAGCCTGTCAAGTCCTTCTTTTGACCCATTTTGCCAAAGGAAAGGAAGTTGCCTAATAATTATGCACACCTGATATAGGGTGTTGATGTCATTAGACCACACCCCTTCTCATTACAGAGATGCACGTCACCTAATATGCTTAATTGGTAGTAGGCTTTCGAGCCTATACAGCTTGGAGTAAGACAACATGCATAAAGAGGATGATGTGGTCAAAATACTCATTTGCCTAATAATTCTGCACTCCCTGTAGGCCTATGTGATTTGTTAGAGGGTAGTCTAGTCTAATAACATCTACCTTCTCTGTATACCAACTTCACACCCGTAATTACATAACGCCACTACCATTATATCGTCCCAATCAAAGATCTTGATTGGGGACATTTTGTTATTGAAGGGATATATTCCCCTTGGAATCTTACGTACTACTATTTTAAATTGTTTTTATGCATACATATTTTTATGTACCATGGATCCATGTTTATTGATTTAATTTGTATTTGTATTAAATTGTATTATAACTTTTACATTCTTTTTCCTCAATCGTCTTACAAACACAATAGCCTCTGTAGCCATCCATAGGAACTCAGCCCTCACAAAGGGTTCCATCTATTTTAGTGTGAATACATTTCTCACACACACACACCAGACCTTGACTTAACTGGCGCTCCTCTCTAAACCTTTCTAATAACAGTATTTCCTCTGTGGGTAGTGGGGGCCCACCTTAGATAGGAGCTATAGGTCCTTTAAGCGCTGTGAGTGCATAATTTCCCTGTGTACTCAATACACTTAATACTGTCATTAGTGCGGCAGCATTTTGGTGTGATGCGTTGTCTGATACTATTAAGTCAGAAACTCCCCTGAAATTAGATCAGGATAGAGGTTTGCTGTCCCAGCTCTCTGAGCCTTTGGGTTAGAGCCTTGATACTCATATGTATGCCCTAAGTTTGATTATTTTTTTTAACAATCCACTACAAGAGGGTCTTGTTGGAACCTGGCCTGATGGAAATGTTTATTTAAAAAAAAGTGCATAAGGATCCAATTGGCCTGCTGTTGCAATCAAGGACAGCATGAAGTGAGTTATTTGTCCTGTTCCGATACAGGAGTAGGGGCACAGGAGGGTCAGGATTTATATTCACATCTGGTTGAAGTTCCCAAACAGGAGGGAATATTCAGTTCTATCTTAGGCCTCTAGAGTCTAAACTTGTTTCTCAGAGTTCCATCTTGCAAGATGGAAACTATTCCTTCCATTATTTATCAAGGAGGGTCAATTTATGACGACAGTGGATCTAAAGAATGCATATCTTAATGCTCCTATCCACAGAGATCTTCACAAGTTCCTACGGTTTGTCTTCTGGACAAACATTTTCAGTTTTGTGACTCTTCCTTTTCGGTCTGACCACGGCACCCAGAATTTTTATAAAGGTTCTGGGGTCTCTACAGGCGGTTCTAAGACCATGGGGCATTACAGTGGCGCCTTATCTGGAGATATTCTAATCTAGGCGTCATCTTATCAACTAGCAAGGTCCCATACCGAGCGAGATTGTGCTAGCCTTCCTGAGAACTCACAGGTGGAAGGTAAATCTGGGAAAGAGTTCATTAATTCCTCAGAGAAGGGTACCCTTTCTGGGAATCCTAATCGACTCTATGTCAATGAAGATTTTTCTGACGGAGGTCAGGAAATTAAGAATTCTGAATACATGTCAAGCCCTTCAGTCCAATCCTCGGCCGTCAGTGGCTCTGTGCATGGAGGTATTCGGATTGATGGTGGCGGCAATGGACATTGTGCCGTTTGCACGTTTTCCTCTCAGGCCTCTGCAGCTAAGTATGCTCAGGCAATGGAATGGAGATTATACATATTTGTCTCCTCGAATAACCCTAGATCAGGAGACAAGGGACTCTCTTCTATGGTGGTTGTTGCTGGATCATCTATCCCAGGGGACATGCTTTCGCAGACCCGCATGGGTGATTGTGACAACGGATGCCAGCCTGTTAGGATGGGGAGCAGTCTGGAGCTCCTTAAGGGCTCAGGGAGTATGGACTCAAGCATAATCTATCCTTCCTATCAACATTCTAGAGTTGAGGGCGATATTCAATGCGCTTCAGGCCTGGCCTCAGTTAGCCTCGGCCCGATTCATCAGATTCCAGTCGGACAACATAACGACAGTGGCTTACATCAATCATCAGGGAGGAACAAGGAGTTCCTTAGCGATGATCGAGGTAGCCAAAATATTCAGTGCGCGGAGGCTTGCTATCTGTCAGCGATCTACATCCCAGGGGTGAAAAACTGGGAGGCAGTTTTTCTGAGCAGGCAGACTTTTCATCCGGGAGAGTTGGAGCACCATCCGGAAGTATTTTCAAGCCTGGTTCTCAGATGGGGTCGGCCGGAGTTGGACCTTATAGCGTCTCGTCAGAATGCCAAGCTTCCGAGATACGGGTCCAGGTATCCCCAGGCCGAACTGACAGATGCCTTGGCAGTTTCTTGGGTTTTCAGCTTAGCATATGTATTTCCTCCGTTTGCTCTCCTTACCCGGGTGTTTGCTAAAATCAAACAATAGAGGGCATCAGTGATTCAGGATTTATATTCACATCTGGTTGAAGTTCCCAAACAGGAGGGAATATTCAGTTCTATCTTAGGCCTCTAGAGTCTAAACTTGTTTCTCAGAGTCCCATCTTGCAAGATGGAAACTATTCCTTCCATTATTTATCAAGGAGGGTCAATTTATGACGACAGTGGATCTAAAGAATGCATATCTTAATGCTCCTATCCACAGAGATCTTCACAAGTTCCTACGGTTTGTCTTCTGGACAAACATTTTCAGTTTTGTGACTCTTCCTTTTCGGTCTGACCACGGCACCCAGAATTTTTATAAAGGTTCTGGGGTCTCTACAGGCGGTTCTAAGACCACGGGGCATTACAGTGGCGCCTTATCTGGAGATATTCTAATCTAGGCGTCATCTTATCAACTAGCAAGGTACCATACCGAGATTGTGCTAGCCTTCCGGAGAACTCACAGGTGGAAGGTAAATCTGGGAAAGAGTTCATTAATTCCTCAGACAAGGGTACCCTTTCTGGGAATCCTAATCGACTCTATGTCAATGAAGATTTTTCTGATGGAGGTCAGGAAATTAAGAATTCTGAATACATGTCGAGCCCTTCAGTCCAATCCTCGGCCGTCAGTGGCTCTGTGCATGGAGGTATTCGGATTGATGGTGGCGGCAATGGACATTGTGCCGTTTGCACGTTTTCCTCTCAGGCCTCTGCAGCTAAGTATGCTCAGGCAATGGAATGGAGATTATACATATTTGTCTCCTCGAATAACCCTAGATCAGGAGACAAGGGACTCTCTTCTATGGTGGTTGTTGCTGGATCATCTATCCCAGGGGACATGCTTTCGCAGACCCGCATGGGTGATTGTGACAACGGATGCCAGCCTGTTAGGATGGGGAGCAGTCTGGAGCTCCTTAAGGGCTCAGGGAGTATGGACTCAAGCATAATCTATCCTTCCTATCAACATTCTAGAGTTGAGGGCGATATTCAATGCGCTTCAGGCCTGGCCTCAGTTAGCCTCGGCCCGATTCATCAGATTCCAGTCGGACAACATAACGACAGTGGCTTACATCAATCATCAGGGAGGAACAAGGAGTTCCTTAGCGATGATCGAGGTAGCCAAAATATTCAGTGCGCGGAGGCTTGCTATCTGTCAGCGATCTACATCCCAGGGGTGAAAAACTGGGAGGCAGTTTTTCTGAGCAGGCAGACTTTTCATCCGAGAGAGTTGGAGCACCATCCGGAAGTATTTTCAAGCCTGGTTCTCAGATGGGGTCGGCAAGAGTTGGACCTTATAGCGTCTCGTCAGAATGCCAAGCTTCCGAGATACGGGTCCAGGTCCAGGGATCCCCAGGCCGAACTGACAGATGCCTTGGCAGTTTCTTGGGTTTTCAGCTTAGCATATGTATTTCCTCCGTTTGCTCTCCTTCCCCGGGTGATTGCTAAAATCAAACAGGAGAGGGCATCAGTGATTCTCATTACCCCGGCATGGCCTCGCAGGATTTGGTATGTCGATCTGGTGGACATGTCATCTTGGCCACCGTGGCAGCTTCCATTGAGGAAGGACCTTCTCATTCAGGGTCCCTTCCATCACCCAAATCTAGTTTTCTCTGCAGCTGACTGCTTGGAGATTGAACGATTCATTTTGTCTAAACGAAGTTTTTCTGAATCAGTTATAAATACTTTAATTCAGGCACGTAAGCCTGTTACTTGAAAAATTTACCATAAGATATGGCGTAAATATCTTTATTGGTGTGAATCCATGGAGTAGGGTTAGGATTCCCAGGATTTTGTCTTTTCTCCAAGAAGGATTGGAGAAGGGGTTATCAGCAAGGGACAGATTTCTGTTTTATCTATTTTGTTACACGAGCGTCTGGCAAACGTTCCAGATGTACAATCTTTTGTCAGGCTCTGACTAGACCTAGGCCTGTTTTAAACCAATTACTCCTCCTTGGAGTTTAAATTTAGTTCTTAGAGTTCTTCAAGGGGTTCCGTTTGAACCTATGCATTCCATAGATATTCAGTTTTTATCTTGGAAAGTTTTGTTTCTAGTTGCTATTTCTTCTGCTCGAAGAGTATTTGAGCTTTCGGCATTACAATATGATTCTCCTTATCTTATTTTCCATTAGGATAAGGTGGTGTTACGTACAAAGCCTGGTTTTCTTCCTAAAGTTGTTTCAAACAAGTATACTAATCAGGAGATTGTTGTTCCTTCCTTGTGTCCTAATCCTTCTTCTAAGAAGGAATGTCTGTTACATAATTTAGACGTAGTCCGTGCTTTAAAGTTTTACTTACAAGCGACTAAGGATTTTCAACAATCGTCTTCTTTGTTTGTTATTTTTTCAGGGAATCGTAGGGGTCAGAAAGCTACAGCTACCTTTCTTTCTTTTTGTTGAAGAGTATCATCCGTTTTGCATATGAGACTGCTGGACAGCAGCCTCCTGAACAAATTACGGCTCATTCCACCAGGGCGGTGGCTTCCTCATGGCATTCAATAATGATGCTTCTGTTGAACAGATTTGCAAGGCTGCAACTTGGTCTCCTCTTCACATTTTTTTCTAAATTTTACAATTTGATATCTTTGCCTTAGCGGAGGCTGTTTTTGGGAGAAAGGTTCTTCAAGCAGTGGTGCCTTCCGTTTGGGTTTCCTGTCTTGTCCCTCCCTTTTCATCCGTGTACTATAGCTTTGGTATTGTATCCCACAAGTAAGGATGAAATCCGTGGACTCATCGTGTCTTTAAAAAGAAAAGAAAATTTATGCTTACCTGATAAATTTGTTTCTTTTTAGACACGATGAGTCCACGGCCCGCCCTGTTCTATGAGACAGGTTATTATTATTATTATTTTTTTATTATTAAACTTCAGGCATCTCTGCACCTTGGCTTTTCCTTTCTCTTCCTAACTTCGGTTGAATGACTGGAGTGGGAGGGAAGGGAGGAGCTATATATATACAGCTCTGCTGTGGTGTTTTTTGCCTCCTCCTGCTGACCAGGAGGCGTAATCCCACAAGTAAGGATGAAATCCGTGGACTCATCATGTCTAAAAAGAAACAAATTTATCAAGTAAGCATAAATTTTCTTTTTTAGGGCAATGGGTAGATTAGGTTTTACTTTATTTTTATTTTGTGGGTTTGGGGGGGTGGGGGTTTGTATACTGTTAAGAGCTGTTAACTTTAGTGCAATGCCCTACAAAAGGGCCTTTTAAGGGCCCTTGGTAGTTTATTATAGATTAAGGGTTTTTAATTTGTGGTGGGTTTTTTTTTTAAACAGGTTATTGGAATACGAATAATTTTTTATTGTTTTGGATAATTTCGTTTGCTATTTTTTGTAATGGTAGGTTTTTTATTTTTGTAATTTTAGTGTTTTTTATTTTTTGTAATGGTAGGTTTTTATTTTTTTAATGTTAGGTTTTAGTGTAAGGCGGCTTAGGTTTTATTTCACAGGTAAGTTTGTATTTATTTTAACTAGGTAATTAGTAAATAGTTAATAACTCTTTACTAACTAATCTTTATCTAGTTAAAATAAATACAAACTTACATGTGAAATAAAAATAAAACCTAGGCTAGCTACAATATAACTATTAGTTATATTGTATCTAGCTTAGGTTTTATTTCACAGGTAAGTTTGTATTTAGTTTGAAATGGGTATTATTTAGTTAATAATTGTAACTTTAATTTAGCTCTATTTTAATTATGTTAAAGTTAGGGGGTGTTAGGTTTAGGGTTACAGTTAGGTTGAAGTTTAGGGGTTAATATAGTTTAATTTAGGTTGTTACAGGTATACAAGTCTTCTATGTCAACCATTTTTCATAAGCCTCCTCCGTCCCCCAGGACCTCATATCTCTGAATTGTGGCCATGGAATTGTATCTAGGTATTACTCATTATGTTTTACAAACTACTTTAGAAATCGAGAAACAATTCCCCTCTCAATTAGGCATTAGCACATACTCTGAATTTTAAAATAGGCATTTTACAGTTTTTGGACCTGTAAAGGCTGGTATAAGATAAACCTCTCCCATTTTTCTATGAAAGTTTTAACTCTTAATTTCGGGTCTCCTGTGGCATCAAACTTTTCTATTATCCTTTGGTGTAACAATCAACTTTTAAATTGTCTAAATGTGGGTGGTTTCATGCTTAGCCATTCCTTGAATATTAGTTTCCTTGCCATAAGAATTATGTTATATACTAATAACTTTTATCAAAAACACAAACAGTAGTAACATTGCCTCATACTCCGTTCTAAAAACTGTCAATTCAACATCTTCAACTTTATGGTGGCAGTAATAAAAGTAGTGTTACAAGCGCATAACTTAATCCTTCTTTTCACGGTCCCTACTTCTACTCAGCTGTATGCTGGGAAGTATCTCTGAACGCTCAATTGTAACAGGTTACTTAGTAACTCTTCGGTTCCCTCAATGCCTTCTACATTAATCCATGTGAAGTACTGTTGGGTATGATAAGAAGATTTCTACATTACTGCTTCCTCCCCCTCTAGGTGACATCACTCTATACAGATCCACTCTTTGCTTAAACGTATTCCTCACCACTTTGTATCAGAATCAATAAAGAAAAGTCATCTGCAGTCCCATGTCTTAAATAAAACTTCCAAGTTTATTCCATTCTTTAAAATAAAGTAAAGAACCTCCACAATAGGCGTAAGACCTAGTCTGCTCGTTCTTTTTGTACTATTATTAGATGAAATAGTTTTTATTTGGTTTTGAAAGTACAATCCCAAAAAAATACAAGAAAAAAGAAAGAAGAAGTAATGCAGTACAGTCAAACCTCCACTGCGTCCAATCGCAACATATATGAATATACAACAGTTATTAATTTCTTGACACTGTAGAGTATAGTAAATTAGAAAGTGTGAAGCCCAGTCAACAAATCACGAAATATTTCATAACATACATGGTATCATAAGCTAAACAACATCTCACGCTAACAAAGTAAATAGAAATGATACATCTGCTATGTCAATACCAGATGGAAAATGTACTCATCCTGCGTGGGAGAAGCTTAAACATTTTACTTAATGGGGTAAGACCGAAAAAATGAGAGGAAAGATAAAGAGAATGAAAGGAGGATCTTAGAAAGAAGATTAAAAGATTAGAAGATTAAAAGACTTCCCTCAGGCCATGGTGTGCCTATGTAATTTTCCATAACCGCTATGGGCAAGAGCATAGCTCCTGGGCCTCAGTATCTTTAATATTACTGATGGGAGTGATTTTATCCCTATGGGTTTCTAATTCTGGGAGAGTCAAATATAATCCAGTAATACCAAACCTTCTGGAAGGCTTCTTTGTTATCTTGTAGTATTGCTGCTTGCACCAACATGTCATGATAGTATCTAATCTTACGTAAAATTTCATCCCAGACTGGGACTCCCATCTTCCAGTGGCGAGCTATGCAGACCTGTGTAGCTGTATAAGTGATCCTAATAAATTGGTTTATGCGATTATTAAAATCTTTGAACCTTATATGTAATAGTGCCTGACCAATAGTTAATGTTATTGGACTATCCAGAATGGAACCTAGAAATTCCATAGTCTATTCCATACGCCTTGTGTGTGGGGACAATCCCACCACATGTGTCTGTAGGTGCCCATTTGACTGCAACCTCTATAACAAAGTCTGGAGCCATTTGTAATCGAGTGAGAAGTTATCAATGGCGTAAGATACCACCTAAAACTAGTCTTGATACAATTCTCCAGCATGTCATCGTTAAGTAGTCCTTTATATGTATTAAATAAAACATCATTCCACTCATGGATATCCAATTCCAACTCTAGGTCAATTTTCCATTTGAGTTGCAGTGAAGATTTGGCGGTGTATGTGGCTGACTGAATTGCTTGATATAGTTGTGTAATAGTTTTCCTAGGCCTGGTTTTTGGAGCTACACATTTTCTCTAGAATGGTAGGTGAATTATTCCCTATTGGGGATATATAGTGTTTGATGATGGAGGAGATTTGCAGGTATAAAAAACAGTGTATTTTGATAGGGTATAGTTTATCTTGTAGTTGAGTATAAGTTTGCAATTTGCCTTTATCTAATAAGTCTGCGATCCTATATAGTCCCCTATTTTCCCACTTTTTTATAGTCAAGATTTGATTTGGTGGAACTATACACTTAATTGGGGTCCTTATGGAATCTTTAGGGAGTAACTTGAGGGACGTTGTAAGTTTGGTCCATGTTTTAAGCATAAAGTCGGTGATTGGAAACCTGTTATATCTGCGGGTCCTAATGAGCTGTGGGTTCCATAGAGCTAATTCGTAAGGTGTCACCTCAGAAATGTCCGATTCTAGTGTTGTCCATCTAATGTTATCTTCCAATTTATTGATAAGGGTGGTTTGTGCCAATATGGCTGCCTGAAAGTAATGTCTCTACCCTCCCCTCTCTCTCTGTGTCTAGTGAGTGTGGCTTTCGCAATTCTAGCTGTTGTCTTACCTCTTATAAAGCCATTTATGCGATTTTGGAGGTCGTCTAAATCCCCCGAGGGGATACCAATCGGCAAAGTCCGAAAAAGGTATAATATCTGCGGGAGTACCATCATTTTTACCGCAGATAGGGGACCAAACCAGGAAAATCCAAGCTTGCTCCACCTAGCCAGGTCCTGTCTAATGGCCTTAAATAGCGGGGGGTAGTTCGCACAATATAGCTCTGAAGACTGTCTCTTAAGATTGATCCCCAGGTATTTAAGATGATGTTTAACCCAATTAAATTCAAAGCTTACTTCTATCAGTTTTTTAGTATGATTTGGCAATGCTAGAGACATAGCCTCACATTTTTCCAGGTTTACTTTATATCCCGAGATCTGAGGGAAAGTTTCTTAAGAGTTATACAAGTTTGGCAGTGTAATTAGGGGTTTGGTCAGGGAGAGCAAGATATCGTCCACAAACAGAGTAAGCTTGTACTCAGATTGATTCATTTTGATCCCCGTAATATCTGGTGAATTTCTAATGTGTTGGGCCAGGGGCTCTATACCTATGGCAAAAAGCAGCGGAGATAAAGGACATCCCTGACGAGTGCCGTTAAGGATCGCAAATTTATCTGATTGGTGTCCCATAGCCCTAACGCAAGCGGAGGGATTCGAATATATACTTTTATTGCCGTAGCAAATGACCCCTTAATACCCATCTTAGACAACACAGCTTGCATGTAGTCCCAGTCAACTCTATCGAACGCCTTCTCCGCATCCAGGAGCAGAGAAGGCGTCTCAGTCATATGCCAGTAATCTATCAGGGAAATCATTCTTCTAATGTTGTCTGGTGCTTCCCTATTCTTAATAAATCCGATCTGGTCGGAGTGTATCAGCCTGGGGAGCAAATGCTTTAAACGATTGGCCAGGATTTTCGTAAATATTTTCAAGTCCTGATTTATTAAGGAGATTGGTCTATAATTTTGGCAGAGTACTCTGTCCTTGCCTAGTTTGGGCAAAACTATGATTTTAGTCTATAGGAGTTCTGATGGTATAGTGTGGCCCTGAAGGATATGATTGCAAAATTTGACTAGATGTGTGTAAGATTTAGAAATATTTGAATGTAACACTAATTGATATGGTAACACTAGCTTCAAAGTGAAACCAAGTAGTATAGTGTCATTTAGTTTGCAAAGGTTAATTTGGTATGGAGAATGTACAAACAAGATATAACTTTGGTATCCATTCAATCTATTATTTATAGATGATGGAACTTTAAAGATAAATTAACTGAATAGTAAGAAAAAATAAAAATAAGGTGGATTTACTTTGTCTTTTCCTTAGAATATACTTGAGAGTTGCTTTAACAGTTAAGCTGCAGTGAGTGAGTTAATCAGGCAAGAGAAGTAAGACAGTCTTATATGTTTTATGCAAAGCTGCAGTGAGTGAGTTAATCAGGCATGAGAAGTAAGACAGTCTTATATGTTTTATGCAGTCCACAATTCAGTAGCAGTTTAGACAACCTTATATGTTTTATGCAATCCACAATTAAGTAGCAGTTTCTTAAATGCTAAGTCTGTTCAATAAAACATTGTGTACTCACAGAATCTCTTGTGAAGCTCACAGCAGTGACTAGAGTCTCTGAATGTTGGTATCTGATCTGGAGGGGAGGAGACTTCCTGTTCTGTGTGCACAGATGAGTCTTTGCAGAGCTTGTGATGTCACAGGACAGAGTGGAGAGCTTAAACTGATATTATGCAATTCACAAGAAATATAAGGTAAAATTAAATATGTACATCTGCAGAGTACCTTTGTTAAGTAGACAATGGTGAGTCTGGAGGAAGGCAGTTGGAGGGTGTTGATAAGGTAGATGAATATTTAGTTGCAGTCACTGGCTGTGCAGGAATGTGCAAACAGAAAGTTCCTAGATAAAAGGAATTGATTCCAGTGACTGTAGTTCCTATTTGCAAACACAAAAGACCAAGAGGTTAAACAAATGCAGAGAGAAGGCAGTACTTCAGCTGTAGCAAGGCTCAGTGTTACTAGTGAAAATAACAAAATACTAAGCAACGTTTGTAACCTGAGCAGGTGTTTAAATGAGAGGAGGAAGAATCCTATTGGTTGAATTCCTTAAAGGTACAGCATAACCACAATTCCTGACATGACTCCCCCCTCAAGCAAGCTGATCCTCAGCTTGAGGCCTGGGACGGTCCGGAAATCTCCTGTGAAATTGTGCCACCAACCTAGGTGCGTAAATATTAGAAGCAGGCTCCCAATTATCTTCTTCTTCCGAATAATTCTTCCACCTCACAAGGTATTGTAACATTCCTCTAGAATAACGTGAATCAAGGAGTTCCTTAACCTCATACACATCCGAGTCTTGCATGCTGAGTGAGGATGGGAGTATAGGTGCTTTAGATCTCGTTGGAGTATAAGGCTTAAGGAGGGAAACATGAAAAGTAGCGTGTATTTTCATACAAGGTGGTAATTTAAGTGTAACCGCATTCTGATTAACAACTTTCACAATTGTGAATGGTCCACAATACTTTTGAGTCAATTTCCTACTGGGTACTTGTATCCTTAAGTTTTTGGTTGATAACCAAACTTGGTCTCCAATTTGATAGCGAGGTGGTTCCCGGCGTCTTAAATCATAGTAGTACTTCTGTGAATTTTGTGCCTTTATAATATTGTCTTTAATAAAATTGAAATTATCCTGTAGTGAATTATTGAATTCATCCACCAGGGGAGAATCTGAAGGAGTAGAGGAAACTTGAGTGAAAGAAGGATGATATCCATAATTCGCGAAAAACGGAGTAAGTTTAGTTGAAGAATTAGTTAGATTATTGTACGCAAATTCTGCAAATGGTAGAAATGTTATCCAGTTATGTTGTTGATAGGAACAGAAACAACGTAGGTATTCATCCAACCATTGATTTATTCTTTCTACTTGTCCGTTAGCTTGAGGGTGGAATGATGTTGTATATTGGTGTTTGATACCAAGGGAAAGACATAGGCTTTTCCAGAATCTGGAAGTGAATTGGGAACCCCTATCTGAGATCACAATGGATGGTACTCCATGTAACCTGACTATTTGTTCGATAAAGAGAGTGGCAGTTTCAGCTGAACTTGGCAGCTTATGGAATGGTATAAAATGTGCCATTTTTGAAAAGCTATCAACGACTACCATTATAGTGGTGTGAGTTTTAGAGGGAGGTAAATCAACGATGAAATCGATTCCGATTTGTTTCCATGGTCTGTCTGAAACTGGAATGGGCATTAATAAGCCATATGGTGTTTTCTTTTCAGTTTTACAAGTTTGACAGGTAATACAGCCCTTGATGTATTCAGAGATAGACCTTTTCATGTTCGGCCACCAGTATAATCTAGTTAACAGCTGTAATGTACGAGTTTCTCCTGGGTGTCCAGATAATGGAGTATCATGGTGTTCTTTGATTATTTCTAGTCTGAGGGGTTCAGGTAAGTAGATTCTATCTTTATAGTAATATATTCCATCCTTGATGATCAAGTCAAATTTGGAGTCAGGGGGTGGAGTATTTGAAAACTTCTTAACATCCGAGATGAAATCTGAGGTCAACCCAATGAATCTTTCCGTTGGTATGATATTTGAGGGTTTTGAAAATGTTGGAGGTATTGATAGTTGACGGGAAAGTGCATCCGCTTTTCCATTTTTGCAAGCAGGTCGATATATGATTTGGAAATCGAATCTAGCAAAATAAAGACTCCATCTAACCTGTCTGGCTGACAAGGTTTTATTATTTTGGAGATATTGTAGGTTCTTATGGTCAGTGTAGATTATGAAAGTTTTCTTTGCACCTTCAAGAAGGTGTCTCCAGAATTCCAAAGATCGACGAATGGCTAGCAATTCTTTATCCCCAATTGCATAGTTTCTTTCTGCTGATGTCATGGTCTTAGAAAAGAAAGAGATTGGGTGCATAGGTTCGTTAGGAGCTTTTTGTTGGGATAATACAGCACCTATAGCATAATCTGAAGAGTCTACCTCCAGTATGTATTGTAGTTCAACATTTGGCAACATTAGTATAGGAGCTTCTGTAAATAATCTTTTTAAATTTTCAAAAACATGAGTATGCTTCTCTTCCCATAGGAATGGATGTGTAGTTCCAGTGAGTTGAGTGAGTGGTTTTACAGCCGTCGAAAAATTCTTTATAAATTTTCGATAATAGTTAGCGAAACCAAGAAATCTTTGCAAAGATTTCCGATCAGTAGGCTGTGGCCAATGTTTAACTGCTTCGACCTTTTCTGACTGCATCTGAATGCCAGCTGAGGAAATGGTGTATCCTAGAAATGAAATGGAAGTGTTGTGGAAAGAACACTTCTCTAATTTTGCATATAACTTATGTATTTTTAAACGAGCTAACACCCAACGTACATGTTTTATGTGGTCTGATATGTTATTAGAATAAATTAGAATATCATCAAGATATACAACCAAACAGACATCTAGTAAATCACGGAATATGTCATTTATGAAGTGTTGGAAGGTTGCGGGGGCATTACAAAGGCCGAATGGCATCACTAGGTATTCATAGAGGCCATACCTCGTTCTGAATGCAGTGAGCCATTCGTCGCCTTCCCTTATACGGATTAGGTTGTAAGCCCCCCTTAAATCAAGCTTTGTGAAAATGGATGCATTGGTTAGGCGTTCGATCAGTTCCGGTATCAATGGAAGTGGGTACCGGTTTTTTACTGTACGTTTGTTGAGCTCCCTATAATCTATTATAGGTCTGAGAGTAGAGTCTTTGTTGGTCACGAAGAACATACCAGCTGCGGCAGGAGAGGAAGAGGGGCGTATGAAACCTTTCCTTAGGTTGTCCTGTAGGTATTGCTTTAAATGATCCAATTCCGGTTGACTTAATGGGTATAAGTGACCAACTGGTAATGTTGCTCCAGGGATTAGTTCTATCGGGCAGTCATAAACCCGGTGCGGGGGTAATGATTCGGCCTCAGACTTACTGAAGACTTCAACAAAATCTTGATAGGGTTCAGGTATTTTTACTTCTTCAGTAGTTGCTTGAAGTATTACAGGCTGTGGGTAACAAGTGCTTTCACAATAGGGTGAAGTAAAGTTTACTGAGAAACTAGACCAATTGATGCTAGGGTTGTGTAACTGTAACCAATACAGACCCAAAACAACCTGAAAATGTGGTGATGGTATGATGTCAAATGTAAGATATTCTGTATGTGCCCCATCAATAGTAACTAATATTGGAATTGTGTTATGTGTGATTGGACCATATTTTAGATCAGAACCATCAATAACCTTGAGAGAGACTGGAGTTTTTTTTAATACGGTAGGTATTTTATTTTTTTTGAACAGTGCTGATATCTATGAAATTGCCAAAAGCTCCGGAGTCCACTATGGCATTGGTTGTGAGTCTTCTAAGGTCCCACTGCAGAGTAAGAGATAAATTGCAATAAGAAAGTGTTTTTTCTACATGACTAGTGTTATTTATAGTTAAAAACTTACTCCTTTTGTTCTTGCGTAAGATGGGGCAATCTGTGACCATATGGTTGGAATTGCCACAATACATACAGAGATGGTTGGTTTTACGTCTCATTCTTTCATCTGCGGTAAGGGGTCCTCTAATAACTCCAATCTCCATGGGTGTTGCTTGTTCTGTAGTTATAGGTCTCTGGGGTGAGTAAGTAGATGAAGATGGCTTAGATGTAGTTTCAGAATAGCTGCGTTCTGCCTTGCGTTCCCTGAGTCTTCGGTCAATTTGTGTTGCCAGTTTCATAAGTGCTTCTAAGGTACTTGGCATTTCTATTCGAGCAAGTTCATCTTTAACTGAGTCAGACAATCCCAGTCTGAACTGATTTCTTAGGGAAACCGAACTCCAGGCAGAATCTGATGCATATAATTTAAATTCGGTGATGTAGTCTTCTACTGTTTTTTTTCCTTGCTTGAGACTCCTCATTTTTTGTTCAGCGGTGAGTTGTATATCTGCATCCCTGTACAGCTCATCCATAGCAGAAAAAAATCCTGAGAAAGAATTCAGCAAAGGATCATTTGTTTCACATAAGTGGTCAGCCCACACCCTGGGTTCTGACCTAAGAAATGAAATTGTTGAAAGAACCCTGACCCTGTCTGTAGGGTACGTTTTGGGTTTTAGGTTAAATAACAAATGGCATGCATTTTTGAATTGCCTGTATAACCTCCTATCACCAGTGAAAGGTTCTGGTAGGCTTACTTGTGGCTCAGTACTTGGTGTGTTTTGATCTTTGAGATCTTTAATTAGTTCTCTAAGTACCTGAGTTTCAAGTTGCAAATCTAAAATGGCTTGTCCCATTTTATCCACCTTTTGATTTAAATTATATACAAATTGAGGTATTTCAGCAGGATCCATACTAGCTGAATATAAATCACTAAATTCTTATTTATTTATTTTTTTTTTTATTTTTTTTTTTCTTCTTATTAGGCTTAGTATTATGTAAGATTTAGAAATATTTGAATGTAACACTAATTGATATGGTAACACTAGCTTCAAAGTGAAACCAAGTAGTATAGTGTCATTTAGTTTGCAAAGGTTAATTTGGTATGGAGAATGTACAAACAAGATATAACTTTGGTATCCATTCAATCTATTATTTATAGATGATGGAACTTTAAAGATAAATTAACTGAATAGTAAGAAAAAATAAAAATAAGGTGGATTTACTTTGTCTTTTCCTTAGAATATACTTGAGAGTTGCTTTAACAGTTAAGCTGCAGTGAGTGAGTTAATCAGGCAAGAGAAGTAAGACAGTCTTATATGTTTTATGCAAAGCTGCAGTGAGTGAGTTAATCAGGCATGAGAAGTAAGACAGTCTTATATGTTTTATGCAGTCCACAATTCAGTAGCAGTTTAGACAACCTTATATGTTTTATGCAATCCACAATTAAGTAGCAGTTTCTTAAATGCTAAGTCTGTTCAATAAAACATTGTGTACTCACAGAATCTCTTGTGAAGCTCACAGCAGTGACTAGAGTCTCTGAATGTTGGTATCTGATCTGGAGGGGAGGAGACTTCCTGTTCTGTGTGCACAGATGAGTCTTTGCAGAGCTTGTGATGTCACAGGACAGAGTGGAGAGCTTAAACTGATATTATGCAATTCACAAGAAATATAAGGTAAAATTAAATATGTACATCTGCAGAGTACCTTTGTTAAGTAGACAATGGTGAGTCTGGAGGAAGGCAGTTGGAGGGTGTTGATAAGGTAGATGAATATTTAGTTGCAGTCACTGGCTGTGCAGGAATGTGCAAACAGAAAGTTCCTAGATAAAAGGAATTGATTCCAGTGACTGTAGTTCCTATTTGCAAACACAAAAGACCAAGAGGTTAAACAAATGCAGAGAGAAGGCAGTACTTCAGCTGTAGCAAGGCTCAGTGTTACTAGTGAAAATAACAAAATACTAAGCAACGTTTGTAACCTGAGCAGGTGTTTAAATGAGAGGAGGAAGAATCCTATTGGTTGAATTCCTTAAAGGTACAGCATAACCACAATTCCTGACAATGTGGTATGAGAGAGGATTTAAACAATTTATAAAAATCTCCCGGGAAGCCATTGGGGCCCCGCTGCTTTACCCGGTTTTAGGTCTCTGATCACATTTTTTTATCTCCATTGAGGAAACCTCTGAGGTTAGAGAATCTAGTTCCTGTTGGTCAATTTGGGGTAGTTTGGCCTCCTCTAGGAAATCATTTAACAATTTGGATGTGAGGGCTGATTTGTCTACTTTTTTACCGTTATACAAAGTGCTATAGTATTCCGCGAATGTATTGACAATTTTCTCTGGATGTGATGTTGTTTCCCCTGTGGATGTATGCAGGGAGGGTATAGATATATCCTTAATCCTGTCTCTAATCTTATTGGCGAGGTATCTATCAGGTTTGTTAGCATATATAAAATATTTTGACTGGAGTCGTACCCCTGATCTAAGTGACTGTTCGTTTAGCAACCTGTCCAGTGCCTGTCTTCTATCTTGTAACGTCTTGTAAATTCCAGGTGAGTTGGTTAGTTTATGTTGTGTCTCTAGATTAGCTATCTCATATTGAAGTGAGTTGTACAGCATTTTCGCTTTGCGCCTGGACTGAGATTTCATTTGAATCAAGAGTACCCTCAACAGCGATTTGTGAGCTGCCCACACCTGAATTTGGTTGGACACTGAGTCTATATTGATGTTCCAGTATTCTTACATATGTTTAAGGATAAGGTCTTTATGTATTGGGTTTCTCATGATTGTGGGATCATATGTCCAGCTTCTAGCTGAATTTAGTGGGAGGAGCCCCTTTATTTTAACTTCTACAGACCACACACATGGAAGTATCAAGGAGGACTCAAGATTGGCTAACACAATTTGGCTCAAGAAAATGTAATCTAATTTATAGTACTTGCGATGTGCTGCTGAGAAAAAAGTGTGGTCTGAGGTCATCCCGTACAGAGCAGTCCATGAGTCTATCAAGTTGTGGCCCTCCATATTGTTAAGTATGGATTTTATTTTTCTGTTTGCTTTGTTTTGTGAATTCGAGGCTCGGGATTGTATATTTGGCCCCTGTGCATAGAGGGAGATATTAAAATCTCTGGCCATAAAAATTCTAGCTGAGGTCCAGCTCGTCAGGAAATGGGATACTTTATGAAAAAACTGGTCTTGTCTCTCATTTGGGGCATAAACATTGCAGAAAACAACCTCTACTTCATTTATGTGTCCCTTAATAATGAAATATCTGCCTTCTTTGTCAATAATAGTGCTGGTAGGAATGAAATTGTGAGATGAGTGTAGGAGGATGGACACTCTCCTTTTCTTTTTGTCTGTAGTGGCATGATAGTGGGTGGGGAACTGTCTCGCCCAGTATTTTGGGATTTGTTGAGGCGAGAAGTGTGTTTCTTGCAAAAAAACTACGTTTGCACCCAGTCGCAAGTACTGGTCTAGAGCTTTCCTCCTCTTTTGAGTTTAAGCCCCTCACATGATGAGAGATTACATTATGTTGTAGCATTTATGTACCTGTGAAATGGTAGTACCTAAATATAGCGTGTAAAAACGTGTTTGTGTGGTGTGATTGAGGGAGCTCATCCGATCCCAAGTTCCCAAAGGTTCTTTAGCAGTATTCGTATAGTGCTGAGTAATAATGTGCCTCCATGGTCCCATAGAAGAGGGAAGTGGAAGATAGAGAGAGAAGAGGAAAGAAGTAAGAGTCTGGAAAATGAGAAAAACAAGATTAATTACATGGCATACTTCATAAATTAACATAAACAGAAATGCAAGAACCAAAAAAAAACAGCAAAAAATTGTGCTCTTGATAAAACATTACAATAAATTGGGGGAGATCTGTAGAACATTGGGGGTGCCAACAACCTCCATTGAAGAAAAAAAAACAAAACATAAAAAAACAACAAGGAAGTAACTATGTAGCGGGGTGATAAAAGTGAATTACACCACATCTAACCAATAGGGGCTGGGCTTGAGGGACCCCTAACCTCTGAGAACCTTGATATAAGGTTGATAGAACCAAAACAACCTAGTAGGAACAGGTAACAACGGAATTAACTCAAGTTGAACACAGTCTCAAACCCACAACTGATGAACTTTGAATGTAGTCTGCATCTTCCTCCAGAATAAACCTCCTGCAAGAAAGAAAGAGGAACATTTCAACTGCATTAGGAATAGTCCTTCATTTATTCTTCTGTCTCTTTCTCTGGATTCTGGCCCACTGTGATTTCAAGCTGACAGGCTGTGGACCTGTTGCTGCCTCTGAGTGTAGATTATCTGGGATAGCTGGGGTCTCCAAGTCCAGTGCTGAACATATATCAGGGATCCCTTCTGCATCTCTTAGCATAAGAATCCTGTTATCCTTGGTGATGTGAAGAGCAAAAGGGTAGCCCCATCTGTATTGTATTTGGTGCTTTCTCAAAAGAGAGGTCGTAGGGACCCTCTTCTTTGTAGTGTCCTTGTGCTCATGTCCTGGAAAAAGTGAACCACATTGCCTTGAAATTTGAACGTCGGTTTCTTGGCTGCTTCCCTTAAAATTTTATCCTTCTCTGGAAAGCATAGAAATGCTACTATCACATCTCTGGGGGGTAAATCTGCTCTGGGTTTGGGCTTTAGTGCCCTATGAGCTTTTTCAATTTCTATTTCTGTGAAGGGGTCCACTCCTGTTATTGCACAAAATAGAAGGTGTAGGTAGGAAGGCAGATCCTCATTCTTGACAGATTCGGGTATACCTTTTAAGCGAAGATTACATCGCCTGCTGCAAATTTCCATATCTTCAATTTTGTCGAGTAGCTCCGTAACTACCTGCTGTTGCTGAGACACTTGCTGAACCGCCATCTCTACATCCTCCAGAAGAGTGTCTCTATTATCTTCTAGAGTCTCCACCCTCGTGCCCAGTTCAGATATATCCTTTTTAATATCACTTGAACTGGCAGTCATGGAAGTATGCATGGTGTCAATTTTTGTCCATAACTTGTCAAAACTAGACGCTATATCTTGTTTAGAGACAATATGAAGGAGGTCAGCTCTGGTTAATGGGGAATTGTCACTAGCAAGATTTGATGTCATCGAGGTATGTTCTTCAGCCTCCTCTAGCTATCTATCTTCGTTTGGAGTTTTGTCACCTTGCGATGGTTTAAAGAATGAGTGTACTGAAAAAGTTTGTTCCCCCCCCCCCCCCGATTTCTCCGGCCTGTTTAGTCTTCTTGAGGCCATAATGTCACTCTTGTAAATTTTATAAATAAAAGTCTGTGTGTCCCCTTAGGGTAATGGGATTAGACCGTATTAACAGTTTGTGGGTGTAGGAGCCTGTGTGGTGGTTCCACCTCTAATCACCCTAGAGTGGGCCTGGGGTGGACAGAAAAGACCCACGAAAAAGCTTCTAACCCTTATACAGGTTTATATAAATCCAGACCTCACCTTGCTCAGAATTGTATTGTGTGTAGATCCCAGAGTGGAGATGTATAATATTAAGGTTTTCTTTATAGCAGCATAGCCCCAATCTTTATTGTAGAAGCCTAGGCAGAATATATAGCTACTTAAACTTGGCACTAGGTAGCTACTTGATTGCTAGGTAGCTATGAAACCCTCCTTTCTTTCATGTAATTAGCAAGAGTCCATGAGCTAGTGACGTATGGGATATACATTCCTACCAGGAGGGGCAAAGTTTCCCAAACCTTAAAATGCCTATAAATACACCCCTCACCACACCCACAATTCAGTTTTACAAACTTTGCCTCCGATGGAGGTGGTGAAGTAAGTTTGTGCTAGATTCTACGTTGATATGCGCTCCGCAGCAAGTTGGAGCCCGGTTTTCCTCTCAGCGTGCAGTGAATGTCAGAGGGATGTGAGGAGAGTATTGCCTATTTGAATGCAGTGATCTCCTTCTAAGGGGTCTATTTCATAGGTTCTCTGTTATCGGTCGTAGAGATTCATCTCTTACCTCCCTTTTCAGATCGACGATATACTCTTATATATACCATTACCTCTGCTGATTCTCGTTTCAGTACTGGTTTGGCTATCTGCTATATGTAGATGAGTGTCCTGGGGTAAGTAAGTCTTATTTTCTGTGACACTCCTAGCTATGGTTGGGCACTTTGTTTATAAAGTTCTAAATATATGTATTCAAACATTTATTTGCCTTGACTCAGAATGTTCAACTTTCCTTATTTTTCAGACAGTCAGTTTCATATTTGGGATAATGCATTTTAATTTAACATTTTTTACCTTTAAATTTGACTTTTTCCCTGTGGGCTGTTAGGCTCGCGGGGGCTGAAAATGCTTCATTTTATTGCGTCATTCTTGGCGCGGACTTTTTTGGCGCAAAAATTCTATTTCCGTTTCCGGCGTCATACGTGTCGCCGGAAGTTGCGTCATTCTTTGACGTTATTTTGCGCCAAAGATGTCGGCGTTCCGGATGTGGCGTCATTTTTGGCGCCAAAAAGCATTTAGGCGCCAAATAATGTGGGCGTCTTATTTGGCGCAAAAAAATATGGGCGTCACTTTTGTCTCCACATTATTTAAGTCTCATTTTTTATTGCTTCTGGTTGCTAGAAGCTTGTTCTTTGGCATTTTTTCCCATTCCTGAAACTGTCATTTAAGGAATTTGATCAATTTTGCTTTATATGTTGTTTTTTTCTTTTACATATTGCAAGATGTTCCACGTTGCAACTGAGTCAGAAGATACTTCAGGAAAATCACTGCACAGTGCTGGAGCTACCAAGCTAAGTGTATCTGCTATAAACTTTTGGTATCTGTTTCTCCAGCTGTTATTTGTATTGCATGTCATGTCAAACTTATTAATGCAGATAAAATTTCCTTTAGTACTGTTACATTACCTGTTGCTGTTCCGTCAACATCTAATTTTCAGAGTGTTCCTGATAACATAAGAGATTTTTTTTTTAAATCCATTAGAAGGCTATGTCTGTTATTTCTCCTTCTAGTATACATAAAAGTCTTTTAAAACTTCTCTTTTTTCAGATGAATTTTTAAATGAACATCATCATTCTGATGCTGATAAATCTTTGTATTTGTTCAAGATGGAATTTATTCGTTCTTTACTTAAAGAAGTGTTATTTGCATTAGAAATAGAGGATTCTGGTCCTCTTGATACTAAATGTAAACGTTTAAATAAGGTTTTTAAATCTCCTGTAGTTATTCCAGAAGTGTTTTATCTCCCTGATGCTATTTCTGAAGTAATTTCCAGGGAATGGAATAATTTGGGTAATTTATTTACTCCTTCTAGACGTTTAAGCAAATTATATCCTGTGCCATCTGACAGATTAGAGTTTTTTGGGACAAAAATCCCTAAGGTTATGGGGCTGTCTCTACTCCTGCTAATGTACTACTGTTCCTACGGCAGATAGTACTTCATTTAAGGATCCTTTAGATAGGAAAATTGAATCCTTTCTAAGAAAAGCTTACTTATGTTCAGGTAATCTTCTTAGACCTGCTATATTTTTAGCGGATGTTGCTGCAGCTTCAACTTTTTGGTTAGAAGCTTTAGCGCAACAAGTAACAGATCATAATTTTATAGCATTATTATTATTCTATAACATGCTAATAATTTTATTGGTGATACCATCTTTTGATATCATTAGAGTTGATGTCAGGTATATGTCTCTAGCTATTTTAGCTAGAAAAGCTTTATGGATTAAACTTGGAATGCTGACATGTCTTCTAAGTCAACTTTGCTTTCCCTTTCTTTCCAGGGTAAATAATCATTTTCGTTCCTTTCCTCACAAGGAACAAAAGCCTGATCCTTCATCCTCAGGAGCGGTATCAGTTTGGAAACTATTCCAGTTTGGAATATATCCAAGCCTTATAGAAACCTATAGCCAGCTCCTAAGTACCTATGAAGGTGCGGCCCTTATTCCAGCTCAGCTGGTATGGGGCAGATTACGTTTTCTTCAAAGAAATTTGGATCAATTCCGTTCTTAATCTCTGGTTTCAGAAAACATTGTTTCAGAAAGGTACAGAATTGGCTTCAAGTTAAGGCCTCCTGCTAAGAGATTCTTTTCTTTCCCGTGTCCCAGTTAACACAGCAAAGGCTCAGCATTTCTGAAATGTGTTTCAGATATAGAGTTGGCTGGAGTATTTATGCCAGTTCCAGTTCTGGAACAGGGGCTGGGGTTTTATTTTATCTCTTCATTGTACCAAAGAAGGTCAATTCCTTCAGACCAGTTCCGGATTTATCATTATTGAATCGTTATGTTAGGATACCAACATTCAAGATGGTTACTGTAGGACTATCCTGCCTTTTGTTTAGCAAGGGCATTATATGTCTACAATAGATTTTCAGGATGTGTATCTGCATATTCCGATTCATCCAGATCACTTTTTAGTGTCTGAGATTCTCTTTTTAGACAAGCATTACCAGTTTTTTGGCTCTACCGTTTGGCCTAGCCTCAGTTCCAAGAATTTTTTTCAAAGGTTCTCGGTGCCCTTCTTTCTGTAATCAGAGAATAGGGTTTTGGTATTTCCTTATTTGGACGATATCTTGGTATTTGCTCAGTCTTCTCTTTTTCGAAGAATCTCATACGAATCGACTTGTGTTGTTTCTTCAAGTTCATGGTTGGAGGATCAATTTACCAATCAGTTCATTGATTACTCAGACAAGGGTAACCTTTTTAGGTTTCTAGATAAATTCAGTGTTTATGACTCTGTCCTTGTCAGACAAGAGAAGTTTAACATTGATATCAGCTTGTCAAAACCTTCAGTCACAATCATTCCCTTTGGTAGCCTTATGCATGGAAATGTTGGGTCTTAGGACTGCCGCATCAGATGCGATCTCCTTTGCTCGTTTTCACATGCGACCTCTTCAGTTCTGTATGATGAACCAATGGTGCAGGGATTACTCAAAGATATCTCAATTAATATCTTTAAACCGATTTTACAACACTCTCTGACATGGTGGACAGATCACCATCGTTTAGTTCAGGGGGCTTCTTTGTTCTTCCGACCTGGACTATAATCTCAACAGATGCAAGTCTTACAGGTTGGGGAGCTGTGTGGGGGTATCTGACGGCACAAGGGGTTTGGGAATCTCAGGAGGTGAGATTTCCGATCAATATTTTGGAACTCCGTGCAATTTTCAGAGCTCTTCAGTCTTGGCCTCTTCTGAAGAGAGAGTTGTTCATTTGTTTTCAGATAGACAATGTCACAACTGTGGCATACATCAATCATCAAGGAGGGTCTTACAGTCCTCTGGCTATGAAAGAAGTATCTCGAATTTTGGTTTGGGCGGAATCCAGCTCCTGTCTAATCTCTGCGGTTCATATCCCAGGTATGGACAATTGGAAAGCGGATTATCTCAGTCGCCAAACGTTGCATCCGGGCGAATGGTCTTTTCACCCAGAGGTATTTCTTCAGATTGTTCAAATGTGGGAACTTCCAGAAATAGATCTGATGGCTTCTCATCTAAACAAGAAACTTCCCAGGTATCTGTCCAGATCCCGGGATCCTCAGGCGGAGGCTGTGGATGCATTATCACTTCCTTGGAAGTATCCTGCCTATATCTTTCCGCCTCTAGTTCTTCTTCCAAGAGTAATCTCCAAGATTCTGAAGGAATGCTCATTTGTTCTGCTGGTAGCTCCGGCATGGCCTCACAGGTTTTGGTATGCGGATCTTGTCCGGATGGCCTCTTGCCAACCGTGGACTCTTCCGTTAAGACCAGACCTTTTGTCTCAAGGTCCTTTTTTCCATCAGGATCTGAAATCCTTAAATTTAAACGTATGGAGATTGAACGCTTGATTCTTGGTCAAAGAGGTTTCTCTGACTCTGTGATTAATACTATGTTACAGGCTCGTAAATCTGTATCCAGAGAGATATATTATAGAGTCTGGAAGACTTATATTTCTTGGTGTCTTTCTCATCTTTTTTCTTGGCATTCTTTTAGAATACCGAGAATATTACAGTTTCTTCAGGATGGTTTAGATAAGGGTTTGTCCGCAAGTTCCTTGAAAGGTCAAATCTCTGCTCTTTCTGTTCTTTTTCACAGAAAGATTGCTATTCTTTCTGATATTCTTTGTTTTGTACAAACTTTGGTTCGTATAAAGCCTGTCATTAAGTCAATTTCTCCTCCTTGGAGTTTGAATTTGGTTCTGGGGGCTCTTCAAGCTCCTCCATTTGAACCTATGCATTCATTGGATATTAAATTACTTTCTTGGAAAGTTTTGTTCCTTTTTGCCATCTCTTCTGCCAGAAGAGTTTCTGAATTATCTGCTCTTTCTTGTGAGTCTCCTTTTCTGATTTTTCATCAGGATAAGGCGGTGTTGCGAACTTCTTTTGAATTTTTTACCTAAGTTGTGAATTCCAACAACATTAGTAGAGACTTTGTGGTTCCTTCATTATGTCTTAATCCTAAGAATTCTAAGGAGAAATCGTTGCATTCTTTGGATGTTATTAGAGCTTTGAAATATTATGTTGAAGCTACTAAGTCTTTCCGAAAGACTTCTAGTTTATTTGTTATCTTTTCCGGTTTTAGAAAGGCCAGAAAACTTCTGCCATTTCTTTGGCATCTTGGTTGAAATCTTTAATTCATCTTGCCTATGTTGAGTCGGGTAAGACTCCGCCTCATAGGATTACAGCTCATTCTACTAGGTCAGTTTCTACTTCCTGGGCGTTTAGGAATGAAGCTTCGGTTGATCAGATTTGCAAAGCGGCAACTTGGTCCTCTTTGCATACTTTTACCAAATTCTACCATTTTGTTGTATTTTCTTCTTCTGAAGCAGTTTTTGGTAGAAAAGTACTTCAGGCAGCGGTTTCAGTTTGAATCTTCTGCTTATGTTTTTCATTAAACTTTATTTTGGGTGTGGATTATTTTCAGCAGGAATTGGCTGTCTTTATTTTTATCCCTCCCTCTCTAGTGACTCTTGTGTGGAAAGATCCACATCTTGGGTAGTCATTATCCCATACGTCACTAGCTCATGGACTCTTGCTAATTACATGAAAGAAAACATAATTTATGTAAGAACTTACCTGATAAATTCATTTCTTTCATATTAGCAAGAGTCCATGAGGCCCGCCCTTTTTTGTGGTGGTTATGATTTTTTTGTATAAAGCACAATTATTCCAATTCCTTATTTTATATGCTTTCGCACTTTTTTCTTATCACCCCACTTCTTGGCTATTCGTTAAACTGAATTGTGGGTGTGGTGAGGGGTGTATTTATAGGCATTTTAAGGTTTGGGAAACTTTGCCCCTCCTGGTAGGAATGTATATCCCATACGTCACTAGCTCATGGACTCTTGCTAATATGAAAGAAATGAATTTATCAGGTAAGTTCTTACATAAATTATGTTTTCTAATGTGTGTAAGACACTCTCCCTTTCCTTTCTTTTTCCCCTCCTTCACCTCTGTTTTATATTTGTGGCATAGGTATTGGGTTTTAGCAGCATGTGGGCTTATCACATAATTTAGCAGTGTAATGCTGCTTCCCATATGGTGTCTGTGGTCTAAGGCATAATAAGTCGGTTTACTTAGTCCTACCGGTGTCAACGAGGTGGAGATGGGTATAGCCTGTTCCAGGCACTTCCATTGTTTATAGCTATAGCTCAGCTGTCTCTCGGTGCTAGCCTGAAGGCATTGCTCAGTCTTCCTGCTTCATCTGTGATGGCCTTCTAAAAATGGCGGCTGTTCCCGCTCTCACGGCTGTCCCACAAACCTCCCGACTCAGAGCTATGTCGGGTCATCCAGCTGGTCACACCGTCTTCACAGGCTTGGATTCTGCCCTTTATGCGGTAATAGGTAGGAGTTGTGGCAGGTCCCTCCGTTCAAGTTCACAGAGCACTACACAGATGCGACCATCTTGATGCCCTGTCATCCTCTGGCCCCCCCCCCCCTTTTTGTACTATTTTGAGGTACTTTATTTTAAAGAATGGAATAAACTTGGAAGTTTTATTTAAGAGATGAAACCACTAATAACTTTTCCCCTCTAGTTTAGATTAAAGATCTAAGAATATTATAGCCTTATCATCCAATTGGATATTAAGCTTGCAAATTTTGGTCAACCATCTTTCAATTGTAGCCCAAAACTTGATTAGACGTGGACAGGTTTTAAAAAGGTGCAATAAATTTAGGGTCATGCGTTGACATTAAATAAATACATTATAATGTATTTCTCTTGTTAAGTGTATCCAGTCCACGGATCATCCATTACTTATGGGATATTAACTCCTCCCCAACAGGAAGTGCAAGAGGATTCACCCAGCAGAGCTGCTATATAGCTCCTCCCCTAACTGCCATTACCAGTCATTCTCTTGCACCCAACGAATAGATAGGATGTGTGAGAGGACTGTGGTGATTATACTTAGTTTCATACCTTCAATCAAAAGTTTGTTATTTTAAAATAGCACCGGAGTGTGTTATTCCTTCTCTGGTAGAATTTGAAGAAGAATCTACCTGAGTTTTTCTATGATTTTAGCCGGAGTAGTTAAGATCATATTGCTGTTTCTCGGCCATCTGAGGAGAGGTAAACTTGATTAATCTGCAAAGAGGTATGTAGCAGCTTATTATTTTCTGACAATGGAATTGATGAGAAAATTCTGCCATACCGATATAATGTAAACTCAGCCTTAAATGCAGTAGCAGCAACTGGTATCAGGCTGTCATGTATGTATATTTTACACTTCAGTATTCTGGGGAATGGCACTTCACTGGAATTATACTGTATGCATAAAACTTTAGCCTAATTTGCAGGGACTAGCAACAGGCTTTTTAATAACACTCAATTTATTAATGTTAAACGTTTTTTTGCTGGCATGTAAAATCGTTTAATTTTCTGAGGTACTGGGTGAAAAAATGTTTTGGGCACTATTTTTTTCCACTTGGCAGTCGTTTTATTTAATTTATGACAGTTTACTGATCTCTCTCACTGTTATGTGTGAGGGGGAGGGGCCTTTTTTGGTGCTTTTGCTACGCATCAAAAAATTCAGTCAGAAGTTTATTGTCTTCCCTGCATGATCCGGTTCATCTCTACAGAACTCAGGGGTCTTCAAAACTTGTTTTGAGGGAGGTAATCACTCACAGCAGAGCTGTGAGATTGTAGTTGACTGTGATAAAAAAACGTTTATTTCTGTATTTTTTTTTTTTTTTTTCTGCTATCAGGGTTAGTTATCCTTTGCTAATGGGAGCAATCCTTTGCTAAAATTGTGTTTTTTACAAAGATTTGATGCTATAACTTTTCAGTTTATTAATTTTCAACTGTCATAACTTTTTCTGTGCTTCTTATAGGCACAGTACGTTTTCATATTATAGTAAATTACTTGAAAAGTATTTCCAAGTTGCTAGTTTATTTGCTAGTGTGTTAAACATGTCTGATTCAGAGGAAGATATCTGTGCTATATGTGCTAAAGCCAAAGTGGAGCCCAATAGAAATTTATGTACTAACTGTATTGATGCTACTTTAAATAAAAGTCAATCTGTACAAATTGAACATATTTCACCAAACAACGAGGGGAGAGTTATGCCGACTAACTCGCCTCACGTGTCAGTACCTGCATCTCCCGCTCGGGAGGTGCGTGATATTGTAGCGCCGAGTACATCTGGGCGGCCATTACAAATCACATTACAGGATATGGCTACTGTTATGACTGAAGTTTTGGCTAAATTACCAGAACTAAGAGGTAAGCGTGATCACTCTGGGGTGAGAACAGAGTGCGCTGATAATATTAGGGCCATGTCAGACACTGCGTCACAATTTGCAGAACATGAGGACGGAGAGCTTCATTCTGCGGGTGACGGTTCTGATCCAAACAAACTGGATTCAGATATTTCAAATTTTAAATTTAAGCTGGAAAACCTCCGTGTATTACTAGGGGAGGTGTTAGCGGCTCTGAATGATTGTAACACAGTTGCAATACCAGAGAAAATGTGTAGGTTGGATAAATATTTTGCGGTACCGGCGAGTACTGACGTTTTTCCTATACCTAAGAGACTTACTGAAATTGTTACTAAGGAGTGGGATAGACCCGGTGTGCCGTTCTCACCCCCTCCGATATTTAGAAAGATGTTTCCAATAGACGCCACCACACGGGACTTATGGCAAACGGTCCCTAAGGTGGAGGGAGCAGTTTCTACTTTAGCTAAGCATACCACTATCCCGGTGGAGGATAGCTGTGCCTTTTCAGATCCAATGGATAAAAAGTTAGAGGGTTACCTTAAGAAAATGTTTGTTCAACAAGGTTTTATATTGCAACCTCTTGCATGCATTGCGCCTGTCACGGCTGCAGCAGCATTTTGGTTTGAGTCTCTAGAAGAGACACTTGAATCAGCTCCATTAGATGAGATTACACACAAGCTTAAAGCCCTTAAGTTAGCTAACTCATTTATTTCAGATGCCGTAGTACATTTAACTAAACTTACGGCTAAGAATTCCGGATTCGCCATTCAGGCACGCAGAGCACTGTGGCTAAAATCCTGGTCAGCTGACGTTACTTCTAAATCTAAATTGCTTAATATACCTTTCAAAGGGCAGACCTTATTCGGGCCCGGGTTGAAAGAAATTATCGCTGACATTACAGGAGGTAAAGGCCATGCCCTGCCTCAAGACAGAGCCAAACCTAAGGCTAGACAGTCTAATTTTCGTTCCTTTCGTAATTTCAAAGCAGGAGCAGCATCAACTTCCTCTGCACCAAAACAGGAAGGAGCTGTTGCTCGCTACAGACAAGGCTGGAGACCTAACCAGTCCTGGAACAAGGGCAAGCAGGCCAGGAAACCTGCTGCTGCCCCTAAGACAGCATGAATCGAGGGCCCCCGATCCGGGACCGGATCTAGTGGGGGGCAGACTTTCTCTCTTCGCCCAGGCTTGGGCAAGAGATGTCCAGGATCCCTGGGCGTTAGAGATCATATCTCAGGGATACCTTCTAGACTTCAAATTCTCTCCCCCAAGAGGGAGATTTCATCTGTCAAGGTTGTCAACAAACCAAATAAAGAAAGAGGCGTTTCTACGCTGCGTACAAGATCTTTTATTAATGGGAGTGATCCATCCGGTTCCGCGGTCGGAACAAGGACAAGGGTTTTACTCAAATCTGTTTGTGGTTCCCAAAAAAGAGGGAACTTTCAGGCCAATCTTGGATTTAAAGATCCTAAACAAATTCCTAAGAGTTCCATCGTTCAAAATGGAAACTATTCGGACAATTTTACCCATGATCCAAAAGGGTCAGTACATGACCACAGTGGATTTAAAGGATGCTTACCTTCACATACCGATTCACAAAGATCATTACCGGTATCTAAGGTTTGCCTTTCTAGACAGGCATTACCAGTTTGTAGCTCTTCCATTCGGATTGGCTACGGCTCCGAGAATCTTCACAAAGGTTCTAGGTGCTCTTCTGGCGGTACTAAGACCGCGAGGAATTGCGGTAGCTCCGTACCTAGACGACATTCTGATACAAGCTTCAAGCTTTCAAACTGCCAAGTCTCATACAGAGTTAGTACTGGCATTTCTAAGGTCGCATGGATGGAAGGTGAACGAAAAGAAGAGTTCTCTCTTTCCACTCACAAGAGTTCCCTTCTTGGGGACTCTTATAGATTCTGTAGAAATGAAGATTTACCTGACAGAAGACAGGTTAACAAAGCTTCAAAATGCATGCCGTGTCCTTCATTCCATTCAACACCCGTCAGTAGCTCAATGCATGGAGGTGATCGGCTTAATGGTAGCAGCAATGGACATAGTACCCTTTGCACGTCTACATCTCAGACCGCTGCAATTGTGCATGCTAAGTCAGTGGAATGGGGATTACTCAGACTTGTCCCCTACTCTGAATCTGGATCAAGAGACCAGAAATTCTCTTCTATGGTGGCTTTCTCGGCCACATCTGTCCAGGGGGATGCCATTCAGCAGGCCGGACTGGACAATTGTAACAACAGACGCCAGCCTACTAGGTTGGGGCGCTGTCTGGAATTCTCTGAAGGCTCAGGGACAATGGAATCAGGAGGAGAGTCTCCTACCAATAAACATTCTGGAATTGAGAGCAGTTCTCAATGCCCTTCTGGCTTGGCCCCAGTTAACAACTCGGGGGTTCATCAGGTTTCAGTCGGACAACATCACGACTGTAGCTTACATCAACCATCAGGGAGGGACAAGAAGCTCCCTAGCAATGATGGAAGTATCAAAGATAATTCGCTGGGCAGAGTCTCACTCTTGCCACCTGTCAGCAATCCACATCCCGGGAGTGGAGAACTGGGAGGCGGATTTCTTAAGTCGTCAGACTTTTCATCCGGGGGAGTGGGAACTTCATCCGGAGGTCTTTGCCCAAATACTTCGACGTTGGGGCAAACCAGAGATAGATCTCATGGCGTCTCGACAGAACGCCAAGCTTCCTCGTTACGGGTCCAGATCCAGGGATCCGGGAGCGGTTCTGATAGATGCTTTGACAGCACCTTGGACCTTCGGGATGGCTTATGTGTTTCCACCCTTCCCGATGCTTCCTCGATTGATTGCCAGAATCAAACAGGAGAGAGCATCAGTGATTCTAATAGCGCCTGCATGGCCACGCAGGACTTGGTATGCAGATCTAGTGGACATGTCATCCTGTCCACCTTGGTCGCTACCTCTGAAACAGGACCTTCTGATCCAGGGTCCCTTCAAACATCAAAATCTAATTTCTCTGAAGCTGACTGCTTGGAAATTGAACGCTTGATTTTATCAAAACGTGGTTTTTCTGAGTCAGTTATTGATACCTTAATACAGGCTAGGAAGCCTGTTACCAGAAAGATTTACCATAAGATATGGCGCAAATACTTATATTGGTGCGAATCCAAGAGTTACTCATGGAGTAAGGTTAGGATTCCGAGGATATTGTCTTTTCTACATGAAGGTTTAGAAAAGGGTTTATCCGCTAGTTCCTTAAAGGGACAGATTTCAGCTCTGTCCATTCTTTTACACAAACGTCTGTCAGAAGTTCCGGACGTTCAAGCTTTTTGTCAGGCTTTAGCTAGGATCAAGCCTGTGTTTAAAACTGTTGCTCCACCATGGAGTTTGAACTTAGTTCTTAATGTTTTACAGGGGGTTCCGTTTGAACCCCTTCATTCCATTGATATCAAGTTGTTATCTTGGAAAGTTCTGTTTTTAATGGCGATTTCCTCGGCTCGAAGAGTCTCTGAGTTATCTGCCTTACATTGTGATTCTCCTTATCTGATTTTTCATTCAGACAAGGTAGTTCTGCGTACTAAACCTGGGTTCCTACCTAAGGTGGTCACTAACAGGAATATCAATCAAGAGATTGTGGTTACATCTTTGTGTCCTAATCCTTCTTCGAAAAAGGAACGTCTGCTACACAATCTAGATGTAGTCCGTGCCCTGAAATTTTATCTACAGGCAACTAAGGATTTTCGACAAACGTCTTCCCTGTTTGTCGTTTATTCTGGTCAGAGGAGAGGTCAAAAAGCTTCGGCTACCTCTCTCTCCTTTTGGCTTCGTAGCATAATACGGTTAGCCTATGAGACTGCTGGACAGCAGCCTCCTGAAAGAATTACAGCACATTCTACTAGAGCTGTGGCTTCCACTTGGGCCTTTAAGAATGAGGCTTCTGTTGAACAGATTTGCAAGGCTGCAACTTGGTCTTCTCTTCATACTTTTTCCAAATTTTACAAATTTGACACTTTTGCTTCTTCGGAGGCTGTTTTTGGGAGAAAGGTTCTTCAGGCAGTGGTTCCTTCCGTATAAAGAGCCTGCCTGTCCCTCCCGTCATCTGTGTACTTTAGCTTTGGTATTGGTATCCCATAAGTAATGGATGATCCGTGGACTGGATACACTTAACAAGAGAAAACATAATTTATGCTTACCTGATAAATTTATTATCTTGTAGTGTATCCAGTCCACGGCCCGCCCTGTCACTTTAAGGCAGGTAATTTTTCCATTAAACTACAGTCACCACTGTACCCTATGGTTTTCCTTTCTCTGCATGTTTTCGGTCGAATGACTGGTAATGGCAGTTAGGGGAGGAGCTATATAGCAGCTCTGCTGGGTGAATCCTCTTGCACTTCCTGTTGGGGAGGAGTTAATATCCCATAAGTAATGGATGATCCGTGGACTGGATACACTACAAGAGAAATAAATTTATCAGGTAAGCATAAATTATGTTTTTACCAACTTACGATACAGTATGCTCTGTGCAATGTCTTAATATGCATCTCCCTCAAATCAGCCATGCTTTCCTCACCATATCAATGCTTTTTAAAACCTGCATTTTCTATATTTGTGTTTGTAGTAATTCTGTCCATTCACCACCAATTGTCGCCCTGGTGTACTGATCCGTGTTTATCAATTAGTATTTTATATATGGGTGATATAGAGTGCATACCCTGTTTGTTTGGTAAGTGCTTCCATTTTAGAGATAGCGTCTGAACTATAGGTGAAATTGATGTATTTTTTAAGATGAGTCACATAATGTTTTAGTTGAAGATATGCAAAATAATGATGGTTGGGTAATGAGTAACTATCCTGTAGTTCTCTATATGTAAAAATGTGTCCTTCAGTCCCCCTTTACTACCTGATGTATAGAGTGTAACCTCATTTCCTGCCAGTAAGTAAAAGTTTTAGTGGGAACCCTGTTGGGAACTCTTAGTTTCTAGTGTATGTGTGAGAGAGTCCCATCCAACCACAAAGTGGAATGTACCAAGGTGTGTAGGAGTTGTAGAGAGCCACCTCCTGGACATAATACACTTATAGCACTCTAGGTATAGAAAAAGATGTATTTCACAACATTTTATTCACATAGACAACTTAACAAGAGTTGTTGAAGATGAGGTGCAGTAGCTAAAACTTAGCTTTTAATAAATCATATATAAAATAGAAAAATACACACTTTAAAAACACGCTTAGTTACTTTCAAGGTAAAGTACATATTAATGGTGGAGTGAAAAGCCTGTTGTATTAAGAACATGGAGCTAATTCATAAGTTTACAGCAATAACCCTATATAACTGGTTAAACGAATTGCAGTCGACTCTGATGTGTAGTCTGTAGCAGCACACGTTCCTATTATAGGTAGTGATGCCAGTTTAAGACAGCACTAAGCATTAAACATAAGTACTTAAAATATGAGAATAAGCTTAATATTGATAAAGGAACCAATACTATTATGGATAAATAAAGAATAACCTGGACTGGTATAGTATCAGGTATACTGTGTTACTTTATCAGCAAAGAGACTGACTATAATGTATAGATGCGTCCGTAGCATAAATTTTATTGTATTTCATATACAGGATTTAAGGTATATAATATTTGTGTAGTGCCATTGGAACCATTTTCTGTGCAATTTCTACATAGTGGAATGTGTCAAATTTAATTTTTTTCTCCACTTTTTGGTGTCATACCAATACAAACAAAATAAATAAAAATGAGAATGCCTAAATATTTGAAATTGCAACAATTTTCTGGGAGATGTGGTGTATTATCTGACAGAAATGCAGGGGTGCCAATAATTTTGGCCATGACTGTATTTTATCTATCATTAGTCTATAGTCAAGGTCATAGAGTTATGCCGAAATAATTAAAGTTTTGTTCAACTAATTTAAAGTCGAAGCCTAGGGGTCAATTAATTAAATGTCGGGCAGACAGGATTCCCTGTAGCTTACTCTATCGGCATTTAACATTCCCCTGCACATTTGCGGCCAATCGCCTGCTAGCTTGGGGTGTCAATCATCCCGATCATATCCGATCGGGATGATTGCAGTCCACCTAAAAGGTGGTGGACAAGTTAAAGAGCAGTGGTCTTACAACCACAAGCCGGAAGTAGAAGCCAGGCGTAGAAAGTAGCATCCACTGCTTATTAAATCTACCCCACAGTGTGTCCATGGAGTTTTTAGGGTAAAGCCATAGTAGTTCACTTTTGTCTTAATTGATTAATTGACCAAACTCTGTAACAAGAGATACCAGGTGAGGCAACTCCGTTTTTGGCTGCAAAATTAATAAAATTATATCATCTATGTATAAAGATAGGTGTATAGAAGTGGTAGCGATTTTGATCCCCACTTTCTCCTTTCTAATCCTACAAACCAGTGGCTCTATGGCCAAATCGAAAAGAAGAGGGGGACAGTGGGCATCCCTGCCTAGTGCCACATTGCAATGGAAATCGTGGAGAACGGATCTCATTCACCAACACAGCTGCTTGTGCTGATCTATATATATGATAAATAGCCATGTAGAAAGAGCATCTAAAACCAAATCTAATTAATGTATGGATGAAGTGATCCCATAAAATCTTGCCAAAGGCTTTTTCGGCCATCAGGAGTTTAAGGTTAGTTGTATCCTTGATGTCAGAAGATGTGGTAGTCAAATGTATTGGAAGGTCTACTCAACTGCCTATCAATCTTGGGTTCACTTGGGTTGTTTTCACTCTTGACTTTGTCTAAGCTTTCCATTCTCTACATTGAATTGTTTTGTGGCTGGCACAATTATATACTGTGACCATAGTGTCAAGTTTTATGTATCTTTGTTTTTCGTAATATTAAAGGTCAGTGTATGCACCTATCATGATTGGGATGTGTTTTATTTTCCTTTCCCTTTAAAATACATTGTTGTATTCTTATTGACTCCTGAACTTGGTTTGTTTGTTGAATGCTCCTTTTGCCTGCCTGCAAATTGTTTCCAATTACAGAAATTATTTTGTTTCTTGATTTACCCTGATGATTGCAGGACACCTTCCTATTTTTTTTCTCTTGAGTTTGACCCTTTGGTTTCAACTGATTCAGCTCCTGTTTTAATATGTTATTGGACTGATTGTTAGTGTATAACCCTTAGCCTGGCTTTCTACCCCTCTTCCTTAAAAGGGCATTACATCAATTTTAATTTATCTGCATGTTATAGACACTACTATAAAGAAGAATATGGACAGATAATATAAAAATCCAGTATAAAATCTTTTAAAAACGTACTTAGAAGCTCCCCGATTTAGCACTGTTGATTATATTTGCATGGGACACCCACAAAAGGGGCTGAGAGCAGACCCCCCCCACATATGAAAAGACCCATTATACAAACAAAATGACTATGGAATCTGTATACATCAGTATATATATAAAACTTTGGGGCTTGGTTAGGAGTCTGAAAATCAGCACAATGTTATATAAAAATAAGCAGAACTATACATTTTTACAAAAACACACCCAGATGGACTATATAAATGGATCATCTACAAAACATGTATGCAAAGAAAAATCTAGTCTACAATGTCCCTTTAACGGATCCTCTGTGTGGAGTTAGTTACCATCTGTAGTAGCTTCTTGAGCAAGGTAATTTCTTTCTGGACCGCTACACTATTTACATCAAGGCTGCAGATGGGTACCATTCCTGAGGCTAGCCAAAGTTAAGTGGTAGTCCACATCTAAAATTGTTACATCACACAGCTGTGTTTAACAGAGATCTCAGTTTTGACAGCCCACATAGTCATGAATGGTTAACATGAATACACAATTAAGGATTGTTTAAAAGATTCAGAAAGCTTCTAGCAATCTCATAAAGAAAGGGTCTATGTTGCTGATCAGCAAGACATAAGAGACTTTAAATATAATAAGTAAAATGTAAATTATTTTTGTTTAAAAATATTTCATAATTAAAGGGACAGTCAACACCAGAATTGTTGTTGTTTTAAAAGATAGATAATCCCTTAATTACCAATTCCCCAGTTTTGCATAACCAACACAGTTATAATTATACACGTTTTACCTCTGTAATTATCTTGTATCTAAGCCTCAGCAGACTGCCCCATTTCTTCTGTTAAGTGTGATCAGTCCACGGGTCATCATTACTTCTGGGATATTACTCCTCCCCAACAGGAAGTGCAAGAGGATTCACCCAGCAGAGCTGCATATAGCTCCTCCCCTCTACGTCACTCCCAGTCATTCTCTTGCACCCAACGACTAGATAGGATGTGTGAGAGGACTATGGTGATTATACTTAGTTTTATATCTTCAATCAAAAGTTTGTTATTTTAAAATAGCACCGGAGTGTGTTATTACCTCTCTGGCAGAGTTTGAAGAAGAATCTACCAGAGTTTTGCTATGATTTTAGCCGGAGTAGTTAAGATCATATTGCTGTTCTCGGCCATCTGAGGAGTGAGGTAAACTTCAGATCAGGGGACAGCGGGCAGATGAATCTGCATAGAGGTATGTAGCAGTTTTTATTTTCTGACAATGGAATTGATGAGAAAATCCTGCCATACCGATATAATGTCATGTATGTATACTTTACACTTCAGTATTCTGGGGAATGGTACTTCACTAGAATTACACTGTAAGAAATACATAAAGCTGTTTAATAACTAGAGATTATGTTTAACGTTTTTGCTGGAATGTAAAATCGTTTTCATTTGCTGAGGTACTGTGTGAATAAATGTTTGGGCACTATTTTTCCACTTGGCAGTTGCTTAATCTGTTTTTCTGACAGTTTCTGTTCTCCCTCACTGCTGTGTGTGAGGGGGAGGGGCCGTTTTTTGGCGCTTTTACTATGCATCAAATATTTCAGTCAGCAACTCATTGTATTCCCTGCATGATCCGGTTCATCTCTACAGAGCTCAGGGGTCTTCAAAACTTATTTTGAGGGAGGTAATTTCTCTCAGCAGAGCTGTGAGAATTATAGTTTGACTGAGATAAAAAACGTTTATTCTGTAATTTGTTTCCTGCTTTCAGAATTTGTTATCTTTGCTAATGGGATTAAACCTTTGCTAAAGTTGTGTTGTTTACAAGGATTGAGGCTATAACTGTTTCAATTTATTAATTTTCAACTGTCATAGATCTTCTGTGCTTCTTAAAGGCACAGTACGTTTTAATATTATTCTAATTGAATTGTATTTCCAAGTTGCAAGTTTATTTGCTAGTGTGTTAAACATGTCTGATTCAGAGGATGATACCTGTGTCATTTGTTGCAATGCCAAAGTGGAGCCCAATAGAAATTTATGTACTAACTGTATTGATGCTACTTTAAATAAAAGTCAATCTGTACAAATTGAACAAATTTCACCAAACAACGAGGGGAGAGTTATGCCGACTAACTCGCCTCACGTGTCAGTACCTACATCTCCCGCTCAGAGGGAGGTGCGTGATATTGTAGCGCCGAGTACATCTGGGCGGCCATTACAAATCACATTACAGGATATGGCTACTGTTATGACTGAGGTTTTGGCTAAATTACCAGAACTAAGAGGTAAGCGTGATCACTCTGGGGTGAGAACAGAGTGCGCTGATAATATTAGGGCCATGTCAGACACTGCGTCACAGGTGGCAGAACATGAGGACGGAGAACTTCATTCTGTGGGTGACGGTTCTGATCCAAACAGACTGGATTCAGATATTTCAAATTTTAAATTTAAACTGGAAAACCTCCGTGTATTACTAGGGGAGGTGTTAGCGGCTCTGAATGATTGTAACACAGTTGCAATACCAGAGAAAATGTGTAGGTTGGATAAATATTTTGCGGTACCGACGAGTACTGAGGTTTTTCCTATACCTAAGAGACTTACTGAAATTGTTACTAAGGAGTGGGATAGACCCGGTGTGCCGTTCTCACCCCCTCCGATATTTAGAAAAATGTTTCCAATAGACGCCACCACAAGGGACTTATGGCAAACGGTCCCTAAGGTGGAGGGAGCAGTTTCTACCTTAGCTAAGCGTACCACTATCCCGGTGGAGGATAGCTGTGCTTTTTCAGATCCAATGGATAAAAAGTTAGAGGGTTACCTTAAGAAAATGTTTGTTCAACAAGGTTTTATATTGCAACCCCTTGCATGCATTGCGCCGATCACGGCTGCAGCGGCATTCTGGATTGAGTCTCTGGAAGAGAACATTGGTTCAGCTACTCTGGACGACATTACGGACAGGCTTAGAGTCCTTAAACTAGCTAATTCATTCATTTCGGAGGCCGTAATACATCTTACTAAACTTACGGCGAAGAATTCAGGATTCGCCATTCAGGCACGCAGGGCGCTGTGGCTAAAATCCTGGTCAGCTGATGTTACTTCTAAGTCTAAATTGCTTAATATACCTTTCAAAGGGCAGACCTTATTCGGGCCCGGGTTGAAAGAGATTATCGCTGACATTACAGGAGGTAAAGGCCATGCCCTGCCTCAGGACAAAGCCAAAGCCAAGACTAGACAGTCTAATTTTCGTTCCTTTCGTAATTTCAAAGCAGGAGCAGCATCAACTTCCTCTGCACCAAAACAGGAAGGAGCTGTTGTTCGCTACAGACAAGGCTGGAAACCTAACCAGTCCTGGAACAAGGGCAAGCAGACTAGGAAACCTGCTGCTGCCCCTAAAACAGCATGAATTGAGGGCCCCCGATCCGGGATCGGATCTAGTGGGGGGCAGACTTTCTCTCTTCGCCCAGGCTTGGGCAAGAGATGTTCAGGATCCCTGGGCGCTAGAGATAATATCTCAGGGATACCTTCTGGACTTCAAATACTCTCCTCCAAGAGAGAGATTTCATCTGTCAAGATTGTCAACAATCCAGACAAAGAAAGAGGCGTTTCTACGCTGCGTACAAGAGCTCTTGTTAATGGGAGTAATCCATCCAGTTCCACGATCGGAACAGGGACAGGGGTTTTACTCAAATCTGTTTGTGGTTCCCAAAAAAGAGGGAACTTTCAGACCAATCCTGGACTTAAAGATCCTAAACAAATTCCTAAGAGTTCCATCGTTCAAGATGGAGACTATTCGGACAATTTTACCTATGATCCAAGAGGGTCAATACATGACCACTGTAGATTTAAAAGATGCTTACCTTCACATACCGATTCACAAAGATCATTATCGGTACCTAAGGTTTGCCTTCCTAGACAGGCATTACCAGTTTGTGGCTCTTCCATTCGGATTGGCTACAGCTCCAAGAATCTTCACAAAGGTTCTGGGTGCTCTTCTGGCGGTACTAAGACCGCGGGGAATCTCGGTAGCTCCATACCTAGACGACATTCTGATACAAGCTTCAAGCTTTCAAACTGCCAAGTCTCATACAGAGTTAGTGCTGGCATTTCTAAGGTCACATGGATGGAAGGTGAACGAAAAGAAAAGTTCACTCGTTCCACTCACAAGAGTTCCCTTCCTGGGGACTCTTATAGATTCTGTAGAAATGAAGATTTACCTGACAGAGGACAGGCTAACAAGACTTCAAAGTGCTTGCCGCACCCTTCATTCCATTCAACACCCGTCAGTGGCTCAATGCATGGAGGTAATCGGCTTAATGGTAGCGGCAATGGACATAGTACCCTTTGCACGCTTACACCTCAGACCACTGCAACTGTGCATGCTAAGTCAGTGGAATGGGGATTACTCAGACTTATCCCCTTCTCTGAATCTGGATCAAGAGACCAGAAATTCTCTTCTATGGTGGCTTTCTCGGCCACATCTGTCCAGGGGGATGCCATTCAGCAGACCAGACTGGACAATTGTAACAACAGACGCCAGCCTTCTAGGTTGGGGTGCCGTCTGGAATTCTCTGAAGGCTCAGGGACAATGGAGTCAGGAGGAGAGTCTCCTGCCAATAAACATTCTGGAATTGAGAGCAGTTCTCAATGCCCTCCTGGCTTGGCCCCAGTTGACAACTCGGGGGTTCATCAGGTTTCAGTCGGACAACATCACGACTGTAGCTTACATCAACCATCAGGGAGGGACAAGAAGCTCCCTAGCTATGATGGAAGTATCAAAGATAATTTGCTGGGCAGAGTCTCACTCTTGCCACCTGTCAGCAATCCACATCCCGGGAGTGGAGAACTGGGAGGCGGATTTCTTAAGTCGTCAGACTTTTCATCCGGGGGAGTGGGAACTTCATCCGGAGGTCTTTGCCCAAATACTTCGACGTTGGGGCAAACCAGAGATAGATCTCATGGCGTCTCGACAGAACGCCAAGCTTCCTCGTTACGGGTCCAGATCCAGGGATCCAGGAGCAGTCCTGATAGATGCTCTGACAGCACCTTGGGACTTCAGGATGGCTTACGTGTTTCCACCCTTCCCGTTGCTTCCTCGATTGATTGCCAGAATCAAACAAGAGAGAGCATCAGTGATTCTAATAGCACCTGCGTGGCCACGCAGGACTTGGTATGCAGACCTGGTGGACATGTCATCCTGTCCACCTTGGTCTCTACCTCTGAAACAGGACCTTCTGATACAGGGTCCCTTCAAACATCAAAATCTAACTTCTCTGAAGCTGACTGCTTGGAAATTGAACGCTTGATTTTATCAAGACGTGGATTTTCTGAGTCAGTTATTGATACCTTAATACAGGCTAGGAAACCTGTTACCAGAAAGATTTACCATAAGATATGGCGTAAATACCTATATTGGTGTGAATCCAAAGGTTACTCTTGGAGTAAGGTTAGGATTCCTAGGATATTGTCTTTTCTACAAGAAGGTTTAGAAAAGGGTTTATCTGCTAGTTCATTAAAGGGACAGATCTCAGCTCTGTCCATTCTGTTACACAAACGTCTGTCAGAAGTTCCTGACGTCCAAGCTTTTTGTCAGGCTTTGGCCAGAATTAAGCCTGTGTTTAAAACTGTTGCTCCACCATGGAGTTTAAACCTTGTTCTTAATGTTTTACAGGGCGTTCCGTTTGAACCCCTTCATTCCATTGATATAAAGTTGTTATCTTGGAAAGTTCTATTTTTAATGGCTATTTCCTCGGCTCGAAGAGTCTCTGAATTATCAGCCTTACATTGTGATTCTCCTTATTTGATTTTTCATTCGGATAAGGTAGTCCTGCGTACTAAACCTGGGTTCTTACCTAAGGTAGTTACTAACAGGAATATCAATCAAGAGATTGTTGTTCCTTCTTTATGCCCAAATCCTTCTTCAAAGAAGGAACGTCTACTGCACAACCTGGATGTAGTCCGTGCTCTAAAATTTTACTTACAGGCAACTAAGGAATTTCGACAAACGTCTTCTCTGTTTGTCATTTACTCTGGGCAGAGGAGAGGTCAAAAAGCTTCCGCTACCTCTCTTTCTTTTTGGCTTCGTAGCATAATTCGTTTAGCTTATGAGACTGCTGGACAGCAGCCTCCTGAAAGAATTACAGCTCATTCTACTAGAGCTGTGGCTTCCACTTGGGCCTTCAAGAATGAGGCCTCTGTTGAACAGATTTGCAAGGCTGCAACTTGGTCTTCGCTTCATACTTTTTCCAAATTTTAAAAATTTGACACTTTTGCTTCATCGGAGGCTATTTTTGGGAGAAAGGTTCTTCAGGCAGTGGTTCCTTCTGTATAAAGAGCCTGCCTATCCCTCCCGTCATCCGTGTACTTTTTCTTTGGTATTGGTATCCCAGAAGTAATGATGACCCGTGGACTGATCACACTTAACAGAAGAAAACATAATTTATGCTTACCTGATAAATTCCTTTCTTCTGTAGTGTGATCAGTCCACGGCCCGCCCTGTTTTTAAGGCAGGTAAATATTTTTTAATTTATACTCCAGTCACCACTTCACCCTTGGCTTTTCCTTTCTCGTTGGTCCTTGGTCGAATGACTGGGAGTGACGTAGAGGGGAGGAGCTATATGCAGCTCTGCTGGGTGAATCCTCTTGCACTTCCTGTTGGGGAGGAGTAATATCCCAGAAGTAATGATGACCCGTGGACTGATCACACTACAGAATAAAGGAATTTATCAGGTAAGCATAAATTATGTTATTTCAGTTCTTTTGACAGACTTGCAGTTTCGCCAATCAGCGCTGTCTCCATGGTAAATTCACGTGCATGAGCTCAATGTTATCTATATGAAACACGTGAACTAATGCCCTCTAGTGGTGAAAAACTATCAAAATGCATTTAGATTAGAGGTGGCCTTTAAGGTCTAAGAAATTAGCATATGAACCTCCTAGGTTTAGCTTTCAACTAAGAATACCAAGAGAACAAAGCAAAATTAGTGATAAAAGTAAATTGGAAAGTTGTTTAAAATTACATGCCCTATTTGAATCATGAAAGTTTTTTTTGGACTTGACTGTCCCTTTAAGATGGTGTTCCATTAAAATTAAACCTATTCCATTTTATTTTTGTTATTCAATTTAGCTTTTTTTAACCTTCTTGGTTGGCCCTTTTTCATGAGGCTCAGAATTATGCACGTTAAGCACCCTGTGGCAGCAATGTATAGGAGTAGATCTCTATTCTTGCTGGCTTATGCTGAAATAAATGTGTCTTCCCCTGATGTGGGCAATACTCTTATTATGGTTTCTTCTAAATAGTTTTGCATGTAAGCAACATTTTTGTCCTATCCTTTCTGGCCATGGTTGGATGCTATAAATGAAAGATTCAAACTTATGTTGTCCTACCAAAGGGAAAATGGTATCCTTACTTTGCTTAGTTCCTTACTTTGCTTAGTTCAGTGCATCAGATCTCTTTAAAGATCAAATACAAAATACTTTCTTTCAAGATTAAGACAAAGCAATTTCAAACAACTTTCCAATTTACATCTATTTAAAAATGTTTCATTCTCTTAGTATTCTTTGTTGAAGGAGAAGTAATGCACTATTGGGAGTTAGCTAAACACCTCATCTTAGCCAATGTCAGCAGGCATATATGTGCAGCTACCAATCAGCAGCTCACTCCCAGTAGTGCTTTACTGCACGTTAACCTGCCTAGGTATTATTTCAGCAAAGGATACCTAGGAAATTAAGCAAATTAGATAACAGAACTAAATTGGAAAGTTGGTTTAAAAACCATGCTTTATATGAATCATAAAAGAAAAACATAGGGTTTCATATCCCTTTAATTTATTCTTGGGTGAGTCTTATAGGAAGATTGTCCTTGGTCATATTGATGGGTCCTGGTGTGGTTTAATAGCAATGGGTGACATAGGGGTAATAAGCAGCATGTGCATGGGGGAAGGATTCCTGAACATTAGGCATTTTATGGCAATATCTCAAATGAACTGCAAATATTAAATTGATCATTCTTTATTAAAGGTAATACATTGGAAAAAAATAATATAGCATTTATTTTAGCACCCATGCCCCTTGCTTACCATGTATTAATCCCCCCGCAAAAGGGATAAACACATAGCTAAAGTCTCAGCACACTGCAGCTCCTGAGCAGGAGAATAGCCAGTGAGCTAATACGTAGCAGAATGTACATGTAGCCATCAATGACCTACAATGATCAATGATGTGTTGCAGCGTTTGAACAGGACATTATCTATGGCCTAGTGTCTATTGAGGTGGTAAAGCTTGGAAAGTAGTTATAAAAACATATATCTCCATTAAAGTCTATGGAAAGTTTGTATGTTACCACCAGTTTCCACACTTTACCAACTAAATGGAAACTAGGCCTATGTGTTTTAATTAACCCTGAGGATAAACACAGATATAGCAACTAACAAAGTAGAGCATATTTTTAATTCATTAGAATGTCCTTTTATAATGTGTGTGAAACAAATATTTGAGGTGTTTTAACTATTCCTAGATAAGATTGAAAAAGGTTGTCATTTTTATAGGAAATACTGATACTGTTTAAAATATTTAAGTATAAAGCTGAACCAACATGTTTAATCATTGAATAATTTATTGTGATTTATGGCATTCTAACTAATCTCCTTAACTTCTAGGGAAGAAAAAACTGAAGATCAGGATCTTCAAGGTTTGAAAGACAAACCACCAAAGCTCAGGAAAGTAAAAAAAGATAAAGACGAGGAGGATAAACATGACCAGCCCTATCCATCAGCACATCATTCAGAAAAGCCTGTAGAGACAGAGGAATTTGATATGTCTGAAAGTGCAGAGAAAGACCCTGCTGCACCTGAAGCTTCTGCTTCCCCTAAACAGAGAAGGTCTGTTATCCGAGATAGAGGACCCATGTATGATGATCCTACTCTTCCCGAAGGCTGGACAAGAAAACTCAAGCAAAGAAAATCTGGCCGATCTGCAGGAAAATATGATGTATATTTGATAAAGTAAGTAAATGTTGTAACTAAGGCCTGTTTAATACTGCGTTTTAGATTTATGTGATCATTGATTTGAGGTTGTCTTATTATGTGATCAACAAAATGAGAAACATACACATAGTTTACATATGTTCTTGTATTCACATGACATAGTTATTAAAAATGTTCCAGAAGCCATTTTTTACCCACACCCTTGTAGAACCATATTGGTGACTCAGTTTCTACGTATTTTGAGTTGGATATGTTGAGAGTAATCTGTACTCTAGGTGTAGGATTTATTTTGTACAGATACAGCAAATACTACCCCTTCTTTCAGGGCCTCTGCCCTTGCAAATGGTTCCAGAAGATACCCACTTCTGAGGTAGGCCCTCACCCTAAAAGTGCAATTCTGTATAGTAGACAGGATAGCATTGGGAATGCTCCAGCATGATTGCTATGTGTTCAAGTTTACTGTACCATGTACATTTTCTGGTAGTCCAGTCCTGCTGTGGAATACACTTTGGTAACTAGTTAATATGTTCCTTTGATGGTGGTAATTGTGGGGATAATGGCTTTTATGATTGTTTACCTCTATTTGTGCATTGTCTATATCAGTTTTACTCTATACCATATACCTGTTTTTATTATTGCTCCTAGGATTCAGGGTGCATTCCCCCAAATTATTTTCCTTTTATATAAATAATATCAGTGTGTCAGCTACAGTGTGTACAACAAGTTCCTTTATCAATTTGCTCCTTTCTGACTAAATTTAAATAGACAGTAAAATAAAAATTAAACTATAATGATAAAATTAAACTTTTAGGATAGAGCATGCAATTTTAAACAACTTTACATTTTATTTATTTTACCAAATTTGGTTTATTCAATTGGTATCCTTTGTTGAAGAGAATACGTAGGTAAGCTCTGGAGCAGCAATGCACTGCTGGGAGCTTGTTGAGGATTGGTAGCTGCACATGTATGCTTTGTCATTGGCACACCAAGGGCCAGATTAAAAGTGGAGCACTAAATATTGCTTTCAATAAAGCGATATATTTGCACTTCACTATGTAATACCAGCACACGCTAATGTGTGCTGGTATTACAAGTTAACAGCAATGCGAATGTGAACGCTGCAGTTGTGCATGCTCAGACATTGGAATAAGGATTGTCTCAATTGTTTCAGAGAATCTGGTTCAGTCAGAGGTCTCTTCCCGTGTGGTTTTATCTGGATAATCGGTCTCAGGACTCTTGCTTCGGAGTCCTTCCTGGGCACTTGGATCCGCAGCACTATCCAGTTTTTTCGGGTTCCAGTCGGTAATATAGCCTCTGTGGTTTACATCTTCCCCCATGGAGGATTTCTGAGTTTCCCTAGTCTAGGGAGTGTTTCTGACAAGGTTACTGTCTATCTGTCTCCCTCATTTCTGGGGGAAGCGGATTCTGAGCATCCAGAATTAGTTCTGATGGGGTCTCGTCAAGTCACCAAGTTCCCAAGTATGGGTCGAGGTCTAGAGATTCTCAAGCCTTTCTAATAGATGCTCTGGCAGTACCTTTGAATTTCAGGATGTCATATCCTCTTCTCTGTTTGTTCTCCTTTCCGTGAATCATCGTTTGGATCAGTGGCTTGGAGCTTTGGATTTCTCCTATCTTCTGCGTGGCCTCACAGTATCTGGTCGGCGAACCAAATATCTTTTTTCTGTTAAGCTTCTCCAGTGGCTCAGAGGGCGCAAACCCCACAGAGCAGATCTAGGAGATCCAGGATCAATTCCGGGTATGACAGAAATTCAATTTTAACAGCTGACTGCCTGGAGATTGAGAGCTTGGTTTAGCTCAATGACTCAAGCTCATAAGCTTATCTCTGAAGGATTTCTATAAGATATGACAGGCTCCAAGGAGCTTATTTTTTCTACAGGTACACCTTGAGAAGGGGTTATCTGTTAGTACCCGCATGGGTCAGATTGCAGACATTTTAATTCGGTTGCTCCAGCGTCTGGCGGACGTGTTGGATTTTCAATCCTTTTATCAGGTCCTGGTTCGATTCAGAACTGTGTTTAGTTTAGTTACTCCCTTGGAGCCTTATCCTTGTTCTCAAAGCTTTTCTTCAAGGCTCTGTGTGAACCTATGCATTCCATAGATATTATATTATCTTGGAATGTTTTGTTTCTTCTGCTATTCTTCTGCTCGGAGGGTTTCCGAATGCTCAGCTTGGAAGTGTTTCTTACCTTATCTCGTATGTCGGACAGATAAGGCAGTTCTTTGTACCAGGTTTTGGTTTTCTTCATAAGGTTGATTCGGACAGATATGTTAATCAAGAACTTGTGGTTCTTTCTCTCTGTACTAATCCTTCTTCTCATAAAAACGTCTGTTACACAACTTAGATGTTGTGCGGACCATTATATTTTATCTACAGGTTGGACTTTGTCAGTATTCCTGAATAGTTATAATGGCTAGAAAGCTTCTGCCACTTCTCTTTTGCTCTGGTTGAGAAGTGTTCTTCGTAGGGCTTCTGAAACGATTGGACAGCTCTCTCCGCTAGGGCATTTTTTTCTTCTTCTTGGCCTCTGTGGAGCAGATTTGTAAGGCGACGACTTTGCATTTTTGCTCACTTTATTCTTAATTCTATAGCTTATTTTGCCTCAGTGTAGGTTTCTTTTGGGAGAATGGGTCTTCAAGCTGTTGCCTTCTGTTTAGCTTACCTGTCTTGTCCCTCCTGTATCATCTGTGTCCTCTAGCTTGGGTATTGATTCCCAACAGTAATCGATGATGATCCGTGGAATCACTGTGTCATTAGAAAGAAAACAAAATTTATGTTTACCTGATAAATTTCTTTCTTTCTTGACACGGTCCTCCCTGTTTTCTCTTGTAAGGTGTATCCAGTCCACGGATCATCCATTACTTGTGGGATATTCTCATTCCCAACAGGAAGTTGCAAGAGGACACCCACAGCAGAGCTGTTATATAGCTCCTCCCCTAACTGCCATATCCAGTCATTCTCTTGCAACTCTCAACACGCATGGAGGTAGTAAGAGAGAGTGGTGAAAAATAGTTAGTTTATTTTCTTCAATCAAAAGTTTGTTATTTTTAAATGGTACCGGAGTTGTACTGTTTTATCTCAGGCAGAAATAGAAGAAGATTCTGCCTGAGTTTTTCTATGATCTTAGCAGGTTGTAACTAAGATCCATTGCTGTTCTCACATATGTCTGAGGAGAGAGGTAACTTCAGCGGGAGAATGGCGTGCAGTTTACTATGCTATGAGGTATGTGCAGTTATAATTTTTTCTAGGATTGGAAATGCTAGAAAATGCTGCTGATATCGGATTAATGTAAATTAAGCCTGAATACAGTGATTTAATAACGACTGGTATCATGCTTACTCTCAGGGGTAATACCCTTATAAAAATGCAATATAAAACAATTGCTGGCATGTTTAATCGTTTTTATATATGCTTTGGTGATAAAACGTTATTGGGGCCTAGTTTTTTCCACATGGCTGGCTTTATTTTTGCCTAGAAACAGTTTCCTGAGGCTTTCCACTGTTGTAGTATGAGTGGGAGGGGCCTATTTTAGCGCTTTTTTTGCGCAGTTAAAATTACAGACTGAGACATCCAGTTTTCCTCAGATGTCTCCTGAATGTTGCAGGACATATCCAAAGGGCCTAAAGTCGTTTATTGGGGAAGGTAGGGCCACAGCAGAGCTGTGGCAGTTGATTGTGACTGTTAAAAAACGTCTATGTCGTTTTTTTGATCCGTTTTTTTTTTAACTAAGGGGTTAATCATCCATTTGCAAGTGGGTGCAATGCTCTGTTAGCTTATTACATACACTGTAAAAATTTCGTTTGATTTACTGCCTTTTTTCACTGTTTTTCAAATTTTGACATAATTTGTTTCTCTTAAAGGCACAGTACGTTTTTTATATTTGCTTGTTAACTTTATTTAAAGTGTTTTCCAAGCTTGCTAGTCTCATTGCTAGTCTGTACAAACATGTCTGACATAGAGGAAACTCCTTGTTCATTATGTTTAAAAGCCATGGTGGAACCCCCTCTTAGAATGTGTACCAAATGTACTGATTTCACTTTAAGCAATAAAGATCATATTCTGTCTTTAAAAAATTTATCACCAGAGGAATCTGACGAGGGGGAAGTTATGCCGACTAACTCTCCCCATGTGTCAGACCCTTTGACTCACGCTCAAGGGACTCACGCTCAAATGGCGCCAAGTACATCAAGGGCGCCCATAGCGATTACTTTACAAGACATGGCGGCAGTCATGGATAATACACTGTCAGCGGTATTAGCCAGACTGCCTGAATTTAGAGGTAAGCGAGATAGCTCTGGGGTTAGACGAAATGCAGAGCATACTGACGCTTTAAGAACCATGTCTGATACTGCCTCACAATATGCAGAAGCTGAGGAAGGAGAGCTTCAGTCTGTGGGTGATATTTCTGACTCAGGAAAGATACCTGATTCTGATATTTCTACATTTAAATTTAAGCTTGAACACCTCTGCGTATTGCTCAGGGAGGTTTTAGCTGCTCTGAATGACTGTGACACAATTGCAGTGCCAGAGAAATTGTGTAGACTGGATAAATACTATGCAGTGCCGGTGTGTACTGATGTTTTTCCAATACCTAAAAGGTTTACAGAAATTATTACTAAGGAATGGGATAGACCAGGTGTGCCGTTCTCTCCCCCTCCTATTTTTAGAAAAATGTTTCCTATAGACACCACCACACGGGACTTATGGCAGACAGTCCCTAAGGTGGAGGGAGCAGTTTCTACTCTGGCAAAGCGTACTACTATCCCTGTCGAGGACATTTGTGCTTTTTCAGATCCAATGGATAAAAAATTAGAAGGTTACCTTAAGAAAATGTTTATTCAACAAGGTTTTATCTTACAGCCCCTTGCATGCATTGCTCCTGTCACTGCTGCTGCGGCGTTCTGGTTTGAGTCTCTGGAAGAGGCTTTACAGGTAGCGACTCCATTGGATGACATACTTGGCAAACTTAGAGCACTTAAGCTAGCCAATTCTTTTGTTTCTGATGCCATTGTTCATTTGACTAAACTAACGGCTAAGAATTCTGGTTTTGCTATACAGGCGCGCAGAGCGCTATGGCTTAAATCATGGTCAGCTGACGTGACTTCAAAATCTAAGCTGCTTAACATTCCCTTCAAGGGGCAGACCCTATTCGGGTCTGGTTTGAAGGAGATTATTGCTGATATCACTGGAGGAAAAGGTCATGCCCTTCCTCAGGACAGGTCCAAATCAAGGGCCAAACAGTCTAATTTTCGTGCCTTTCGAAACTTTAAGGCAGGTGCGGCATCAACTTCCTCTAATGCAAAACAAGAGGGAACTTTTGCTCAGTCCAAGACGGTCTGGAGGCCAAACCAGACCTGGAACAAAGGTAAGCAAGTCAAAAAGCCTGCTGCTGCCTCTAAGACAGCATGAAGAAACGGCCCCCTATCCGGTAACGGATCTAGTAGGGGGCAGACTTTCTCTCTTCGCCCAGGCGTGGTCAAGAGATGTTCAGGATCCCTGGGCGTTGGAAATTATATCCCAGGGATATCTTCTGGACTTCAAAGCTTCTCCCCCAAAAGGGAGATTTCACCTTTCACAATTATCTGCAAACCAGATAAAGAGAGAGGCGTTCTTACACTGTGTACGAGACCTCCTAGTTATGGGAGTGATCCATCCAGTCCCAAAGGAGGAACAGGGACAGGGTTTTTACTCAAATCTGTTTGTGGTTCCCAAAAAAGAGGGAACCTTCAGACCAATTTTGGATCTAAAGATCTTAAACAAATTCCTCAGAGTTCCATCATTCAAGATGGAAACTATTCGTACCATCCTACCTATGATCCAGGAGGGTCAATATATGACTACAGTGGATCTAAAGGATGCTTATCTTCACATTCTGATACACAAAGATCATCATCGGTTTCTCAGGTTGGCCTTTCTAGACAGGCATTACCAGTTTGTAGCTCTTCCCTTTGGATTAGCTACAGCCCCAAGAATCTTTACGAAGGTTCTAGGGTCGCTTCTGGCGGTCCAAAGGCCGCGGGGCATAGCAGTGGCCCCTTATTTAGACGACATCCTGATACAGGCGTCAAACTTCCAAATTGCCAAGTCTCATACAGACTTAGTACTGGCATTTCTGAGGTTGCATGGGTGGAAAGTGAACGAAGAAAAGAGTTCTCTATCCCCACTCACATGAGTTTCCTTCCTAGGGACTCTGATAGATTCTGTAGAAATGAAAATTTACCGGACGGAGTCCAGGTTATCAAAGCTTCTAAATTCCTGCCGGGTTCTTCATTCCATTCCGCGCCCTTCGGTGGCTCAGTGCATGGAAGTTATCGGCTTAATGGTAGCGGCAATGGACATAGTGCCGTTTGCACGCTTACATCTCAGACCGCTGCAACTATGCATGCTCAGTCAGTGGAACGGGGATTACACAGATTTGTCCCCTCTACTAAATCTGCATCAAGAGACCCGGTATTCTCTTCTCTGGTGGCTATCTCGGGTCCATCTGTCCAAAGGTATGACCTTTCGCAGGCCAGATTGGACAATTGTAACAACAGATGCCAGCCTTCTAGGTTGGGGTGCAGTCTGGAACTCCCTGAAGGCTCAGGGATCGTGGACTCAGGAGGAGACACTCCTTCCAATAAATATTCTGGAACTGAGAGCGATATTCAATGCTCTTCAGGCTTGGCCTCAGTTAGCAACTCTGAGGTACATCAGATTTCAGTCGGACAACATCACGACTGTGGCTTACATCAACCATCAAGGGGGAACAAGAAGTTCCCTGGCGATGTTAGAAGTTTCAAAAATAATTTGCTGGGCAGAGATTCACTCTTGCCACCTATCAGCTATCCATATCCCAGGTGTAGAGTACTGGGAGGCGGATTTTCTAAGTCGTCAGACTTTTCATCTGGGGGAGTGGGAACTCCATCCGGAGGTGTTTGCACAATTGATTAATCGTTGGGGCAAACCAGAACTGGATCTCATGGTGTCGCGCCAGAACGCCAAGCTTCCTTGTTACGGATCCAGGTCCAGGGATCCCAAGGCGACGCTGATAGATGTTCTAGCAGCGCCTTGGTCTTTCAACCTGGCTTATGTGTTTCCACCGTTTCCTCTGCTCCCTCGACTGATTGCCAAGGTCAAGCAGGAGAGAGCATCAGTGATTTTTATAGCGCCTGCGTGGCCACACAGGACCTGGTATGCAGATCTAGTGGAGATGTCATCCTTTCCACCATGGACTCTGCCTCTGAGACAGGACCTTCTACTTCAGGGTCCTTTCCACCATCCAAATCTAATTTCTCTGAGACTGACTGCATGGAGATTGAACGCTTGATTTTATCAAAGCGTGGCTTCTCAGAGTCAGTCATTGATACCTTAATACAGGCACGAAAGCCTGTCACCAGGAAAATTTATCATAAGATATCGCGTAAATATCTTTATTGGTGTGAATCCAAAGGTTACTCATGGAGTAAAGTCAGGATTCCCAGGATATTATCCTTTCTCCAAGAAGGTTTGGAAAAAGGATTGTAAGCTAGTTCCTTAAAGGGACAGATTTCTGCTCTGTCTATTCTTTTGCACAAGCGTCTGGCAGATGTTCCAGACGTTCAGGCATTTTGTCAGGCTTTAGTTAGAATCAAGCCTGTGTTTAAACCTGTTGCTCCGCCATGGAGCTTAAATTTGGTTCTTAAGGTTCTTCAAGGAGTTCCGTTTGAACCTCTTCATTCCATAGATATCAAACTTTTATCTTGGAAAGTTCTTTTTTGGTAGCTATTTCCTCGGCTCGCAGAGTCTCCGAGTTATCTGCCTTACAATGTGATTCTCCTTATCTGATTTTCCATTCGGATAAGGTAGTCCTACGTACCAAACCTGGGTTTTTACCTAAGGTGGTATCTAACAAGAATATCAATCAAGAGATTGTTGTTCCATCCTTGTGTCCTAATCCTTCTTCAAAGAAGGAACGTCTATTACACAATCTGGACGTGGTTCGTGCTTTAAAGTTTTACTTACAAGCTACTAAAGATTTTCGACAAACATCTGCCCTGTTTGTCGTTTACTCTGGACAGAGGAGATGTCAAAAAGCTTCGACAACCTCTCTCTCCTTTTGGCTTCGGAGCATAATACGCTTAGCCTATGAGACTGCTGGACAGCAGCCCCCTGAAAGGATTACAGCTCATTCTACTAGAGCTGTGGCTTCCTCCTGGGCCTTTAAAAATGAGGCCTCTGTTGAACAGATTTGCAAGGCTGCGACTTGGTCTTCGCTTCACACCTTTTCAAAATTTTACAAATCTGACACTTTTGCTTCTTCGGAGGCTGTTTTTGGGAGAAAGGTTCTACAGGCAGTGGTTCCTTCCGTTTAAGTTCCTGCCTTGTCCCTCCCATCATCCGTGTACTTTAGCTTTGGTATTGGTATCCCACAAGTAATGGATGATCCGTGGACTGGATACACTTAACAAGAGAAAACATAATTTATGCTTACCTGATAAATTTATTTCTCTTGTAGTGTATCCAGTCCACGGCCCGCCCTGTCCTTTTAAGGCAGGTTTAAATTTTAATTAAACTACAGTCACCACTGCACCCTATGGTTTCTCCTTTCTCGTCTTGTTTCGGTCGAATGACTGGATATGGCAGTGAGGGGAGGAGCTATATAGCAGCTCTACTGTGGGTGATCCTCTTGCAACTTCCTGTTGGGAAGGAGAATATCCCACAAGTAATGGATGATCCGTGGACTGGATACACTACAAGAGAAATAAATTTATCAGGTAAGCATAAATTATGTTTTTTATGGTTTCGCTCCTTTCTTATCACCCCACTTCTTGGCTATTCGTTAAACTGAATTGTGGGTGTGGTGAGGGGTGTATTTATAGGCATTTTGAGGTTTGGGAAACTTTGCCCCTCCTGGTAGGAATGTATATCCCATAAGTCACTAGCTCATGGACTCTTGCTAATATGAAAAAAAATGAATTTATCAGGTAAGTTCTTACATAAATTATGTTTTTTCATGTCTATCTCTCTTCTGGTGGCATCTGCTGCTGGGACGGGACGCTCCTTGGAGTCTGGTAATTTCTGGTCGGGAGCTGTCGTCGAGATTCTCGGCGCTACTTGGTGGGTTAAATCCTAAAATAGCTTAGGGTCAGCTTTGCTGCCTGGAGGCTAGTCATTGCGAGTTCTTGTTTCAGGTGGCTCGGTGTTCTCTTGGAGAGATCGTTGTTGGCTGCTGGGATAGTTATCCTGTCTCTGCTGTCTATGCTTGTCTTGCCTGACAGTTTTCGACTTGACTATGCTGCAACAGGGAACTTGCGGTTTTCTGGAGCACCTTATGTGGTATGGTGCTGTGTCAGGGATATGAGGGTGGCCCTTGGTTCATCTTCCTGACGTTTTTATCCTGAGAATGGCCTTTCTTTCTGGTCCTTGTCCTTCTATGGAGTTTGCCTCCCTGGGCGATGGTAATGTGGCAACCTTGGGTTGTTCAAAGTTTGTTTTGAGCCCATGTTGGTTGGTCCTTTGGATGTCTTTTGGGGTTCTCTATTCTCCCTCTCGGGGGTAGATGGAGGTTCTTGACCTTTAGTTTTGGGGTACTTTTGTGGGAGTCAGGAGCCGCAGGGCTGTCTCCTTGGAGGCATTGTGCTCAGCAGACTCTGGGTCTGAGTGGTCTCTAGCATGGCTTTGCAGATTATGTAACTGATGTGCAGTTACCTAGGCTTCCGGTCTTTTTCCATTGTCGTTTATAATTTTTTATAGGGAGTCGGGTTATTTCAGGCTGTGGTGCCTTGTAAAGTGCCGCCTTTTTATACCCTCCCTTTGTTTGCATTCAGTGTCCTCTAGCTTGGGTATTGTTTTCCCAAAAGTAAGGAATGCAGCTGTGGCCCCCTACCGTAAAGGAAGAAAAACATAAATTATGCTTACTTGATTATTTTCTTTTATTCTGACGGGAAGAGTCCACAGCTCCCGCCCGCGTTTTGTCTATGAGGCTGCAGTACATTTTTGTTCTTCTGGCACCTTTTTCACCCTGATATTTTTCCTACTGTTCCATGTTCCCTTGGCAGAATGACTGGGGGATGAGGGAAGTGGGGGAGGTATTTGAAGCCTTTGGCTGGGGTTTCTTTGCCTCCTCCTGGTGGCCAGGTTCAAAATTCCCAAAAGTAATGAATACAGCTGTGGACTCTTCCCGTCAGAAGAAAAGAAAATTATCAGGTAAGCATAATTTATGTTTTTGATACACTTTTAAAATCACTTCTATTTTCAAATGTGCTTTGTTTTCTTGGTAGCCTTTGTTGGAAAGGAATACGCACATATCCTAAACTAGTAGGAGCTAGCTGGTTATTGGTGTCTGCATACATTTGCCTCTTGTGATTGGCTAACTAGATGTGTTCAGCTATCTACCAGTAGTGTAATGATGTTCCTTCAGCAAAGGATAAAAAGAGAATGAAGAACATTTGTTAATAAAAGTAAATTTGAAAGTTGTTAAAAAATTGTATGTTCTATTCGAATTATGTAATAAAAATGTGGGGGTTCCTGTCCCTTTAAGATGGCTAATTTCATTTGTCATGCAGTCTTTGCCATAATCAAAATTAATGTCAAGAATATGTCCATTGTGGTTTTATTATGAGAATTTTATGGCTTAAATCTTGGTCAGCTGATACGGTTTCAAAGAATAGGCTATTATCAGTCCCTTTTGAATGAAAGATGTTTTTTGGATCGGAAATGGATTTGATTATAAAAACTGTCACTGGGAGAAAAGGGGCTAAAATGTCTAAGGTGGAAACTTGTTTCCATCTGGAACAGCAGATAGAGCTCAGTTCTCCAGTCAAACTATTTTTCTCATGGTGGAGGGAAAATCACTATTTGACCCTTGGAGCTTATTTTCTTTGGCCTATCTGGATGCAAGTTTGATGAGTTGGGGTGCTGTTTGGGAGTTCTTGAGGGCACAGGGAGTATGGTCCCCTCAGCAGGCGAGGTTACCTATCAACATCCTAGAACTTTGTGCTTTTCTTCTGTCCCTTCAATCTTGGCCCCTTCTCAAACAGGAAAAATTAATTTGATTCAAGTTAGGCAAACGTCACTGCCGTTGCGTACGTTAATTTGTCAGGGAGGAACTGAAATTCCCTTAGCTATGCGAGAGGTATCTCTCATTCTGTCCTTGGCAGAGGAAAACCTATGCACCCTATCAGCCATTCACATTCCCGACATGAACAATTGGTAAGCAAATTACCTAAGTCGTTAGTCTGTCTGTCTAGGGGAATGGTCTCTTCATCAGGATCAGTTCGATCGATTAGTCCTGAAGTCTATCAAAAATAGATCTAATGGCCTCCATATTTCCAGTTTATTGCTCCAGGTCAAGAGATTCAAGAGCTCACATGATAGATGCTCTAGTCTGTCCTTGAAACTTTCATCTGAGCCTTAAAATGTTATCTTCAGGCTACTAAAAACTTTAGACAGGCTTCTAGCTTATTTGTCCACTTTTCAGGTCCCAGAAAGGGTCAAAAGGCTAACGTGGTGGCCTTGGCATCATGGCTGAAGCAGACTATTTCTAAGGCTTACTTGGTTGCAGAAAAACTGCCTCCAAAAAGAGTAACTTCTCATTCTACTATATCTGTATCTACTACTTGGGCCTTAAAAAATGACACCTTGGCACAAATTTGTAAGGCAGCAACTTGGTCCTCTCTCCTTACCTTTCCTGAATTTTACCATTTTGATATTCATGCTTCTTCTGAAGCTGCTTTTGGCAGGAAAGTCCTTCAGGCCGCATTGTCCTGCAAATAGGAACTACCATCATTTTGTCCCACTTGTCCTTAACATGGACTCTCAGCTTGGGTATTGTATCCCACATGCTATAGACACCTATTATGGACTTTCATCATCTTACGAAGGAAAACAGTTTTTTCTTCTTAAAAGGGAAGAGTCCACAGCTGCATTCATTACTTTTGGGAAATACAGAACCTGGCCACCAGGAGGAGGCAAAGACACCCCAGCCAAAAGCTTAAATACCTCCCCCACTTCCCCCAGCCATTCTTCGCCTTTCGTCACAGGAGGTTGGCAGAGGTGTCAGAAGTTTGAGATAGTCTCTCATGGAGGGTAGTACTCTTCGCAATGGGACTGGAGTTTTAAGTAATTCTGTCAGCCTCTCAGTGAGAGCATGGATGAAAGTTAGAGTCCGGAAATGCAGGGAGAGTTTTCCTGCAAACCCATCCCGACTCATATTAACAGCTCCATGGTAATCAGCGTTGACGAGTTTCGCTGCCTACCTTTCTTCACTCAAGTCCATGTCAGAAACGAGGCTACTATTTGTCACACTTGAAGGGCCGTGTTCCTGTTCCACAGCGTAGATTCTGGTAAGAGCTTTTCATTTTATTTCGATATGTGAATGTAATGTTAACGAAACAAGGTAGGGTCTCAGTGGGACTCCTTTTATCTTAATAAGGAATCATGTGTTAATATCTCCTGAGGGGGGTTATTGAACAGGGGGGACTTTTAATCATGTTTGTTATATGGTTCTATCTGCAAATGTGTAGCTATATTTAGGCTCACAGCCTTTACGGAACATAACGGCCTTCTTTTAATGACGCAATCTTTCCAGATTGCGCGCCCTTTTCTCTTGCAAGGTGTATCCAGTCCACGGATTCATCCTTTACTTGTGGGATATTCTCATTCCCTACAGGAAGTGGCAAAGAGAGCACACAGCAAAGCTGTCCATATAGCTCCCCCTCTAGCTCCACCCCCAGTCATTCTCTTTGCCGGCTCTAAGCACTAGGGTCTCTCTACGGGAGGGTAAAGTGAATGTGGTGTTAGAATTTTTAACCGGGTGTTGGCTTTAGGCTGCTCCGGTTTGGGCATTAAGGGGTTAATCGTTTTGAAACTTGTGGTGCAATCTTATTAAGGCTTTAGGTACATACTGTGAAAATTTCAGGAGAATTGCTGCATTTTTCACTGTTTTGTAAAATTCTGTGCTCTTTTTATTTCTTAAAGGCACAGTAACGTTTTTTTCAAATTGTGTTTTTTATTTGATTAAAGTGATTTCCAAGCCTGCTTATATATATTACTAGTCTATTAAACATGTCTGACACTAAGGAAAATCCTTGTTCAATGTGTTTAGAAGCCATGGTGGAACCCCCTCTCAGAATGTGTCCCACTTGTACTGATATGTCTATACACTTTAAATATCATATTGTTGCACTTAAGAATGTGGCCCAAGATGATTCTCAGACTGAAGGTAACGAGGGTAGCCCGTCTGCCTCTCCCCAAGTGTCACAACCAGTTACGCCTGCGCAAGCGACGCCTAGTACCTCTAGTGCGTCTAACACTTTTACATTACAAGACTTAGCGGCAGTCATGGATAATTCTCTTACAGCCTTCTTATCTAAACTGCCCGTGTTACCTGCAAAGCGTGATAGCTCTGTTTTAAGAACAGATTATGAGCATTCTGACGCTTTGGTAGCTGTATCCGATATACCCTCACAACAGTCTGAAGTGGGAGCGAGAGATTTGATGTCTGAGGGAGAAGTCTCTGATTCAGGAAGGGTCCCTCCTTAGACAGATTCAGATACATTGGCTTTTAAATTTAAACTAGAACACCTCCGCATTTTGCTTAGGGAGGTATTAGCTACTATGGATGACTGCGACCCTTTGGTGATCCCAGAGAAATTGTGTAAAATGGACAAGTACCTAGAGGTCCCGGTTTACACGGATACGTTTCCGGTCCCTGAGAGGATTGCGGATATCTTTACTAGGGAGTGGGATAGACCAGGTGTTCCCTTTGCTCCCTCTCCTGTTTTTAAGAAAATATTCCCCATACCTGAACCTGTGCTGGACTTGTGGCAGACGGTCCCTAAGGTGGAGGGGGCTATTTCTACACTTGCTAAACGCACAACCATACCAATTGAAGACAGTTGTGCTTTTAAAGACCCTATGGATAAGAAGTTAGAGGGTTTACTTAAGAAAATTTTTGTTCAACAAGGTTTTCTTCTCCAACCTATTGCCTACATTAATCCTGTAACTACTGCAGCTGCTTTCTGGTTTGAGGCGCTGGAAGACTCACTCCAGACGGAGACCTCATATGAGGAAATTATGGATAGAATTAAGGCTCTAAAGCTAGCTAATTCTTTTATCACTGACGCCGCTTTTCAAATAGCTAAGTTAGCGGCGAAAAATTCAGGTTTCGCCATTTTGGCGCGCAGGGCGCTATGGCTAAAGTCCTGGTCGGCCGATGTGTCGTCTAAATCCAAGCTTTTGAACATTCCTTTCAAAGGAAAGACCCTCTTCGGGCCTGAATTGAAAGAGATTATTTCCAATATCACCGGGGGAAAAGGCCATGCTCTCCCTCAGGACAAGCCCTTTAAGACAAAGAACAAAGCTAATTTTCGTTCCTTTCCCAATTTCAGGAACGGCCCCACTTCATCCTCTCCGGCTGCAAAGCAAGAGGGTAACGCTTCACAGCCCAAGGCAACCTGGAAACCTTACCAGGGCTGGAATAAGGGTAAACAGGCCAAAAAGCCTGCAGCTGCCACCAAGACAGCATGAAGGGGTAGCCCCCGATCCGGGACCGGATCTAGTAGGGGGCAGACTCTCTCTCTCTTCGCGCAGGCCTGGGCAAGAGATGTACACGATCCTTGGGCTTTAGAGATTGTAGCCCAGGGATACCTTCTAGAATTCAAGGACTCTCCTCCAAGGGGAAGGTTACACATTTCTCGTCTGTCTACAGATCAGACAAAGAAAGAGGCATTTTTACGCTGTGTAGAAGATCTACTTACAATGGGAGTAATCCACCCAGTTCCAATTGCAGAACAAGGACTGGGGTTTTACTCAAACCTGTTTGTGGTTCCCAAAAAAGAAGGAACTTTCAGACCAATCCTGGATCTCAAAATTCTAAACAAATTCCTCAGAGTCCCATCATTCAAGATGTAGACCATTCGGACAATCTTACCAATGATCCAGGAGGGTCAATATATGACTATCGTGGATCTAAAGGATGCGTATCTGCACATTCCTATCCACAAAGATCATCACCAGTTTCTCAGGTTCGCTTTTCTGGACAAGCTTTATCAGTTTGTGGCTCTTCCTTTCGGGTTGGCCACTGCTCCCAGAATTTTCACAAAGGTGCTAGGGTCCCTCCTGGCGGTTCTAAGACTGCGGGGCATAGCAGTGGCGCCTTACTTAGACGACATCTTAATTCAGGCGTCGACTTTCCAAAGAACCAAGTCTCACACGGAGATCGTATTGGCCTTTCTGAGGTCTCACGGGTGGAAGGTGAACGTAAAAAAGAGTTCTCTCTCCCCCCTCACACGAGTTCCATTCCTAGGAACCCTGATAGACTCGGTAGAAATGAAAATATTTCTGACGGAGGTCAGAAAGTTAAAACTGTTAACTACTTGCTGAGCTCTTCATTCCATTCCTCGGCCATCTGTAGCTCAGTGCATGGAGACAATCGGACTAATGGTAGCGGCAATGGACATAGTCCCTTTTGCTCGGATACACCTCAGACCACTGCAACTATGCATGCTCAAACAGTGGAATGGGGATTATGCAGATTTGTCTCCTCAAATTCAGTTGGACCAGGAGACCAGAGATTCTCTTCTCTGGTGGTTGTCTCAGGATCACCTGTCTCAGGGAATATGTTTCCGCAGACCAGAGTGGATCATTGTAACGACCGACGCCAGTCTGTTAGGCTGGGGTGCGGTCTGGGACTCCCTGAAAGCTCAGGGCTTATGGTCTCGGGAAGAAGCTCTTCTCCCGATAAACATTCTGGAACTGAGGGCGATATTCAACGCTCTTCAGGCATGGCCTCAACTAGCTGCGGCCAAATTCATCAGATTTCAGTCGGACAACATTACGACTGTAGCTTACGTCAATCATCAGGGGGGGAACAAAGAGTTCCCTAGCAATGACGGAAGTAACCAAAATAATCAGATGGGCGGAGGATCACTCCTGCCATCTCTCAGCAATTCACATCCCAGGAGTAGACAACTGGGAGGCGGATTTTCTAAGTCGTCAGGCTTTTCACCCGGGGGAGTGGGAACACCACCCGGAGGTATTTGCCCAGCTGACTCAGCTTTGGGGCACTCCAGAGTTGGATCTGATGGCGTCCCGTCAGAACACCAAACTTCCTCTCTACGGGTCCAGGTCCCGGGATCCCAAGGCGGTATTGATAGATGCTCTAGCAGCGCCTTGGTCCTTCAATCTGGCTTATGTTTTTCCACCGTTTCCTCTCCTCCCGCGTCTGGTTGCCAGAATCAAGCAGGAGAAGGCTTCGGTGATTCTGATAGCGCCTGCGTGGCCACGCAGGACTTGGTATGCAGACCTAGTGGACATGTCATCTGTCCCACCATGGACATTACCAATGAGGCAGGATCTTCTGACTCAGGGTCCGTTCAAGCATCCAAATTTAGTTTCTCTACGTCTGACTGCTTGGAGATTGAACGCTTAATTCTATCAAAGCGGGGGTTCTCTGAGTCAGTTATAGATACTCTGATTCAGGCTAGAAAGCCTGTCACCAGGAAAATCTACCATAAGATATGGCAGAAATATCTTTGTTGGTGTGAATCCAAGGGTTACTCATGGAGTAAGATTAGGATTCCCAGGATATTGTCTTTTCTCCAAGAAGGATTGTCAGCTAGTTCCTTAAAAGGACACATATCTGCTTTGTCTATCCTGTTACACAAGCGTCTGGCAGAGGTACCAGACGTTCAAGCGTTTGCTCAGGCTTTAGTCATACTCAAGCCTGTCTATAAACCTGTGGCTCCGCCATGGAGTTTGAATCTAGTTCTTTCAGTTCTTCAAGGGGTTCCGTTTGAACCTTTACATTCCATAGACATTAAGTTGTTATCTTGGAAAGTTTTGTTTTTGATAGCTATCTCTTCTGCTAGAAGAGTTTCAGAATTATCTGCCTTACAGTGTGATTCACCTTACCTGGTGTTCCACGCAGATAAGGTAGTTTTGCGTACCAAGCCTGGTTTTCTTCCTAAAGTTGTTTCTAACAAGAATATTAACCAGGAAATAGTTGTTCCTTCTCTGTGTCCTAATCCATCTTCGAAAAAGGAACGTCTATTACACAATCTTGATGTAGTTCGTGCTTTAAAGTTCTATTTACAAGCAAATAAGGATTTCAGACAAACATCATCTTTGTTTGTTATCTATTCTGGTAAGAGGAGAGGTCAGAAAGCGACTGCTACCTCTCTTTCCTTTTGGCTGAAAAGCATCATCCGTTTGGCATATGAGACTGCTGGCCAGCAGCCTCCTGAAAGAATTACTGCTCATTCTACCAGAGCAGTGGCTTCCACATGGGCTTTCAAAAATGAGGCTTCTGTTGAACAGATTTGTAAGGCAGCGACTTGGTCTTCACTGCATACTTTTGGCAAATTTTATAAATTCGATACTTTTGCTTCTTCAGAGACTATTTTTGGGAGAAAGGTTTTGCAAGCAGTGGTGCCTTCCGTTTAAGGTACCTGTCTTGTTCCCTCCCTTCATCCGTGTCCTAAAGCTTTGGTATTGGTATCCCACAAGTAAAGGATGAATCCGTGGGCTGGATACACCTTGCAAGAGAAAACAGAATGTATGCTTACCTGATAAATTACTTTCTCTTGCGGTGTATCCAGTCCACGGCCCGCCCTGGCATTTAAGTCAGGTAAAAAATTTTTGTTTAAACTACAGTCACTACTGCACCCTATGGGTTCTCCTTTTTCTTCCTAACCTTTGGTCGAATGACTGGGGGGTGGAGCTAGAGGGGGAGCTATATGGACAGCTTTGCTGTGTGCTTTCTTTGCCACTTCCTGTAGGGAATGAGAATATCCCACAAGTAAAGGATGAATCCGTGGACTGGATACACCGCAAGAGAAAGTAATTTATCAGGTAAGCATAAATTCTGTTTTTGTGACTGGCATGGTGCACCTTGTGACGGGTGCGGTTACGTAGTTTCTCACTTCCATATGCTGACTGTGTGCGGTCGAGAGAGCCTTGCTCGTGGGTTGTCTGGGTCACAGGAGGTGGTGAGTGCCCCAGCCATTGGGGGTGTTAAAGGGTGCCAGTTAGTTTTTTGTCATTTTTGTAATCCCAAGATTATGGAGGATTCTCATATATGCACAACATGGATGCCTCCGATACGGAGGATGTGTCTTGTGATGAATATGAAATGGCCCGGGTAATCAATGCCCATCAGTTATGTTCTGATTGCCATTCTAGAGTACTCTCTTCTCCTGAAGCAGGGAGCTTAGAGTGCGTTGAGCCATCAGCCTCCGAGGTTTCCATGACCCGCAAAGCGAGTGTCCCAGTCCACTTTCTGGCTATGCAAGCAGGTGTCCCTATGGCCTTTACTCCTCCGGAGGGTGGCTTCCAGAGGTTACGACACAGTTCTGCATGGCCATTTCTATGGCGCTGAATCATTTATATCTCCCAAGTGAAGTATTTCTAAGATACTGTCCGTGTTCCGTTAGCCAGGCCACGTCGAGCGTGGGGTCACCCGATTCAGTTCAGCGTTCTAGGGAAGCATTGGCCCCTGAGGCTTCAGGGGCCCCTATCTCGGAGCCAGGGTCTTCAGTTGATCCGGCGAGGGATGATTTTGCCTTCCGTTATAGGCTGACTTGCCTGCGTGTTCTTTTAAGACATGTTTTGGCAATGTTGGAGGATCCCAGTCCTAGCGGGCTGAGGGATCCAATGCCTTAGAAGCTGGATGGCAAAATGGATAGAACGTTTGGGGATGAAGCCAATCTCCTTAACGTCGTCATTTTTCTTTTGCTTTATGTTTTTTGGTTCCAGTTCTGAGCTTGGGTGAATGGGGCTTTAATCGACTGGTTCCGTTGTCGTCCTCATTCACCTTGGGCGTTCACCCGATGGGTGCTGCCTTCATTTTATTTTTGATCCGGATTGATGTGTTTAATTTGTTTTTTCTTAAGCTCATGTCTGTTAGATTTTCGTTTTTATGAACGTTCTTCTCTGGAACCGATACTTGCCACTTAGGTTGCACGGGCACTTTCTCAGAAGTTGCACACTTATTGAATAATAGAATTATGTTTTTCTAGTTCATTTATCGATCCTTCAGGACTAATTTTCTTGGACCTTGGGTAGTTCTAGAGTGTCCTTATACCAGGCAGGTACTGGTCGGATACTTATTCGTCTGTTACCAAGGTTCATGTCAATCTCGTGGTGCTGATTAATCCTGCTGGATTTTGAATGTCTCTTGGTCTATTCTATGGACTCCGGTCTCGGATCCTACCAAAGTATGAGGCCTGTTGTTTAAATACAACCCCTCCAAACGGAGGGTTATGAATGCTAATCAAGATTGGCTGTTCAGACATCTCGCCCGGGAATGCGGATCTTTTTTTGCAGACGACATCATGGTTCTTCAGGTCCCCGGGGATTCAGAACCGTTATTCCATTCTTGGAGTGGGAGATGTGTGTGACCTATGTGGTCTGGTGTGCCGTGTGATTAATAATTTGCATTTTCACTCGAGGTCTTCCGGACGCTGACTCTTTAGACTATCAACAAATACCATATGGTAATAAAAAAAAAAAATCCAAGGCAATGTGGCTGAATATAAATGTGTTAAGAGAAATTAGGAAAAAATGTAGGGCATTTAAATTATTCAAAGAAAATAGTACAGACTCAAAATTCCATATTTATAAGGAATGTAACAAAGCCTGCAAAAAAGCAATCAAATTAGCCAAAATTGAAAATGAAAAATTAATTGCAAAGGATTCTAAATCTAACCCTAAAAGGTTCTTTAAGTAAATGAATAGCAAAAAATATAAGAAAGACAATATAGGTACATTAAAATGCGCGGAGGGTAGCATGATTAACAGTGGCAGGGAGAAGGCTGAGATACTAAACCAGTTTTTTTCTTCAGTATACACAAGAGAGGAACCATTGGATGATACTTTGGAAAAAAATAGAACATGCCAGCCCATACCATTAACTGGGTTATGTATAGAGGATATCAGGAACAAATTGGATAATATTAAGGTAAATAAAACTCCAGGCCCAGATGGAATACACCCAAGGGTGTTAAGGGAATTTAGCACTGTTATAGACAAACCTCTACTCTTAATTTTTCAAGACTCATTATCCTCAGGCATGGTACCCAAGGATTGGTGTAAAGCTGATGTGGTACCACTCTTAAAAAAAATAGAAGTAGGGATGATCCAGGAAGCTATAGACCAGTTAGTCTGACATCAATAGTGGGAAAGATATTTTAAGGGATTATAAGGGATTATATTGATGAGCATATTCGTGTAAACAAGATTATGAGTTCTAATCAGCATAGTTTTATGAGAAATAGATCATGTCAAACTAATCTAATTAGATTCTATGAGGAAGTAAGTAAAATATAGATAAAGTGGAATCAGTTGATGTGATATACTTAGATTTTTCAAAGGCGTTTGATACAGTGCCACATGAGATTAATTAATAAAATTAAGGGACTGGGAATAGCTGAAAATGTTATCTTATGGATAAATAACTGGATAAAAGATAGTAGTAGTAAATGGATCATACTCAGATTGGACAAAGGTAATCAGTGGAGTCCCCCATGGATCAGTACTGGGCTCTATTCTTTTTAATATTTTAATAAATGACTTGGAGCAAGGATGAAATAGCAACATCTCTATTTTTGCAGATGATACTAAGTTAAGTAAGGTCATTAGGTCAGCGCAGGATGAACTTTCGTTACAAAGGGACCTGCAAAAATTAGAAGTATGAGCAGGTAAATGGAAAATGATATTTAATATGGGAAAATGCAAGGTTCTACATTTTGGAAGTAAAAATAAGCAGGCAAAGTATTATTTAAATGGGACAAAAAACTAATAAGGGGATTGGAGAATTTAACCTATGAGGAGAGACTAGCCAAACTGGGTCTGTTTTCTTTAGAAAAAAGGCGCTTAAGAGGTGGCATGATTACTTTATATAAATATATTCAAGGCCCATATACAGAGATGGCAGAAGCTTTGTTTATTCCAAGAAAATTGTTTGTGACCAGAGGTCACAATTTAAGGTTGGAGGAAAGGAGATTTAATCTCCTGCAACGGAAACGTTTTTTCACTGTAAGAGCAATAAAATTGTGGAACTCATTACCAAATGAGGTAGTGAATGCCAATACCTTACATTTAAAAATGGTTTGGATACGTTTCTGTCTATAAACAAAATTCATGGATATGATTGCTAGTATTAAATGGGTCACCTTTTAGTGGGATTATTTAAGCTTAACTGGAGCTTTTTGTATATATTTTAGATTTTTATAGGTTGAACTCGATGGACTTCGGTCTTTTTACAACCTCATCTACTATGTTAAGCATTTTCTTGCGGTAACAGAGTTTCCTTTCTTCCTGCCTTGGGAAGTTAGGAGATATAGCTCAGTGGTAGAGCATTGGACTACAGATCAAGAGGTCCCTGGTTCAGATCCAGGTGTCCCCTTTAATGGATTATATGGTTGGGATGTGCGGGCATATTCCTTCTCTGCTCAGAGTTGTGTTACTCTAAGAGTTGGTGTGCAGGGGTTCCCTGCCTCTGTGGGGAGCTTCGAAGCTCCAGCTGTTGCCTGCTTAAAGAAGATTTTGGAAGATAGATCCTTCTAGGATCTCTGGCTGTTGTCTCTTTTATTACCCTTGCTCTGACCATGGTCTCGACGTTCGGGTGTATTTCCGTCCTCGTTGCAACTCTAGCCTTGGGGCTTGTCAGTGAAGGGGCGAGGTCGGTTACTGAGAGCCGCCCTTTTGGGGTCAAGCAGTTGACCTTTTATCCTCGTTGCTCCATTGGGGGCTTCGTGGGCGGTGCCTTAATTTCGGATGGCGATCAGGGTACAGGGTTCTCATTTGCCTATGGTTGTTGGTTGCTCCCTTGCCTGTGTGTTTAGCACGTATTAACGCTTTCCTATGAGATTTCTGTGCGATCCAAGTGCCCTGGGTGCTGAATCTTAGACCGTTAATGAAGTCCTTTGTGACTCTTGAGTTTGACTCTTATTGCTAGATCGCCTAGTCTACGGACCTTAGAGGTACGTTCCTCCTTGTAGGAGGCAGCTTAGGGTTCCTCTTGAAGTTGGATCTTTGTTTGGTCCTTTTTTCGAGGACCCTGACACTATATGTTTGTGGTCCAGCGGGCCTCTCTACATAGAGGCTGGAGCTCTGTGAAAGATGCCTCGTTTTGTGGCTTAGGCTTTAGGTCCTTCTGACGGTTCCCTACTGGTCTTCTGGTGCATTTACGCTGTTCCTGTAGACTCCAGGTATCCTCACCTGGGTTGGCGAAATGGCAAAGGGGTCTTGCCTCTATGGTAGGGTAGGTTTCCGTCATTTATTCCCTTCTCTTCTAGAGCGGGGGTAGGTTTCTCCGGGTTCGGAGTTACCTTAGTATCTGGAGTGACCTGTGGGTCTTGCCTTGTAACGGTCTTTTCTCTTCTTGCGTTTCAGAATCCTGGAAGAGGAATTGCAATGTAGTGACTGATTCCTCCGTTCCTGCAGTGGGAGTATGAGAGTTTAATCCCTATGGGGCTCCTGCTATTGGTTGGATTCTGATATATGGAGGGCCTTCTTCCTTTGGGAAGTGTTCCCTGTTTTTAGAGAAGACAGCCGTGTAGGGGGTTTCGTACCCGAGCACAATGTCTATCCTGACTCATGGTAGCATACCGTTTGTAATGGTCAGCGGTCTAACCGGGGGCTTTGTTCCTTCGTTGACCCTTCCTTTCCCTTCCGGAAGTCTGGGATTCTTGTCTTTGGTCTTGACTAGCTTTTGGGCTGGGACCATTATCCTAGTGGGAAGATTGGGGGACAGTTACTCTAGGCAGGGTTGACCGTTTATTCTAGAGTCGGTTTTCTCCTTTGTGGGAGGTCTTGGATGTCCTCCTCTTTTCCACTGACATTCGGTGCTGGGAGGGGCGCTCCTTGGAGCCCAAAATTCTGAGGACTGTGAGCCCTTGGAAGGTTTGCAGTTGAACCCATCTACAGCTATTGCACTTGGAGGGTGTAACCAGCTACGGCTAATTGTACTTTGACTGGGTGTTAGCAAGCTTTGAAACGCCTTCGGTGTTTGGGTTTAGCAACAGTGAATCGGCTTTCTACCTGGAAGCTGGCATTGGGAGTTCCTGTTCAGATGGTGGGTGTTCTTTTTGGAGAACTCTTTACTAGCTGCTGGGATAGTTATCCTATTTCTGCTGTCTCCACTGTCTAGCTTGCAGATCTAGATCTGATATGAGGCATCAGGGAACTCATGGTTTTCCTGGAATACCTTTGAGTATGGTTCAGGGTCAGGGATATGAGGGTGTTCCTCGAGTCCTTTTTGGTACATGTTTCCCTGTGTATGGATCTTTTTCCTCGGGTCCTTGGGTTTCTAGGGAGTTCGTCTCCCTGGGTATTGCTATTGTACGACAACCATGGATTGTTCTATGTTCTGCAGAGTGGAAAGATCCTTTGGATTTCTCTTGAGATTCTGTTCCCCTTTTTGGGGGCAGATAGCGGTCCTTGTCTTGGCTGGGTACCTTCATGGGAGTCGTGATCAGCGGGGCTGACTCCTCGGAGGTTGTTTGGGCTTGACGGACTCTGTGACTAAGTGGTTTAGTTTGGCTTTGCCAGTGGTGTAACTAATGTGCAGTTAACTGGGCTTCGGGTTTTCACCCGTGTCGTCTATACTTTTTAGGGTGTTGAGTAATCAGGCTGTGGTGCCTTTCGAAGGGGCCGCATTTTGTACCCATCAGTTGTTTGCGTTCAGTGTCCTCTTGCTTGGGTATTCTTTTCCCAAAAGTAATGAATGCAGCTGTGGACTCTTCCCTTTTAAGAAGAAAAACATAAATTATGCTTCACTGATAATTTCATTTTCTTCTGAAGGGAAGAGTCCACAGCTCCCGCCCGTGTTTTTATTTATGAGTCGGCTGTAATTTTTTGTGCTTTTGGCAACTTTTTTCACCTTGATATTTCTCCTACTGTTCCTTGTTCCCTCGGCAGAATGACTGGGGCATGAGGGAAGTGGGGGAGGTATTTAAGCTTTTGGCTGGGGTGTCTTTGCCTCCTCCTGGTGGCCAGGTTCTGTATTTCCCAAAAGTAATGAATGCAGCTGTGGACTTTTCCCTTCAGAAGAAAATGAAATTATCAGGTAAGCATAATTTATGTTTTTGCTATATGGGCGACAGTTCTTATTTGCGCCTCTTAACCCTGCTTTCTGTCTTTCCTACCTTTTCTTTCTCCTCCTCTGCTCAGCTATATATAAACTGAGTGGGGAGAGAAGGTTGGAGGGATTAAAGCCGTGAGGGTTCTTGACGACCTCCTCCTTGTGGCAGGAAATATATCCCATATTCTATGAACACCTATGGACTCATTCTGAAAAAAAAGTAATTTATTGGTAAGCATAGATTCTGTTTTTCCTTTAGGATTATCTTTGTGATCAGTGTGGATCAAAGTAATTGCCAATTCACCTGTTTTTAATAAACAAGAGAAAATTTTTATAATTATTCTTAAAGGGACAGTCTAGTCAAAATTAAACTATCATGATTCAGGCAGGGCATGCAATTTTAAACAACATTCCAATTTACTTATCTTATCAAATTAGCTTTGTTCTCTTGGTATTCTTTGTTGAAAGCTAAACCTAGGTAGGCTTATATGCTAATTTCGAAACCATTGAAGGCCGCCACTTTATGTTTGCCATATAGATAATATTGTGCTCACTCCCATGAAGTTATTTGAGTCTACACTGAATAGCTAAAATGCATGTCTGTCAAAAGAACTGAGATAAGGGGGAAGTCTGCAGAGGCTTAGATACAAGCTAATAACAGATGTAAAAAAGGATATTAATACAACAGTGTTGGTTATGGAAACCTGAATGGGCAATAAAAGGGATTATCTATCTATCTTTTTTTTTTTTAACAATAAACATTTTCAAGTAGACTGTCCCTTTAACTCTGCTGAATTATAATCCTGTTTCTTTTTCCCTACAGCCCGAATGGGAAAGCTTTTCGGTCTAAAGTTGAACTTATAGCATACTTCCAAAAGGTAGGAGATACCTCCCTTGATCCTAATGATTTTGACTTCACTGTAACTGGCAGAGGGAGCCCATCACGACGGGAACAGAAACAGCCGAAAAAACCCAAAGCTTCAAATCCTGTTGGCACAGGAAGGGGACGTGGAAGACCAAAGGGAAGTGTAAAAACCAAGCTAGCAATCAAGTCAGAGGGAGTACAAGTAAAGAGAGTGATAGAAAAAAGTCCAGGAAAGCTCCTAGTTAAAATGCCTTTTTCTGGTGATAAAGAAGGATCAGATGCCACCACTTCTGAGCAGGTGCTGGTTATCAAGCGTCCAGGCCGAAAACGAAAATTGGATACGGACCCACATGCAGCCCCCAAGAAACGGGGTCGTAAACCAAGCAGTGCCACTGTGGCTGCAGCAGCAGCAGCTGAAGCAGCAAAGAAAAAAGCAATCAAAGAGTCTTCCTTCAAGCCTATCCTAGAGACAGTGTTACCAATAAAGAAACGCAAGACCCGGGAGTCTCTTAATGTAGACATTAAGGATACGATAAATCCAGACTATTCTTCCGCTGCAGTAGAGAAAGCAAACAAAGGACAGAAACAAGGGAAAAGTCCTGAAACTGTAAGTATAGAGAGCAGCCCAAAAGCTAGAAGCAGCATCCCAAAAAAGGAGCAGCAGCACCATCATCACCATCACCACCACCACCATCATCATTCGGAATTTAAGTCACCCACAACTAATCCAGAGCCAGAGACTTCAAAGGACAGCAAAAGCACCCTGGAGCCACAGGATTTGAGTGTCAAAATTGTCAAAGATGAGAAGATTCCAGAAAGTGATGGCTGCGTCCAGGAACCAACCAAGACTCAGCCTGGAGATAAATGTAAAAACAGAGGAGAAAGTGATAGGAAAGACATTGTTACTTCCTCTGTACCGAGGCCGACCAGGGAAGAAACTGTGGACACCAGAACACCGGTGACAGAGAGAGTTAGCTGACTTTAACGGATTAACAAAAAAAACAGTTAAGAATAATAAAGGCAGCTGTTGTCTCTTCTCCTTGTGGATAGGGCTCTGACAAAGCTTCCCTATATATGAAGTTAAAAAAAAAAAAGTATATTTTTTCCTCCTGTTGCTTGGAGTTTCGTAGCTTCGGGGCTGGGAATAAATGTTGAATGTGGATCTTTTTAATACCGACGAGCACAGTCAGGGGTGAAGACTTCTAACAGAGCCAGAAGCAGCTTTGCACTTTTTTTATACTAAATAGGCTCCTTTCCACATGACTTACTCTGCATCATACTAATGACCAAGATGGACTGTTTTCACAACTTCTTAGTTATGGCAATATTTGCTTCCCTTCTAGTGCCATTACAGATAAAGTTTAGCTCAGCTGCAAATTAGCTTGAGTCCCATAGTTAAACAAAAAAAAAAATCAAAGGGTTTGATTTCTTGTCAATCATTGTATTGCCAAAAATTGTGTGTTTTATGAACCAAACTAGGATAGAAGAAATCTTTTATTTAAAATTGGTCATCTAGATTACTAATCACAGAGCCTGACCTTGGACAGTTTTGCTCTTCTCCACTTATCTATTAGTTTACCATAACAGGCAGTGTGTTATCTATAAAAAAATCAAATCATGTACATATTATTGTTATTTGTATTAGGTGCACACAATTATTCTCAATTGAGGGATAAATAGGCTATCAATCTGACTTAAAGGGACACTGAAACCAATTTTTTTTCTTTTGTGATTCAGATAGAGCATGCCATTTTAAACAACTTTCTAATTTACTCCTATTATCAATTTTTCTTTGTTCAATTGCTATCTTTATTTGAAAAAGAAGGCATCTAAGCTTTTTTTTTTTTGGTTCAGAGTCTGGACAGCACATTTTTATTGGTGGATTAATTTTTCCACCAATCTGCAAGAACAACCCAGGTTGTTCACCAAAAATGGGCCAGCATCTAAACTTACTTTCTTGCTTTTCAAATAAAGATACCAAGAGAATGAAGAAACTTTGATAATAGGAGTAAATTAGAAAGTTCCTTAAAATTTCATGCTCTATCTGAATCACGAAAGAAAAATTGTGGTTCAGTGTCCCTTTAAGTATTTAATCAAAACATATTTTACTGAAGGTAATGGATTTATGTTTTTTCCCCATGCTGCTCAGAGGTAGTCAAAGAGAGCTCTTATGGAACAGCTTGTGCTGTCTGTATTGTTGGAATTGAATGCAATAACTTGGAAAGATTATTAAACAAAGAATATAGATGTAAGTAAGACATACAGATTACATGTACTTCCTCTAGTGCCAGTACAAAAACAATATATATATATAAACGTCAAACATACATGTATGAGGGAAATAGATATGACATGTTCTTCCAGGTCATTTACACTCTGTAGCTTTCTGAAACTAATAATCACCATTGCACTATTTTTATTTATTTTTATTATGATTATTATTTTTTTACTTCTCCATATAAGTCAGAAAAGTGGTGCAGGTAATAATGTAGAAAGCGTCTGGCTTTTTATCTTTTTAAAAATCTTATTTTGCAAGATTGAAGTAAGTCAGATACATATTTAAGTGATTGTCTGCATTGGTTTGAATGCAGTCGATCTATTGAAGCTGCGAAACTCTAGGTGTACCCAGTTTTGTGCATTATTATTTTTTTTTTGCAGTTTGATAAGGACTTCCGGTTCAGAGAGTTTTCTGTTTGCTTTAGTATAGGATCTAATATTACAGCTCCAAATATACAACAACCAACAGTAGCACTTGCTTATGTGACACCTGGCAGTTCTGCAGCAATTCTTGTTAGGCCCTGTGTCCATATTAACTGAATGTAAGTTTTGTGTTAGCCTTTTAAAGGTGTTATATGGCAGACTTTCTCATTATTTTTTATCAGATAACTATTAATGAAGACGCTGTGGGTTTGCATATTTTTACATTTAAAACATGCAGAACTCCTACAAATTGTTGCACTTGTATTTATATGTATAGTTATATGTATTTGCACATATACATTACTTTACAGATCATATATGTATAGGATATAAGATAAAGTCGTGTAATGTCCACTATGTTTTCTTCATGCTCATTCCAAAGCATTTTTTATATAATAATAAAATTAAAAATACTCATATCCACATGCATTTTATAAATTATAGGGATTGAAAACTGAAAAAAAAATGTTAATTTTATGTTGGATATTTTTTCTTTCTCTTTGCACTTTGAAAATAATGTTAACGGTACAGAATTCTCTGGAAGTCCTTATTAACCTGCTGTTTTTAAAGAAACAAAAAAAAAATTTCAGAAAATCTTTGTTTACAGAGATCAATTCTGCACATCTCATATGCTGAAAAAAATGACATCTGCCCTTTATACGCTGGAATACTTATGTCCATATGCATTCATTTGCAGTTTCCAGAAAAAGACACAATAGGGCCAATTTATCACCGACCGAATAGGGCCGTATATACCTTGGAAACAGGAATTAAGAAGCAGCTGCTCCTTAACTCGTACACCTCCTCTGAGGCGGCAGACATCAATCCGCCCAATCTCATACGATCGGGTTGATTGACACCCCCTGCTGGGAATCTGTAGGGGGCGGCATTGCACAAGCAGTTCACCAGAACTGCTTGTGCAATGATAAATCCTGACAGCGTATGCTGTCGGCATTTATCAATGTCTGGCGGACATGATTCGCTACAGTGGATCATGTCTGCCAGACACTTGATAAATCGGCCCCAATTTATGTGGCAGATAATGATTCCCACAGACCCTTACACACATTTTTTTTTCTATTAAGTTTGCACTTTAGGTTACTTTTAACCAATGTTAGGAATTTATTTTAATAAAAACATTGTTGACTACTTATTTGGATAACATAATATTTGTTTTAAATTTCCCATCTAGTAAACATTGCTTAATATACAGAATTAAAAGCAAAATCAAAGTTGCATTGTGTAGAAAATCAACAAAATGAATTGAGCATTTTCTAGCAGCTTACAACCAGCATGATTAGTGACTTAAAGGGACATTAAACTCTAAATTAAATTGTCCATAAATTGTTTAAAGGAAGATGGAAGTCAGAATTACACATACATAATTCAGATTCAGAGAGAGGCTCAGGACGTGCATGTATTTTGAGCACTATAAGTAAGCAGTGTTAGCAACAATGTTTGTGAAAACGTTATACATACAGTGCCCAGCATAAATGCACACTCCTGAACCTACTGAAGTATGGTCTCATAGAATGGAACTACTTTTATTTTACAAATGATATCAAGAAACGAGGAAAATGTGATCAGGGAAGTACAAGTACTCTGTCACTTTAATCTTGCATAGATAAAACAGAAATGCAGTTTGCAGTCATTATGTATGTTGCAGTTTTTCTGACACATATATATACACACACACATATAAATGAATTAATTTGTGTGTGTTTAAGTGTTAATGTAATGCCCCTTTAAAGATTTTTCTTTGTCTGGTCCTAGAATCTGCTGCATTGAGAGATTTGGACATATTCTTGACATTTACAGGTTACTACACTGAATCAAGTGTGGAAGATGTGTACATAATATGACGTTAGTGCCCAATAAACATATGCTGCCATACTTTTGGGAAATACAATTGCTCTGTAAATGAGATTTTCCATGCCATGTGTGTTCTTCTAAAACATGAGATGTGCACTTATACAATGCAGTCATCGGGTGCCTTTTGTTGTGGCACTTATATAGCATGATTCAAATCCGTGGTAGTAACCAAGTAATAGAGAAGCAAAGGAAAATTGTATCCGAATAAGAATAGGACTATTTTACATCTGTCAAGTAGGGAAACAAGGTTAATGTTGATAGGAGAAAAATGACTGATTTTTTTTTTGTCGTTTTGATTTTGTTGTTTGATGTGCAATTTAGTCTTTGCATTTTCTTCCTTTAGTTATTCATTTTCTGCAGTCTTCAATGTGTTCATTATCATATCCCATTCTTAATACCTTTACGTCATTGATGCGAATGATTTGTTCACACAACAAAATACTGCAGAAATAAATTAATCATATAAGTCTGATATACGTTCTCTATATGGCAGGATTTTTCTATGAAGAATAGCAAAATAATGCAGAGTATGTTCATTTCACTATTGCATTCTAGCTAAAAACAGAAGCCATTTGAAAGGGCATTATATCTGTGAAAGACTAGACCAGCAAATTGTGATCACAAAATTGTACATTAAAAGGAAATCTATTACCTTTTAACTAGCTTCCTGGAAGGTAACTATTTATAACAGTCCGAGTGAATTACAATATTTCCTGACATTTAATCTTTCAACCAGTCGTCTAGCCTTCTTGCTAACTGTTGCACTAAAAATGAATGAGTCCCTTTATTTTAAAATAGTAGTTCTCAAATTATCTGTGATGTTTATTTTTAAATTTGCAGCACAAGGTCAGCATATTGATAAAGTCACACTCCATAATGTATTGCCTTTTATTGTGTCAGACCAATAAGAATTAACTGAATTAAGTTTTCAATCTCCTAGAAATGAAATTATGTAGGCCAGGGCTCAACAAATCCAGGAGCTAGGCTCCTAGAATTTTACCCCTGGCTCCTAACTTTTTTGATTATTCTCCCTAGGTATATATACAAATAACACTGTCTGGCTCATAAAAGTATATCTGGCTCCTAAATATTCTTACTGGCTCCTACATATTAAACAGATTTGTCGACCCCTGATCTAGGCAATTTATTTTTTATATATTGTAAAATAGGAAATTAAATTACCCCTTTGATAATTAAAAGGTTCATTGATACACCTTCATTTCATTATATATGACTGTTTTTCTTCTGTAAATCTTGTTTTATTAAAACCTTAAACGATAGCACTTATTCATTTTTATAATTATCACAAAAACCTTAATCAATAGTCACTTTTTCATTTTTATAATTATCATAAACCAGCTTAAAATAAATCTCCCTATTTTTTAATTATGCATTTCTGATCAGTTAAGTTTATTAATGTGCCTGCCCTTTACTGTAACTCTATTTTCATTGTAACGTTTTTGCAACAAGTAGGTCATTATTTATCAGCAAAACTTTATTTGTAATATTGTGCTTTCTAGATTATTATTTTTTTCCATAGCAGCTGACACTCAAGATTTCACCTTGTTTATTGTTTTGCTTGTGTGTGTGTTTTGTTTCACCTCCTACTTGGTTTTATCTACCATTTAAAGTGCAATATACTGTGGGGCCTCCTTATTGGAACAATCGGTATGAAAATGTACTTTGATTAATTGCACTTTTAAATGTAATGGATTTGGATAGATAACTATAATTTAGTCATGTTTATAAAACAGTAAATGAAGTAAATTGATAAGTCTTTTCTACCAGTTTTATGCCTTATCACAATGATAGTTCCATAAGAAAAGCATTTAAATAACAATGCAAAATGTTAATTTTGCAATATGTCTTTAGTGACCGAATATATTTGTTTATTGATGTTTGATATTTTTGTCTAGTTCTTAATACAAGATATACCATTTTATTCTTATGTATGTGAAAAATAATGAATGACTTAAAGAAAAGTGTGTAATTTATCTGGAATAGGATTAGGCATCTGTGTCTGCTTTTGTTTGGTTATAACACACAGGAACCCTTATTAATGATGATGTGTGTATGTTTTTTTTTTTACATTCTGGCTTTGATACAAGGACTGTAGCATAGCCGTAGATAACAGTGTGGCATCATCATCCAAACCACCAAATAGGTACCTGACAATATTGCTTACTCATTACCATTTATGCAGTAAAATCAGTCAGTCGTGTGTATCTTCTGCTCATCATATAATATAGGTCATATATTTTTGGAAAAGAGGTTATCAAATGTATTTGGCTGAGATAAAAACAATAAGTAATCAGCAACGTATAGCTGTTGTGGTCTCTGATGAAGCGCATGCGCAAAACGCGTCAGGCAATAGGGAGCACCTTACGGATCATTACAGGCTCTGCTCCAATAAACTTTTGGATTTACTACCTTTGGGACTCATTGCTTCATTTTTCCTCACCATATTGTGAATGATAGCCCGACAAGGAAAGTATAGCCAAAGTCCATTGTAATTGAAGTTTGCTAGTGTTGTGTTGCAAACAGATTTATAAATTAAGATGTTTTCCTTGTGTACTGTAACTTTAAATTTAGCACAATATTTGCTGTCCTTGTGTTGTTTTACAGATACATGTAAGTCATATTTTAAATAAACAAACAATCAAACGGTACTTAGAACGAAGAAAACAAAGTTATTCAGTTTACTTTTCATATAATATATTTTCAAAAATTGTAGCTTCCCATCTCATGACTAGTTGCATGGTAATATACTTTTCAAAAGGAAGTCATATTTCAATATTCTATCAGAATCTTGTGTTATTATTTTGCCTTTCACTCGTGGCTGAAAATTCTTTTCAACTGAGGCAAAAAACTAAATATCAAGCATTTCTTTTTTGTTAATTGATTTTTTTGTTAATTGATTTTAAAATATACATCAACAACTTGCATGTTACAGTAACTTATATGCAAATTATGATGATTTAAGATTGTGTTGCACACTGAAGATAGGTCCCAAATAAATGTATATATATATATATATATATATATATATATATAGGGCCCGATGATCAAAAGCTTGCAGGCATGGAGCAAAATCACACAAAATATTTGAGGGGTATTTAAGCATTGTTTTGGAATATTTTCTGTTCCTCCTTCATGTCCAGAACCCTTCATAGCCAGATAAACAACTTTAAAGTTAGAAATGTGCCTTTAAAAAATTGTTAAAGGGACTCGTATTACTGATGAGACCTCTTAATCTCACCAGAGCAGAGAGCTTTAGATCATCAGGCCTTAAAACAGTCTTGGCATTTAAATAATACTCATACTATTAAAAGTTATAGATTGTCATGAATTTGTTCCATACTATTTAAATTGTTTCAAAAGAATAGTCATAGTTTAAAGTGTTGGTACAGTTTATTAAGGGCCAGATTATACGTGGAGTGGTATTTAACGCTCCCGCTAGAAGTAAGCTGTTTGTGCACATCGGGTAGTGCTAGTATTACAAGTTGAAAGTAAAAAGTTTTAGCTCATGCGCTAACATGCATAAAAATCAAAACTTAGAAGTCAGTGGAGCAAGTTGGAAAAACACACCCTACTCATGCGCAAACCCGATTGCATATTCTCAAGTGAGCTAACCCAACATGAAAATATTAATATTTCACATTCCAATGTTCTTAACATGGCAGATTATTTTCTATTTATTCATAAATACATATTTAATTATTTATATATATATATATGATATTTAGCACAAATATATATATATATATATATATATATATATATATATATGATTATATATAGGTAATGATATATACAGATATATAGGAATGTCTATTTAAGAATTCATAGAACATATTCTGCTATGTGCAGAACAATGGAAAGTGAAATATTTACAGTTAATACACAGTACAACGCTTTATTAAATTATTGCATAAATATGTTTTTACATGTTTTCATCTACTTAACTGGAATGGGCTCCAATGCACTTATATATATATATATGTCTTATGTGTGTACATACAGGGAGTGCAGAATTATTAGGCAAGTTGTATTTTTGAGGATTAATTTTATTATTGAACAACAACCATGTTCTCAATGAACCCAAAAAACTCATTAATATCAAAGCTGAATAGTTTTGGAAGTAGTTTTTAGTTTGTTTTTAGTTATAGCTATTTTAGGGGGATATCTGTGTGTGCAGGTGACTATTACTGTGCATAATTATTAGGCAACTTAACAAAAAACAAATATATACCCATTTCAATTATTTATTTTTACCAGTGAAACCAATATAACATCTCAACATTCACAAATATACATTTCTGACATTCAAAAACAAAACAAAAACAAATCAGTGACCAATATAGCCACCTTTCTTTGCAAGGACACTCAAAAGCCTGCCATCCATGGATTCTGTCAGTGTTTTGATCTGTTCACCATCAACATTGTGTGCAGCAGCAACCACAGCCTCCCAGACACTGTTCAGAGAGGTGTACTGTTTTCCCTCCTTGTAAATCTCACATTTGATGATGGACCACAGGTTCTCAATGGGGTTCAGATCAGGTGAACAAGGAGGCCATGTCATTAGATTTTCTTCTTTTATACCCTTTCTTGCCAGCCACGCTGTGGAGTACTTGGACGCGTGTGATGGAGCATTGTCCTGCATGAAAATCATGTTTTTCTTGAAGGATGCAGACTTCTTCCTGTACCACTGCTTGAAGAAGGTGTCTTCCAGAAACTGGCAGTAGGACTGGGATTTGAGCTTGACTCCATCCTCAACCCGAAAAGGCCCCACAAGCTCATCTTTGATGATACCAGCCCAAACCAGTACTCCACCTCCACCTTGCTGGCGTCTGAGTCGGACTGGAGCTCTCTGCCCTTTACCAATCCAGCCACGGGCCCATCCATCTGGCCCATCAAGACTCACTCTCATTTCATCAGTCCATAAAACCTTAGAAAAATCAGTCTTGAGATATTTCTTGGCCCAGTCTTGACGTTTCAGCTTGTGTGTCTTGTTCAGTGGTGGTCATCTTTCAGCCTTTCTTACCTTGGCCATGTCTCTGAGTATTGCACGCCTTGTGCTTTTGGGCACTCCAGTGATGTTGCAGCTCTGAAATATGGCCAAACTGGTGGCAAGTGGCATCTTGGCAGCTGAACGCTTGACTTTTCTCAGTTCATGGGCAGTTATTTTGCGCCTTGGTTTTTCCACACGCTTCTTGCGACCCTGTTGACTATTTTGAATGAAACGCTTGATTGTTCGATGATCACGCTTCAGAAGCTTTGCAATTTTAAGAGTGCTGCATCCCTCTGCAAGATATATCACTATTTTTGACTTTTCTGAGCCTGTCAAGTCCTTCTTTTGACCCATTTTGCCAAAGGAAAGGAAGTTGCCTAATAATTATGCACACCTGATATAGGGTGTTGATGTCATTAGACCACACCCCTTCTCATTACAGAGATGCACATCACCTAATATGCTTAATTGGTAGTAGGCTTTCGAGCCTATACAGCTTGGAGTAAGACAACATGCATAAAGAGGATGATGTGGTCAAAATACTCATTTGCCTAATAATTCTGCACACAGTGTATGTATTTATGTGTTTATATATGTGTGTGTGTATATATATATATATATATATATATATAATATATATCTGTACACACACATATATACATCTTTAGACATGTATATGTATGTATCTCTATATTAAACCCTTTTGTATTTTTTTTTTCTAACACCTGAGGCCTCATATATGTGAGCCCTTAAAACTTTATATGCAATTTTTTTAAATAATTTTTATTAGTGTTATTATGAGTGTAACTGTATTGTATTTCTCTTGTTAAGTGTATTCAGTCAACGGGTCATCCATTACTTATGGAATATATTCCCTTCCCAACAGGAAGTTGCAAGAGGATCACCCAAGCAGAGCTGCTATATAGCTCCTCCCCTCACATGTCATATCCAGTCATTCTCTTGCAACCCTCAACTAGATAGGAGGTCGTGAGAGGACTGTGGTGTTTTATACTTAGTTTATTTCTTCAATCAAAAGTTTGTTATTTTAAATGGCACCGGAGTGTGCTGTTTTTTCTCAGGCAGTATTTGGAAGAAGAATCTGCCTGCGTTTTCTATGATCTTAGCAGAAGTAACTAAGATCCACTGGCTGTTCTCGCACATTCTGAGGAGTGGGGTAACTTCAGAAAGGGAATAGCGTGCGGGGTCTCCTGCAAATAAGGTATGTGCAGTAAATTATTTTTCTAAGGAATGGAATTGACTAAGAAAATACTGCTGATACCGATGTAATGTAAGTAAAGCCTTTAATGCAGTGAAACCGACTGGTATCAGGCTGATTAAAATATATACAGTAAAGTAATTTTCTAAGGAATGGAATTTGACTAAGAAAATGCTATTAATACTGAAGTGATGTAATAAGCCTTAAATGCAGTAGAAGGACTGGTATCAGGCTTATCAATAGAGATACATACTCTTTAAAAAAAGGATGTTTAAAACGTTTGCTGGCATGTTTAATCGTTTTGTGAGGTACATTGGTGATAAAACTTATTGGGGCATATATTTTTCAACATGGCTGACTTGTATTTCTGCATAGAAACAGTTAACTGAAACTCCCAATGTTGTAATAATGAGTGGGAGGGGCCTATTTTAGCGCTTTTTTGCGCAGTAAAAATTCAGTCTCAGTCTTCCTGCTTCTTCCTGCATGACCCAGGACGTCTCTAGAGAGCTCAGGGGACTTCAAAAGTCATTTTGAGGGAGGTAATCAGTCACAGCAGACCTGTGACAGTGTGTTTGACTGTGTTAAAAAACGTTTTTTTCTCTATTATATCCGTTTTGGGTATTAAGGGGTTAATCATCCATTTGCAAGTGGGTGCAATGCTCTGCTAACTTAATACATTTACTGTGAAATTTTGGTTGCTATAACTGATTTGGTTCATTGTTATTTCAACTGTGACAGTTTTTTTGTGCTTCTTAAAGGCACAGTAGCGTTTTTCTATATTGCTTGTAAAATTATTTACAGTGTTTTCCAAGTCTGCTAGTCTTATTGCTAGTCTGTTTAAACATGTCTGACACAGATGAATCTGTTTGTTCACTATGTTTGAAGGCCAGTGTGGAGCCCCATAGAAATATGTGTACTAAATGTATTGATTTCACTTAAAATGATAAAGGTCAGTCTTTATCTATAAAGGAATTATCACCAGACAACGAGGGGGAAGTTATGCCGACTAACTCTCCTCACGTGTCAGTACCTTCGCCTCCCGCTCAGGAGGCGCGTGATATTGTGGCGCGCTGGTGCTATGAGAGCCATGTCCGATACTGCGTCACAGTTTGCAGAACATGAGGACGGAGAGCTTCATTCTGTGGGTGACAGATCTGATCCAGGGAAACCGGATTCAGAGATCTCTAATTTTAAATTTAAGCTTGAGAACCTCCGTGTATTGCTAGGGGAGGTTTTAGCGGCTCTGAATGACTGTAACACAGTTGCAATTCCAGAGAAATTATGTAGGCTGGATAGATACTATGCAGTACCGGTGTGTACTGACGTTTTTCCTATACCTAAAAGGCTTTCAGAAATTATTAGCAAGGAGTGGGATAGACCTGGTGTGCCCTTTTCCCCACCTCCTATATTTAGGAAAATGTTTCCAATAGACGCCACTACATGGGACTTATGACAGACGGTGGAGGGAGCAGTTTCTACTTTAGCTAAGCGTAACACTATCCCGGTGGAGGATAGTTGTGCTTTTTGGGATCCAATGGATAAAAAACTAGAAGGTTACCTTAAGAAAATGTTTGTTCAACAAGGTTTTATCTTACAGCCCCTTGCATGCATTGCGCCTGTCACTGCTGCTGCGGCATTCTGGTTTGAGTCTCTAGAAGAGGCCATTCACTCAGCTCCATTGGATGAAATTATGGACAAGCTTAAAGCACTTAAGCTAGCTAATGCATTTGTTTCTGATGCCATTGTACATTTAACTAAACTAACGGCTAAGAACTCCGGATTCGCCATCCAGGCGCGCAGAGCACTATGGCTTAAATCCTGGTCAGCTGACATGACTTCTAAATCTAAATTGCTTAATATTCCTTTCAAGGGGCAAACCTTATTCGGGCCCGGCTTGAAAGAAATTATCGCTGACATTACTGGAGGTAAGGGTCATACTCTTCCTCAGGACAGGGCCAAATTGAAGGCCAAACAGTCTAATTTTCGTGCCTTTCGAAACTTCAAGGCAGGAGCAACGTCAACTTCCTCCGCCCCAAAACAGGAAGGAACTGTTGCTCATTACAGACAGGCCTGGAAAACTAACCAGTCCTGGAACAAGGGCAAGCAGGCCAGAAAACCTGCTACTGCCCCTAAGACAGCATGAAGGGATGGCCCCCTATCCGGAAACGGATCTAGTGGGGGGCAGACTTTCTCTCTTCGCCCAGGCGTGGGCAAGAGATGTCCAGGATCCCTGGGCATTGGAGATCATATCTCAGGGATATCTTCTGGACTTCAAGGCTTCTCCTCCTCAAGGGAGATTTCATCTTTCAAGGTTATCAGAAAACCAGATAAAGAAAGAGGCATTTCTACGCTGCGTACAAGACCTCCTAGTAATGGGGGTGATCCATCCAGTTCCGTGGACGGAACAAGGACAGGGATTTTATTCAAATCTGATTGTGGTTCCCAAGAAAGAGGGTACCTTCAGACCAATTTTGGACCTAAAGATCTTAAACAAATTCCTAAGAGTTCCGTCATTCAAAATGGAAACTATTCGGACTATCCTACCCATGATCCAAGAGGGTCAGTACATGACCACAGTGGATTTAAAGGATGCCTACCTTCACATACCGATTCACAAAGATTATCATTGCTTCCTAAGATTTGCCTTTCTAGACAGGCATTACCAATTTGTAGCTCTCCCCTTCGGGTTGGCTACGGCCCCGAGAATCTTTACAAAGGTGCTGGGCTCTCTTCTGGCGGTTCTAAGACCGCGAGGCATAGCGGTGGCTCCGTATCTAGACGACATCCTGATACAGGCGTCAAGCTTTCAAATTGCCAAGTCTCATACAGAGATAGTTCTGGCATTTCTGAGGTCGCATGGGTGGAAGGTGAACGTGGAAAAGAGTTCTCTATCACCACTCACAAGAGTCTCCTTCCTGGGGACTCTGATAGATACTGTAGAAATGAAAATTTACCTGACGGAGGCCAGGTTATCAAAACTTTTAAATGCTTGCCGTGTCCTTCATTCCATTCCACGCCCGTCAGTGGCTCAGTGCATGGAAGTAATCGGCTTAATGGTAGCGGCAATGGACATAGTGCCATTTGCGCGCCTGCATCTCAGACCGCTGCAATTGTGCATGCTAGGTCAGTGGAATGGGGATTACTCAGATTTGTCCCCCCTACTAAATCTGGATCAAGAGACCAGAGATTCTCTTCTCTGGTGGCTATGTCGGGTCCATCTGTCCAAGGACCTTTCGCAGACCAGATTGGACGATTGTAACAACAGATGCTAGCCTTCCAGGCTGGGGCACAGTCTGGAATTCCCTGAAGGCTCAGGGATCGTGGACTCAGGAGGAGAAACTTCTCCCAATAAATATTCTGGAGTTAAGGGCAATAGTCAATGCTCTTCTAGCTTGGCCTCAGTTAGCAACACTGAGGTTCATCAGATTTCAGTCGGACAACATCACGACTGTGGCTTATATCAACCATCAAGGGGGAACCAGGAGCTCCCTAGCGATGTTAGAAGTCTCAAAGATAATTTGCTGGGCAGAGTCTCACTCTTGCCACTTGTCAGCGATCCACATCCCAGGCGTGGAGAACTGGGAGGCGGACTTTCTAAGTCGTCAGACTTTTCATCAGGGGGAGTGGGAACTCCATCCGGAGGTGTTTGCTCAACTGGTCCATCGTTGGGGCAAACCAGAACTGGATCTCATGGCGTATCGCAAGAACGCCAAACTTCCTCGTTACGGATCCAGGTCCAGGGACCCGGGAGCGACGCTGATAGATGCTCTAGCAGCCCCTTGGTTCTTCAACATGGCTTATGTGTTTCCACCGTTTCCTCTGCTACCTCGACTGATTGCCAAGATCAAACAGGAGAGAGCATCAGTGATAATGATAGCGCCTGCGTGGCCACGCAGGACCTGGTATGCAGACCTAGTGGACATGTCGTCCTGTCCACCATGGACTCTACCTTTGAGGCAAGACCTTCTAATACAAGGTCCTTTCAATCATCCAAATCTAATTTCTCTGAGACTGACTGCATGGAGATTGAACGCTTGATCCTATCAAAGCGTGGCTTCTCCGAGTCAGTTATTGATACCTTAATACAGGCACGAAAGCTTGTTACCAGGAAAATCTACCATAAGATATGGCGTAAATACCTGTATTGGTGCGAATCCAAGAGTTACTCATGGAGTAAGGTTAGGATTTCTAGGATATTGTCTTTTCTCCAAGAGGGTTTGGAAAAAGGCTTATCAGCTAGTTCTTTAAAGGGACAGATTTCTGCTCTGTCTATTCTTTTGCACAAGCGTCTGGCAGAAGTTCCAGACGTCCAGGCTTTTTGTCAGGCTTTGGCTAGGATTAAGCCTGTGTTTAAAACTGTTGCTCCTCCGTGGAGCTTAAACTTGGTTCTTAAAGTTCTTCAAGGAGTTCCGTTTGAACCCCTTCATTCCATTGATATTAAACTTTTATCTTGGAAAGTTCTGTTTTTGATGGCTATTTCCTCGGCTCGAAGAGTCTCGGAGTTATCCGCCTTACATTGTGATTCTCCTTATCTGATTTTCCATTCAGACAACATAGTTCTGCGTACTAAACCTGGGTTTTTACCTAAGGTAGTCTCTAACAGGAATATCAATCAGGAGATTGTTGTTCCATCATTATGTCCTAATCCTTCTTCAAAGAAGGAACAACTTTTGCATAATCTGGACGTAGTCCGTGCCCTGAAATTCTATTTACAGGCAACTAAAGATTTTCTGAAAAGTAAAAAGATATACAGAGGGCGACTCCTAGTGTGGAATTAGTAAGCAGAGTGTGAACCCACCAGCTTTACCCTTCAGAGATATACTCACAAAGTATAGAGCTGGGTATATTAAAAGTGGCCCAGCGCACATACCACTCCGGTGAAAGATGGTCCAATGTATTCAAAATGTTCAGATAAAAAATCCAGGAGACTCCAGATATATATAAAAAACACTTTATATAAAGATATAACAGGCCGCACCTTATTCTTTGCTGCTGTTAAAAAGGTGGAGGGGGACCATCTTTCACCGGAGTGGTATGTGCGCTGGGCCACTTTTAATATACCCAGCTTGCTTCATTAGCACTACAGTGTGCTCTATACTTTGTGAGTATATCTCTGAAGGGTAAAGCTGGTGGGTTCACACTCTGCTTACTAATTCCACACTAGGAGTCGCCCTCTGTATATCTTTTTACTTTTCAGATGATTTTGGAAATCTACTAAGAGGAGCTGCCCTAGCATTCTAATGCACAGTCAACTGGGACACTGATAAGTTTCCAGACTGCTTATCTAGGCATTATCTTTGCCTTCACTACATGTGAGTACAAAATCTATATCTCATTCTATTTATCCTTATATATACTGGCTACACTAGGAGGCGCCCTTTCTTTTTTTGTTTCAACTAAAGATTTTCGTCAATCTTCTTCCCTGTTTGTCGTTTACTCTGGACAGAGGAGAGGTCAAAAAGCTTCGGCAACCTCTCTCCTTTTGGCTTCGTAGCATAATACGTTTAGCCTATGAGACTGCTGGACAGCAGCCCCCTGAAAGAATTACAGCTCATTCCACTAGAGCTGTGGCTTCCACCTGGGCCTTTAAGAATGAGGCCTCTGTTGAACAGATTTGCAAGGCTGCGACTTGGTCTTCGCTTCACACCTTTTCAAAATGTTACAAATTTGACACTTTTGCTTCTTCGGAGGCTGTTTTTGGGAGAAAGGTTCTACAGGCAGTGGTTCCTTCCGTTTAAGTTCCTGCCTTGTCCCTCCCATCATCCGTGTACTTAGCTTTGGTATTGGTATCCCATAAGTAATGGATGACCCGTGGACTGAATACACTTAACAAGAGAAAACATAATTTATGCTTACCTGATAAATTTATTTCTCTTGTAGTGTATTCAGTCCACGGCCCGCCCTGTCTTTTTTAAGGCAGATCTAAATTTTAATTAATATTCCAGTCACCACTGCACCCTATGGTTTCTCCTTTCTCGTCTTGTTTCGGTCGAATGACTGGATATGACATGTGAGGGGAGGAGCTATATAGCAGCTCTGCTTGGGTGATCCTCTTGCAACTTCCTCTTGGGAAGGGAATATATCCCATAAGTAATGGATGACCCGTGGACTGAATAAACTACAAGAGAAATAAATTTATCAGGTAAGCATAAATTATGTTTTTGAATGTGTTTGGTAAGCTTTGAGTTTGTGCTATCCGATGATCGTTAACTTCAATTGAGCTCAAGCAATCACATTTACTTTCAAATTGTAATACGAGTGAAAAACCTGTCGCACAAACACCCGCAATAAACCCCTTTTCATTTGCATTAACTGTTAGCGATCCACTATTAATCTGGCCCTAAATCGGAAATTCAGTTGGATATGCATATATTGTTGGGGTTTTTTTTAGGGGGGGGTTTGTGTGCGTCTTTTCATGTGAAGAGACCCCTGCAGTTAACAATTGAAAGCATCAACCGATTATAGCAACTGAAAATGATTGCAAATATACATGTGTCTCCTTGATAAAAACAAAATAATTGACAAGAAAAATGTGCCTTTGTTATAAATTGCAGTAAGACACTCCAATACATATAATTGTAATTATAAACATAAGTGAATTGAGTAGAAATTAGCTACTTTAAACCATATAGAGACTCTTACCATTTTCTTCAACCCACATATACTGTATATTTAGTCCATAGTCTAACTGCAAAGTACGTACCAGAACATTTGTGTAGTCGCTGTATTGATGGTATTTTACTTAATGTGGTCTGATGAAAACAGCTTTCAGAGCACAACATAATTTCTTGTGTCATCTATAAGATGATCCTTCTTATATGGGGATGTTGTACTAACAGGTTAATAAGATAGTAATAACTGTGATTTATGGACTCACAGCTGTGAAAGCCCTGTTGATTTGTGGGATGCTTCTGTCTGTATACAGAGAACTATAAACCGTCTTTTAGAATAAGCATGAGCCCTTCTTTAGTGGTTTGTTGTCTATAAACTTTTGCTGTTTAAACGTCATAAACAGTCCTCATTGTATAATAACTGAAAATAACTCTCAAACAATACATAAATCCAATCCCTTGTCTGGTTTTATCAGTGCTCACATTAAATGCAAAGTCACTAGTGTTACACTTTTTTTCTGTTTTTATATAAACTTACAATAATGTCTACTTTTCTTCTTCATCTGTATATTGCATTTACAAAATGCTTGTAGCTCCTTATGTCTGTTGGAGGTATACCATTTGCATCTTTTTATATAAATAGATTAGATCAGAAAATAAAATACTATAGAAAAATTTGCCTGTCCGTCTGCTTCTGTGTAAAAACAGATTCGTGAACAACAGTGCTTATGTTTTTTTTTATATATGTTTTAAAAGGTGTTTGCCCTATGTTAAGTTTTAGGCATGAAGTCGAGAGAAAGTTTTATATTTTACACTTCTCAATTGAGATATATAAATGACTCATTGATATCTGAATTATATTTCTTAAAACTAAAACGATACTTTTACAAATGTTAGCCTCTGTCTACCATAAAAGTATATAGAAAAAAGAAAACATTCTGATCCCAACAATACTTTCTCAGAGAAAAGTGCAAATAAATGTAATTGTTATAAGTCATGGACCATTGAGTGATACCTAGTGCTAGGGTCATAAAGCTATTGTTTTCTGACATTATTTGAATTTAAAAGGCGGTTTGAGTTTACTGTAAAAAAAAAAAAAAAAGTGACTCATTCAAAATAGCTTCTCTGCTTTATCATCTTTCTTTTATGATTTAGTGATATAGTTGGTCTGTTAATGGGTAAACATGTTACCTACTTTGAGTATTTAGCAGCATTATAAAAAAGGAAACTGAATTTAATCACAGAAATTATCTTACCCAATAAATACAAAAATAAAAAAGATTTTCTCCAACATTGGTGTGTCCGGTCCACGGCGTCATCCATTACTTGTGGGAAATGTTCTCCCCCACAGGGAAAGGCAAGGAGAGCACACAGCAAGAGCTGTCCATATAGCTCCCCCTCTGGCTCCGCCCCCCAGTCATTCTCCTTGCCGCTCTGAACAAGTAGCATCTACCACGTGGATGGCGAGGAGTTTGTGGTGTTAGTTGTAGTTTTTTATTCTTCTATCAAGAGTTTGTTATTTTAAAATAGTGCTGGCTTGTACTATTTACTCTATAACAGAAAAGTGATGAAGATTTCTGTTTAAGAGGGCTACGATTTTAGCACAAGTAACTAAAATCCATTACTGTTACCACGCAGGACTGTTGAAACAAGAGAACTTCAGTTGGGGGTAACAGTTTGCAGACTCATCTGCTTCAGGTATGACTAGTCTCCTTCTAACAATACAGGCTAATGCTAGATGACAGTCATTTTTCCCCTCAGGGGAAACGGTAAGCCATTTTTCTTTCACCTCAGCAAAAAAAGATAACAGGCTTCCCCTTTTTGTTTTTTATGCTTGTAGACACTGTTAGGGGCTAAATCGATTGGTTTTTATTACAATATTATACCATTTGAAATATTTTATAAGCTCACATACACTTGGGAACGTTTTTTATTGATCTGGCTTGTTTTAGACACCTAAATCTAGTCAGGAAGGCCCCTTCACTCTAGTGTGCTGAGGGAGGAAGCCTCATTTTGGCACTTCAGCTGTGCAGTTGAATTTCAAGGCAGTGCATGCAGATTCATGTGAGAGGGTCCTGTGGTTCAGAAAGTGACCCCAAAAGGCTTTTTTCTGTGAATGGTGACCCCTAAGGAAGGTAAAAAAGCTGCAGCAAGGCTGTAGCTGGGATTGTGGTGTGTAAAAACGGTTAAATCCAACAATTAGCTCCGGTTTGCTTGTTTTAAGAGCTAGAGTCTCCATATTTGCTGTGCAATACTTTCTAAGCATTAAGACACTGGGGTCCAAATTTCAGAAAAATCGGATATTGCCTTCATAGTTTTTTGAACATTCAGAAATAAATGTGTCATTTTATTATTTAAAGAGACAGTAACGTTTTTGTTTTAAATCGTTTTTATTGCATTGTTTGCCTGCCTAAATCTGTTTAACATGTCTGTTCCATCAGATAACCTATGTTCTGTGTGTATAGAGACAAATGTGGTTCCCCCTTCGAGTGTTTGTGATAATTGCGCCATAGCGTCCAAACAAAATCAGGACAGCTCTGTTATTTTTCATAATGTTGCCCAAGATGATTTATCTAATGAAGGTAGTGGGGATAGCTCTACATCCTCTCCTTCTGTGTCTACACCAGCTTTGCCCGCGCAGGTGACACCTAGCGCGCCAGTGCTTATTTCTATGCAACAATTATCAGCAGTAGTGGATAATTCTATAGCAAATCTTTTATCCAAACTGCCAGTTTTTCAGAGAAAGCGTGATTGTTCAGTTTTAAATACAGATAAAAAGGATGAACAATCAGGCGCTGACAATGCCTTATCTATTTTACCCTCACATCAATCGGAATTGGCTGTGAGGGAAGGGCTGTCTGAGGGTGAAATTTCAGACTCAGGAAAAATTTCTCAACAGGCAGAACCTGATCTAGTGGCATTTAAGTTTAAGCTAGAACATCTCCGCGCTTTGCTTAAGGAGGTATTAGCTACTCTGGATGACTGTGATTCCATGGTAGTACCAGAGAAGTTGTGCAAATTGGACAAATTTTTAGAGGTCCCAGTGCACGACAACGCTTTTCCAATACCTAAGAGGGTAGCGAACATAGTGGAAAAGGAGTGGGAGAAGCCAGGTGTACCCTTTGCCCCACCTCCTATATTTTAGAAAATGTTTCCCATAGTAGACCCTAGAAGGGACGCATGGCAAACGGTCCCGAAGGTTGAGGGAGCTGTTTCAACACTAGCGAAGCGCACAACTATTCCTATAGAGGACAGCTGCGCTTTCAAAGATCCTATGGATAAAAAATTGGAAGGATTGCTTAAAAAGATTTTTGTTCAGCAAGGGTTCATCCTTCAACCAGCTACGTGTGTTATTACTGTCACTTCAGCAGCGTCCTTTTGGTTCGAAGAACTAGAAAGGTCGCTCCAGAAAGAGACTTCCTATGAAGAAGTCATGGACAGAATTCACGCATTAAAGTTAGCTAATTCCTTTATATTGGATGCCGCTTTTCAAATAACGAAATTGGCGGCGAAAAACTCAGGTTTTGCTATAGTAGCGCGGAGGGCGCTTTGGCTAAAATCCTGGTCGGCAGACGTGTCGTCCAAGACTAAGTTACTGAATATTCCTTTCAAGGGTAAGACCCTTTTTGGTCCGAAATTGAAGGAAATTGTTTCAGACATCACTGGGGGTAAGGGCCATGCCCTCCCACAGGATAGGCCTTTTAAGGCTAAGAACAAGTCTAATTTTTGTTCCTTTCGCAATTTCAGGAACGGACCGGCTAATAACTCCACTGCCGCTAGACAAGAAGGTAACGCGGCCCAGCCCAAACCCGCTTGGAAGCCCATGCAAGGCTGGAACAAGGGTAAACAAACCAAGAAACCTGCTGCTGCTACCAAGACAGCATGAAGGGGTAGCCCCCGATCCGGGACCGGATCTGGTAGGGGGCAGACTATCTCTCTTCGCTCAGGCTTGGGCAAGAGATGTTCTGGATCCCTGGGCATTAGAGATAGTTTCCAAGGGATACCTGTTAGAATTCAAGGGACTTCCTCCAAAGGGAAGGTTCCACCTGTCTCGCTTATCTTCAGACCAGATAAAGAAACACATTGTGTAAGAGACCTATCAAAGATGGGAGTGATAAACCCAGTCCCCTTCGGGGAACAAGGTCTAGGGTTTTACTCAAACCTGTTTGTGGTTCCCAAAAAAGAGGGAACTTTCAGGCCAATTCTGGATTTAAAGATATTAAACAAGTTCCTCAGAGTTCCATCCTTCAAGATGGAAACCATTCGGACAATCTTACCAACAATCCAGCAGGGTCAATTTTTGACTACCGTGGATCTGAAGGATGCGTATCTGCATATCCCAATCCACAAATCTCATCATCAGTTCCTGAGGTTCGCCTTTCTGGACAAACATTACCAGTTTGTGGCTCTTCCATTCGGTTTAGCCACCGCTCCCAGAATCTTCACAAAGGTGCTAGGGTCCCTTCTAGCGGTCCTAAGACCGAGGGGCATCGCTGTAGCACCTTATCTAGACGACATCCTAATCCAAGCGTCGTCTCTTTACAAAGCGAGGGCTCATACAGACATTGTGTTGGCTTTTCTCAGATCTCACGGGTGGAAAGTGAACATAGAAAAAAGTTCACTGTCACCGTCCACAAGGGTTCTTTTTCTGGGAACAATAATAGATTCTGTGGAAATGAAGATCTTTCTCACAGACGTCAGAAAGACAAAGTTTCTAAAAGCTTGTCGAGTTCTTCACTCTATTCCTCAACCCTCCATAGCTCAATGCATGGAAGTAATAGGACTAATGGTCGCAGCAATGGATGTGGTTCCTTTTGCTCTAATTCATCTAAGACCATTACAGCTGTGCATGCTCAATCAGTGGAATGGGGACTATACAGACTTGTCTCCCCAAATTCAAGTAGACCAGGTAACCAGGGACTCACTTCTCTGGTGGTTGACCCAGGATCACCTGTCTCAGGGAATGAGTTTCCGCAGACCGGAGTGGGTCATCGTCACGACCGACGCCAGCCTCTTGGGGTGGGGCGTGGTCTGGGACTCTCTGAAAGCTCAGGGCCTATGGTCGCGGGAAGAGTCGCTTCTCCCGATAAACATTTTGGAACTAAGAGCTATATTCAATGCGCTCCTGGCTTGGCCTCAGCTAGCGGAAGCCAGGTTCATAAGATTTCAGTCGGACAACATAACGACTGTTGCGTACATCAATCATCAGGGGGGAACAAAGAGTTCCCTAGCGATGAAGGAAGTAACCAAGATAATCCAATGGGCAGAGAATCACTCCTGCCATCTATCTGCTATTCACATCCCAGGAGTAGACAACTGGGAGGCGGACTATTTGAGTCGTCAGACTTTCCATCCGGGGGAGTGGGAACTCCATCCGGAGGTCTTTGCTCAGTTAACCCAATTATGGGGCATTCCAGACATGGATCTAATGGCGTCCCGTCAGAACTTCAAGATTCCTTGCTACGGGTCCAGATCCAGGGATCCCAAGGTGACTCTAGTGGATGCATTAGTGGCGCCTTGGTCGTTCAACCTAGCATAAGTGTTTCCACCGTTTCCTCTCCTCCCCAGGCTCATAGCCAGGATCAAACAGGAGAAGGCCTCGGTGATTCTGATAGCTCCTGCGTGGCCACGCAGGACTTGGTATGCAGACCTGTTGAATATGTCATCGGCTCCACCATGGAAGCTACCTTTGAGACAGGACCTTCTAGTACAAGGTCCATTCGAACATCCCAATCTAGTTTCTCTGCAGCTGACTGCTTGGAAATTGAACGCTTGATTTTATCCAAGCGTGGGTTTTCAAATTCTGTGATTGATACTCTGGTCCAAGCCAGAAAACCTGTGACTAGAAGGATTTACCATAAAATATGGAAAAAATATATCTGTTGGTGTGAATCCAAAGGATTCTCCTGGAGTAAGATTAAAATTCCAAAGATTCTCTCCTTTCTCCAAGAAGGTTTGGATAAAGGATTGTCAGCTAGTTCTCCAAAAGGACAGATTTCTGCATTATCCGTCTTGTTGCACAAACGACTGGCAGCTTTGCCAGATGTACAAGCTTTTGTTCAGGCTTTGGTTAGAATCAAGCCTGTTTACAGACCCATGACTCCTCCTTGGAGTCTAAATTTAGTTCTTTCAGTTCTTCAAGGGGTTCCGTTTGAACCTTTACATTCCATAGATATTAAGTTACTATCTTGGAAAGTTCTGTTTTTGGTTGCTATTTCTTCTGCTAGAAGAGTTTCTGAATTATCTGCTTTGCAGTGTGATCCACCCTATCTGGTGTTCCATTCAGATAAGGTTGTTTTGCGTACTAAGCCTGGTTTTCTTCCAAAAGTTGTTTCCAACGAGAACATCAACCAGGAAATAGTTGTTCCTTCTTTATGTCCGAATCCAGTTTCAAAGAAGGAAAGTTTATTACACAATTTAGATGTTGTTTGTGCTTTAAAGTTCTATTTAGAAGCAACAAAAGATTTTAGACAAACCTCATCCTTGTTTGCCGTTTACTCTGGTAAGAGGAGAGGTCAAAAAGCTACTGCTACCTCTCTCTCTTTCTGGCTGAAAAGCATTATCCGCTTGGCTTATGAGACTGCCGGACGGCAGCCTCCTGACCGTATCACAGCTCACTCTACTAGGGCTGTGGCTTCCACATGGGCCTATAAGAACGATGCTTCTGTTGACCAGATATGTAAGGCAGCGACTTGGTCTTCTCTGCACACTTTTGCCAAATTCTACAAATTTGATATTTTTGCTTCTTCGGAGGCTGTTTTTGGGAGAAAGGTTTTGCAAGCCATGGTGCCTTCTGTTTAGGTAACCTGATTTGCTCCCCCCCTTCATCCGTGTCCTAAAGCTTTGGTATTGGTTCCCACAAGTAATGGATTACGCCGTGGATCGGACACACCAATGTTGGAGAAAACAGAATTTATGCTTACCTGATAAATTACTTTCTCCAACGGTGTGTCCGGTCCACGGCCCGCCCCGTTTTTTTTAATCAGGTTGAAAAAAAAATTCTTTATACACTACAGTCACCACGGCACCCTATAGTTTCTCCTTTTTCTCCTGTCGGTCGAATGACTGGGGGGCGGAGCCAGAGGGGGAGCTATATGGACAGCTCTTGCTGTGTGCTCTCCTTGCCTTTCCCTGTGGGGGAGAACATTTCCCACAAGTAATGGATGACGCCGTGGACCGGACACACCGTTGGAGAAAGTAATTTATCAGGTAAGCATAAATTCTGTTTTTCTTATTTTCACTCCCTTAAATAAACATATCACCTTCTGCTAATTAGGTTATTGGGCAGAAGTAGTTAATGCAGTGATTATATCAGGCTGTCTGCATGTGTTGAAGCGTACAAATGTATACAAACACATAGCATAATTTATTTGTCGCCCGGTGAGGGTGATAATGGTCTAGTCTAGAAGGTAGGAAAATCTTTTTAAATTATTTAAATTTCTTTTTAAAAAAAAGAAATGACAAAGTTTATAAAATATTTTGTCAGTTTACCTGTACAGAAAGTGCTCTTTCCGATTCAGGTTGCTAGATCTTCTACTTGATTCATAGAATGTCCTTATTGGACTGTGGCCGTGCTTTCAATAGGGACAACTCATTTTAGGTTAGTAAGAACCATTAAGATCTTCCATTAGATGAACATCGTTACGTAAAATGTGAAAAGCTAGCCTTCTTACATTCAATTTAGTGTTAAGCTATTTATCCCAATTGAAATGTAACCTCCAAGTGGAATTTTATGGCTTTAAATTTGGTTTACAGATCATGGCTACAAACATATCCTTATTTTTTTATATATCTTTTAAAAAGAAGGTACTTCTTTAGACCTAAACCAGACTAATATACCATGGCATAACATCTTTCGTTCCTCAAAACAAAAAGAACAGGCCTAAATTTGCAAGGCACATTAGGCTAAATACAAAAAAAGTTAGAAGACCAACTCATTTTGGATAGTATTTTCCTATGTGAGGCAAATTCAGACTTTCCGGGGACATCACTCACTAGTTTGTCAGATCCTGGTTAAACAATGTTATTTCCAAGGGTTAAAGGATAGACTTTATCATGCCTGTGACATACATTTTTTTCCTGTCTTTGGGTCTGTGAGATGTTGCCTTTGCAAAGGCTATTTTTGATTAATTACTCATAGGCTCCTCCATATTTTGGTCATTTTGACTCTATATTATTGTTCCATCACCTATTCATCCAGATCATTTCAAGTCCTTTCACCCTGGCAACAACTCTATATATCTTTTCCCAAGTCCTTGCTGTATCTTCATACCATTTTTTTTTCTAGACATTTTCCAAATGAGAGAAAGTCTATGAATAAGTCTAATAGTATTGAGATAAAAATCGAAGGTAAGCATATAGGATCATCAATAATTCCTAATTGATTTGATGCTGATCCTTCAGAAGTTATTAATAATTTGTTTTCTATTGCTTTGCTTTATATAACACGCATAATGAAACCTTTGCTAAAAGCTGCAGCAACATGGTCTTTCCTGCACATGTCCACCAACGATTTACTGTTCAATGTGTTAGCTTCTTTGGAAACAGCATTTGAAAGGATTGTATTGTCACACCCAGACAAACAGACTTCCGTATTCATGTTTTTATTATGGTTTATTTTGGTACCAACTCACTGGGGACGCAAAGTTAGAATGATAAACCGAAAGAGTTATCCTTGAAAGTTGTTTTTTTCTTCTTTATGCAATGTTGCACATGGAGTATGTCAGCAAAATAAGCAAATAAAATACAGGTATTATACAATATATTTTACTAACCACCTCCCCTGTAAAAGGATTAATAACCATTAAAAGTTAGTTATGGGACATAACATAAATGTTCTAATTATACTACCAATTAAAGGCATGATACTTCATGGCATTTCAGGTTTGTGTTTAAATGATGAGGCACTTACGTCTGGGAAGAAAAATGTTGTATAGTTAGCTCTTCCAAAGCACCTCTTTATCAATACATTAAAATAGGAAAGTTGTTGTGTGTAAGGATGGAATCTAAATTGCTTCAGTACCTTCCGACCAGGTTTAAAATGACTTTTTATCAAGTGGTAAATGCTACCATTTAATTATTGATAAAGAATGCAGTGATGGAAAATATTTTTACATGTTTCAGACACTTTTTCTCAGATTTTTCTTTAATTATACGTAGATGTCAGCCTTTAGCCTTGAAATTTCAAGATTTTCTCAGCAGATTATTTTTTTAAACAACATTTCAGGAATACAATCTTCCCTTTAATCTTTATAAGTAAGATGTTGCATTAGAAGGTGCATCATCTTCCTTTCTATTAAGGTTGTAAAAAAAAAAAAAACATATCACATAATCCTTCCATCCGCATTCTAAATGTAATATAGAGACAATCATACAAAGAATTTTTTTTGTGTGTGAAAACTTCTAAGCATTATCTAGATGACACAAATATATCAGGACATCAAAACCTTGATTAGCCTACAGTCGAATATGAAACAAGTATAAACTTCTATAAATTAACATAGAATGTGATTGAAAAATAAGATTGAATCTTAAAGTTCTTTCATTGTGCTATATTCTTGAACTAGTGTGGAGTGTGGGTTTGTGTCCCTCCATGAAGCAGGAATTGTACGGATCTCCTGTGTGATCTTCCACATCTCATATATATACCCAATTCTTCCAACTGGTGTTAGTTTTGCTTCTATCTCTTTGGAGTGTAGTAGGGTGTGTATGTGGTTTTTCTCAGCACTGCCAGCTGCCTGGCATTCTAGGACATTTGCATCCCAGTCATGTGATCCATTGATTTAGCAGAGTATTTTCATCATTTGATCCCTGGGCACTGCAGACTGCGGCTGAACTCTAAGTGCTCTCCTTAGCTTCTTAGCCTGGGGAAGTTTCTGAAGGCGGTAAGATGTATATTGTGGATGTGTCAAATATATTTCTTTTACAAGATATGACGAGTCCACAGATTTCATCCTTACTTATGGGATATCGCCTCCTGGTCAGCAGGAGGAGGCATAGAGCACCACAGCAGAGCTGTATATATAGCTCCTCCCTTCCCTCCCACTCCAGTCATTCTCTTTTCCTGTGTTAGTGATAGGAAGAGGTAAAGTGAGGTGTGAGTTTAGATTCTTCAATCAAGAGTTTATTATTTTTAAATGGTACCAGTGTGTACTATTTTATTCAAGGGTAAAGCCATGGGAGATGTGCAGATTCAAATACGTTTTTTTTTTCTGTGACTTCCAGACTGTGTGCTGCCCTGCTGAATATGGTCTTAGCAGATTTTATCTAAGACCCAGTTTGTTCCCACAGATTCCTGGAGGAGAAGAAGGACATCTAGCAGTGTGGGACAATTCATGCTGTTACTCAGCATTGAGGTATGTGCAGTCTATTACTTTCTGTGACTCTTAGTACCTCAGAAAAGGCTGTCGTTTTCCTCTGTGCATTGGCTCTCCTAACCTATGTCTGTGTACTACTATACACGGTTCTAGAGGGTTGTCATCATTATTGGCCCTGTTCATGGGGCTGCATAATGTAATTTTTTTTTTAATAAGTAACATAACCCTTTCATGTTTTGGGCTGACGCTGGGGAATTTATGGTGTATTACACTCCGGAACGCTGCTCTTGTATACTCCCAGCACAGGGGTTGTCACAGCAGACCGGGAGTTGTTAGGATTGAAAGGGGCATTGGTTTTTGAAAACTCTGCTGTTCGGATTATCATTTGTCCCTGGGTCATAGGGAGCAGGTAGGCGCCGCAGCAGAGCTGTTTTTATTTTTTTTTTAAAGTGTAAGTTACTGTTCCAAATAGTTAAAAGCTCTACTAAGGTTGTTTCCAACAAAAATATTAATCAGGAAATTATTGTTCCTTCATTGTGTCCTAATCCTTCTTCTAAGAAGGAGCGTCTGTTACATAATTCTAACGTGGTCCGTGCCCTGAAGTTTTACTTACAGGCGACTAAGGAATTTCGTCAATCATCTTCATTATTTGTTGTCTTTTCTGGGAAACGTAGAGGTCAGAAAGCTACGGCTACCTCTCTCTCTTTCTGGCTGAAGAGTATCGTCCGTTTTGCATATGAGACTGCTGGACAGCAGCCTCCTGGAAGAATTACGGCTCATTCTACTAGGGCTGTGGCTTCCTCATGGGCATTTAAAAATGATGCTTCTGTTGAACAGATTTGCAAGGCTGCAACTTGGTCGTCTCTTCACACTTTTTCCAAATTTTCCAAATTTGATACTTTTGCCTCGTTCACGGCTGTTTTTGGGAGAAAGGTTCTTCAAGCAGTGGTGCCTTCCGTTTAGGTTCCTGTCTTGTCCCTCCCTTTCATCCGTGTCCTATAGCTTTGGTATTGTATCCCATAAGTAAGGATGAAATCCGTGGACTCATCATATCTTGTAAAAGAAAAGGAAATTCATGCTTACCTGATAAATTTATTTCTTTTACGAAATGAGTCCACGGCCCACCCTGTCATTTTCTAAGACAGGTTTTTATTTTTGTTAAACTTCAGTCACCTCTACACCTTGACTTTTCCTTTCTCTTCCTAACTTCGGTCTAATGACTGGAGTGGGAGGGAAGGTAGGAGCTATATATACAGCTCTGTTGTGGTGCTCTTTGCCTCCTCCTGCTGACCAGGAGGCGATATCCCATAAGTAAGGATGAAATCTGTGGACTTGTCATATCGTAAAAGAAATACGTAAATAGTTACAAGATGTTACTGACCCTTAGAATGTTAAGGGAGAGTGTCCTGGGGTTCTTACACTTCCTGCTCATCTAAGTTTCTTTTTTGTTTAATAATAATCTTCTCATTCTTTTAATCCTTATAAAATGTCGCTTGATCCTTTTTTTTCCCATATGTCTGATATGTCAGTCAGGCCTTATATTAACTGTTTCACTACAACTAGGGATTGCCAAAAGGATTTGGTTCTTTTTGGTCTTCTCTAGCACTTCCAGGGGCTCCTTATATGTTATCATTCCTTTTAGATTATCATTATGTTAATAGTAGAAAAAGCAAACTACTTATATTTCTGTTTGTCATTCTGTTAGAGCGGAGAATTTGTTTAAAGTAATTATTTCTTGATCTTAAGGAGTAGGTTAAAGATTTGAGTATTGTGGACAAACTGTTTACCGCTAGAAATAAGAAGAATATGGATTATCAAATTTATTCTGAGGAATGGACTTGGTCTACTCCCACATTTTATCTCTCATTCTAGTTTGATACCTTTTTTCTGTATCTGGTAAGCAGGGTTGAGAAGAGATTATGAAAGGGACAGTTCACTCAAAATGTGGTTTATTTGTTAAACAAAAGCATTCAATTAGATAAGTATTCCAGTCCAAAATAATCAATACACATTGCAATTTTTGTACATTACATTTTCAAACAAGCTTGTCTATACCCTGTAATAACTTTTAGATACATGCGTTTAGCCCTTCGTTGCTTAGAGGTTTTGACCCGCCCTTTGATGAAGTCACCGTGATCATGTGAGCGCACCATTGGTAAATCTGCATGAAAAAACACATAGTAAAGATCGCGTTCCTAAAACTCTGTTAATATCAGTGATACACAGCATGTATCTCTATTATCTCAAGATTACATGAAAAGGATGTTTTTTGGACAATTCCAAAATGTTGAAGAGTTCATAATGGATATGTATCATTCTTGTTCTGCAATCTCTCAAGATTTTATGGCGTGCTTGTATGTCTAGTAAGCTCTAGAAAATAGAGTGACAGTCTTTTTTTATTGTACTTACTTCTTCTCTGGCAAAGTCATGGGGTATTTCTAAACAGTCAATATAACCAACAATATCAATTTCATGCTTTGTTTCTATTTGGGGAGATTGCATTAATGCAATTGGTCTTATAGTGGAAGCTCTACAGGCAACTCCTTTTGCTTGGTTTCATAAAACACTGATCCATGACCTATCACGATTGCCCAAATCATTGCCAGAGTATATAAGCTTCTTACCTTCAAGTCAGACTGTCAGACAAGCTCTTCCTTCCACTTCATGACTGACTCTCTCACTCCCGCACCCGCCCCTCATATCCCCAGCCCTCTACAGTACTGCACAAACAGTGCACATTTCAGCGCACACCTGCCCCCCAAAAAAGTTCCCTGCTAAAAAAAACACCTTTTTAAATGTTAAATAAAAAATAATACGCCCTGTCAAAATTTAAAAAAAAAATGTTTTAAAACCTGCTGACCACATTTAGTGCAGCGGCCAAGTGCCGCCCCCCAAAATCTGTCGCTCTAGGCACCGGCCTTGTTGGCCTATGTGTTAATACACCCCTGGAGAGCTCAGAAAGGTCTCTTCTGGTGTCCTCTCTTCCCATTAATTTTCTGGAACTGGAGGGTTTTCTTAGTCACCAAAGACAGGAAATCATTGTCATTTCCATAGGTTCAAAATGAATCCTGTAGTGGGACTCTTGTTGATTTCAGGTCAACAATAACAGAAGCTGCTTTGATTCCCTGGGAGGTCAACTTCAAGGCAAACTCATTTATTCACATTACAAACTTCCAGAAGCAGATTGTTTTAAATTATTAACTTCTCTTGACATGGATGTTTTTTTTTCTTTAAACTTCCTGGATATAGGTAAGTAGAGGAAAAATAGCTTTTGGCAGTAAAAGTGTCAAGTATTGAACCACAACCACAAATCAGCAGGCTTTTCCAGTAGATGCAATGGTAATTTCTTGAAAGTTCAGATTGGCGAATTTGTAATCTCTGATTCTTCTGCTTCCACCTGTGATCCAAGTATATCAAATTGGAAAAACAAAAATATATTTATGATACCACCCTTGCCAAAAAAGAACTTTTTTTCTGTATCTTCTGGCACTACTGATTTATTATAGGACTAAAAAGAATTAAGCAGCTAAGGGGTTACTATAGCACTCACTCTCACTCATATCGGTCAAAGAATATAATAAAATACTACTTTATTATTTGTATTTAAAATCTGGGATAAAAATCCCTAGAAACCTTTAAATTACCCACAACCATGTATTAAACTAAACTTAAAATATGGCCGCCAAACACTCTTCTGTTTCCTGGCCGAGAGCTGGATACATCGGCTTCAGGTGGCTGGAGTGAGTGGTCGACCTATAGTCACAAGTGCGGAACAAACGCGTTTCGGCTCTGATATCGCCTTTCTCAATGTTACACTTTCTTTAGAAAAATGATTTATTCTTATGTTTCCTGATCTTCTGTCTCAGAAACTATCATCATTATCAAGGCTGGTCTGTTGAAAAAGTGCAATAGTGATACTTTCTTGAAAGCTTGCAAACCAGTAACTGCTATTGGTTATCACTTCAGTGTGGTAACCTGGAACCTTTTTAGAAAACGCCTATCTGACACACAGCTCTTGGAGTTTTTCCATGGTATTTCTGACAAAGACCAACCACTCTTCTGAAGGTGTGGAGTTCATATAAAAAAAATGGTTCTTCATCTGAATATTTTGACGAACAATTCATCATATTTGGCTAATTGGATTCTCTGGGTTGTCCTAATAGCCTATGAGTTAATGGAGAACATTCAAGTAGTAAGTTCATTCTACCAAGGCTATGGCTTCAATTTGGGCAGAACATAATGAAGCAGTTGCATAATTGTGCAAGGTAGCCAATTGGGCTTTGCTGCATATGTTCACTTAGTTTGTCAGCATAATATGAAAGTAAAGTTTTTAGAAACTGTGTTTCATAAGGCGTTGACGTCTTATTTTATTTTTAGCCATTAACTTCATGTAGGTAGCTTTGGTTTAAACCAAAAGTATTTTAATATGCAAGAGCATGAGAGAAAACAAGATTTACACTTTTCAAATCAGTTTCCTTAAACCCATATAGTGTGTGTAATATGTAGGCCGATAATGTCACACCCTTTGATGTTTTAGTAAGAAGTAAGTAGTGTTTGTCTGGGAGCTCTGAACACTGGACTTGGACATTCTACTTGGTGCAAAAATGCATATACTCTGCCAAGACCTACATATGATAATATTTGAATATGAAAAAATGCTGCTCTTCTGTCTTTCTTCTGTTTTAAACATATTTTACAATAATAACTTTATTTAAAACCAAAAGCTGGAATGAGGAGATAAGGTTTAAGTGTGGAAGCCTAAACGGAACCCAAGAACTTCTACATTTCCGCTTTCTTGATATGAGTGAGGAATGCATATTGAATTATTTTGATGTGATATTGATTTATTGGTAAGTTAAACCATTTTTTTCATATTGAAATAACATGACTACATTTTTCTAATGGACCCTCTCCAAGAAATATACAGGATTGTTAGATTATTAAAAAAAAAAAATCTAAATTTAAATGGGGCATGCCGATCTATTTGAAAGCAAATCCTTTCTCCCATTGTTTTTCTTATTTGATACTGCCAGCTATTTTTATTAAAGTCTTACCATTGTCTTTGGCTCACACATGTGTTCAGTTAGAAACCAGTAGTGCATTGCTGTTCTTTCAACAAATAATACAAAGAGAATGAAACAAATTAGAATAGAATGGAAGGAAATTAGAAAGTTGTTTAAAATTGTATTCTCTATCTGAATCATGAAATAAATATTTTGGGTTTCATGTCCCTTTAAAGAGATGTTAAACAGTCTGTTTCATTGTTGTAATACAAAAAAGCACTAAGCTGTGTTTTATTTAATAGAAATAATTGAAATATGTATTATTCATTTATTTAAATGGATCTTACCTTTTATCCCCCCCATCCCTACATTTGTGCAGTATCCTTTACATCCTGTCACAGCCTTACAAGGAGGAGAGGGCCTCTGCAGGAAGGCTTTTATCTGGCCTGATGTCATAAAACTTCTAGGCTGGTTACTTAAAGCGACAGTCAACTTCAACATTTTTATTGTTTAAATAGATAGATAATGCCTTTATTACCCATTCCCCAATTTTGCACAGCCAACATGGTTATATTAATACACTTCTTACCTCTAGCATTACCTTGTTTCTAAGCATCTTATGCCCCCTGATCACATGACTTTATCTATTGACTTGCATTTAAGCCAATTAGTGCTGTGTTGTTAGAATCCGCGGGCGTCAGCACAATGTTATCTTTATGGCTCACATGAACTAGCTTCCCCAAAGCATGTGATCATGGGGCTGTCGTAAGTGACTTAGAAACAGACAGAAATTTAGAGGTTTAAATGTTATAAAGTATATTAATATAACAATGTTGGTTGTTCAAAGCTGGGGAATGGGTAATAGTCATTATCTATCTTTTTAAATAATAACAATTTTTGTGTTGACTGTCCCTTTAAGTGAATAGACTATATAACAGGGAGTCAGACTTGTTCATGCCTAGATCAGTTAGAATATAATCTAAGTTTCAAAGATTTCAGATCCCATATCACACACTGTTACTTTTTAGGTTTACTTTGATTTAACATATTTGTTGTTACCGAAGGAGCACTGTTTAATATCCCTTTAAGGCAAGTGCAAGTTATGCAAAACTCAATAAACATAGCTTATTGGCTGATCAGAACAAATCCTTAAAGGGACAGTCAACACCAAAATTGTTATTGTTTAAAAAGATAGATATTGCCTTTACTACCCATTACCCAGATTTGCACAACCAACTTTGTTATATTAATATACTTTTTCTTCTTAAATGGAAAGAGTCCACAGCTGCATTCATTACTTTTGGGAAATAAGAACCTGGCCACCAGGAGGAGGCAAAGACAACCCAGTCAAAGGCTTAAATACTCCTCCCACTCCCCTCATCCCCCAGTTATTCTTTGCCTTTCGTCCTAGGAGGTTGGCAGTGAAGTGTCAGAATTTTAAATTTTAGTTTTTTTTATCTTATGGAGGGTAGTACTCTTTGGCATGGGACAGGAGTTTTAAGTAGTCCTGTCAGTCTTTCAGTGAGGGCTTGGATGAAAGTTAGAGTCCGGAGAGACAGGGAGTGTCTTTCTGCGAAACCATCCCGACTCATATTAACAGCTCCTTAAGCAATCGGCGTTGTCGAACTTCGCTCCGCTGCCTGCTTTTTTCTCTCAAGTCCATGGCGGAGACGATGCCACTATTTGTCACACTTGAAAGTCTGTGTTCCTGCTCCACGGCGTTGATTCCGGTAAGATTGTTTAATTTTACTTTATCGTCAATGTACTGTAATGTGAATGTTTGCCTGAGAGACTACCACACCTTTGCGGGTCTAATTATATGACATAAGGGTCTCAGTGAGTCTCTGTTAGTATCTTGGAATCAAGGGTTAATATCTCCTTAGGGGGGTTATGGAACAGGGGGGTTTATAATCATGTTTGTTATGTGATTCAACCTGCTTATGTGTGATGTTTATGGGCTCGTGGTTGGAACTTTGAGGCCTTTGGAAGTGATGCAGCCATTTGGTTGGGTGCGCTTTTTTAGACTGTACGGTTCACCTTGTGTTTGGGCGTGGTTACGCTCCATTCCCCATTTCCGCATTCCTGACCGTGTGGCGAAGGAGATATTCTAGTCAGCAGGGGTCTGGTCTTAGGAGGTGGTGAGTGCCCCAGCCATTGTGGGTGTCAGGTGCCGTTTTTGTTTTAATACTTTAGTCCATATTGATATTTCCTTTATCCAGTTATGGAGGATTCTGATGCTGAGACTGTGCTCATTTCAGATTCAGTTAGGGAGGATTCTGATAACGAAACTATTTTAATTTCAGATTCTGTGTCCGGTGATGACTCCGGATTGGCCTCGTTGACACATGTCGACCAGTTTTGTTCTGTATGCCATATGAGACCGCCTGGTTCCTCGGGCTTGGGGAATCAGGGGACTGCTGGGACCCCGTCCTACAGGATGCGAGTTCCCTACCAATTCATACTTCTACACATGCGGGTAACCCAGTTTTTGGTTCCTCCATGCGGGGTGGCGTGTTCCCCCCCCCCCCCGAAGGTTGCAGCACGTTTTCGCTTCCAGATAATGTTAGCGATGGTCAGTCTTCATTTGAGATTGTGCTTGTGCCCTATTGTCCCAGATCTTCCACCTTGGGGTGGGCCTCTACAGTTCCCCGCGGGTGTAGCTGTTCCAGAGTGTTGTGCCTTTCATTACAGGATTGCGCACCTTAGCGTGTTGCTTAGACATCTTTTTCAGTTATTGAATGACCCTATCGTTAACAGATATGGGGACTTTCAGTCTGATAATGCGAATGGTGCAGCTCATTAGACATGTAGGTAGGGCTGCAACAACTAATCGGTAAGATTGATCATAAAAATAGTTGTCAAAGAATCTCATTATCAATTAGGTGGTCAGCGATTAGTTGGTTAATTGCACAGCACAAGCTGCTTCAATCCGATTAACTCCTGCACATGGTATTGTGCAAACATTTTTTTTTATTTTTCTATCCAATTAATCGAATGATTATTGTCCGATTAATCGGATAGAAAAAAAGATTAAAAAAATAAATAAATTCAATTTTTTTTGCACAATCTTAGTTGCAGTAGATCATCAGATTAAAGCAGCTGGTGCTGTGCAACTGACCAACTAATCGCTGACCACCTAATTGATAATGAGATTTGTTAACAACTATTTTTATGATCAAACTACAGTTGTTGCAGCCCTACATGTAGGGTTGTCTCCTGTTTGTCATTTGTTTGAGATCTTTCCCAGTTTTTTGTAAAATAGGGCTCCGTTTGGCTGGTCCTGCGGGCAGGCCTGTGTCTGGGCGTTAACCTTCGGGTTGCCTTATATTTTATTTTGTATCCGATGGGATGTCTTTTATTTGTGTTTGCTTCCTTCGGGAACCATCTGGGATTGATTCTCTTCTTTGTTACTTCTTCGGAAGTTGTTTGGACATGTTAGTTCTATGTTTAATAATGTCTGTTTTCCTTTTTTCCCCTATGTGGGAGAATTTATGCAGCTTGCCTGTTAGGACCCTGAGTACAGGCTGGTCCTGTCGGGTTCGTTTAGTTTTGTGGCTGTTCAGACACGTGTTGCTGTTTCTGCTGGATTGGTAGTAGCGCTGAGTGCTCAAGTTATCATTGTTTTTTTATGTTCAACTAAGCATTCAAGAGGACCTGTGGGTTCACAAGGCGGGAAAGGATTGTTTCTGTCCTTAAAGCCTTCAGTCATATATGACCGGGCAAGGGAGTGTTCCGCTGCGTCACTCTATCTGACATCTGATTTCATCAGAACCTAGAGTTCCTCCTCCACGTGGGGGGGGGGGCTGGCAGGTGTAGTGCCCCGTTGTCACTGGTTGAGTGGTTTGGCCTTCAGTTTTTAGGCTTGTGGATGGTCCTATGGGGCTTGATCCAACAGCTTGTATGGATAGCTGTCCAGCATGCAGAAGGTTTTGTATTTTGAAACCTATTGCAGCTTTTGGCACCTTTAAAGTGGTGCGTGTCAGCTGTTTCTAGTGTATGTATATATGGCTCTTATTCTAGGCCACGTAAGGTCTGTTTGAGTTATGAGACCTTGGGTCTTCTTCCATTGTCCTGGGTGGGTTAGATCTCCTTTTGGAGATCTGTGTTCCGGACGTTGGTTGATCCCTGTGGGGACTTGTTTAGCTCAGGTTTTCCCGGAGCTGGGAAGGTTTAGTAGCTTTTCTCTCCCCTGTGTCCTCTGCCTGTGTGGAGGTGATGGGGAGACTAGCCCTTCTAGTAGGGTTTTGGGAACTTTGAGGTATCTCTTCTGTTGTCCTGTGGCCTTGTGATGTCTCTTCATTGGACTTCTAGCCTTGCTCCTTGGAGAGTTGGACTTTATCTAGGGGTGGTTCCTTCATTTGGTGGGAGCTTTCAAGTTCTCTGCGCTGTCCGGATTTTCTGGATATGCTCCATTCCTTTTGTCTGGCTTTTTGGCCAGTCGGGATGTTTAGTTCCAGGGTATAGTTGCCTGAACTATTAGGTACCCGGACCTGTTTTTTCTTCCTGAGTCTTCCTCTTTCTGGGGCTTCGCTCCTGTCCCAGTTTTGGGTTGTTTGGATCTCAGGGCTGGTCGGGATGTTCCATGGTGGTGGGAACTGGGGCTATGTCCTTGCTCCATCTACCTGACCGGGTCAGGGTTGGCCCGGTCTATCAGAGTATTTATTACTCCTTACCACAGAGTAACCCATGTCATCTAGAGTTAGCTGGGTGGCTTGCGCCTCAAGAATGGTGGGTTTCTACCCAGCTGCTGGCGCTGGATTCCAGTCTTCTGGTGCGCCTTAGGGTTGCATTCCCCTGTTAGTTTGCCAGGGTACCCGTGGATTCTCTGCTCAGCAGGCGAATGGGTTGGCTGTGCCTCTGTTGGGCGAACTACTTGTGTGGGGGTTCTTTCTAGGACATTTGCGGGGGATTTTTTCTTCCCATTTAGCTGGTGGCTTTGGGCCTTAAGGACGGTTATTGCCCTTCTGGCGTCTTCCCTTTTTCTTTATATTCGCTTCTTCAGGAGACGGAGTCCTTACTAGGGGCTTCTCCTGGTCGGGAAGTGGAAGGTGGACTTGTTTCCACCTGGAATCTTGCTGGTTCCATGTCAGACTGTGGGGCCTTGTTTTTATAGATCTTTGGGTCTTTGGCCTTGTCTGTTTTCAGAGTTGGGTTGTACTTGTACTCTGGGGGATGGCTCTTCCATCTTTACGCTCGTTCCTGTACCAGTTTTGGGATTCTTTGTTCCCTTGTATTGGTGGCCCAGCTGGGTCTGCGGGTCAGGATGCCTGAGCGGTCTATGGGTCACAGTATCCTTTTGGATGTGTGAGCTTGCTGAGTCTATTCTGATAGCTCAGTCTGCTAGGAGATGGGTTTTCCTTGCTCCTTTGACAGGAGACGGTTTCCTCTTCCTTCGGGTTCTGAGGGTAATTTCTCCTTCTCGGGGGGCCTGGATGGAGGCTTTGTGTTCCCCTTTTTAGGGACCTGTGAGTAGGTCTGGCGGCTTAGGTTGCCTGGAGCGTGCTCTCTGTCGGGGGCTGTTTTGTGCAGTCTGTTTCTTGATGACTGCTTTTTCTTCTTCCTTGCAGCTAGTTGGACAGCTAGCTCAGCGTACTAATGCACTGTGGCTACTTTGCACTGTAGCAATCTGAGGGTTGCAAGTTCGATCTCCGGCGAGGTTTACTCAGCCTTCTTCCTTTCGAGGTTGATAAGATGAGCAGCGCCTTGAGTCCCTTAAGGGGGATTAGCCGCGCTTTACAAGAACATTCATGTTTTAGCTCCCTTTGTGCACTCAAACTTGGGGTTTCGCCTGGGTCTATGACATGTTTTTTCGTGGTCGAATACTTCGGTATTCTGTGGGCAGACGCTGGGAGGACTTTGCCTCTTTAGTTGCGTTCCATGCTTGCAGGATTTGGGGAGATGCCTTTTCGGTCTCCGTGCCCGGTATTATCCTGGGTTTCGCCTGGTATAGGCGTGGCCTCCTTCCCTGTTTGGGTTAATTTGGGTCTCTGATTACTGGGCCCACTCTTGGAGGTACTGTGTTTTGCATTGAGGGGCATTTTTTTGTTTCCTCTGTCCTCCTTTGCCGTGTTCCCTTTGGGGATTTTGGCTGGTTTACCCTTCATTTGTGAGGGGTGAGTGGTGGGGGACCGTCTGTTGGGCGACGGTGTCTCTTGGTGGACTGTTGGCTCAGTCGAGTCCATTTTGCAGTCTCTAATTTGGCTCTGGACTGGCTGCGAATCAGTGTCACTGGGGCTTTTCCTTTGAAGTTTTTTTCTCGGCTTCGGACGAAGCGGGATTTTTTATTGGGTAGAGGTTTAGGCCTGGTGCCCTCAGTATGGGCCGCCTATTGTACCCTCCAGTCTTGGCATTCAGTGTCCTCTATAGCTTGGGTATTGTTTTCCCAAATGTAATGAATGCAGCTGTGGACTCTTTCCATTTAAGAAGAAAAACATAAATTATGCTTACCTGATAATTTCCTATTCTTCTGATAGAAAGAGTCCACAGCTCCCAACCCGTCATTTTATGTGGGGCGTCCTTCTTATTCTTCTGGCACCTTTCAACCTGATATTCCTTCTACTATTCCTTGTTCCTAGGGAGAATGACTGGGGGATGAGGGGAGTGGGAGGAGTATTTAAGCCTTTGGCTGGGTTGTCTTTGTCTCCTCCTGGTGGCCAGGTTCTTATTTCCCAAAAGTAATGAATGCAGCTGTGGACTCTTCCATCAGAAGAAAAGGAAATTATCAGGTAAGCATAGTTTGTTTTCTAAGCCACTACAGACAGCCTCTTATCACATGCTTTTTATTTGCTTTTCACAACAGATATCATTGTAATTGGCTAAAATGCAAGTCAATAGATAATAAATAGCCATGTGATCAGGGGTTGTCTGCAGAGACTTAGATACAAGGTAATCAGCAGTAAAAGGTGTATTAATATAACCATGTTGGTTATGCAAAACTGGGGAACGGGCTGTAGACTGTCTCTTTTTGTTCTGTTGAATTAAAAAAAAGGCTTTTTTTTTATGCACAAAAACGGAAAAAAATATTTAAAGCCATGTAATATATTTTAAAGTGTAAAGCGAAGGAAAACACTCCTGGGTAGAGTTGCAGCATTTCATGAGCAGGGTCAGAACAGGTAGAAGTGGTGTTAAACGTGTTCTGAGGGCAGAGACTGGTTGTCCAGGTGGTGGGGGACTTGGGATTTGGCTTGCCTAAAAGGGCAGGGAGTAGTCATTTTTACATTTTAACCCTCCTCCTTGACCCAATGGGGGTGCATAATCAAACAGGGGTGAACACCTTGCTTCATTTTCACCCATTTTCATGTAGCTTTAACTTTTGACTGATGTGAAAAATTGTTTTATTTTTAATACAGTTTCAAAAGGACAAGTTCCACCAGCCCTCTAAAGAGAAGGGGCTTAGATGGGGAAAACATGAAGAAAAAAATAATATTGGGCTAGATGTAACCTTTACAAGGTTTTCATTAACACTGTAAAGAAAAAAAGGAGCCATCTCATAATATAAACTGAAATCCTAAGGTGGATAATGAGTCAGTTTCTAGCACAATATGTTCATTTAACCTCATATTTCAGAGGTGGTGAATTTTTTGTGCCGAAATTTGCTGGCACTCTGCTGCTGGGCTACCACCATACTAGTTTCATTGGCTACAAGTGTAGTTGTTAATAAAAAAAAATAGAGTAAATTAGAAAGTTGCTTAAAAATGTATGCTCTATCTGAAATCAGGAAAGAAAAATATTTGGGTTTCATATCACTTTAAACATTAGTTGCTAATATTTTTTTTATGTATTTAAAGGTAAAAAAATGTCCCTTTAAATTTAAAAATGGTACCATGGGCACTTACTTTTTTAGAAGGCATTTGCTGATTTTGGTTTGCCACCACTGTCATATATATTTATATTTGTTATCGGTAATCTGTTACAAGTTACACAGTACATGGATTTATTTCTTACAAAAGTATGACTAAATAATTTACAAGTCTAACATCTGTAGTACAGTTTTACCAAACAAACTAATCTGCATTGACCGCTGAATTGTAAATAACCCAACTGAGAAGTGCAAAATTATAATTTCTTATAGTTGGCATTCTTTCACTTTACAACAGGACTGCTTTTTACTGCTTCTGTCAACAGTCTTGCAAAATAGTTTTTGCTTCAAGAAACTATAGTGATCACCATATGACCAAATATACAAGGACTGTTATCTAAATGTTTGCTGAGTGTTTTCTTTGTACAGTTTTGCTCTGTTAACATGTGTATCAAACTAGTGCCTGTTTTTTTTTTTCTAATATTCCCCTAAACTTACTATTTGCTTTATATTTTATCTCCAGACATTGAAATACTTGCTAGTCCGTTAAAACTGTGGTGTTAAAATTTTATATTTGTGTGTAGACTTTGATGGGTAAAAGAAAAACGTTGATAAATGTTTTATCTGAAGTTAGTATTGTTAAACCAAACTGAAATAATTGTTTCAAACACAACTGCTTTGTAACACATTAATAAATATGCTAATGCTACTTTTTTTGTGACCCCGTTGTTAACCAAAATCTCACCTTTCCTTCATCCGAACAAATGTTTGTGTGTTTTATTTATTTAGTGTTATTTATTTTGCTTTTAAAAGCTATTGCTTTGTATTTAGTATATATTCATAAGGATATATCCAATATTATATGTGTACTAATGTGTACTAATATGTTTTACTAGGAATAGATCTATATTTGAATACTGCTTAAAAAGCAGCAAACCCACATTTTTATGAAACATTTAGAAGATCGAGCTTTTAGCATTACATTTAAAAATAAAAAAATCTATATATAATCTTAACTTTACATGTGTTACTTATTATGGTACAAAAAAATGCACAATGTATAGCTTTCTACATTCTGACAGCATACTTTCTAACATTTTTATGTCCTGAGAACATGTTAGGAGTATGACTTTATTGGGGTGGGCATGGGAGTGACTGAGTTATTCCCTTGCATTTAAAAGGAATTTTGATCACTAGTTAATATCTACAGATGCCAGCATGCTACATTGTTTTGATTTGGAAAGTGAATGAACATAGATTTTTACTTGTCATAAATGCACAGAACACTTGGTGGCTGTGAAAGCATGCTACGAGGCAAACATATTAACGGGACAATTTATGGGATAGAAAGAAAGGGAATCTTTACTCTGAATTCAGTCCAGTCCAGTGGTACAAAGTACTCTGAGGCGGTATGTGAGAGTACAGTCTGTTGGAGAGTAAACATAAAATGGTGAGAGTCGAAGAGATCATTACATGTTGGGATTACTTTCCCTGTCCACTAGGAGGAGGCAAAAACACCCCTACTTTCGAGACCTTTGCTCTACCCATACCTATTGCTTCTGTGTGGAGAAGGTGAATTCTAAAATGCTCCATATCTTCATGTTGCTAATAATGGTTCTCCTAACCAATGTGAGACCCACTTACCTCAGGTGAAATGCAAATTCATCTACCAGCCCCCTGGTCTACAGTGTGCTGCTCCTTTAGAACCTTGGAACGGTGCTTGTACTTCCTGGGATGGGCCCTTTTCCTGAATGCAGTCTCCTGCAGTTGCATTGTATGGCAGAGGATGGTTGTGACAGGTGAATACTTTATTACCTTCCTCTGCCCAAGGGATATTAGAATGGGCATCTATATTTGTGTTCACTTAGCTGAGGGACATTTGACACACTTTAGGGTTCTTTATTTTCACTTTTACACTTTGAACAAAAACTCTGTTGCTTTAGGTTAACGCAGTCTGTCTCACCTCAAATGTTTATAATGACTTAACCAGGAAATGTTTGAGGACCACTCTCTGGTAGCACACAGTGGGTTAAAATGTGCACTGAGTTGGTGAGATTAGTTCTCTTCATGTACAGGAAAAGAAAGGGTAACTCCTCTTGATAAGAATTCCAAATTTTATTGAACAGGATCAGACAACAGAAACACAACGTTTCGGGGTCAGTACCCCTTAGTCATGTGATAACAAACACACATACCACACCTGTTTAAATAGGCTAGGCCAGGTAATTAACTCATTATTTTAACTCTTACAATGCCTTATAGTGAAATTGGCCTCCAAGTATTATTGCTATATTGACCTCTATTGGTCAAGGATGGCATGACGTGCAAATTAAAAACAAAATATATGAAGGCCTCAAAGAAATATTTACATATTCACATCATCCTCTCAAAATGGTGTTGCATACGGACATTAAAGGGACATAATACTCATATGCTAAATCACTTGAAACTGATGCAGTATAACTGTAAAAAGCTGACAGGAAAATATCACCTGAGCATCTCTATGTAAAAAAGGAAGATATTTTACCTCACAATCTCCTCAGCTCAGCAGAGTTTGTTCTGTGTAAAAAGTTATACTCAGCTGCTCCCAGCTGCAGGTAAAAAAAATTTAAAAAAATGAAGAAATGAACAGCAGCCAATCAGCATCAGCAGTGCTGAGGTCATGAACTCTTACTGTGATCTCATGAGATTTGACATAACTCTCATGAGATTTCATAGTAAGCTTCCTTTACCTGATTGGTGAAATAATATGAGAGTGCACGATGCTAGTCCCTTCGGATGTCCCAGGACAAACACAGTAAAATGCTGCTTAGAAATCCTTTACAATGGGAGGTGGCTACTGAGGAACTTTTGAGGTAAAATATCTTCCTTTTTTACATAGAGATGTTCAGGTGATATTTTCTAGACAGCTTTTTACAGCTATGCTGCATCACTTTCAAGTGTTTAAACATTTGGGTATTATGGCCCTTTAAGAAAAATAGATCATTTGTTTAGCACATTTATTTAGCACACATTACATTATATTTCACTCTGCAACCGCTGGAAAATAATGCACAATAAACATCAACCCTGTGTTGTTATACTTACAGCTAATAATGAAACAGCTATAAGAGCCCCCTAAATAGCTCCTCTCCAAATTGGAAAAAATATATAAATATATATAGGGGACAGAGAGTGATAACTCATTGACCCCAAACCAATTTATAAATGAATATAATAAAAGAGCAAGCAGAGCATCAATAGAAGACAGACCAGTCAATTTCTCGGTTCATCCCCTTTGGTTTCAGGGTATCCAACTTGAAAATCCAATAGGATTCACGCTGTTTCAGTAACAGAATCCTGTTACCACCCCGTCTGGGGGTCTTGATATGATCGATAACCTGGAAGCGAAGTTGGCTCACATGATGCCCTGCTTGCAAAAAATGATAAGCTACTGGGGCAGTCATTATCTTACACCTAATATTGCTCTTGTAGGCCCGCCCACAAGGACATTTAATTAGGTAGATTACAAAGTTGGTATTACAGGTGTAATAATCCCTGAATTTGAATTTATATCCAGTTTGAGGATGTACAAAATGTGGGCTTCTGATGATAGAACCACAGTTTACACAACCCAAACAGGGAAAGCAACCCAAGTTCTTCTTTGTAATGTATCCCTGTTGGGGTGATCTGCCAGGGCCCACATCAGCCTTAATAAGTGAGTCTTTCAGACTCCTGTTACGCTTATACGCTGGCATAGGGTACTGGCAGAACTCCTCAACATTAGGTATACAGTTCTGTAAGACAGCCCAATGTTTACAAATGATTCGGGTTATTTGCTGACTTTGTCAGCAAAGAGACAAAAACAACCTCTTTTCCTTGTCGTGAGAAGGTTTGGTTTTAAACAATGTGTCTCTATCAATGGCAGACACTGTCTGTATGGTATCCTGTACCAATTTCACCGGATAGCCTCTTTGGATAAATTTCTCCCCCATTTCTGACAATCTAGTCATGGATCTATCAGGATCATCAACAATCCTTTTGACCCGAAGCATTTGGCTTCGTGGAAGGGATTTCACAAGGGGTAGCGGATGTGCACTATCATAGTGAAGAAGGCTATTTCTGTCAGTTGCCTTTCTGAACAGGTCAGTTTTAAAACCCATACCATGTTTGATCACAGTGACATCTAGAAAATCAATACTAGACTCACTCCACACGAGCTTGAACTGTATATTGTTGGTAGAGTGATTTAAGTCAGTTACAAAAGATTGGCCGCCAGCAGGGAGGTGTCAATCAACCCGATCGTACTCGATCGGGTTGATTTCCGGTGATGTCTGTCCGCCTGCTCAGAGCAGGTGGACAGATTATGGAGCAGCGGTCTTTGTGACCGCTGCTTCATAACTGCTGTTTCTGGTGAGCCTGCAGGCTCGCCAGAAACACGGGGCATCAAGCTCCATTCGGAGCTTGATAGATATGACCCTTTGTCTGGGGTGTCTTTGCCTCCTCCTGGTGGCCAGGTTCTCAATTCCCACAAGTAATGAATGAAGCAGTGGACTCTCCTCCCACTGATGGAAATGAAATTATCAGGTAAGCATAATTTGTTTTCTTGTGGTTTTCATTAATGCTATGAGTCCTGGGTGAACTAGCCAGATACGCCTTATGGCTGAAGTCTTGGGGGTAGATTTATCAAATGGGTGCTGTAGCGGATCATGGCAGCACGACATTGATAAATGCTGATAGCATACGCTGTCGGTATTTATCATAGCACAAGCATTTCTGGTGAAATGCTTGTTCAATGCCGCACCGTGCACATTCGCGGCCACTAGCAGGGGGTGTCAATCATCCTGATCGTATCCAATCTGGATGATTGCTGTCTTCCATCTCAGAGGTGGCTTATGAGTTAAGGACCTGAAACTTCTGGGGTAGATTACAACATCCGCTGCTTGATAAATCTATCCCCTTGGTCTTCTGATATGGTTTCCAAAAGCAAACTGTTGCTGTTTTCCTTTCAGGGTTAAACTCTGTTTTGTCCAGGGCTAGATGCTATTATTTCTTTACTCACGTTTGCTAAGGGAGCTTTTCTGCTGCAGGACATTAAGCTTAAGGGCAAGAAGAGGCCTGTGTGGACATTTTGTTTTTTTGTGCAGTCTAGGTCACAGAAGACCAGTTCTACTACAACTCAATCAGCATGTTCACCCAAGACTTCCTGAAGGCCTAGTTTATCATGGTCCAAGACCATGCAGGCCAAAACAACTACCCCCACTTCCAAGTCATCATGAAAGTGTTTCCCTCATTCTCTATGTAGTTCCTCTAAGGGGCAGATTGTGACTTTTGTGGGAAAATTCTGTATCAGTCACCTAGGTTTTAAAGATACCAACATATTTTTTTTATTATTTTTTTCATCCAGACTTCGAGAAAGGTTTGTCCTCGCCAAAGCCATACTATCTTGAGTGGCAGACTTAGAGGGTAAAGGAGTTATTGAATAAATCATTAATACTAAAGCGGCAAATTAAAGGGACATGAAACCCAAATTTGTTCTTTCATGATTTAGAAAGAGCATACAATTATAAACAACTTTCTAATTTACTTCTATTATCTAATTTGCTTCATTCTCTTGATATTCTTGGCTGAAAAGCATATCTAGATATGCTTAGTAGCTGCTGATTGGTAGCTGCACATAGATGCCTCCTGTGATTGGTTCACTGTGTGCATTGCTATTTCTTCATTAAAGTATATCTAAAGAATGAAGCAAAACAGGTAATAGAAGTAAATTGGAATGTTGTTTAAAATTGTATTCTCTACCTTAATCATGAAAGAAAATGTTTGGGTATAGTGTCCCTTTAAATTATACACAAACTCCCATAAACCTCCTAGTTAAATCTAAAATTATAAATATATATATACACTTACAAAATAGGGAGCACCTAACAAAGGCACAAAATGGAGGCTTGTATTTCTATAAACCGCCCACACAAATAGTAATTAGTATGAGACAATTATGATCACCATGTGGATAAATATATGCACACATATCAAGTTAAAAAATGTAAAACTTAAAGGGAAACTGAACCCAATTTTTTTCTTTCGTAATTCAGATAGAGCATGCAATTTTAAGCAACTTTCTAATTTATTCCTATTATCAAATTTTCTTCATTCTCTTGGTATCTTTATTTGAAAAGCAAGAATGTAAGTTTAGATGCCGGCCCATTTTTGGTGAACAACCTGGGCTGTTCTTAGTGATTGGTGTCCAGGTCTGAACCAAAAATTGGCTGGCTCCTTAGCTTAGATGCCTTTTTCAAATAAGAAAGCAAGAGAACAAAGAAAAATTGATAATAGGAGTTAATTAGAAAGTTGCTTGAAATTGCATGCTCTATCTGAATCACAAAAGAAAACATTTGGGTTCAATGTCCCTTTTAAATGCCAATATCTCTGGAATTCACCTTACCCAAGACCCTTCTAAAATATTCACTTCCCAACTAATGCCTCTCCTCCCTCTAATCTATTCTGAATGCTTCAGCTAGACCTTAATCACCTAAATCTCCAAACCAAATCAGCTGTCACACTCTGCCATTATCTAAACAGTCTCACTAAGGGCCAGATTACAAGTGGCGCGCTAACAGTTGTACAGGAGCAATATTGGGTTTATCCCGGCTGTTTGCACACATTGGAACGTATTATAAGTTAAAAAAAAACACGATCGCTTGAGTTCAATTGAATTTAACTTGCGTCGGGATAGCACAATCTCAGATCTCTGGTTAACTGTTACGCTTGATTAAAAAGTGTCACAAAACACATAAAAATATGTTTAAATGTACAGTTACACTCATAATAACACTGTAATACTGTCTAATACAAATTATTTTAAAAAAAAGTATTTATAAATAGATATTCCTATATATGTCTGTATATATCTATACCTATATATAATCCTATATATACTGTATATAGGTGTATATATAGGTATAGATATATAGTGTGTTAAAAAGACATCAAATATATGTAGAAATATGTATTTATGAATAGATAGAACATATTCTGCTATGTGAAGAACACTGGAAGATTTATATTAATATTTTCATGTCGGGTTAGCTCACTTGAGAATTTTCAATTGCGTTTGCAAGCCAGTGGGGTGTTAGATTTTATGTCCTCTTTTCTTGCTCCATTGGTTTCTATGGGGAATACGTTAACACGGTTGCGATATTTAAAGTTTGGCTTTTTGGGTGTGTTAGGTTAGTACAAGAGCAAGAGCAAACACTTTTTAATTTAATCTTGTAATTTGAGCACTACCTGACGCTTACTTCTAGTGGAGTTAGCCCACAAGCGGGACTGATAAATAGCGCTCCACTCGTAATCTAGCCCTATATGGTTTCAAACTTGGTTTCTCAACAGCCTGGCAGTGGTCCTGTCCCAGGCACCCTGCTGGTGGGTCATGGCCCAACATACCCCATTGCGCGTTCTTTGCACATATGCACTGTGTATGTAGCAACAGTTCAGTGGGAGGAAAGAGCGGAATAAGGAGCATAGGACTGGACCTGGATAACTCAGATAAGTAAGCGATACCAGTCCACTGACACTAATGAACCCACTTACACCAATAAAAGTATATATTTTCTTCCCCCACTTACACCAATTCATTTAAATATATATATATTTACATGCACTTGAGAACCTTTGGTTTAGAATACAGTTCAAAATATTACACTGTTAGTTTTACCAACCTACAGGGCTCTCAACAACCTCACACAAACAATAGTCCCTCATTTAGCTCCAAATTATCCTTAAACCATTCTCTTTGATCAACTTTTGACCTATTTTTGTTCACTCCTGTTATTACTATTCCTCTCCTGCCTCCAAGGGTTCCATTTTTTAAGCAGTGAATGCTGCTTCGGAGCCCCATCGTTTCACGCTCACCTAAAACGGAAGTTAAGAAGCAGCGGTCATAAGACAGCTGCTCCTTAAAGGGACACTAAATAAAGGTTAGAAAGAATGATGCATTCTGGAAAATATTAGTCTGAGAATAACATGTAGATGTTTTTTTTTTTTTTTTTTAAAGTTTCATTACCTATTTAATACATATTAAAGTGTAAAGTTTTAGTGTCTATAAAACAATGGGAGCTGCCATGTTGTAACTTAGGTTACCTTCTCTTCTCTGGCCAATTAGGGACAGTTATAAATAGGTCACTAGAGTATATAACAGTGTTCTGCATTTCTAACAGGAACTAAAAAACTCAAAATTTCAGAATGGAGTTACAGGTAAAGGGGACAAAATAAATAATTAACGTATATTGCAGACTTGTTTTTATATACAGGATTTATTATTTTATATTACCATCTGAAAGTGTTTAATGTCCCTTTAACTTGTCCGCCACCTTTTAGATGGCGTAGTGAAATCATACCTATCTGATAAGATCGGGATGATTGAGTGCCCCTGCTAGCGGCTGAGCAGGGGCGGCATTGCACAAGCATTTTACCAGAAATGCTTGTGCAATGTTAAATGCCGACAGGGAAAGCTGTCTGCATTTAGCGAGGTTGAGCGGACATGATTTGCTATAGAGAATCATGTCTACTCGACTTTTAATAAATCTACTCCCAAGACTCGTGCTACTACTACTCTCTGTAGCCATTCAACTGTCTCCAGCCTAGTAGAACTGCAGGTCTTCTTTCAAAATCTAAACCTCTTTTCTAAAAGTTCCTCTTCAACATACCCAACAACAAAAAAATCTTCAGTTGCCTTCACTGCTGCAACTTCAATACACACAAGTTACCCCACATCTTATGCTTCTACATCTTTCAACCTGTAGACTGTTTTGCCATGAAACATTGTACTTGTATACCCCTACCTATGTACCCATCAAATTTCGTGGTGCTTCACAAATACATTTTTAGAAATATGAAAAGCTATAGAGAGCCAATGTAAATCTTTATTAACATTCACAATAAATCCAGTATTCATAAGGCATAAGTAAAATGGTTAACATGGCGTGGCTAAAGCCTCTGGTTTATTGTCTGAAGACAATAATAAAAAAAAGAGTTTATTTAATATAAATGGCAAGAGTCCATGAGCTAGTGACGTATGGGATAAACATTCCTACCAAGAGGGGCAAAGTTTCCCAAACCTCAAAATGCCTATAAATACACCTCCCACCTCACTCATACCTCAGTTTTACAAACTTTGCCTCCTTGTGGAGGAGTTATGCTTGATTTTCTTCTGTGAAAGGCACTTCTAAGCATTTTGAAGCCCAATTCCTCTCTAAGTACAGTGTTTGTCTGAGGGATGTGAAGGGAGTATTGCCTGATGATGCCATGTTTTCGCCTATAGGAAATCTATTCTAAGGCTCTCTGTAAATCGGTCGCAGGGATTTATCTGCTGCCTCCCTTTACAGATCGACATTATACTCCTCTACCATTACCTCTATTGATATGTTTCAGTACTGGTTTGGCTGTCTGCTATATGTGGATGGGTGTCTTCAGGTAAGTATATATAATTTTTTAAGACACTCTCAGCTATGTTTTCCACTTTATATTTTAAAGTTTTTAATCTATATTGCATATATTTGCAATGAGTCAGGTCTGTGTATTTCCCTTTGCAGTCTAACAGTTTCAGCAGGGAAATTATGTTTATGGGAGATTTTAGGTATTTTTTTCTTACCTGGGGTTTCAGTTAGTTGTAGCTTGGGGCTCCATGTACGAAGCAGCGTAAGCTGCTCCGGAGCCTTTGCGGGGCAGGTTCGCATATGCGAGCCTGCTTCCCGCAATGTAAGAAGCAGCGGTCATTAGACCGCTGCTTCCTACACCCTACGCCACCTCTTAGGTGGCGAAGCAAAATCACTGAGAGCTCGCTCGCTCTCGGTGATTGACAGCCCCTTCAGTCGCGTGATTGGTCGCGCGACTGAAGGGGCGGGCATTACACACTCCGCTGAGTGTGTAATGATACATACGGGCAAGCGGATCAATAGATCCGCTGCCCGTGTGTAGCGGAGGCGGGCAGACAGCTTCGCGAGTTAAGAAGCTGTCCGCCCGCCTCTTAGTACATGGAGGCCCAAGAGTCTGTTTTTTCTAAATTTTCGTGGGCTAATAGGCTCGTAATGACGCAAAATGCTTTTCTTTATTGCGTCATTTTTGGTGTGAATTTTTTTGCCACAAAGTCGCGTCTGTCGTGACGCGAGACGCATAATTTCTGGCATCTTAATTTCCGCAAATTTTTTTTGCATGAAGTCGCGCCTGTTATGATGCGAGTTGCATCATTTCATTTGTTAGCTTTGGCGCCAAAAGTTTTTTTCCTGCATTTGCGTCATCTTTGTGTTATTTTTGGCATCAAAATTTGTTATATTAAGTCTCTCCCTCTTTTGCTCACTGCTCTCATTTGTTTTCAGGGCTATGATGTTTGCTTTTGATTTTACGTTTGTATAAGAATTTTATCATAAGCATTTTTTTCCCATTCCTGAAACTGCTATTTTGAGGAAATTTGATATTTTTTTTAAATGTTATTTTTTTCTTTTTTGTTACATTTTGCAAGATGTCTCAAACTGATCCTGCCTCTGATGTTACTATAGGAAATAAGCTGCCTGAACACAATTCTACCAAAGCTAAGTGTGTTTGTTGTAAATTTTCTGATCTTAGTTCTTCAGCTCAAATATGTGGCACTTGTTATAGTAAATTATTACATGCTGATAATGTTTCTATAAGTACAAATACATCTACTGTTACTCCTTCACAATCTAATGTACATGATATTCCTGCAGATGTGAAAAATTATATTGCTTCCATCCAGCCACTGAGAGTGAATTTTCTTCCTTACTATCTTCCTCACGCCTCACTACCTGCCCACTCTACCCTATCCCTTCTCATCTAATACCCTCCCTATCTTCCACCCTCACTCCTGCTTTTACCCACATCTTCAACCTATCTCTCTCTACCGGCTCATTCCCATCTTCTTTCAAACATGCAAAAGTCACTCCCATACTCAAAAAACCCTCCCTCGATCCTAATTCTCCTGAAAGCTACCGCCCCATCTCACTGCTTCCACTAACATCAAAACTCCTTGAAAACTAGTTTACAATCGGCTAACCCACTTTCTGTCCTCTAACTCCTTGCTTGACCCATTGCAATCCGGATTCCGCCCAAAACACTCAACTGAGACTGCCCTTTACCAAGGTTACAAACGATCTTCTCTCTGCTAAAAATATTGGCCACTACTCTATACTCATCTTACTTGACTTGACTTGATCTGTCCTGGGTCCTCTACTCTTCTCCATCTATACTTCTTCGCTGCGTAAACTTATCAACAGTTATGGCTTCAAATATCACCTCTATGCTGATGACACCCAGATCTACCTCTCCACCCCTGCTCTCTCTCCCTCTGTCTTTTCTCATGTCAGCGACTGCTTATCTGGTATTTCTTCCTGGATGGCCTCTCACCACCTAAAGATTAACATGTCAAAGACTGAGCTCCTTCTTATCCCCCCCTCAAATTCTACGCCGACTTCTGACTACTCTATCCCTGTTGACGGCATCACCATTTCCCCATCCCCCCAAGTCCGGTGCCTCGGAGTCACACTTGACTCAAACCTCTCCTTCGTCCCCCATAATCAATCACTTTCTACATCCTGCCGCAACCATTGACGCAATATTTCCAAAATTCGCCCTTTTCTGAGCGCTGACACCACAAAGCAAATAATCCACTCCCTTGTTATCTGCCGACTTGACTACTGCAATAACCTACTCGCTGGCCTTCCTCTTTCCCGCCTCCCCCCCCCCTTCAATCCATCCTAAATACCTCTGCCAGGCTGATCCACCTTTCCCGTCGATCTGTATCTGCTGCACCTCTCTGCGAGTCCCTTCATTGGCTCCCCATTCACAGCAGAATTAAATTCAAAATTCTCACCCTTACATACAAAGCTCTCACCAACGCCGCTCCCCTCTACCTATCCTCTCTAATACACAAGTATACTCCAGCCCGTCCACTAAGATCCAACAATGACCTATGTATCACCTCCTCTCATGCTAGACTGCAGGACCTACCCTCTGGAACACTCTCCCTCGTGCTGTCAGGCTTTGCCCTAATCTTTCTTCCTTTAAATGCTCCCTGAAGACTTTTCTGTTCAGGGAAGCCTACCACCCAACTCAATGATAAACTCAATAATAAATGAATTTCACTTACCTAGCATTTCCCTCATCTAACTCTGTATTAATATCTTTCTCAATCTTCTTTCATTGCACCTCCTGTTTCTCAATAGGGCCCTCAATCCCTCCTGTATGTGTTTGTACATTTTGTCCTGTCTCTTACAAGTCTTGTATTGTTTTATTTAAATTAATTGTATCCATGGACAGGGCTGCGGAATATGTTGACACTTCATAAATAAAGTATAATAATAATAATATTGCTGCAGCCATAGAGAAGGCTATGACTGCTATTCCGCTTTCAAAAAAATGTAAAAGGTCTTTCCAAACTTCTCATAAATCTGATAAAATTTGTATTGATTGACAGCATACTGAAGAATCTTCTGCTGATGAGTATTTCTCTGGCTCAGAGGATCCTGCTTCAGAGACTGAAATTGACAAATCAACTTTTCTTTTTAAGATTGAATATATTCGTTCTTTATTAAAAGAAGTATTGTTTACTTTGGGTATTAAGGAGTCTAGTCCTCTTGATAACAAAACTAGCAAACATTTGAATTCTGTTTTTAAAACTTCTGAGGTTACTCCTGAAATTTTTCCTATTCCAGATGCTATCTCTAACATGATTACTAAAGAATGGTGTAAGCCTGGTGCTTCTTTTAACCCTTCTCCTATGTTTAAAAAGCTATATCCTTTACCTATGGCCAATTTAGAGTTTTGGGGAAAAGTCCCTAAGGTTGATGGGGCTATTTCCACTCTTGCCAAATGTACTACTATTCCTATGGAAGATAGTAAACTTTAAGGATCCTTTAGATAGGAAGATTGAATCTTATCTTAGAAGAGTGTATTTACATACTGGCTATATTCTTAGACCTGCTATTTCTATGGCTGATGTTGCCGATGCTTCAACTTTTTGGTTGGACAGCTTAGCACAGCAGTTATCAGATCCTGAATTGTCTAGCATTGTTCTTTTACTTCAACATGCTAATCATTTCATTTGTGATGCTATATTTGATGTCATTAAGACTTATATTAAATCTATGGGGCATATTTATGATTGTTCAAGCGGACATGATTCGATATAGTGGATCATGTCTGCTGCACATCGATAAATGCCAACAGCATACACTCTTGGGATTTATCATTGCACCAGCAGTTCTTGTGAACTGCTGGTGCAATACTGCCCCCTGCGGATGTCGCTCGCAGGGAGTGTCAATCAACACGATCGTATTCGATGGGGTTGATTTCTGTCGATATCTGTCCGCCGCCTCAGAGAAGGCGGACAGGTTATGGAGCAGCCGTCTTTAGACCGCTGCTTTATAAACACGGGGCATCAAGCTCCATACGGAGCTTGATAAATATACCTTTATGTCTTTAGCTATTCTTACTAGAAGAGCTTTATGGCTTAAATCTTGGAATGCTGATATGGTGTCTAAATCTAGATTACTATCTCTATTGTTTCAGGGTAATAATTTATTTGGTTCTCAATTGGATTCTATTATATCCACTATCACTGCGAGAAAGGAAGTTTTTCTGCCCCAAGATAAGAAATCTAAGGGTAAGTTCCCAATCGTTTTCGTTCCTTTCGTCAGAATAGAGGACAAAATACCTCTCCTTCCCCTAAGGCCTCTGGCTCTAATTGGAGACCATCTCCAAATTGGAATAAATCCAAGCCTTATAAGAAACCAAATCCAGCCCCTAAGACTGCATGAAGAGGTGCAGCCCTCAAACCAGTTCAACTGGTGGGGGGCAGATTGAAATTATTTCAAGACATTTGGACAGATGCTGTTCAAAATCAGTGGATTCACGATATTGTTTCTCAAGGGTATCGAATAGGTTTCAGAATAAGACCTCCCATGAGAAGATTCTTTCTTTCTCATGTTCTAACAAACCCTGTTAAGGCTCAGGCTTTTCGGAAATGTGTTTCAGACCTAGAGCTTTCAGGAGTGATTGTTCCAGTTCCTCAACAGGAACAGGGTTTGGGTTTTTATTCAAATCTGTTCATTGTCCCAAAGAAAGAAGATTTGTTCAGACCAATTCTGGATCTGAAAATTTTAAATCGTTTTGTAACAGTCCCAACTTTTAAGATGGTGACTATAAGGACTATTCTGCCTTTTGTTCAGCAAGGTCATTTTATGTCCACAATAGACTTACAGGACGCTTATCTTCACATTCCAATTCATCCAGACCACTATCGTTTTCTGAGATTCTCTTTTCTAGACAAGCATTACCAATTTGTCGCTCTTCTGTTTGGCCTAGCAATAGCTCCAAGAATCTTCTTGAAGTTTCTCAGTGCCCTTCTATCTGTAATCAGAGAGCAGGGTATTGCAGTGTTTCCTTATTTGGACGATATCTTACTAGCTCAATCTTTTCATTTAGTAAATCTCACACAAAACAACTAGTGTGGTTTCTTCAAAGACATGGTTGGAGGATCAATTTACAAAAGAGTTTCTTGATTCCTCAGACAAGGGTCACCTTTTTAGGTTTCCAGATAGATTCAGTGTCCATGACTCTTCCTCTGACAGACAAGAGACGAATGAAGTTGGTTTTAGCTTGTCTAAACCTTCAGTCTCTATCATTCCCTTCAGTGGCTATGTGCATGGAAGTTTTAGGTCTCATGACTGCATCATCCAATGCGAGATCCCCTTTGCTCGTTTTCATATGAGGCCTCTACAGCTTTGCATGTTGCACCAATTGTGCAGGGATTATACTCAGATATCACAACTGATATATTTAAATCCCAACACTCAACTCTCTCTGACTTGGTGGTTAGACCATCACTTTATTGTTCAAGGGGCCTCCTTTGTTCGTCCTTCCTGGACTGGGATCTCAACAGATGCAAGTCTTACAGGTTGGGGAGCTGTCTGGGGGTCTCTGACAGCACAAGGGGTTTGGTATCCTCAAGAGGCGAGGTTACCAATCAATATTTTAGAACTCCCTGCTATTTTCAGAACTCTTCAGGCTTGGCCTCTATTGAAAAGAGAACTTTACATTCGTTATCAGACAGACAATATCACAATAGTGACATATGTCAATCATCAAGGAGGGACTCGCAGTCCTTTAGCAATGAAAGAAGTATCTCGGATACTTTCTTGGGCGGAATCCAACTCTTGTCAAAATTCTGCGTTTCATATCCCAGGTATAGACAATTGGGAAGTGGATTATCTCAGCCGTTAGACTTTACATCTGTTGGAGTGGTCTCTCCATACAGATGTGTTTTTTCATCTTGTACAGATGTGGGGTCTTCCAGAAATAGATCTGATGGCCTCTCGTCTAAACATGAAGCTTCCCAGGTACCTTTCCAGGTCCAAGGATCTTCATGCGGAGATAGTGGATGCTTTAGCAGTGCCTTGGTTTTACCAACCTGCTTACATTTTTCCGCCTCTGGTTCTTCTTCCAAGGGTGATCTCCAAGATCATAATGGAACAATCTTATGTGTTTCTGATAACACCTGCATGGCCTCACCGGTATGCGGATCTTGCCTGGATGTCCAGTTGCCAGCCTTGGCCACTTCCTTTAAGGCCAGACCTTCTGTCTCAAGGGCCGTTTTTCCACCAGGATCTCAAATCTCTAAATTTGAAGGCATGGAAATTGAACGCTTAGTGCTTAGTCATAGAGGTTTCTCTGACTCAGTGATTAGTACTATGATACAGTCTCGTAAGTCTGTTTCAAGGAAGATTTATCATCGGGTTTGGAAAACATATATTTCATGATGTTCCACCCATGATTATTCTTGGCATTCTTTCAGAATTCCTAGGATTTTACAGTTTCTTCAGGATGGGTTGTCTGCAAATACTTTCAAAGGACACATTTTTGCTCTTTCTGTCTTATTTCATAGAAAGATTGCTAAGCTTCCTGATATTCACTGTTTTGTTCAGGCTTTGACTCGTATCAAATCTGTTATTAAATCTATTTCTCCTCCTTGGAATCTCAATTTGGTATTGCAGATTTTATAGACTTCTCCTTTTGAACCCATGCATTCTCTGGATATTAAATTACTTCAGGGGTCAAGTCCTACAAAAAAAGTGTGGGAACTCACCAAGACTTCCACCCTCCCTCACAATTAATATATATATATATATATATATATATATACAGTGTGTATATATATATATATATATATATACACACACACACAAACACTGTATTTATATGTATATAATCTATATACTTTGGTTAATTAAAGCAAATTAAATCCAATGAATGGTTGAATGGATGCCTTTGGGCCTGAGAATCCTCCTCTGTTACAGAATTTCACCCACTTAAGGTGCAATAGTTCTATTTCTGCTGAGGCGAGATAAATAACCCCAGAGCAAGCACACAAAAATATAAGCACCATGTGTAATAAAAGATAATAAAGATAATATTCATAACATGGGTGATAACACAGCAGGACCGCTGACAGTCTTACATTTAGTGTATTGTAGGAAGTGTTACTGCCCATTACTAGAGTATCTCACTATCTTTCTAACCAGACTGTGGTCCAGCTCCTCCCACCAGCAGCAGCAGCAGTGTTTATTGAAGTTTTTCTGTTGTCTGTCCAGAGGGAACTTAGTTCCTCCTGCAAAAATAGTGCAGTAACTCCATTCCCATGCGTTCCCGTCTGACTTGACCCCTGAATTACTTTCTTAGGAAGTGTTATTTCTTTTGGCTATCTCTTCTGCTAGAAGAGTTTCTGAATTATCTGCTCTCTCTTGTAAGTCTCCTTATCTGATTTTTCATCAAGATAAAGTTGTTTTGCGGACTTCATTTACATTTTTGCCTAAAGTTGTGAATTCTAACAACATTAATAGGGATATTGTTGTTCCCTTCTTGTGCCCTAATTCTAAGAATACTCTTGAAAGGTCTTTACATTCTTTGGATGTGGTAAGACCTTTGAAATATTATGTTGAGGCTACTAAAGATTTCAGAAAGAATTCTAGTCTATTTGCTATTTTTTTTTTGGTTCCAGGAAAGGTCAGAAAGCCTCCGCCATTTCTCTGGCATCTTGGTTGAAACTTTTGATTCACAAAGCTTATTTGAAGGCAGGGCAGTTTCCGCCTTAGAGAATTATAGCTCATTCTACTAGATCAGTTGCCACTTCTTGGACTTTCAAGAATAAAGCTTCAGTTGATCAAATTTGCAAAGTAGCAACTTGGTCTTCTTTGCATACATTTACTAAATTTTACCATTTTGATGTATTTGCTTCTTCGGAAGCAGCCTTTGGTAGAAAGGTTCTTCAGGCAGCACTCTCCGTTTGATTCTAGTGACTTTGATTTGAGTTTTTGGAATTTTTTTAAGAAAACTTAATTATTTTATTGGATTTAATTTCTTAGCGGATATAGCTGTTTTTATTTTATCCCTCCCTCTCTAGTGACTCGTGAACTTCCACATCTTGGGTATTATATCCCATACGTCAGTAGCTCATGGACTCTTGCTACTTACATGAAAGAAAACATAATTTATGTAAGGACTTACCTGATAAATTCATTTCTCTCATAGTGGCAAGAGTCCATGAGACCCACCCTATTGTTTTGTGGTTATGATTTTTTGTATCAAGCACATTATTTTTCCAGTTCCTCTTTTTGTATGGTTTTTACTCCTTTTTTACACCTCACTACTTATCAGGTAAGTTCTTACATAAATTATGTTTCTTTTTTAAGACACGATGAGTCCACGGATCATATTAATTACTAATGGGATATTCACCTCCTGGTCAGCAGGAGGCGGCAAAGAGCACCACAGCAGAGCTGTTAAATAGCTCCTCCCTTCCCTCCCACTCCAGTCATTCTCTTTGCCTACGTTAGTGATAGGAAGCGGTAAAGTAAGGTGTTAAAATTGATTCTTCAATCAAGAGTTTATTATTTTTAAAGTAGTACAAGATTGTGCTGCTTTGTCCTAGGGTGTAGCCGTAGTCCATATCAGTCTGTTTAGTAGAGCATTGGTGGCTTTAGAGCAATGGGAACTTGTGGGACATAATTCTCACTGCGTCTCCCATACTGATGCTGCCCTAACACTGAAAAACTGAGGGATTTTACTCAGGACTTTCATTTATTTTCAGGGCCATGGGAGGGAGAGGACCTCCTAAACCTGGGAACTGCCTTGCTGCCAGGCAGAAGATGAGGTAAGTGCTGACTTTTTTTCTGGGGGTAGAGGATCTCAAAAAAAGTTTGGGCACTTTATTAATTTAGACCTCATTGAATTTGGACTTAGATTCTCCTTTTCTATTAGGAGACATCAGGGCAGTTAGAACGCAGGCACTGGGTGACATGTGTCTCATCTCCTGGCGGTCTCATCTAATAATAAAGCCGACCGGGAGATTTTATAATGAGATTTTACTTTGAGTGTGACAGTGTGTGTGTGCTCTAAGGGGGTTTCTCTGTCAGGTAGTGCTTTCGGACTGAACAGCTATTTAAACTGAAGCTGTTCAGTCTGTTCCTTTACTCCCGGTGGCTATACTTAGCCAATGACGACCGGGAGATCACATATGAACTTTGGTTTATTTAGCTGGTAAACTGTTGGTCACAGTATGTGTGTTTGCTTGATAACAGGCTATGCAGCTGTTATTTGAGAGTGTACATTTTATCTCTTTGCTCCCTGTGCCTTTACTTAGACAATGGCGACCGGGAGATGGCTTGTGAAATGCCCACGAGGGGCGGAGCTTGTAAATGGCGCCATTGTAGTTGCTCGCCTCCTTTTCTAGAGCTTCCGGTTATCAGAAGGAGCGGAAACACTTCAGACTTAGAATTAGCACTTTATAGACGGCACCTCTTTTCTTGCACTTCAGGTTGCGGAAGGAACTGAGGATTTTGTGTCTGAGTGTTTGCGCTTAAGAACTGCGCTACAGTTGATTTAAGGATGCAGTTCAGAGACTGTCTGGCTCCTCAACTGAGTACAAGCTGAGATATAGAGGGGATTTTATAGTTCTAGAGTTCCTCCTGTACATATTCAACCTTATATTTCCTCATTAAAATAAAGAGGATTGCACTTGAACAATTAAAGAAACAATAATGTTTGTTATATGTTAATTTTTATTAACAAAGGGTTAAGAATTTATTGATTTTTCTTCCATATGTGAGTCAGATGGCTTATGAAAGCGCCCATTACATTTTATAACACACATGCAGTGCCCTGCGGTTCCTCGCAAACTCCATCTGGAGTTACTGTACAAGACATCGCTTGTTTATGTCATGGCGATAGATGTTGCATTGTCTGCCTTTCTCATGCTACAGGGAAGACATCTGATGATATGTATTTAATCAGATACAGTGGTAGCTATTCCTATTGTTTCCTCCGTAAGCTTGAAGAGGAAGATACTTATGTGGTATATGGGGGAAAAGTCTAAGACTCTGTCTGGGTAATTCCTTTATCTGTTTCTAAAGTTGTTTTCTTTCAGTTTCAGTGAAGCACCTCAGTTTGCTTCCTGAGGAGGTTTTAACTTTCCTGAATGACTCCGTTATTATTGGTGTAGTCAAGCCTAATCAGTATTGTGATCCTCCATGATGTACGTAATTTTGGAGTACCCGAAAGGACTACAGATAAGACCGGGTACACTTTTTTTCTCCTAATGCTAATGGATACTTGCTGTGTCAGACTCTGTTGGTGAGTCTTGGCCGACGGTCTCCTAGGAGGTAAAAGAATGTATGTACTTCAGGATTTCTATAGGCTGCCTTCAGTGTTATCTTCACTAGTGTGGTAGTAGAAAAAAAAAAGAGAGGCAACTTAATGTGTTAGACACTCTCTTTAATGTAATCCAGAACTGGATAAGGGCCTTGAAGTTATTCAACTTCTTTTCTACAGATGCTTGCCTTCAGGGGGAGTTAGGTTCAGGCTTCCTATAATGGCCCACAGTACATTATGGTTAAGATCCTGGTCTGCGGACATCTCATTTAAAGTCTAAAGCTTTGGGTGAGAAATAAATCAGAGTAATTTTATTTCCTTTCTAGTTTTCAAGGAAAATCCTTCACTCCCTTTTTTCCATGCGGGAACAGTTCAAGCCTTTCTGAAGGACCCAGTCCGTCTTGGAATGGGGGAATGTAATTCAAAAAGTATGCTTTTGATTCAAGGGCAACAAGAAGTTCCTGTCTCTGATTTGCGACATTTGAAATTGGTTTGAATTTAAGTTCTTCCTTCCAAGGTTCTGTATTTTAAGGTTTTCAGTAGACCAGACAGAATGAGAGGCGCTCTTCCTCTTGTAGGGGGCTTCTCCGACCTGGGAGTGATAGTTTCTGTTCCTGGTTTCCGAGAGGGAACTGTCAGGCTGATATTATTCATGAGTCTAATCAAGATGGAAGCTATTCGTTCCATTCTTCCTTGGGTCCAAGAGGGTCAATTCATGGCATGTAGGACGTGTACCTACATATTCCTACTCATCTGTATAATCACAGGTTTTAAGGGTTTGCCTTTCTAGTCAAACGCTTCTAATTTGTGGTTATTCCCTTTTGGTTTTGCTACAGCTCCCAAAAGATTTTCTTTGAGTTTTTGGGGTTGCTGTTGGTGGTGCTTCGGTTATGGGGCATTGCAGTGGTGCCCTATCGGGATGACATCCTGATCTGGGCGTCATCCTTTCTACAAACAAGATTCCTCACGGACTGCAAGTTATAGTAGTCCGGTAGATAGCTTAGCCACCTCGCAACCAGAGAGTTGGGAGTTAGAATCCAGCTGCAGCTGATTTTAAATGTTGTCTTCCTTCCTGCGATTACTCGATTGGAAGGTGAATTTGGAAAAGAGCTGTTTATTCCAAAGAAAGACTATTTTTTTTTTTTAGGATCCTTGTAATTTTTCTGACAGAGGTCAGGAAATTTCGACTCTGGTCTAGTTCTGCAGTCCACTTCTTGGCCATCAGTGGCTCAGTGCACGGAAGTATCAGGCTGATGATTGCCGCGTTGGACATCATCCCGTTTGTTCAGATCCAATTCATTCCTTTGCAGTTAAATATGTTCAAACAATGTAATGAGGTTTATGCGGACTTGTCTCCTCAAATTTTACTGGAAGCAGGAGACAAGGGATTTTTTTCTACTGTGGCTACCTCTCTGACATAGCTTAGCTTAGTTAGAAGGTTGGGAGTTTAGATCCTCCCATAGGTGCTGGTACTTTGAAATTGTTGCCAGTTCATCTGCCCCAGGGATCCTGCTTTCGCAGATCGTCTTGGGTGATTGTGACAATAATCGCCAGCCTTCTAGTATGGGGGCTCGGGATATCTAAAGGCTCAGGGAGTTTGGACTCAGTCAGAGTCTGTTCTTCCTATAAACTTTCTGGAGCTGAGAGCGATCTTCAATGCTCTTCTGGCCTGGCCCCAGTTAGCCTCAGCCCAGTTTATCAGGTTCCAGTCTGACAACATGACTTCTGTGGCTTACATCAGAGAGGAACGAGGAGTTCCTTAGCGATGACAGAAGTAGTCAAAATAATCCAGTGGGCGGAAGCCTACTCCTGCTGTCTGTCGGCGATCCACAGGGGTGGTCGATTGAGAATGCCAAATTCCTGAGATACAGGTTAAGGTCCAGGGATCTTCAGGCGGATCTGATTAATGTTCTCACAGCCCCTTGGGTTTTCGGTCTTGCATACCTTTTTCCTCCGTTTACTCTTTTTCCTCGGGTCATTGCTCGAGTCAAGCAGGAGAGGGCGTCGGTGATCCTCATTGCACTGGCCTGGCCTCGTAGAATCTGGTATGCAGATCTGGTAGAGATGTCATCTCTTCCACTTTGGAGTCTTCCGTTGAAGAAGGACCTTCTAATTCAAGGGTCCTTTCTTCCTCAAATCTAGTTTCTCTGAAACTGATTGCTTGGAGATTGAACGCTTAATTTTATTTAAGCAGGGGTTTTCTGAATCAGTCATTGAGACCATGGTTCAGACTCCTATGCCTGTGACCAGTAAGATTTACTTCAAGATTTGGCGGAAATATCTATATTGGTGCGAATCCAAGGGCTACTCCTGGAGTAGAGTTAGGTTTCCTAGAATTTTGTCTTTCCTCCAAGAGGGTTTGGAGAAAGGTTTATCGACAAGTTCTCTGAAGGGGAAAATCTCTGCCTTGTCTATTTTGCTACACAAACGTCTGGCAGCAGTTTCAGATGTTCAATCTTTTTGTCCGGCCTTGGTTAGGATCAGGCCTGTGTTCAAACCAGTTACTCCTCCTTGGAGTTTGAATTTAGTTCTTAAAAATCTGCAGCGGCCTCCGTACCAGGAGGTGAATATCCCATTAGTAATTAAGATGATCCGTGGACTCATCGTGTCAAAAAAGAAATAAATTTATCAGGTAAGCATACATTTTCTCTTTTTTTTTTTTTTTTTTTTTTTTTTTTTTAGATTTGCCTGAACCTAAATTTGCTGTTGTGATGTAGTTTTTTAAAAAAAAAACTTTTCCTAAATGCAGTGAATCATGAAATAGTGAATACAATGTAGATTTAATTGTGTAATGACTTGCACTGCATTTGCTTTGCTTTTTTAGCAAGTAACCAATTATGCCTCTAAATTAGCTACAGAGTTTAAAATAGAGTCCTTTTTTTGCATTGTACAAGGGAACTGACAGACCCAAAGCTAAATGTCAAACATTCTTTATTCCCAGAGTTACAGAGGTTAAAGGGACATGAAACCCAACTTTTTTCATTCATGCTTTAGAAAGAGCATGCAATTTTAAACAACTTTCTAATTTACTTCTATTATCTAATTTGCTTCATTCTCTTGATATACTTTGCTGAAAAGCATATCTAGATAGGCTCAGTATTATTATTATTATTATCGGTTATTTGTAGAGCGCCAACAGATTCCGCAGCGCTAAGTAGCTGCTGATTGGTTGATGCACATAGATGCCTAGTGTGATTGGCTTACCCATGTGCATTGCTATTTCTCAAACAAAGGATGTCTAAAGAATGAAGCAAATTAGATAATAGAAGTAAATTGGAATGTTGTTTAAAATTGTATTCTCGTCTACCTTAATCATGAAAGAAAATTTTAGGGTTTAGTGTCCCTTTAATGAATTTTCCCCTTAAACTAAAAATATTTTATTGTGCATATAAAATAAGTTTCTTAACCCCTTCACGGGTATGCCGGCTGTGTTTTTCCTTTAAAGGGGTTTAATAGCAGTGGCTATTGCCTGATGCCTCCAGGAGTGAGGCATGTTGTAATAGAATGTCTAACCACGTTCGGCGATACCCACGCTATAATAGGGCCAAAAACCCAGCAACTTAGAAAGAATGTTGTTGAGGGGTAATATTAATGTGTTAATTTACATTTGGGGGTAGATACAAAAGTTGAGCGGACATGATTCGCTGTAGCCAAATGTCGACAGCATACACTGTCAGCATTTAACACTGCACAAGCTTTTTTGGAGAAATGCTTGTGCAATGCCGCCCCCTGCTCACTGGCTGCCAATCAGCTGCTAGCAGGGGCCGTCAATCCCTAAAAGGTGGCAGACAAGTTAAGGAGCAGCAGTCTTACAACCGCTGCTTCTTAACTTCCATTTTATGCAGACCTGAATTGATGGGACTCCGAAGCAGCATTCGCTGCTTAATAAATGGAGCCCTGTGGGATAGAAAGTCATTGGATCATAGGATAACACTCACACCTCTATTGGTAGACAGTGACACACCATGCAAGTATAAGAACAAAATATTTGTATTTACAGCACAGAAACATCATTTTTTTTTTAAATAAAGAAATAAGATACAATATCAATTGATCCAATGCAAATTATTTTATCATATTTGGACTTTGATTCTCTTCACTCATTTAGTATAATGAGAAATGGGGACCGATTTATCCAATGTCGGGCTGACATGATTAACTGTAGCGAATCATGTCCGCCCGACATTGCTAAATGCCGACAGCACACGCTGTCAGCATTTATCATTGCACAAGCATTACTGGTGAAATGCTTGTGCAATTCCGCCCCCTGCACATTCGCCGCTAACCGTCCGCTAGCAGGGGATGTCAAGCATCATATCTTGACAAGTTTAAACCGCTGCTTCTTAACTCCTGTTTCCGGCGAGTCAGAAGGCTTGCGCGGAATAAACAGCATCCGCTGCTTAAAAAATTCACCCCCATATTCTTAAATCTAAAATGTAAAATTATTATCTCATCTAATTATCTCGTTTTTGAGTTTGAAGTTTTAAAAAAAATCCACATTTGTCAGGCATAGCTATCCAATTACCCAATTTTCCCCAGCTAGAATTGAGATATTTCGATAAAACAAAAAATGTTCAGCATAGACTCCAACGTTTGGTAAATTATTATTTGTCTTTATATTGTACTAGGCAATAAGCCTGCCCAGAGGGCAGTCTATGTTTAGAAAATACAAACCCCCAAGCTAAAGTTACAAAAAATAAAAAAAGTAAAATTACAGAAAAAATAAACAAATAAATAAAAAATGTAAACCTAAACTAATACCTCCTATAAAAATAAAAAATCCCCCCCCAAAATAAAAACACCCTGTCACGGATACCATGCTGCAAGGTTTAAACCTCCACCCCCTACTTTCTAGCCCCCTTTTGTTTCTCAGCGAATCTCGGCTATTGAGAGCATACGTGATCTCCCAGACCATTGGTTTGCCTTGTTTTTGTGCTTTGAGCCTTTTCATGAAAGAGCTGGTCCCTGACCGCCTAGTCCCTCCTTGGCTGGTCGGGCCCCTGGTACTGCCGGTCGACCGCATCATTTCGAATGCCCAGTGTCCTTTTACCCCAGGTCGCTCCAGCAGCTCCTTGTGCCAGAGCTCCACTCTTTTGGGGGTTGGTACCCCTTGGGGAGTGCAAGAGATAGGGTGATTGCCGGAAGGGAGCGCCCTTGGGAACCGGGGGTTCTGGACCCCCCTTCTACAACTCCCACTCCCCAGTGGCCTTCCTGGTGTACTTTTGATCACTCATAGCTCCGGCCCCCAGCCACGGATCATGTCGCTTTTTGGACTGTAGCAGCTGGGGACCGAGGGCTTTCCAACAACACCCTGGAAGTGCCGCCGCTCCCCCAGGATCACCCCGGAACCACCATCACTATACCGCTGGATACTATGGGACAATGGACTCTTTGGAGGGCGCCAGCCTCTCTGGAGGGGTGGGAATGGCAGGAAATTTGGGGGACTGATAAGGCTCTTATCTTGATGGGATTGTGTATAAAAACTGTGTTTTTGCAATAAAGAGGTACTACTTGTTTTCACCTGAATGCTAGTCTGTCTAGTTATTTGGGTGGGAATTGCTAAAATCACTTATTTTCGCTACATAGCGGCAGGTTCAAGGTACAGGAAGGATCCTTTGGCAGAGCTACCCAGTCGGGGTAGCCGGGTTCCGTCACATTGGTTGGCAGCGGTGTGATGCTTCCATCTACCTGGAATGTTCAAAACACCAACTGAAGACATCTTCGGATGGAGCAGTATGCTGGGCTCCGAAAGAAAACACTAAAGGACTTGCTGGAAGCTTTGGGAAAAGTTGCCTGCCACAAGTCTAAGGCAGCCATCATCGCTGAACTGATGGAAAACAACCGGGCTAACGAGCCGGCTGGTGGTTCCGATAGCGACCAGAGCAGTGAGCAGCCCAGAATGGCATCCAAGGTAGAGACGGTACTGTCCGAGGTACAGAGAGAGGTCCAGTGGCATCTGGCGCTCTACAACACCACCCCACCAGCGGAGGTTATCACTCAGATAGTGTCCGAAACCACCCAGCTCAAGTTGGCGGAGGTCCATAAGTCTATGGGGGAGCCCCGTCGTCTCCCCTGGGTCAGGCTTCATGACCACAGAAGTTGCCTCATAGGGCTTTCTGAGCCTTCAAAGATGAGGAGGAAGAGATCGACAGCTACCTCCAAGTCTTCGAGACGCAGTGTGAGCTGCAGGGGGTCGCCGATGCTGACCGAGTTACTATCTTGCTCAGAAAGCTGTCCGGCCGTGCCTTGGAGGCTTTTTACACTGTTCCTTCAGGGGACAGAAAGGACTATGACAAAGTTAAGGAGCGCATCTTCACCCGATATGGCCTCACGACGGAAGCACACTGGCAGAAATTCAGGGAGCTAAGGAGGCAAGAGGGGCAGCCTTTCACGGAGTGGACACACTGGTTCACCCGTGCTATGGACTGTTGGTTCACTGGCTGCAAAGAAACCACCTTGGCCGAAGCCACACAGCTCATCCTGCTGGATCACTTCTATAACCATGCTCTGGCAGAGATAAGGGAATGGGTCCACGATCGGCGACCCAAAACAGTTGACCAAGCAGCCATTCTGGCTGACCAATATCTGGATGCCCGGCGTCAGGTCCATGAACAGTGCCTCACTCCCCTCCAGCCCCTGCCCACCTCCTGGCGGCTCCCCAGCAGCCATCGACCTGACCATCACCTGTCCGCGCCGCCGGGCCCAGTGCACCCCAGAGATGCTACGGGTGCGGGCAGGCGGGCCACTTCAGAAAGGAATGTCCAGCACAGCCACCCAGGAACCCCCTCCGGTCCAGTGGACAAGGGCTCCTGTCGGGAGTTACCAAGCTGCTGCCCACTGTCTATACGCAGAGGGCCCTACCAACTACGCCGATTGGGTGGAAGAAGTCGGGGTCCTGCATGAGGTGCAGGACGTCTGGGTCAACTGGCAGTCGGCCTGGGGACTAAGAGATAGTGAAGCTACAGTTACCCTGGTCCAACCCCACCTGGCACCCACCTCAGACCGAACAGGGAGGTCGCTTGCTATTCGGGTGGCTGGGCGTGCAATACTATGAATCCCCATGGCATGGGTGCACCTGGATTGGGGTGTTGGCTCACGTGCAGTGGGAGTCATGAGCCAACTACCTGCCGAGTTCTTGTTGGGAAATGACCTCGGCCTTTGTGTGGGATAACCCCACGGATGTTTGCCCAGTTACCACCGGCAAGCCAGGGCACCTTATCTGGGGACCCAGGTAAGACATCCCGCCCCAACTTCTGCCCTGCCACTGACCCAATCTTCTGGGCTTGCCCACTGACTTCACCCAGGAGACTCTGAGCGACCCGACCCTAGCCCCTTACCGTGACTGAGTAGGTACTGACCCCCAGGGCCCCCGGGAGGGAACATTTTGAATGGGAGAAAGGGCTCCTGTATCGGATCTCCATGAGGAGAAAAGGGCCGGTACCCAAACGCCAGCTGGTGGTACCACAGAAATATTGGTACGACCTGCTGCGGATAGGGCATGACATTCCCCGAGCAGGACATCTAGGAAAGTCCAGGACCCATCACCGACTGACCCAGACATTCTTTTGGCCAGGGATTACAGTCTATATTAAGCGATACTGTAAGACTTTCTACGTGTGCCAGAAAGTAGGGAAGACAGGGGACCACTCCAAAGCCTCCTTGCACCCCCTCCCAATCATTGACGAACCCTTCAGCAGGGTCGCTTTAGATATCATTAGTCCATTGGCCCGACCCAGCCCCACAGGGAAGAAATATATACTCACAGTGGTAGAATATGCCACTCGATACACGGAGACCATCCCTTTGGCTAATATCCAGGTGGAGACAGTGGCAGATGCAATGCTCCGGATATTCACCAGGGTAGGTTTTCCCCGGGAAGTGATCTCCAACCAGGGAACCCAGTTCGCTGTGGAGATCACCCGGCAGTTTTGGAGACTTAGCGGGATCAAACCCCTGCACAGTGCTCCATACCACCCCCAGACTAATGGGTTAGCGCTGCGGAATCTGTTGGCGCTCTACAAATAACCTATAATAATAATAAAGTTATGTGAGAGGTTCAACTGGACCCTGAAGCAGTTGCTCAGGATGTTCTTGACCTCTCACAAGGACTGGGAAAGATACCTGCTGCACCTCCTATTTGCATACAGAGAAGTGCCCCAGGAATCCACGGGATTCTCCCCATTTGAACTAGTGTATGGCCGGAAAATAAGGGGACCCCTAGATCTATTGAGAGCCCACTGGGAGGGATCAACAGAAGAGGAGGGACACTCTATTGTGGAGTATGTTCTCGAATTTCGGGACCGACTGAAGGACCTCGCCGAAAGGTTGTGAGAGAACCTTCAGGTCGCTCAAAGCAGACAGAAGCGGTGGTACGACCGAAATGCTTGTAACCGGACCCTGGCAGTGGGGCAGAAGGTCCTAGCCTTGAAGCCTGTCAAAACGGACAAGCTACAGGCCACCTGGCAGAGACTCTACAGAGTGTTAGAGCAGCTGAATGACACAACCTATCTGGTAGCTAAATGTTCAGATGACCAGGACCTGCCGGACCTTTCATGTGAACATGCTGAGCGCATACCTAGAAAGGGCCAGGGACGTAGCCGCCATTTGTGCTCTGTCTGTGGAGGACTCTGAGAGTCTTCCCATGCCAGAGCTTCCCGGGCGAGATGAGGTACCCCCAGGCGTAGCAGACATACAGCTGGACGAGAGGCTAGGGACTAGGCAGAAGGAGCAAGTTTGGCAAATGCTAGAAGGCAGGTGAGACATGTTCTCCACTTCCCCTGGGTTCACCACGGCGGCAATACACCGAGTGGAGACCCTGGGGCAGGCACCCCTGCGACAGGCAGCGTACCGGGTCCCAGAGACAGTTAGAGAAAGTATGCACCAGGAGCTCAGGGAAATGCTGGACCTAGGTGTTATTGAACCGTCCAACAGTACCTGGGCCTACGCGGTGGTGCTGGTACCCAAGCGGCATGGGACCACCTGGTTCTGCATAGACTACTGTAGGCTCAATGACAGAACCACAACAGACGCCTACCCCATGCCCCGGGTCGATGATCTACTAGACCGGATCGCCCGTGGCCACTTCCTGACCGGCTGGAAGTACCTCTGCAATGGATACTGGCAGATCCCCTTGGACCCAGGGTCCATCCCAAAGTCGGCATTCATCACCCACTTCGGCCTAAACCAGTTCAAGGTCTTGTCGTTTGGGATGAAGAATGCTCCGACAACCTTCCAGAGAAGGGTAGATCACCTCCTGGATGGCCTCCAGGACTATGCATGCACATACCTGGATGACATTACGATCAGGCCAAGATAGAGGCAGTTGCGAATTGGCCCACCCCCAAGACCAAAACCAAGTCTTAGTTTTCCTAGGGACCGCAGGGTACTACCACAAATTTGTCCCTAATTAAAGTGCCCTGGCCAAACCCCTGACTGACCTAACCCGAAAACGATTACCCCAACAGGTCCTGTGGTCCTCAGAATGTGAAACTGCCTTCCAAACCCCCTAAGACTGCATTGATCTCTACCCCTGTCCTGGCCGCTTCTGACCCAACCAAATGTTTTTGTGTCCACACAGATGTCTTCATGTTCGGGTTGGATAGCAGTACTGAGCCAGGTGGACAAGTTAGGGCAGGACCACCCCGTAGCCTACAGCAGCCGCGGAAGCTGTTGCCCAGGGAGGTAGGCTATCCGGCGGTGGAGAAGGAGTGCCTGGCCCTGGTGTGGGGCCTTAAGAAACTTCAACCTTACCTCTATGGAAGGCCCTTCACCGTCCTCATGCATCACAACCCCCTAGTCTGGCTCAACCGAGTTTCTGGGGACAATGGACGCTTGCTGCGGTTGAGTTTAGCCTTGCAGACCTTTAACTTTGACATTCAGTACAGGCCGGAAAAAAGTGAATAATGGACTTTCCCGGCAAGCTGAAGTGGAATAGCTCTTCGGACAGCCCCAGGCCGACCTGTGTGTGGATCTAAACTTCCACCCCCTACTACCTAGCCCCCTCTTGTTTCTCAGCGGATATGGGCTTTTGAGAGCATACGCGATCTCCCAGACCGTTAGTTTGCCTTATTTTTGTGCTTTGAACCTTTTCACGAAAGAGCTGGTCCCTGACCGCCTAGTCCCTCTTCAGCTGGCTGGGCCCCTGGAACTGCCGGTCGGCTGCATCGTTCCGAATGTCGGGTGTCCTTTACCCCAGGTCGCTCCAGCGGCTCCTTGTCCCAGAGCTCCGCTCTTTTGGGGGTTGGTACCCCTTGGGGAGGGCAAGAGATGGGGTGATTGCCGGAAGAGAGCTCCCTTGGGAACCAGGTTCCAGACCCCCCTCTACAACCCCCACTCCCCAGTGGCCTTCCTGGTGTACGTTTGATCAACCATAGCTCCGGCCCCCAGCCATGTATAATGTTGCTTTTTAGAATGTAGCAGCTGGGGACCGAGGGCTTTCCAACGACACCCTGGAAGTGCTGCCACTCCCCCGGGATCACCCCAGATCCACCATCACTATACCTCTGGACACTATGGGACAATGGACTCTTTGGAGGGAGCCAGCCTGTCTGGAGGGGCAGGAATGGCGGGAGATTTGGGGGACTGATAAGGCTCTTATCTTGATGGGATTGTGTATAGAAACTGTGGGTACTACTTGTTTTCACCTGAATGCTAGTCTGTCTAGTTATTTGGGGGGGAATTGCTAAAATCACTTTTTTTCCCCGCTACATAGCGGCAGGTTCCAGGTACAGGAAGAATCCTTTGGCAACCGGGTTACATCACCCCCCCCAATCTAATACTAAACTACCAATAGCCCTTAAAAGGGCCTTTTGTAGGGCATTGCCCTAAGTTAAACAGTTTTTTTACCTCTATAAAATGCTAAGTCACCCCAACATTTTGATTGCCCTTTTATGGGCATTGCCCTTAAAAGGGCAATCAGCTCTTTTTCAAGCCCAAAAAAACCCTAATCTAAAAATAAAACCACCCCAAAAATTTAAATAAAAAAGACTAAGCCCCAAATTGGGTACTCCTGCAGAGAAGGTCTTCTTCCAGGCCGCAAAAAATGGTAATCAAACAGCGCCACAATATACAACCACACAGGCTACTACTCAAAAAGGCGAAATCTCCCAACCAGATCTCAAATAGACGATATGAAAAATGCCAAGAGTCAGCGCTACAATGTCCCTTTTAGGGGATAAAGTGCTTAAGGTGGTGTCCACGATAAGTGTCTTAAACAGTGCAAAAATTATAATACAAACGGTATGTCTTATAGTGAGTGTATTTTTTAATAGAGTCACAATGTATAATCAAGCAATGGTAACATATAAAATAAATCAGAAATACATTTTAAAAAACATCTTTAAAATAATCAAAAAACGTATAGATTTACTATGAGATGTCTACAGAACCTAATATTCCACTATCTGATAGTGAGTTGTAAAATCAGAAAGGATACATAAAATACGGAGATCAGAACAAATGCATAAAAACTGATTAAGCAAATAGCAGCATGTCTAATATATAAAAAAAGTCCAAATATATGTCCATAAGAAAAAAGTCCCAAAATGAGATTCCAATCCTATTTGATGATTATGTGCTGGTGGTAGAAAATCCGTGAAAAATGTGAAAAAAATCCAAAAAATATATATAAAAAATGAAAAAATGTAAAATTATATATATATATATATATATATATATATATATATATATATATATATATATATATGTATATATATATATATATATATATATATAAATGAAAATGAAAAATTAAAAAATATGGTAAAAGATGTGACCAAAAAGTTATGGTAAAAGATGTGACCAAAAATAAAAATCCTACAAATGATCCTTTATTAGTCTCTTAAAGGACTGGAGATATATATCCAAATTAAACGTGTAAGGTCCCTTTTCAGATAAATCCTTGGTACTCCAAAATGTGTGTGTCCCAAATATAATGATAATGGTGTTAGTGTTCTAGTGGTTACAATATAGTGTTTATCTTCTTCTCAATATGTTAAATTATGATGACATCGAAATCCTGTAGGAAAATATAAAAGTGGACATAGTGCAATAAAGCTACTAAATAGGGAAAGTATAGGTATTTAACTCACCAAAAGAGCCTGAGCCGGTATACCAGTAGCAATCTATGCTTTCGGTCCGCAGGGACCTTTCTCAAGACTGGTCCAGGCCGCTCTATCATCTATCTTCATCCGGAACAAAGGCGGCACGGAGCGGAGGTGCCGGAGATGTTTTCCCCGATGCGTGGATCCTCAGCGGTGGTCCTCAATGGCGGTTGTCCCCGGTGGCGGCGTTCCTCGGCAGCATGGAGGCTCCTCTTCATCCGATGTCCGTCGTACACTGAAGATTGAATGCAAGGTACCGCACTCAATTTGGGGTACCTTGCATTCCTATTGGCTGAAATTTTGAAATCAGCCAATAGGATTAGAGCTACTGAAAACCTATTGGCTGTTCAAATCAGCCAATAAGATTTCAGTAGCTGTTATCCTATTGGCTGATTTCAAAATTTCAGCCAATAGGAATGCAAGGCACCCTAATAAATATGGGGTACTTTGCATTCAATCTTCAGTGTGCGACAGATGATCGCATGAAGAGGAGCCTCCACGCCGCTGAGAACCGCCGCCGCCGAGGACTGCCGCTGAGAATCCACGCATCAGTAAAGCCAGCTCCGCACCTCTGCTCAGTGCCGCCTTCGCTCAGGATGAAGATAGAAGATGATGGAGCCGCCTGGAAGAAGACCTTCTCCGCCAGACGTCAGGAACGTTTAGTAACCTATTTGGGGCTAAGTGTAAAGATTTTTTAATTTTTTTTTTTAAGATTAGGGATTTAATAGGCTGGAAAAGAGCTGATTTCCCTTTTAAGGGCAATGCCCATACAAATGCCCCTTTAGGGGCAATGGGTAGTTTAGGTTTTTTTAGTGTTAGTTTTTTTTATTGTGGGGGGTTTTTACTGTTAGGGGGGATTTAGTAATTTTTAAATGTAAAAGAGCTGTTTATTTTAGGGCAATTTAGATTAGGGGTGTTTTTATTTTGGGGGGCTTTTTATTTTCATAGGGATTAGTTATCATTTTTATTATTTTTGATAATTTTTTTTATTTTTTTCTGTAATTTTAGAGTTTTTAATTTTTTGTAATTTAATGTTAGGATTTTTTATTTTAATTGTAATTTAGTAGTAATTGGGGTTAATTTAGGGGGTGTTAGGTTAGGGGGCTTAGTTATTAAATTAGTTATTTGCATTGTGGGGGTTGGCGGTATAAGGTTTAATAGGTTAATTAGCTTTATTGCGATGTGGGGTTTTGTCGGTTTATGGGGTTAATAGATTCATTAGGTTTATTGCGATGTGGGGGGTTGGCGGTTTTGGGGTTAATATTTTAATTATGTTATTTGCGGATTAGGGGTGTTTGTTAATACTTTGTACAGGAGGTTAGGTTTTTTTGTTATACTTCACGCAGGCAGTTACGTGGTTTTTTTTTTATTTCTTGCGGACGGTTACATTTATTTTAGTTATTTTGTGCGGGCGGTTGCATGTTTTTTGTTTTTTTAAGGATTCGAGTTTGCCTACCCTGCATCCAGGTGGATTCCGAAAATGGCATGGTGGTGGAAGAATCCACCGCAGGTGGATTCTTTCACAACCCTGCCATTTTTTGGAATCCACCGGGATGCAGCTTCACTCGCCAACCAATATTCTTTTGAGGATTCATGCGCAACTGGCATTTATAGTATAGATTTAATAATTTAAAAAAAAGTTTTATCTATCATGATTTAGAGGACTGTTCTCATTTTAGTCAACTCTAAAAACATGATTTAACTATATTGATGCATTTATACCTTAACCCGTTAACAATCAAGGATGTACGTCCTACAAAAAACAGCCCTTAACGACCGAGGACGTAGCTAGCACGTTGGCCGGGAATATGAGCGCTGGCATCCTGCAATACCATTCCCGACTGCCGGGCCCTTTATTGATTGCTGCCCGGGAGCGATCACTTCCGGGTTGCAGCACATTGAGCCCGGCAGTGTAGCAGAGCATTAGTAGCCATCAGGCAGGGGCAGGCTACTGTCATCCAATCAGAGCTTGCCGCTATAATAAAATGTATTATTATAATAATTCCCATTTGTCTGGTCATGTCAATATTAGTAAATATTGACACTGACCAGTGTGGCTCTCCCTCCCTCTCCTCACTTGTGTTTTAGTGAGAGAAAGATCTGTGTTTAGGGAGAGAGATTTAGCTCGTTTTAGGTAGTTTTTGTAAAAATTGTTAGACCCAGAGGCTCTTTTAAGAGCCATTACCCCTATCTTGCCAGTGATCACTATAAATCACTGGCTCTTGCACAGCAACATGCTAAAAAAAATGTAGGTGTTAATTTTTTTTAATGATTTGTGTGACAGATCACTAAATAAAGTGAGTGTGATCATGTCAAAGAGGATGTATAGCGGTGAGGAGGCATATGCCATTCTTGCGTTAGAGTCTGACGCGTCTATGTCTGATTCAGACCCTAATAGTGACCCTAAAACAGATTATTGGGTAGCGCTAAATCAGCTTAGAGAGGGGGCAAATGATAATACCTGTGGTACTCTGTATATAAAATGGGAGAATTTTATAGGTGACAGATTAGTGAGGGAAGTACCTAGATTGGTATGGAGATGGACTGAATTGTCTAAAATGTTAGAGACAACAGTATGTATCAAATTAGATATGGGAAGATGGAATACACTTGCAACGTATTGTGTTTAGGTAACCTCAAAGATAAGACTGAATAAAACTATATGCACTATGTATTAGCATAAAAAATTCTATGTTTTTAATGGTACAGAAAAGAATGTGACAACAAAGTAAGTAAATGATTGTAAAATGATCTGAATAATAATTTGTAAGGTACCACAGGTATTATCATTTGCCCCCTCTCTAAGCTGATTTAGCGCTACCCAATAATCTGTTTTTTGTCTCCACTTCGTGGTTGGTTCTAGGAGATAGTCCAACCTCTGGGTTAGCATTTTAGAGATTGAGAGTGTCAGTATCTTTAACTACTCTTTTTTCTGCCTAATAGTGGCCCTGCCAGGTGCTCAGATACATCACTAGATGTCAACTGCCATAAGGAGATGTGTTGCTCTAGCTGGCATTGCTGCTGAGGTGTGGGTAGCGCCTCATCGCCAGAGGCCAGGTATCCCACCCTTCATTGCAAATCCTGGCATCAATTATCGAGGTGTTTCTGGGCGATGTTGTCTTGGGGAATATTGTCTCCCAAACTAATTAATATGCCTATCAGTTCCGTGCTGCAAACCCTGATCCTTTTTTGGCAAATCCCATTAACAAAGAGTGGTAAGCGCTCCGGGAATCCTCCTCTCTCTTCTGTGTGTCTTCTGACATTCTTTGCGTTGCGCTATGCGTCACTTCCGCTGCCCGGTCCTGCAGTCAAGGAGTTCCGGTGCTGAAAGGAAAAGGGTAGGGGAGCCTCACCCACGCCTCCAAAACAAGATAGATCCGACAACGTAGAATTCCCAGCACTCAGAGGTATAAAACAACACACACCAACTCCATGGGGTCCATTTATCATTGTGCGGACAGACATGATCCGCTATAGCGAATCATGTCCGCCGCACATCGATGATGCATTTATCATTGCACCAGAAGTTCTTGTGAACTGCTGGTGCAACGCTGCCCCCTGCAGATTCGCGGGCAATCGGCCATCAGCAGGGGGTGTGAATCAACCCGATCGTATTGGATCGGGTTGGTTTTTGGCAATGTCTATCCGCCGCCTTAGAGCAGGCGGACAGGTTATGGAGAAGCGGTCTTTAGACCGCTGCTTCATAACTTGTGTTTCGGCTCGCCAGAAACACAGGGCATCAAGCTCTGTTTGGCGCTTGATAAATTGACCCCCATGTGTGTAAAAACAAAAAGTGTTCTTTAATTCCGTAGATCATTCATAAAAACAGCAGCAATAAATCAGATCAAACAGAAGTGGAAGCAACCAACACTCATACACCAAACTCTAAAAAGCAACAACAATGGATCCTATGGAATAATGTGTAACTGATATTTCTGCAATGTCCAAGACAGGTGTAATCACCATATACTATGAATATGGGTATTCCCCAGTGGTGCAACACAGTGGTAGATTAGTATAATCAATTTAATAATGAATCCTCGTTGAAAAAAACGGCACCCACTACCATAGTATAATAATAGATATGATGTCCATTTTGTCAGCGTGTATATATCCGAATTGGAATATTCCCAATAGCATAGATAGCCAGCAATATAACCACAATGCACAGTACCCACACCGGTAATACAGTGGATGTTGAAGTAGTCAAAACTATAACTTATTGTTATCCCGGTCCTACTCACCGCAGGGAGGGTAAATATCAATGCATGGAGTATGCGGTATGCGGTACTGTCCGTGTCGATTTCACCTAGTATTCCACACACGCTGAACACACCTGCAGGTTAGCTCAGTGATTGCCTGCTATGCAGGCTGCTGCTACTTGGAAAGAAACACAGGTCATAAGTTGCATTCGCTTCAAATCAGCGTTTCCCTTGCGCTGATATAAGACATAAGGATTCCAAAAGAGTTATGAGAAGCAATGTAGGCAGCACAACTTGGATGTAGTAAAATGTAAAAAACTTTTATTCCATCATCTAAAAATAATATTGTACAAGCACAGATACAAGTGTTACCCAAACACACAAGGGAAAGACTGCCTTCCGACGCGTTTCCTGCTCAGACTGGGTAAAACTTGTATCTGTGCTTGTACAATATTATTTTTAGATGATGGAATAAAAGAAGTGGAAGCAAACAGGTCAAACATGTTTAGTCTGTAATAACGTAACTTCCTCAATAACCTATGGGATAAGGAACTACCATACATGCTTATATAGGGCAATAAACATACACCCTTGTATAGTGTTAGGATTAACCTTTTAACTGTTTGAATAAACACCACAATTGAAGGTAAACTTCCTTATCCTGTTTCTGGCTACTGTTCACTTTGTAAAACGTATGTGCATAAATAACATTACCCTTATCAATCTATCAATTAATGTTTACAATTTACTGTGTAAAAAATATATATGCACATAGTTATTTTTATATAATACTTAAGCTAAATGAGATCTATTTTATACACGTCTTGTAGTTTACAAATATATGGTTAAACAATAAAGACAGGAAAAAATGCAAAGCTGGAATAAACTTTATTACCATGATTAAGCATGCAATTTACCCACTTAAGATGACAATTAGCAAATTATGCAGAACTTTAGTCTAAGGAGGGTTTTACATCGCATTAAGGTAATAAATAGCATACTATACGTAACTTTAGTCAACAAACAGTTTTACATCCCATTCACTATTTAAACCTGCAGGGATCCTAGTTTCCAAAGTGAAGATCCAAAAAACACACATGGAGTTGGTGTGTGTTACTTTATACCTCTGAGTGCTGGGAATTCTACGTTGTCTGATATTTTTTGGCAAAGCAGCAATGGGCCCCCATCAATGTGCCAGAATTTAAAAAAAATGGGCATTGGCTATGCTGATGGGCATAAAAAAAGCCCTCCATCTGCTCCTACTGGAGCAGTAGCCCCATCTGCTCTACCCCCATTTACTCCCAGAGTATGTTGAGGAAGAGGTATGAAATGATTCTACATTTCATGCACTTCCACGACAACAGCCTGTGCCCCCCTAGGGAGCATCCCCAGTTTGACAGACTGTATAAAATCCGCCCCCTTATTACCCACTTTGCTGCCAGGTTTGCAGAGGCTTATACTCCTGGAAGGAATATATGCATGGATGAATCCCTGATGAAGTATAAGGGAAGGCTGGGATTCAAGCAGTATTTTCCTTCCAAGCGCTCCAGGTATGGAGTAAAGGTGTATAAGCACTGTGAGAGCGAGACTGGGTATAGCCTTCCAGGTGTACAAGGGAAAGGATATCCACTTTGACCCTCCAGGTTGCCCAGAACATATGGGAACCAGTGGTAAGATTGTCTGGGACCTGATATTACCCCTGATGAACAAAGAGTACCACTTGTATCTATACAATTTTTATACAAGTGTCCCTTTGTTCGAGCTACTGTATTGTTTTGATACAGTAGCTTTCGGTACAATTAGAAAGAACCGTGTAGGTTTCCCAGGACAACTTGCACGCACCCGGCTGTAAAGGGGAGGAGAGCTCAGCTCTGAGCCAAGAGGAGCTGTTGGCACTTAAGTACAGAGACAAGAAGGATGTGTACCTTCTTACCACCATCCACTCTGAGAGGACTGTGGAGGTCTCTGTACGTGGCAGAGCTGAGAGCACAAGGAAACCAGTGTGCATCAAGGCTTTTAACCGGCATATGGGTGGGGTTGATCTGGTAGATCAACTGCTGCAGCCCTACCTAATTATGCGGAAGACAAGGGCCTGGTACAAAAAGGTTGCAATTTACTTAATGCAGATTGCAACCCACAATGCTTTTTTGTTGCTCAAAAAAGCAAACCCCTGAATAAAACTGACTTTTTTACAGTTTCAGCTCCAGATCATTTTAGGGATTTTGTACCAAGATGCACCTGCTCCCCGGGTGATGATGGGAGAGAGCAGAGTTGGGGATACCCACTTTATTTTTAAAATCCCCCTTACTGCGGCAAAGCAGAACCCTCAAAAAAGATGTCTGTACCAAGAGGGAGCAGAGAAAGGACACCACCTTGTACTGTCCTGATTGTCCTGGGCAGCTTGAATTTTGCATTGGGGATTGCTTCAAGTGGTATCAAACACTGGTCCATTTTTATTCTTATTTTTTACATTTGCCTTCAGTTTTTTTGTTTTTGGTTACGTTTACTATTACTGAGTATGTTTTGGTTTTGTGCCAGACTTTTACATTTAACTGCCCTATTTTTTTATAAGTTCTAAAATTGGTGCTGTATTTTACCAAAACCCCTGTCAAACCTATGCATGGGGGGCATGGGTGTACTCAGGAGGCCTTGCAGAAAACAACCTATAGGCCTCTAGTTATCAAGGCCTGGCGGACCTGATCCGACACTGCGGATCAGGTTCAGGTCCACCAGACCTCGCTGAATACGGCGAGCAATACGCTCGCCATATTCATCATTGCACCAGCAGCTCACAAGAGCTGCTGGTGCAATGCCGCCCCCTGCAGACTCGCGGCCAATAGGCCGCCAGCAGGGGGGTGTCAATCAACCCGATCGTACTTGATCGGGTTGATTTCCGGCGATTGTCTTTGTGACCGCTGCTTCATAACTGCTGTTTATGGAGAGTCTGAAGACTCGCCAGAAACACGGGCCGTCAAGCTCCTTACAGAGCTTGATAACTAGAGGCCAAAGTGTTTTCTTTCAATAACCAACAACAGGCTCTCCTAAATCATAGTAAAAAAGCAATGTGTGTGTACAAATGAAAATTGAAAAATGAACAATTACCACCATACACTTTCTCCAATTTTTTTGGGCTAAAATGGTTGCATCAAAGCACTCCATATACAATACCTTGGGGTGTCAACGCTTCAAATATATACACTTTTATAAAAAAAAAACTGAGGTATGTGATAGGCCCCAAACTAAACATAGGCCTATCAGAAGAAATACTCTCAATTTCAACTCAAATTACAAGTCATACAATTGTAACTGAACCTTCCCAAACTCCTGGCAAACTTATGCATGGGGGGCATAGGTGTACTCAGGAGGCCTTGCAGAAAACAACCTGGAGTGTTTTCTTGCAATAACTTACAACCGGCTCTTCTAAATCATAGTCAAAAAGCAATGTGTGTGTACAAATGAAATTTTAAAAATTACCACCATACACTTTCTCCAATTTTTTGGATAAAACGGTTGAATCAAAGGCATCAAAGCACTCCATATACAATACCTTGGGGTGTCACTGTTTCAAATATATACACTTTCATGGCAATAAATAAATAAAACTGGTGGTTGAATTAGTGCATGGAAAGTGTTAAAATACCAGCATTTCAAATACCCTAGGGTGTCTACTTTTCAAAAATATGTGATTTGATGGGGGTCAATTACATTGGCCGGCTTCAAAAATGTCCCAAATAGGACATGGATGCATGATGACCAGATGTGAAAATTCCAAGTTGGAAAACTGGAATGCACCCCCTAAAAATAAGGCCTTTTAGCCCTATACATGGGTGGTATCACTGTACTCAGGAGATGATGCTTAACACATATTGGGATGTTATTTAGCAGTAACCCTTAAAGTTCTCAGTACATGTATTCTTAAATTGCTATCAGGTAGATTACAAGCAATTGTGTGTGCGATATGGTTGCGTTGAGCTCCATACCGTACAAAATACAAGCGCTGTTTTGACGTGCTCGTGCACGCTTTCCCCATAGACATCAATGGGGAGAGCGGGTTTGAAAAAACCTAACACCTGCGGTCGCGGAATGTAAAGCTCCGTTAACACAGCTCCATTGATGTCTATGAGGGAAAAAAACGCCCTAATCTGCTGCCCCCGACATCGCCGACACCTACATAAAGTTATTAACCCCTAATCTGCCACTCCCGATATCGCCGCCACTGTACTAAAGTTATTAACCCCTATCCCCCCCAACATAGCCCTCACTATAATAAAGATATTAACCCCTATTCCGCTGCTCCCCGACCTTGCCACCACTAAATAAAGATATTAACCCCTAAACCTCTGGCCTCCCACATCACTACCACTAAATAAACCTATTAACCCCTAAACCGCCAGCCCCCACATCGCAACAACCTAAATTAAACTATATTAACCCCTAACACCCCCTAACTGTAACATAATTAAAATAGAGCTAAATTAAAGTTACAATTATTAACTAAATAATACCTATTTAAAACTAAATACAAACTTACCTGTGAAATAAAACCTAAGCTAGCTACAATATAACTAATAGTTATGTTGTAGCTAGCTTAGGTTTTATTTTTATTTCATAGGTAAGTTTGTATTTATTTTAACTAGGTAGACTAGTTAGTAAATAATTATTAACTATTTACTAACTACCTAGTTAAAATAAATACAAACTTACCTGTGAAATAAAACCTAAGCTGCCTTACACTAAAACCTACCATTACAAAAAATAAAAGAAACCTACCATTACAAAAAAATAACCAACGAAATTATCCAAAACAATAAAGTGGCAAGAGTCCATGAGCTAGTGACGTATGGGATATACATTCCTACCTGGAGGGGGCAAAGTTTCCCAAACCTCAAAATGCCTATAAATACACCTCCCACCTCACTCATACTTCAGTTTTACAAACTTTGCCTTCGTTGGAGGATGGTGAAGCAAGTCGTGCTTGATTTCATCTGTGAAAGGCGCTTCTAAGCATTTTGAAGCCCAGTTCCTCTCAAAGTACAGTGTTTGTCTGAGGGATGTGAAGGGAGTATTTGCCTAATGAAACCATGTTTTCACCTATGGGAAATCTATTCTAAGGCTCTCTGTAAATTTGGTCGTGGGGATTCATCTCCCACCTCTCTTTATAGATCTACCATTACCTCTGCTGATATGTTTCAGTACTGGTTTGGCTGTTTGCTATATGTGGATGGGTGTCTTCAGGTAAGTGTATATATTTTGTTAAGACACTTTTAGCTATGTTTTGCACTTTATATTTTTAAAGTTTTAAAATATATAGTTCATATATTTGCCATGAGTCAGGTCTATGTTTATTTCCCTTTGCAGTCTAACAGTTTCAGCATGGCAAATTATGTTTGGGAGAAATTTAGTATATTTTTTACTTACCTGAGGTTTCAGCTAGTTCTATCTTTGGTCTGTTTTTCACATTTTCGCGGGCAAATTAGGCTCGCTATGGCGCAAAATACTTCTATTTACTGCGTCATTTTTGGCACTAATTTTTTCACGCGAAGACACGCCTGTTATGACGAGAATTGTGTAATTTCCTGTTAACCTTAGCGCCAAAAGTTTTTTTTTCAGCATTTGTGTCATCTTTGTTAGCGTCATTTTTGGCGCCAAAAATTTTGTTATTTTAAGCCTCTCCCTCTTTTTGCTCTCTGCTTTCATTTGTTACAAATGGCTATGATATTTGGTTTTTGTTTTTCATATAAGCATTTTTTCCCATTCTTGAAACTGCTATTTTGAGGAAATTGGATATTTTGTTTAAATGTTATTTTTTTCTTTTTTGTTACATTTTTCAAGATGTCTCAAACTGATCCTGCCTCTGATGTTACTGTAGGAACCAAGTTGCCTGAAAACAAAGTGTGTATGTTGTAAATTGGCTGATCTTCCTTCTTCAGCTCAAGTATATGGCACTTGTTATGAGAAATTGTTTAATGCTAATAAAGCTTCTATAAGTACAAATACATCTACTGTTAAACCTTCACAGTCTAGTGTATATGATATTCCTGTAGATATATGCAGCCACAGAGAAGGCTATGGGGCCTATTTATGAAAGGCATGTCGGACATGATCCGACAGACCTCGCTGAATGCGGAGAGCAATACACTCTCCGCATTCAGCATTGCACCAGCAGCTCTTGTGAACTGCTGGTGCAACGCCACCCCCTGCAGTGTCAATCAACCCGACCGTATTTGATCAGGTTGAATTGCGGTGATGTCTGTCTGCCTCCTCAGAGCAGGCGGACAGATTATGGAGCAGCGGTCTTTAGACTGCTGCTCCATAACTTGTTTTTCTGGCGAGTCTGAAGGCTCGCCAGAAACACGGGCCCTCAAGCTCCACACGGAGCTTGATAAATGGGCCCCTTTGACTGCTATTCTGCCTTCAAATAAACGTAAAAGGTCTCTTCCTACTTCTCATAATTCTGATGAAGTTTGTATTGACCAACAGCATACTGAAGTATTGTCTGCTAATGAGGACTTCTCTGGCTCAGAGGATCCTACTTCAGACTCTGAAATTAATAAATCTTCCTTTCTTTTTAAGATGGAATATATCCGTTCTTTGTTAAAGGAAGTATTGTTTACTTTGGGTATTGAGGAATCTATTCCTCTTGATAACAAGAATAGCAAACGTTTGAATTCTGTTTTTAAAACTTCTGAGGTTACTCCTGAAGTTTTTCCAATTCCAGATGCTATCTCTAATATGATTACTAAGGAATTGTCTAAGCCTGGTACTTTTTTTTAATCCTTCTTCTAGGTTTAAAAAATTGTATCCTTTACCTGTGTCTAATTTAGAGCTTTGGGAGAAAGTCCCTAAAGTTGCTGGCGCTATTTCTACTCTTGCCAAGCGTACTACTATTCCTATATAAGATAGTACTTCTTTTAAAGATCCCTTAGATAGGAAGATTGAATCTTATCTTAGGAAGGCATATTTACATACTGGCTATATTCTTAGACCTGCTATTTCTATAGCTGATGTTGCTGCTGCTTCAACTTTTTGGTTGGACAATTTAGCAGAGCAGCTATTGGATCCTGATTTGTCTAACATTGTTATTTTACTTCAACATGCTAATCATTCCATTTGTGATGCTATATTTGATATTATTAAGACTGATATTAAATATACGTATTTAGCTATTCTATCTAGAAGAGCTTTATGGCTTAAATCATGGAATGCAGATATGGCGTCTAAATCTAGATTACTATCATTATCTTTTCAAGGTAATAATTTATTTGGTTCTCAATTAGATTCTATTATCCCCACTATCACTTGGGGTAAGGGAGTTTTTCTGCCCCAAGATAAGAAATCTAAGACTAAATTTATAGCTCCCAATCATTTTTGTTCCTTTCATCAGTCTAAGAAACAAAAAAAACACTCCTTCCGCTAAAGCCTCTGGTTCCAATTGGAGACCATCCACAAATTGGAATAAGTCCAAGCCTTATAAGAAACCAAATACAGCCCCTAAGACTGCATGAAGGCACAGCCCTCAATTCAGTTCAACTGGTGGGGGGCAGACTAAAATTATTTCAAGACATTTGGGCAGACTCTGCCCAAAATCAGTGGATTCAGGATATTGTTTCTCAGGGGTATTGAATAGGTTTCAGAATAAGACCTCCCATGGGAAGATTCTTTCTTTCCCATGTTCCAACAAACCCGGTGAAGGCTCAGGCTTTTCTGAAGTGTGTTTCAGACCTAGAGCTTTCAGGGGTGATTGTTCCAGTTCCTCTACAGGAATAGGGTTTGGGTTTTTATTCAAATCTGTTCATTGTCCCAAAGAAGGAGGATTCATTCAGACCAATTCTGGATCTGAAAACTTTAAATCATTTTGTAAGAGTCCAACTTTCAAGATGGTGACTATAAGGACTATTCTGCATTTTGTTCAGCAAGGTCATTTCATGTCCACAATAGACCTACATGACACTTATCTTCATATTCTGATTCACCCAGACCACCATTTATCGCTCTTCCATTTGGTCTAGTGACAGCTCCAAGAATCTTTTCAAAGGTTCTCGGTGCCCTTCTATCTGTAATCAGAAAGCTGTGTATTGCGGTGTTTCCTTATTTGGACGATATCTTGGTACTAGCTCAATCTTTTCATTTAGCAGAATCTCACACGAAACAACTTGTGTCATTTCTTCAAAGACATGGTTGGAGGATCAATTTACAAAAGAGTTTCTTGATTCCTTAGACAAAGATCACCTTTTTTAGGTTTCCAGATAGATTCAGTGTCTATGACTCTTTCTTTGACAGAAAAGAGACAAATAAAGTTAGTCTTAGCTTGTCTAAACCTTCAGTCTCTATCATTCCCTTCAGTGGCTAGGTGCATGGAAGTTTTAGGTTTCATGAATGCAGCATCGGACGCGATCCCCTTTGCTCATTTTCATATGAGACCTCTTCAGCTTTGCATGTTGCACCAATGATGCAGGGATTATACTCAGATATCACAGTTGATATATTTAAGTCCCAACATACGACAATCTCTGTCTTGGTGGTTAAACAATCACCTTATTGTTCAAGGGGCCTCCTTTGTTCTTCCTTCCTGGACTGTGATCATAACAGATGCAAGTCTTACAGGTTGGGGAGCTGTCTGGGGGTCTCTAACAGCAGAAAGGGATTTGGGAACCTCAGGAGGCGAGGTTACCAATTAATATTTTAGAACTCTGTGCTATTTTCAGAGCTCTTCAGGCTGGGCCTCTATTGAAGAGAGAACTTTATATTCAATTCCAGACTGACAATATCACCACAGTGGCATATGTCAATCATCAAGGGGGGACTCGGAGTCCTTCAGCAATGAACAAAGTATCTCTGATACTTTCTTGGGCGGAATCCAACTTTTGTCAAATTTCTGTGATTCATATACCAGGAGTAGACAATTGGGAAGCAGATTATCTCAGTCATGAGACTTTACATCCGGGAGAGTGGTCTCTCCATCCAGATGTGTTTTTTTCAATTGGTACAGATGTGGGGTCCCCCAGAAATAGATCTGATGGCCTCGCGTCTAAACAAGAAGATATCTTTCCAGGTCCAAGGATCCTCAGGCGGAGATGGTAGATGCTCTAGCAGTTCCTTGGTTTTACCAACCTGCTTACATTTTTCCGCCTCTGGTTCTTCTTCCAAAGGTGATCTCCAAGATCATAATGGAACAATCTTATGTGTTTCTGATAGCTCCAGCTTGGTCTCTCAGGTTTTGGTATGCGGACCTTGTCAAGATGTCCAGTTGCCAGCCTTGGCCACTTCCTTTAAGGCCAGACCTTCTGTCTCAAGGGCCATTTTTCCATCAGGATCTCAAATCTCTAAATTTGATGGCATGGAAATTGAACGCTTAGTGCTTAGTCATAGAGGTTTTTCTGACCCAGTGATTAGCACTATGATACAGGCTCGTAAGTCTCTTTCCAGGAAAATTTATCATCGGGTTTGGAAAACCTATATTTCATGATGTTCCTCTCATAATTATTCTTGCCATTCTTTCAGAATCCCTAGGATGGTTTGGATAAGGGGTTGTCTGTAAATACTTTGACAAATTTCTGCTCTTTCTGTCTTATTTCATAGAAAGATTGCTAAACTTCCTGATATTCACTGTTTTGTTCAGGCTTTGATTCATATTAAATCTGTTATTAAATCTATTTCTCCAGCTTGGAGTCTCAACTTGGTTTTGAAAAATTTGCAGGCTCCTCCTTTTGAGCCTATGCATTCTTTGGATATTAAATTACTTTCTTGGAAAGTGTTATTTATTTAGGCTATCTCTTCTGCTAAAAGAGTTTCTGAATTGTCTGCTCTCTCTTGTGAGTCTCCTTATCTGATTTTCCATCAAGATAAAGCTGTTTTGCGGACTTCATTTAAATGTTTGCCTAAAGTTGTGAATTCTAACAACATCAATAGGGAAATTGTTGTTCCTTCTTTATATCCTAATCCTAAGAATACTCTTGAAAGGTCTTTACATTCTTTGGATGTGGTAAGAGCTTTGAAATATTATGTTGAGGCTACTAAAGATTATTTATTGTTATTTTTCTGGCTCTAGGAAAGGTCAGAAAGCCTCTGCCATTTCTTTGGCATCTTGGTTGAAACTTTTGATTCACAAAGCTTATTTAGAGGCGGGGCAGTCTCCACCTCAGAGAATTACAGCTCATTCGACTAGATCAGTTGCCACTTCTTGGGCTTTTAAGAATGAAGCTTCAGTTGATCAAATTTGCAAAGCAGCAACTTGGACTTCTTTGCATACTTTTACTAAATTTTACCATTTTGATGTAATTGCTTCTTTGGATGCAGCCTTTGGCAGAAAGGTTCTTCAGGCAGTTGTCTCAGTTTGATTCTAATGCCTTTGATTTGAGTTATTATTTTGGATAATTTGTTTGTTATTTTGTGTAATATTTTTTTTTCGTTTTGGGGTGGGTTTTTCTTTTTAGAATAGCCATTTTTTTATTTGTAATGGGAAGCAAAAGAGCTGAATGCCCTTTTAAGGGCAAGGCCCATACAAATGCCCTTTTCTGGGCAATGGGTAGATAAGGTTTTACTTTATTTGTATTTCTTTCATGTATTTGGCAAGAGTCCATGAGCTAGTGACATATGGAATATACAATCCTACCAGGAGGGGCAAAGTTTCACAAACCTCAAAATGCCTATAAATACACCCCTCACCACACCCACAATTCAGTTTTACAAACTTTGCCTCCTATGGAGGTGGTGATGTAAGTTTGTGCTAATATTTCTACGTTGATATGCGCTTCTCAGCATTTTGAAGCCCGTTTCCTCTTAGAGTACAATGAATGTCAGAGGGATGTGAAGGGAGTATCACCAGTTGAATGCAATGGTTTTCCTCACGGGGGATCTATTTCATAGGTTCTCTGTTATCGGTCGTAGAGATTCATCTCCTACCTCCCTTTTCAGATTGACGATATACTTTCATATTCCATTACCTCTACTGATAACCGTTTCAGTACTGGTTTGGCTATCTGCTATATGTGGATGGGTGTCTTTTGGTAAGTATGTTTTTATTATTTAAGACACTCTCAGCTATGGTTTGGCACTTTATGTATTTATATAAAGTTCAAAATATATGTATTGTACTTATATTTGCCATGATTCAGGTTTCAGTATATTTCCTTTTACAGACTGTCAGTTTCATGTCTGGGAAATGCTTTTTTATGAAAAATGTATTTCTTACCTTGGGTATAGTCTCTTTTTCAAATTCACTGTCTTTTAAATTCATGGGCAGAATTAGGCTCGCGAGGGCGCAAAATGCCAACGTTTATTGCGTCATTCTTGGCACGAGATTTTTTTGGCGCAAAGTTACGTTCGTTGACGCAAATTCGTCATTTCCGGCGTCTTTGTTGACGCTGAGTCCTTCACAAGGTTGCATCATCTATGACGCGAGTGTGCCGTTTCCGGCGCCAAAAAATATTTTTCTGTTTGTTGTGCGTCATACTTGGTGCCAAATATTTTCATTATTTAAGACCCCATTCCTATTTGCCTCTTGCCTTTTTTCTATGTCAGAGGGCTATGATGTTTGCATTTTTCCCATTCCTGAAACTGCCATATAAGGAAATTGATCATGTTAAAAGAAAGAACAACACGGAAGGGGCGCCAATGGTGCAGATCAATGGAGGTTTCTGGAGGTGTACCAATGTACTAAGATAACAGGGTACTCACAATAGATGAAGGCATTCAGTTATGCCAATAGAGGCGGGCTGGATTTTGGCAGCAATCCAGCTAGCTGAACGAGTAGGCAGCTCTCTATCGGTATCCAAACGGAGGGAAACTAGAGATGTGAGACAAAGTACAGAGGCGCCAATGGTGCAGATCAATGGTGAAATAAGGCACAACAACACCCCAATATGCACAGGATACTCACATGTGATGAAGGCAATCAATTTTGCCCATAGAGACAGGCTGGATTTCACAGCAATCCAGCTAGCTGTTCCAAGGTGGAGTAACGGATGAGTGGGTGTCAGAGTGTTAATACTCTAAAGTAGCATAGCAACAGGAAGTATCAATTATAACACTAGGAGTGGATTTGATATAAAAGTAAATTTATTTAAAAAATATAAAAAATAATACCACTCATCTCAGTGTTAAAAATGTATCTTATACATAAGGAATACATGCGACGTGTTTCTCAGATATACTGTTTCCTCAGGCATGTTGTTACACAATTCTTAACCTCCTTATATAGGGCTATGCTACTAGGAATACACCCACAACCCACCCCCACCAATTGTCAGATTTCAAACCAATCAAGGGCCATCATTTAACAATGATGCCGCCCCTGTTATAATATACTACATAAATTCTCTATGTATGCTCTAATAACCTTTCAAACAAGTGAATAAACTGAATGTTTCTAAATTGGTGTTTTTATATATGTTTGTATTTTGCAAAAACCTAACATTTTATAATGGACAATTTGTAATTTATGTTGTTCGTAATTCCTAAAATCTCATAGGGTGACTAGGCTGTCAATCATTCTATAGTTGGATAGTTCGCAAAGCCAACTTGCTAATTTGTCTATATGGCTGTCAATCAAATAAGATGTTCGCGCTCAATCTCCTATTGCCATTCTAACTATTTCTATATTGTCATTCGGAGTGCGCATATCCAATCAGAGCACTGGCTAGGGGCGCGCCTCCATTGCCAATGCGTAACGTTATGTGCCGTAATTAGCATACACTGAAGTCTGAAAGTGTATGATACTAAATTACGGACAATGGTAAACAAAGTCTCCCATTGGTCTTGCCTGTGGTCACATGGTGGGGGGGGCCGTGTCTCTGTTACGTGTATTACAGGCTGTTAATGTAACTTGGGGAAGTATAGTGATTGGTGGCGGCCAGCCGTAAACAAAACCTCCCATTGGTCCTGCCTGTGTTCGTGTTAGACAGGTTGTGACTATTGGTCCGTGGGGGGAAAAAGCCAAAACTAGGATATGTGCCATAGTTAGACCCGATTGCTCTAAGTACAATTATTCCGCTATATGATGTTATTGCGATCATGGGAGCTGGTTACATAATAAAACACCCATTCAAAAGGAATACTAATTCTTAAATAGACGAAAAATTTGCTATATTGACATATGTCAGATGTAATAAGTATATATGTCAGATGTAATAGGTATATATGTCAGATGTAATAGGTGTATATTTATATATATATCAGTGCCTATATGTATTCTTATATACACACACAGACACTGGTAGTGCCGTAACGGTATATGTAATAAATTCAAATACCAAGTGTGGTAGAAAAAATATATCTATAAAATATTCTAGTGCAATTCTAAAGCCTAATCTCCAATAATTAGGAGAGGTGCTATATGATAATTACAATATGGTGAGTGTGAATCCAATAGTAAATAATATGTTCCCTCTATATGGGGACAGTGTGCCTAGGTTACATTATAGTACTATACGATAACTCCCTTTAGCGGAGTGTGAGTATGTGTCTAAAATTATAAATACAATGACTCCCTTATCTGGAGTATCAGTGTGAATAGAGACCAATAGTAATGCATAAAAAAAAGCAAGTGATATTGATCCTGATACACAGTGTTGTGATATTACAACACTGTACAAAGACTCCCTTTAGCGGAGTGTGAGTATGTGTCTAAAATTATAATAACCATAACTCCCTTATCTAGAAAGTGATATTAATCCTGGTAAACAGTGTTATGATAAATAAAAAATAAAACTAAAATTAAAATGCTACATGGGAATGAACAATACCCATCTAGGGGCAGTTAGGATGTAGAATACAAGATATTGAAAAAATACAAGAAACATGGTGATGGCCAAAGACTGGGGTCCCTACTAATAAAGATTGAAAATTGGGAATAGATAGGACATAAGTGCGACTAGACAAATGCTATGGAGTCAATGACTTCATTAAGCCCCGTGGGAAACAATGTTTGGAATTTAAATATCCAATATGTTTCCCTTTGTCTCAAGCGGGTAAATCTGTTATAATAATGACTAATTGGGATGCTTTCTAGTGGTGTAATACTAAATTGGCATCCACCTTGTGTGGTTTTGGTGCACTTATGCCTAGAGACACTATGTTTAATCGAATTTTTGGTTATATTCCTTTTATGTTCCCCCCATCTCAGTCTCACCTTCCTGGAGGTGCGTCCAATATACTGGACCCCACACGCACATGTAAGTGCATATACGACATAACCAGAATTACATGTAAGATGTTCCATGATCTGGTGTTCTTCTCCTGTCGTATGAGCTATTATGGATTTCTTTCCATGTGTGATAAATTTGCACATGTGGCACCGTCTATGTCCACATCTATAAGTCCCAATGTTATTATCAATCCTCCCCATCCTATAATCAGGATTCCTGGACCCATTTTTATTGTATTTAATGTGTTTTTTAGTCATAACCACCTTACTGGGTGCCAACTTTTGTTTCAAGGTTGGCGCCCTCCTATACACTACCTTAGGATAAGGAGCCAACATTTTCTTTAGGATGGGATCCCTGAGTAAAATGGACCAATGTTTTTTTATGATCCTATTAACTGCCCTAAAGTTGGAATTATATTGGGTGACAAATAGGGGTTGACCCTGGGGAACTGAGTTTTCTGTCTCTTTTTCGAATTTTTCACCACCGGATAACAGGTTATTTCTGTCTAGTAATCTTGCTCGGTTGTAGCCATGTTCTATTAGACTCTTGGGGTAACCTTTTTCCCTAAACCTGTCCTTTAGTATGAGGGACTGTTCATCATATTTGTTAATGGAACTACAATTACGCCTGATGCGGCAAAATTGGCTATAAGGAATATTAATTTTCCAGTTATTATAATGATTACTGGAGTAATCTAGAAAATTATTACAGTCTATTGACTTAAAATACGTGGAGGTACAGATGTTTCCACTTTCCCCCCATGTCAACATTAAATCCAAAAATTAAATTGTATGTGTCTGAATATTAGATGTGAATTCTATACCCATATTGTTATCATTGAGGGAATCTACAAAAATGTGTGCTTCTTCACAGGATCCCTCAAACACAAACAATAAATCATCTATGTAACGGCCATAGAACACCAGATTGCCCCTCCACTTTGTATTGTAGATATAAGTTTCTTCGAAAAACCCCATAAAGAGGTTAGCAAAGCTAGGGGCAAATCTGGTGCCCATGGCCATTCCCTTAGTCTGTAAATAAAACTGGTCCAAGAATTGAAAATAATTGTGTTTGAGGATAAAATCTATGAGAGTGGTCAGATATTCTTTCTGTTTGTCAGGCATATATATATATCCCTATCCAAAAAAATTGAAGTGGTTCTAAGTCCCCACTCGTGTGAGATATTTGAGTATAGTGCTCCCACATCACACGATAGCCATAAATAGTTGTTTTTATACTGTATCTGTGTTAATTTTTGCAGCAAATCTGTGCTGTCTTTAATGTAAGAGGGGAGATGTTGTACGTATCTTTGTAAAAAAATATCTACATATTCACTTAGCCTATCAGTTATACTGTTAATCCCCGCTATAATAGGACGCCCTGGTGGTTTAAGAGCATTTTTGTGCAATTTTGGAAGATGGTAGTAATAGGGCACACCGGGATGGTCAGGAAGCAAATATCTCTTTTCTTTCTTGCTTAGGATACCCATTTTACTACCATCTTCCAAAATTTTAACCAGTTTTTCGGAAAATGTTCGGGTAGGGTCTTGATTTAATTTCCTATAGTAATTTGTATCATGTATGATGCGTTCAGCTTCTTCAATATAATCAGAATAATTCTGAATAACTATCGCCCCACCTTTATCGGCCTGGCGGATGACAATAGTTTTGTCACCCGTCAGGCGTCTCAAAGCTCTCTCTTCGTTAGGCCATATTTTCTTATTGCCAATGATATGGTTGGGAATTTTCTCCCAATCATCCAATACTAACTGCTGGAATAGGTCTATGTATGAAACATCCTCTTTAGGTGGATTGAATGTCGATGCTGGTGTAAGTGAGGTGTGGATAACAGAGTCAAAAAGTTCCTCTGCAAGCAACTCTGGTTCACAATATACAATAGGAGATGTGTTTCTATTGGGTAGACTATCGAGAAGTATAGGTGTGCCCTCAATGTTGTTTTTCCTGAGTGACTTTAGAGCAAAGTATCTCTGTAATGACAATTTCCTTGTATATTTGTTGAGGTCTACAAAGAGATGAAACACATTATGTGTGTTAGGGGGGCAATAGGACAAACCCCTACCCAGGATCCTTATCTCATCATTGGTTAGGACGTGTGTGGACAGATTATATATCCCCTTTTTGAGTATATCTAATTTCTCTTTTTGTTTGGTTTTGCCTCTGCCTCTCCGTCCCCGTTTGGAAAAGGTCTTTTTTCCCATTTTGGGGCTGTTTGGAGGGCGGCTGCTGGTTCCTCCTCCAAAGTGGAGCGAGGTTGGGTGTTCCTAAAAAAAACCTCATTAGAGGTGGTGGCCTGATTTTCAAAGTGTGGAATTGAATTGTTACTATTCCCATATTGTCCCGTATTATTCTAGGAATTAAAGACTGAGAACCTATTATGTACAGGGATCATGTTGGGGTATATTTGTTCTTTGTTAAAAGAAGTGTTGATTACATTAGATATGGAGGAAACTAGTCCTCTTGATATTAAAACTAGCAAATGTTTAAATTCTGTTTATAAACCTCCTGTGGTTATTCCAGAGGTTTTTCCAGTTCCTGATGCTATTTCTGATATGATTTCTAAAGAATGGAATAGGCTTGGCACTTCTTTTATTCCTTCTTCAAGGTTTAAAAAATTGTATCCTTTGCCAGCAGTTAGATTGGAGTTTTGGGATAAGATCCCCAAAGTTGATGGGGCTATCTCTACTCTTGCTAAATGTACTACTATTCCTACGGAAGATAGTACTTCTTTTAAAGATCCTTTAGATAGGAAACTTGAATCTTATCTAAGGAAAGCTTATTTATATTCAGGTCATCATCTTAGGCCTGCAATTTCTTTGGCTGATGTTGCAGCTGCTTCAACTTTTTGGTTGGAAACTTTAGCGCAACAAGTATCGGATCATGATTTGTCTAGCATTGTTAACTTGATTAAACATGCTAATAATTTCATTTGTGATGCCATTTTTGATATTATCAAAATTGATGGTAAATCTATGTCTTTAGCTATTTTAGCTAGAAGAGCTTTGTGACTCAAATCTTGGAATGCTGATATGACTTCTAAGTCCAGATTGCTATCTCTTTCTTTCCAAGGTAATACATTATTTGGTTCTCAGTTGGATTCAATAATTTCAACGGTCACTGGGGGAAGGGATTTTTTTTTTGCCTCAGGATAAAAGACCTAAGGGTAAATCTAAATCTTCTAACCGTTTTCGTTCCTTTTGACAAAATAAGGAACAGAAACCTAATCCTTCCCCCAAGGAATCTGTTTCCAATTGGAAGCCTTCTTCAAATTGGAATAAATCCAAGCCATTTAAGAGATCAAAGTCAACTCCCAAGTCTGCATGAAGGTGCAGCCCTCATTCCAGCTCAGCTGGTAGGGGGCAGATTAAAAATTTTCAAAGATGTTTGTATCAATTTGGTCCAAAATCATTGGATTCAGAGTATTGTCTCTTAGGGGTACAGAATAGGATTCAGAGTAAGACCGCCTGTGAGAAGATTTTTTTCTCTCACGCATTCCAGCAAACCCAGTAAAGGCTCAGGCTTTCCTGAAGTGTGTTTCAGACCTGGAGTTATCAGGGGTAATCATGCCAGTTCTGTTTCAGGAACAGGGTCTGGGGTTTTATTCAAATCTATTCATTGTACCAAAGAAAGAAAATTCATTCAGACAAGTTTTGGATCTAAAGATTTTGAATCGATATGTAAGAGTACCAACTTTCAAAATGGTGACTTTTGTTCAGCAAGGGCATTATATGTCCACAATAGACTTACAGGATGCATATCTTCATATTCCGATTCATCCAGATCACTATCAGTTCCTGAGATTCTCTTTTCTAGACAAGCATTGCCAATTTGTTGCTCTTCCTTTTGGCCTAACAACAGCTCCAAGAATCTATTCAAAGGTTCTAGGTGCCCTACTCTCTGTAATCAGAGAGCGGGGTATTGCGGTGTTTCCTTATTTGGACGATATCTTGGTACTCGCCTAGTCTTTACATTCTGCAGAATCTCACACTAATCAACTAGTGTTGTTTCTTCGAAGACATGGTTGGAGGATCAATTTACCAAAAAGTTATTTGATTCCTCAGACAAAGGTAACCTTTTTAGGTTTCCAGATAGATTCAGTGTCCATGACTTTGTCTCTAATGGACAAGAGACGTTTGAAATTGGTTGCAGCCTGTCGGAACCTTCAGTCTCAGTCATTCACTTCAGTAGCTATGTGCATGGAAGTTTTAGGTCTCATGACTGCAGCATCGGACGCGATCCCCTTTTCTTGTTTTCATATGAGACCTCTCCAGCTTTATATGCTGAACCAATGGTGCAGGGATTATACAAGGATATCACAAATAATATCCTTAAATCCCAATGTTCGACTTTCTCTGACTTGGTGGTTAGATCACCATCGTATAATTCTAGGGGCCTCTTTCGTTCGTCCAACCTGGACTGTGATCACAACAGATGCAAGTCTTTCAGGTTGAGGAGCTGTTTGGGGATCTCTGACAGCACAAGGGGTTTGTAAATCTCAAGAGGCGAGATTACCAATCAATATTTCTTTCATGTAATTAGCAAGAGTCCATGAGCTAGTGACGTATGGGATATACATTCCTACCAGGAGGGGCAAAGTTTTCCAAACCTCAAAATGTCTATAAATACACCCCTCACCACACCCACAAATCAGTTTTACAAACTTTGCCTCCTGTGGAGGTGGTGAAGTAAGTTTGTGCTAGTTTCTACGTTGATATGCGCTCCGCAGCAGGTTGGAGCCCGGTTTTCCTCTCAACGAGCAGTGAATGTCAGAGGGATGTGAAGAGAGTATTGCCTATTTGAATTCAATTATCTCCTTCTACGGGGTCTATTTCATAGGTTCTCTGTTATCGGTCGTAGAGATTCATCTCTTACCTCCCTTTTCAGATCGACGATATACTCTTATATATACCATTACCTCTACTGATTCTCGTTTCAGTACTGGTTTGGCTTTCTACTACATGTAGATGAGTGTCCTGGGGTAAGTAAGTCTTATTTTTGTGACACTCTAAGCTATGGTTGGGCACTTTTATATAAAGTTCTAAATATATGTGTTTAAACATTTATTTGCCTTGATTCAGGATGTTCAATATTCCTTATTTCAGACAGTCAGTTTCATTATTTGGGATAATGCATTTGAATAATCAATTTTTTTCTTACCTTAAAACTTGACTTTTTCCCTGTGGGCTGTTAGGCTCGCGGGGGCTCAAAATGCTTCATTTTATTGCGTCATTCTTGGCGCGGACTTTTTTGGCGCAAAAAAATTTTCTTTGTTATTTCCGGCATCATACTTGTCGCCGGAAGTTGCGTCATTTTTGACGTTTTTGCGCCAAAAATGTTGGCGTTACCGGATGTGGCATCATTTTTGGCGCTAAAAGCATTTAGGCGCCAAATAATGTGGGCGTCTTTTTTGGCGCCAGAAAATATGGGCGTCATTATTGTCTCCAAATTATTTAAGTCTCATTGTTTATTTGCTTCTGGTTGCTAGAAGCTTGTTCACTGGCATTTTTTCCCATTCCTGAAACTGTCATTTAAGGAATTTGATCAATTTTGCTTTATATGTTGTTTTTTATTTTACATATTGCAAGATGTCTCAGATTGATCCTGAATCAGAAGATACTTCTGGAAAATCGCTGCCTGATGCTGGATCTACCAAAGTTAAGTGTATTTGCTGTAAACTTGTGGTATCTGTTCCTCCAGCTGTTGTTTGTAATGAATGTCATGACAAACTTGTTAATGCAGATAATATTTCCTTTAGTAAAATTACATTACCTGTTGCTGTTCCATCAACATCTAATACTCAGAGTGTTCCTGTTAACATAAGAGATTTTGTTTCTAAATCCATTAAGAAGGCTATGCCTGTTATTCCTCCTTCTAGTAAACGTAAAAGGTCTTTTAAAACTTCTCATTTTTCAGATGAATTTTTAAATTAACATCATCATTCTGATTCTGATAATGATTCCTCTGGTTCAGAGTATTCTGTTTCAGAGGTTGATGCTGATAAATCTTCATATTTATTCAAAATGGAATTTATTCGTTCTTTACTTAAAGAAGTCTTAATTGCATTAGAAATAGAGGATTCTGGTCCTCTTGATACTATATCTAAACGTTTAAATAAGGTTTTTAAATCTCCTGTAGTTATTCCAGAAGTTTTTCCTGTCCCTGATGCTATTTCTGAAGTAATTTCCAGGGAATGGAATAATTTGTGTAATTCATTTACTCCTTCTAAACGTTTTATGCAATTATATCCTGTGCCATCTGACAGATTAGAGTTTTGGGACAAAATCCCTAAGGTCGATTGGGCTATCTCTACTCTTGCTAAACGTACTACTATTCCTACGGCAGATAGTACTTCCTTTAAGGATCCTTTAGATAGAAAAATTGAATCCTTTCTAAGAAAAGCTTACTTATGTTCAGGTAATCTTCTTAGACCTGCTATATCTTTAGCAGATGTTGCTGCAGCTTCAACTTTTTGGTTGGAAGCTTTAGAGCAGCAAGTAACAGATCATAATTCTCATAGCATTGTTAATCTTCTTCAACATGCTAATAATTTTATTTGTGATGCCATCTTTGATATCATTAGGGTTGATGTCAGGTATATATCTCTAGCTATTTTAGCTAGAAGAGCTTTATGGCTTAAAACTTGGAATGCTGATATGTCTTCCAAGTCAACTTTGCTTTCCCTTTCTTTCCAGGGTAATAAATTATTTGGTTCACAGTTGGATTCCATTATTTCAACTGTTACTGGGGGGAAAGGAACTTTTTTACCACAGGATAAAAAATCTAAAGGTAAATTTAGGTCTACTAATCGTTTTCGTTCCTTTCGTCACAATAAGGAACAAAAGCCTGATCCTTCCCCTACAGGAACGGTATCAGTTTGGAAACCATCTCCAGTCTGGAATAAATCCAAGCCTTTTAGAAAGCCAAAGCCAGCTCCCAAGTCAACATGAAGGTGCGGCCCTCATTCCAGCCCAGCTGGTAGGGCGCAGATTACTATTTTTCAAAGAAATTTGGATCAATTCGATTCACAATCTTTGGATTCAGAACATTGTTTCACAAGGGTACAGAATAGGCTTCAAGATAAGGCCTCCTGCAAGAAGATTTTTTCTTTCCCGTGTCCCAGTAAATCCAGTGAAGGCTCAAGCATTTCTGAAATGTGTTTCAGATCTAGAGTTAGCTGGAGTAATTGTGCCAGTTCCAGTTCTGGAACAGGGGCTGGGGTTTTACTCAAATCTCTTCATTGTACCAAAGAAGGAGAATTCCTTCAGACCAGTTCTGGATTTAAAAATATTGAATCATTATGTAAGGATACCAACATTCAAAATGGTAACTATAAGGACTATTCTGCCTTTTGTTCAGCAAGGGCATTATATGTCCACAATAGATTTACAGGATGCATATCTGCATATTCCGATTCATCCAGATCACTATCAGTTTCTGAGATTCTCTTTCCTAGACAAGCATTACCAGTTTGTGGCTCTGCCGTTTGGCCTAGCAACAGCTCCAAGGATTTTTACAAAGGTTCTCGGTGCCCTTCTGTCTGTAATCAGAGAACAGGGTATTGTGGTATTTCCTTATTTGGACGATATCTTGGTACTTGCTCAGTCTTCACATTTAGCAGAATCTCATACGAATCGACTTGTATTGTTTCTTCAAGAACATGGTTGGAGGATCAATTTACCAAAAAGTTCATTGATTCCTCAGACAAGGGTAACCTTTTTAGGTTTCTAGATAGATTCAGTGTCCATGACTCTGTCTCTGACAGACAAGAGACGTCTAAAATTGGTTTCAGCTTGTCGAAACCTTCAGTCTCAATCATTCCCTTCGGTAGCCTTATGCATGGAAATTCTAGGTCTTATGACTGCTGCATCGGACGCGATCCCCTTTGCTCGTTTTCACATGCGACCTCTTCAGCTCTGTATGCTGAACCAGTGGTGCAGGGATTATACAAAGATATCTCAATTAATTACTTTTGAAACCGATTGTACGACACTCTCTGACGTGGTGGACAGACCACCATCGTTTAGTTCAGGGGGCTTCTTTTGTTCTTCCGACCTGGACTGTGATTTCAACAGATGCAAGTCTGACAGGTTGGGGAGCTGTTTGGGGGGTCTCTGACAGCACAAGGGGTTTGGGAATCTCAGGAGGTGAGATTACCAATCAACATTTTGGAACTCCGTGCAATTTTCAGAGCTCTTCAGTCATGGCCTCTTCTAAAGAGAGAGTCGTTCATTTGTTTTCAGACGGACAATGTCACAACTGTGGCATATGTCAATCATCAAGGAGGGACTCACAGTCCTCTGGCTATGAAAGAAGTATCTCGAATACTGGTATGGGCGGAATCCAGCTCCTGTCTAATTTCTGCGGTTCATATCCCAGGTATAGACAATTGGGAAGAGGATTATCTCAGTCGCCAAACGTTACATCCGGGCGAATGGTCTCTTCACCCAGAGGTATTTCTTCAGATTGTTCAAATGTGGGGACTTCCAGAAATAGATCTGATGGCTTCTCATCTAAACAAGAAACTTCCCAGGTATCTGTCCAGATCCAGGGATCCTCAGGTGGAGGCAGTGGATGCATTGTCACTTCCTTGGAAGTATCATCCTGCCTATATCTTTCCGCCTCTAGTTCACCTTCCAAGAGTGATTTCCAAGATTCTAAAGGAGTGCTCGTTTGTTCTGCTGGTGGCTCCAGCATGGCCTCACAGGTTTTGGTATGCGGATCTTGTCCGGATGGCCACTTGCCAACCGTGGACTCTTCCATTAAGACCAGACCTTCTATCGCAAGGTCCTTTTTTCCATCAGGATCTCAAATCCTTAAATTTGAAGGTATGGAGATTGAACGCTTGATTCTCAGTCATAGAGGTTTCTCTGACTTTGTGATTAATACTATGTTACAGGCTCGTACATCTGTATCTAGGAAGATATATTATCGAATCTGGAAGATTTACATTTCTTGGTGTTTTTCTCATCATTTTTCTTGGCATTCTTTTAGAATTCCTAGAATTTTACAGTTTCTTCAGGATGGTTTGGATAAAGGTTTGTCTGCAAGTTCCTTGAAAGGACAAATCTCTGCTCTTTCTGTTCTTTTCCACAGAAAGATTGTTAGTCTTCCTGATATTCATTGTTTTGTACAGGCTTTGGTTCGTATAAAACCTGTTATTAAGTCAATTTCTCCTCCTTGGAGTTTGAATTTGGTTCTGGGGGCTCTTCAAGCTCCTCCGTTTGAACCTATGCATTCGCTGGACATTAAATTACTTTCTTGGAAAGTTTTGTTTCTTTTGGCCATCTCTTCTGCTAGAAGAGTTTCTAAATTATCTGCTCTTTCTTGTGAGTCTCCTTTTCTGATTTTTCATCAGGATAAGGCGGTGTTGCGAACTTCTTTTAAATTTTTACCTAAGGTTGTGAATTCTAACAACATTAGTAGAGAAATTGTGGTTCCTTCATTGTGTCCTAATCCTAAGAATTCTAAGGAAAGATCATTGCATTCTTTGGATGTAGTTAGAGCTTTGAAATATTATGTTGAAGCTACTAAAAATTTCCGAAAGACTTCTAGTCTATTTGTTATCTTTTCCGGTTCTAGGAAAGGTCAGAAGGCCTCTGCCATTTCTTTGGCGTCTTGGTTAAAGTCTTTGATTCATCATGCTTATGTTGAGTCAGGTAAAACTCCGCCTCTAAGGATTACAGCTCATTCTACTAGGTCAGTTTCTACTTCCTGGGCGTTTAGGAATGAAGCTTCGGTTGATCAGATTTGCAAAGCAGCAACTTGGTCTTCTTTGCATACTTTTACTAAATTCTACCATTTTGATGTGTTTTCTTCTTCTGAAGCAGTTTTTGGTAGAAAAGTACTTCAGGCAGCTGTTTCAGTTTGATTCTTCTGCTTATAATTTCAGTTTTTTTCATTATAAGATTTAAACTTTGTTTTGGGTGTGGATTATTTTCAGCGGAATTGGCTGTCTTTATTTTATCCCTCCCTCTCTAGTGACTCTTGCGTGGAAGATCCACATCTTGGGTATTCATTATCCCATACGTCACTAGCTCATGGACTCTTGCTAATTACATGAAAGAAAACATAATTTATGTAAGAACTTACCTGATAAATTCATTTCTTTCATATTAGCAAGAGTCCATGAGGCCCACCCTTTTTTGTGGTGGTTATGATTTTTTTGTATAAAGCACAATTATTCCAATTCCTTATTTTTTTATGCTTTCGCACTTTTTTCTTATCACCCCACTTCTTGGCTATGCGTTAAACTGATTTGTGGGTGTGGTGAGGGGTGTATTTATAGGCATTTTGAGGTTTGGGAAACTTTGCCCCTCCTGGTAGGAATGTATATCCCATACGTCACTAGCTCATGGACTCTTGCTAATATGAAAGAAATGAATTTATCAGGTAAGTTCTTACATAAATTATGTTTTTGGAACTCCGTGCGATTCTCAGGGCTCTTCAGTTTTCGCCTTTGTTGAAGAGAGAACCGTTCATTTGTTTTCAGACAGACAATATCACAACTGTGGCATATGTCAATCATCAGGGTGAGACTCACAGTCCTCAAGCTATGAAAGAAGTATCTCGGATACTTGTTTGGGTGGAATCCTGCTCCTGTCTAATTTCTGCGGTTCATATCCCAGGTATAGACAATTGGGAAGCAGATTACCTCAGTCGTCAGACTTTACATCCGGGAGAATGGTCTCTCCTTCCCAGATACCTGTCCAGGTCCAGGGATCCTCAGGCGGAAGCAGTGGATGCATTGACACTTCCTTGGTGTTATCAACCTGCTTATATTTTCCCGCCTCTAGCTCTTCTTCCAAGAGTGATCTCCAAAATCATCATGGAGCAATCGTTTGTGCTGATGGTGGCTTCAGCATGGCCTCACAGGTTTTGGTATGCGGATCTTGTTCGGATGTACAGTTGCCAACCTTGGCCACTTCCACAGCCAATAGAATGCAAGCTCAATCTGATTGGCTGATTGGATCAGCCAATCGGATTGAACTTGAATCTGATTGGCTGATTCAATCGGCCAATCAGATTTTTCCTACCTTAATTCCGATTGGCTGATAGAATCCTATCAGCCAATCAGAATTCAAGGGACGCCATCTTGGATGATGTAACTTAAAGGAACCTTCATTCGTCGGGAGTCGTCGGAAGAAGAGGATGGATCCGCGTCGGCTGCTTCAAGATGGTCCCGCTCCGCGCCGGATGGATGAAGATAGAAGACGCCGCCTGGATGAACATGTCTACCGGTCCGGATGTCCTCTTCTTGCCGGATAGGATGAAGACTTCGGAGCCTCTTCTGGACCTCTTCTTGCCGGATAGGATGAAGACTTCGGACCCTCTTCTGGACGGATCGGTGATACCCGGCGTTGGTATGATAAGGTAGGGAGATCTTCAGGGGCTTAGTGTTAGGTTTTTTAAGGGGAGTTTGGGTTAGATTAGGGGTATGTGGGTGGTGGGTTGTAATGTTGGGGGGTATTGTATGTTTTTTTTACAGGCAAAAGAGCTGTTTACTTTGGGACATGCCCAGCAAAAGGCCCTTTTAAGGGCTGGTAAGGTAAAAGAGATGTTAACTTTTTATTTTAGAATAGGGTAGGGCATTTTTTTATTTTGGGGGGTTTTGTTATTTTTTTAGGGGGCTTAGAGTAGGTGTAATTAGTTTAAAATTCTTGTAATCTTTTTTTATTTTTTGTAATTTAGTGTTTGTTTTTGTAATTTAGTTTAGTTGATTTAATTGTAGATAATTGTAGGTAGTTTAATTAATTTATTGATAGTGTAGTGTTATGTTTAATTGTAACTTAGGTTAGGATTTATTTTACATGTAATTGTGTAATTATTTTAACTAGGTAGCTATTAAATAGTTATTAACTATTTAATAGCTATTGTACCTGGTTAAAATAAATATAAAGTTGCCTGTAAAATAAATATAAATCCTAAAATAGCTACAATATAATTATTCATTATATTGTAGCTATATTAGGGTTTATTTTACAGGTAAGTATTTATCTTTAAATAGGATTAATTTATTTAATAAGATTTATTTTATTTTGTTAGATTTAAATTATATTTAACTTAGGGGGGTGTTAGGGTTAGGGTTAGACTTAGCTTTAGTGGTTAATACATTTATTAGAGTAGCGGCGAGGTCCGGTCGGCAGATTAGGGGTTAATAAGTGTAGGTAGGTAGCGGCGACATTGGGGGGGTAGATTAGGGGTTAATAAATATAATATAGGGGTCGGCGATGTTAGGGGCAGCAGATTAGGGGGTACATAGGGATAATGTAGGTTGCGGCGGTGTGCGGTCGACAGATTAGGGGTTAAAAAAATGTATTATAGTGGCGGCGATGTGGGGGGACCTCGGTTTAGGGGTGCATAGGTAGTTTATGGGTGTTAGTGTACTTTAGAGCACAGTAGTTAAGAGCTTTATGAACCGGCGTTAGCCCAGAAAGCTCTTAACTCCTGACTTTTTTCTGCGGCTGGAGTTTTGTCGTTAGAGTTCTAACGCTCACTTCAGCCAAGACTCTAAATACCAGCGTTAGGAAGATCCCATTGAAAAGATAGGATACGCAATTGGCGTAAGGGGATCTGCGGTATGGAAAGGTCGCGGCTGGAAAGTGAGCGTTAGACCCTTTGCTGACTGACTCTAAATACCAGCGGGCGGCCAAAACCAGCGTTAGGACCCCTTAACGCTGGTTTTGACGGCTAACGCAAAACTCTAAATCTAGCCGATAGTGTTTTGAGATTCGGGAGGGCCTCGGTTTAGGGGTTAATAGGTAGTTTATGGGTGTTAGTGTACTTTGTAACACTTTAGTTATGAGTTTTATGTAACAGTTTTGTTGCGTAAAACTCATAACTACTGCTCTCAGATGGCGGTATGGAACTTGTCGTTATAGGGTGTAATGCAAGCTTTTTAGCCTCAACGCAAAACTCGTAATGGCAGCGATATGGGAATCCCATGAAAAAACAGAATTTATGCTTACCTGATAAATTACTTTCTCCAACGGTGTGTCCGGTCCACGGTGTCATCCATTACTTGTGGGATATTCTCCTCCCCCACAGGGAAAGGCAAGGAGAGCACACAGCAAGAGCTGTCCATATAGTCCCTCCCAGGCTCCGCCCCCCAGTCATTCGACCGACGGTTAGGAGAAAAAAAGGAGAAACTATAGTGTGCCGTGGTGACTGTAGTGTATAGAGAAAGAAATTCTTCAAACCTGATTAAAAAACCAGGGCGGGCCGTGGACCGGACACACCGTTGGAGAAAGTAATTTATCAGGTAAGCATAAATTCTGTTTTCTCCAACATTGGTGTGTCCGGTCCACGGTGTCATCCATTACTTGTGGGAACCAATACCAAAGCTTTAGGACACGGATGAAGGGAGGGAGCAAATCAGGTTACCTAAACAGAAGGCACCACGGCTTGCAAAACCTTTCTCCCAAAAATAGCCTCCGAAGAAGCAAAAGTATCAAATTTGTAGAATTTGGACAAAGTGTGCAGAAAAGACCAGGTCGCTGCCTTACATATCTGATCAACAGAAGCCTCATTCTTGAAGGCCCATGTGGAAGCCACAGCCCTAGTAGAGTGAGCTGTGATTCGTTCAGGAGGCTGCCGTCCGGCAGTCTCGTAAGCCAATCGTATGATGCTTTTCAGCCAAAAGGAAAGAGAGGTAGCAGTAGCTTTTTTGACCTCTCCTCTTGCCAGAATAAACTACAAACAGAGAAGACGTTTGTCTGAAATCCTTTGTTGCTTCTAAATAGAACTTTAAAGCACAGACTACATCTAAATTGTGTAACAAGCGTTCCTTCTTTGAAACTGGATTCGGACACAAAGAAGGCACAACTATTTCCTGGTTAATATTCTTGTTGGAAACAACCTTTGGAAGGAAGCCAGGTTTAGTATGCAAAACAACCTTATCTGAATGGAACACCAGATAGGGCGGATTATACTGCAGAGCAGATAATTCAGAAACTCTTCTAGCAGAAGAATAGCAACCAAAAACAGAACTTTCCAAGATAACAACTTGATATCTATGGAATGTAAGGGTTCAAACGGAACCCCTTGAAGAACTGAAAGAACCAAATTTAGACTCCAGGGAGGAGTCAAGGGTCTGTAAACAGGCTTGATCCTGACCAAAGCCTGAACAAAAGCTTGAATATCTGGCACAGCTGCCAGTCGTTTGTGTAACAAGACAGATAAAGCAGAAATCTGTCCTTTTAGAGAACTCGCTGATAATCCCTTATCCAAACCTTCTTGGAGAAAGGAAAGGATCCTAGGAATTTTAATCTTACTCCATGAGAATCCCTTGGATTCACACCAACAGATATATCTTTTCCATATTTTATGGTAATCTTTCTAGTCACAGGTTTTCTGGCTTGTACCAGAGTATCTATCACAGAATCCGAAAACCCACGCTTAGACAAAATCAAGCGTTCAATTTCCAAGCAGTCAGCTGGTGTAAGGATTCCGCTCCATGTTTTACCTATGCCTTTCCCATTCACCTGACCTCAGCCTTACCTGTACTTAAGGCATCACCTGACTGCAGACAGGTGCTTAATTATTAAGTTTCAAGACTAGCTCTGAAGCGTGTCTGTTTTCCACTTGCTGTGTGTTTATTCTGAAAACTAACCACACTGCTTTTCTACCTTGGGATTACTTATTTTATACTGCCGGTGTTTATGCTCATTTTGCCTACAGAAAGTTTTACAGAGGCGAGTTTTGTTTTTTAGCGTGCACGCTACAACAGAGACTTATTTCATACTGCAGTTTGTTTGCTGCCATCTCCTCTGAGTTTCTATCACATCTGAACCACTGAAGCGTTTCTCTCACACCGGACTTTAACCTCCATCTCACTGCAACACAGTGCAACTCTACTACAAACAACCTCCCACGGATTAAGTACAAGGACGTCTCAGAATTAATTCCGCTTCTATTACACATCATCCGGTGACTGGGGATAAGCGCTGTAGTTACTTTAAGGTGTGCTGTACAAATAAACTTTGGACTTTACTCCTCCCTGCTACACTACTGACCGCAAGTCTATCAGCACATGTGAAGACCGATCTGTGACAAACTAACTAACAGTGTCTAAAACTGACAGTTACACTTCACACTGAACTGTTATATCTTACTCCAGCACTAATAGCAATTCTACCTGCTTTCTGGAACTCTGCTTTTCTCTATCAAGATTTATCGTACTGGGAGCTAGCTGAAGTCTAAAGTTCGCTACTAACAAACTGATTTATTTTTTATTATTACTTCTGATCCAGCCTTTGTTTATGTCTATACTACTGCTGTGACGTTCAACAGCATATGTGATTTACATTATTCGTTGCCAGACAAGTTTCTGATTTGCAATCCCATTACCTGAGAATAACAACTTCACTGAAAGCAGCTTGGTCTATGGTGTTCAATAGTCCATTTGCCAAAAGTGATACAAACCATTTATTTTTCATACTCTGCAGTTGTGATCCATCCTCACTCTCTACTAAATCCTTACATAATAATTAAGCCTTATAAAATATGGATCCAGCAGAATTGCCCGAATTCGTTTACAACCTGTCTAAAAGAGTAGATGAACTCAGTCAAGGCCTTAGGGATCTAAAGGTTGAAAATGAGACTTTAACAAAGGTTATAAGAGAGACAACTCCTCCCAAAGCAAAAGCTGCTGAATCAATTGTGGAACCACAGATTGCAGCACCTGATTTGTTCAATGGTGATAGGAGTCTCTATCGCCAATATAGGAATGCCTGCCTCCTCACTTTCAACCTTAAGCCACTCACATATCCTAATGATAAAATTAAAGTGCTCACAATGATTACCTATCTACGGGGTGAACCCCGAATCTGGGCAGACACCCTCTTCGAAACCAACGATCCTATTCTATCATCCCTACAGTCTTTTCTAGCAGTCATGGATGAACTTTATTCAGACTCAAATTTACAATTGACTGCAGAAAGTAAGATGCGGAAACTAAAGCAAGGCAACCGTCCTGTTGAAGTTTATATAACGGAGTTTAAACAATATGCCATTGACTCCCAATGGAACGTGATTGCCTTAAGAAACCAATTTTGTCTAGGACTCTCGGAAGCAGTTTAAGATGAGCTAGCCCGAACTGATCTCCCTGACTCCTTAGACGACCTCATGAAGCTCTCAATGCAAATAGATAGAAGGCTTCGCGAAAGGAAGTCAGAGCGTCAAATTGGGGATTCTTCTTACAAGAGATCATTCCATCCTCATCCAACTGCTTCCTCATCAAGTGTGCCTGAACCTATGGATATAGGCTTTATGCGGGGTCCATTGACCTCTGAAGAAAGGTTTAGAAGAAAATCAAAAGGACTGTGTATGTATTGTGGAAGTCCAAACCATCCTATCCGCGAATGCTCCTCCCTACGTAAAAATAAAAACAGTAAGTCTCTCTTACATTTGACTTCAATGATTGAACATGATAAACCAATTCACTGTACTTTAACCCTCTCTTTACAGTGGGACAGCAATCGCATGACGAAAGAAGCCATAATTGACACAGGAGCCCAAGGGAATTATATAGATAAAACTATTGTTGAAAAAAATAAAATACCTCTCATCACTAAATTGTCTCCTGTCTCTATACGGGTTGTAGATGGGTCTGAAATTTCTTCTGGTCCTATTACTCAGCATACAATTCCCATTCTGGTATCCACCCTAGGTTCACATCAGGAATACATCACCTTTGATGTTATTACCTCTCCTCTATTCCCCATTGTACTAGGGTTGCAATGGCTTCGTCTACACGAACCTGTGATCAATTGGAGTTCTTTGGAAGTAAAATTTGATTCACCATATTGCCAGCAAACCTGTCTAAATCATTCTGTTCTCTTCCATTTGACAGAAACTCCACACATACCTAAAGTATATGAGAAGTTTGCAGACGTATTCAGTAAGAAGGAAGCTGATACTCTACCTCCTCATCGGTCGTATGACTGTCCGATCGACCTCAAACCTGGTACCACTCCTCCCTACGGACATCTCTACCCTCTTTGCCAACCCGAGCTTGATCATTTAAAGACGTATTTAGATGAAAACTTAAAAAAAGGTTTTATACGTCCTTCAGTCTCTCCAGCAGCAGCCGGGTTCTTCTTCGTAAGAAACAAAGATAACTCCCTTCGACCAAACATCGACTTCAGGGAACTCAATAAAATTACGATAAAAAACAGGTATCCCCTACCACTCATCCCCGAACTCATTGAACGCCTCCAACATGCCAAAATCTTCACCAAATTAGATCTAAGAGGGGCTTATAACCTTGTCCGCATAAGAGAAGGGGATGAGTGGTTGACCGCTTTTAGGACAAGATACGGCCTGTTTGAGTACCTAGTAATGCCGTTCGGGTTAACTAACGCCCCGGCCACATTCCAGTATTTTATTAACGATATATTTCACGATCTTCTTGATACTTGTGTGGTCGTATACCTGGACGACATTCTAGTGTACTCAAACACGCTTGAAGAACATGTTAAACATGTTAGTTGGATACTTTCCAGGCTCCAAGTCCATAGGCTATATGCAAAGCTAGAAAAGTGTGTATTCCACACCAAAGAAATAGATTTCTTGGGGTACTCCATTGGCCCAAAAGGTATCCAAATGCAGGCTAACAAAGTCGATTCAGTAAAAAACTGGCCACAACCAAAAAATAGGAAGGAACTACAACGTTTCCTCGGGTTTAGCAACTATTATAGAAAGTTTATTAAAAATTTCTCTCAAATTGCTAAACCTCTCACTGTACTCACCAGTTCCAGTACAGCTTTCACCTGGAACTCCAAGGCAACTGAAGCTTTCAACTCATTAAAAAACTCCTTCTGCTCAGCTCCAATACTTCAATTTCCTGACCCTTCCCTCCAATTCATTTTGGAGGTGGATTCCTCCAATTATGCCATTGGAGCTGTCCTCTCGCAAAGACGCAGTATATCCCAACCACTACATCCAGTAGCTTTCTATTCCAAAATTCTTTCTGCACCTGAGATGAACTATGCTGTTGGAGAAAAGGAACTCCTGGCGATAAAACGTGCCTTTGAACATTGGAGGCATCTCCTGGAGGGCACCATCTTACCAATAATCATCTACACGGATCACCGTAATCTCGAGTTCCTACAGAGGAATAAAACTCTCTCTAGTCGACAGGTAAGATGGAGCCTATATTTCAGCAGGTTTAACTATCAAATCATCTACAGGCCCGGCTCTAAAAACGGAAAGGCGGACGCACTTTCCAGGAAAGACCCTAGACCTCCAAACACTCAGGAATCTACTTCTATCATTCCTCCAGATAGATTTTTGGGTCTACTGTCCACCTTTAAGACGCAACTTCAAACAGCTTTACGGTCAGATCCTCAGCTACCTCAACTCCGACTATCTCGTAGAAACAACCTCTACTACCATGGGACTCTCTTGTATGTCCCCGAAATTCTTAGACCTGCTCTGATTAAACAACATCATGATCCACCTCTCCTTGGACATCCAGGTATTACGAAAACAAAGGAACTTCTCAGCAGATCCTATTGGTGGCCAAATTTGGAAACATCTGTTAAAAACTATATCTCAAACTGTTCCATCTGCATTACTTCCAAAAAGGAAAGGGCCAAGCCATATGGATATCTTCTTCCAATTCAAATACCTGATAGACCTTGGTTACATCTCGGCATGGACTTCATAGTTGAATTACCTGTGAGTTCTGGTTTCAACACCATTCTAGTTGTTACAGACATCCTGACCAAAATGGCTCATTTTATCCCTTTTAACAAACTTCCCACTTCCAGTGAGACAGCACAACTCTTCTTAAATTCTATTGTCCGATACCACGGAATTCCTTCCATCATAACAACTGATAGGGGTACTCAGTTTACCTCGAAGTTCTGGAAAAGTCTTTCTGCTCAACTGAAAATTGATCATCGCCTAAGTACTGCCTTCCATCCACAAACAAATGGCCAAACAGAGAAATTAAATCAATGGCTAGAGCAGTATCTACGCTGTTATTGCTCTTATCAGCAAAATGAATGGTCACAATACCTATATCTGGCCGAATTTGCCTACAATAACTCGGTTAATTCATCCACCAAAGTTTCACCCTTCTTTGCAAACTATGCTTTTCATCCTCATTTCTCCCTGGAACAAACGGATAACCCAAATTCTCCTTGTGTAGATGATCTACTACAGAAGCTCGCTGAAAACTTCCACTTCCTAAAAACAAATATTCAACAGGCTCAAACCTCACAGAAGAAATACTACGACTTACGCAGACGACCATCACCATCTTATGCCATAGGCGATAAAGTTTGGCTTTCGACAAAAAACATCAAAATCCCTGTTCCCAGTAAAAAACTAGCAGGATTATATATCGGACCGTTCACTATCACTCACGTTGTTAACCCAAATGCAGTTACTCTGGACCTTCCTAGTTCTATACCCATCCATCCTACTTTTCATGTGTCCCTTCTTAAACCAGCTTCAGATGATCCTTCAGTGAAAACCATATTACCACCTGTACCTGTACCCCTAGATTCGGACACTTATGAAATTCAAGACCTCCTGGATTCCAGACGGCATAAAGGTGTTTTACAATATCTGGTCAGATGGAAAGGCTACTCACCTGATGATGACACTTGGGAGCCTTATACCAATATAGATGCACCTAGACTCATCTCTCGTTTCCACAGACGATATCCCCTTAGACCTAAACATCAAGCCGAGGATCGGCTTGCTTGAAGGGGGGCATATGTAAGGATTCCGCTCCATGTTTTACCTATGCCTTTCCCATTCACCTGACCTCAGCCTTACCTGTACTTAAGGCATCACCTGACTGCAGACAGGTGCTTAATTATTAAGTTTCAAGACTAGCTCTGAAGCGTGTCTGTTTTCCACTTGCTGTGTGTTTATTCTGAAAACTAACCACACTGCTTTTCTACCTTGGGATTACTTATTTTATACTGCCGGTGTTTATGCTCATTTTGCCTACAGAAAGTTTTACAGAGGCGAGTTTTGTTTTTTAGCGTGCACGCTACAACAGAGACTTATTTCATACTGCAGTGTGTTTGCTGCAATCTCCTCTGAGTTTCTATCACATCTGAACCACTGAAGCGTTTCTCTCACACCGGACTTTAACCTCCATCTCACTGCAACACAGTGCAACTCTACTACAAACAACCTCCCACGGATTAAGTACAAGGACGTCTCAGAATTAATTCCGCTTCTATTACACATCATCCGGTGACTGGGGGTAAGCGCTGTAGTTACTTTAAGGTGTGCTGTACAAATAAACTTTGGACTTTACTCCTCCCTGCTACACTACTGACCGCAAGTCTATCAGCACATGTGAAGACCGATCTGTGACAAACTAACTAACAGTGTCTAAAACTGACAGTTACACTTCACACTGAACTGTTATATCTTACTCCAGCACTAATAGCAATTCTACCTGCTTTCTGGAACTCTGCTTTTCTCTATCAAGATTTATCGTACTGGGAGCTAGCTGAAGTCTAAAGTTCGCTACTAACAAACTGATTTATTTTTTATTATTACTTCTGATCCAGCCTTTGTTTATGTCTATACAACTGCTGTGACGTTCAACAGCATATGTGATTTACATTATTCGTTGCCAGACAAGTTTCTGATTTGCAATCCCATTACCTGAGAATAACAACTTCACTGAAAGCAGCTTGGTCTATGCTGTTCAATAGTCCATTTGCCAAAAGTGATACAAACCATTTATTTTTCATACTCTGCAGTTGTGATCCATCCTCACTCTCTACTAAATCCTTACAGCTGGAGAGAAACTAGATTTGGATGTTCGAATGGACCTTGTACTAGAAGATCCTGTCTCAAAGGTAGCTTCCATGGTGGAGCCGATGACATATTCACCAGGTCTGCATACCAAGTCCTGCGTGGCCACGCAGGAGCTATCAAAATCACCGAGGCCTTCTCCTGTTTGATCCTGGCTACCAGCCTGGGAATGAGAAGGAACGGTGGAAACGCATAAGCTAGGTTGAAAGTCCAAGGCGCCACTAATGCATCCACTAGAGTCGCCTTGGGATCCCTGGATCTGGACCCGTAGCAAGGAACCTTGAAGTTCTGATGAGACGCCATCAGATCCATGTCTGGAATGCCCCATAATTGGGTCAACTGGGCAAACACCTCCGGGTGGAGTTCCCACTCCCCCGGATGAAAGGTCTGACGACTCAGATAATCCGCCTCCCAGTTTTCCACTCCTGGGATGTGGATCGCAGACAGGTGGTAGGAGTGATCCTCCGCTCATTTGATGATCTTGGTCACCTCTCTCATCGCCAGGGAACTCCTTGTTCCCCCCTGATGGTTGAAGTAAGCAACAGTCGTCATGTTGTCTGATTGGAATCTTATGAATCTGGCCTTTGCTAGTTGAGGCCAAGCCCGGAGAGCATTGAATATCGCTCTCAGTTCCAGGATGTTTATCGGGAGAAGAGACTCTTCCCGAGACCATAGACCCTGAGCTTTCAGGGAATCCCAGACTGCGCCCCAGCCTAATAGACTGGCGTCGGTCGTGACAATGACCCACTCTGGTCTGCGGAAGCTCATTCCCTGGGACAGGTGATCCTGAGTCAGCCACCAACGGAGTGAGTCTCTGGTCTTCTGATCTACTTGAATCACTGGAGACAAGTCTGTATAGTCCCCATTCCACTGTTTGAGCATGCACAGTTGTAATGGTCTTAGATGAATTCGCGCAAAAGGAACTATGTCCATTGCTGCAACCATCAACCCTACTACTTCCATGCACTGAGCTATGGAAGGCCGTAGAACAGAGTGAAGAACTTGACAAGCGTTTAGAAGCTTTGACTCTCTGACATCTGACAGGAAAATCTTCATTTCTAAAGAATCTATTATTGTTCCCAAGAAAGGGACTCTTGTTGACGGAGACGGGGAACTTTTTTCTATGTTCACCTACCACCCGTGAGATCTGAGAAAGGCTAGAACAATGTTTGTGTGAGCCTTTGTCTTTGAAAGAGACGACGCTTGAATTAGGATGTCGTCCAAGTAAGGTGCCACTGCAATGCCCCTGGGTCTTAGAACCGCTAGAAGGGACCCGAGCACCTTTGTGAAAATCCTTGGAGCAGTGGCTAGTCCGAATGGGAGAGCCACAATAGGTAATGTTTGTCCAGAAAGGCGAACCTTAGGAACTGATGATGATCTTTGTGGATAGGAATATGCAGATACGCATCCTTTAGATCCACGGTAGTCATATATTGACCCTCCTGGATTGTAGGTAAAACCGTTCGAATGGTTTCCCATTTTGAACGATGGAACTCTCAGAAATTTGTTTAGAATTTTTAAATCCAGAATTGGTCTGAAAGTTCCCTCTTTTTTGGGAACTACAAACAGATTTGAGTAAAACCCCTGACCTTGTTCCACAGTTGGAACTGGGAGTATCACTCCCATCCTTAACAGGTCTTCTACACAATGTAAGAATGCCTGTCTCTTTACTTGGTTTGAAGATAAGTGAGACATGTGGAACCTTCCCCTTGGGGGTAGTTCCTTGAATTCTAGAAGATAACCCTGAGAGACTATTTCTAGTGCCCAGGGATCCTGAACATCTCTTGCCCAAGCCTGAGCAAAGAGAGAGAGTCTGCCCCCTACTAGATCCGGTTCTGGATCGGGGGCAGGTTTCTTGGCCTGTTTACCCTTGTTCCAGCCTTGCATTGATTTCCAAGCTGGTTTAGTCTGGGAAGCGTTACCCTCTTGTCTAGAGGCTGCCGAGTTGGAAGCCGGTCCGTTCCTGAAATTGCGAAAGGAACGAAAATTGGACTTATTCTTAGCCTTGAAAGGTTTATCTTGTGGGAGGGCATGGCCCTTTCCCCCAGTGATGACTGAAATAATCTCTTTCAATTCTGGCCCAAAAGGGGTCTTACCTTTGAAAGGGGTATTAAGCAATTTTGTCTTGGAAGATACATCCGCCGACCAAGACTTTAGCCAGAGCGCTCTGCGCGCCACAATTGTAAACCCTGAATTTTTTGCCGCTAACCTCGCTAACTGCAAAGCGGCGTCTAAAATAAAGGAATTAGCTAACTTAAGTGCGTAAATTCTGTCCATGACTTCCTCATACGGAGTCTCCCTACTGAGCGACTTTTCCAGTTCCTCGAACCAGAACCACGCCTCTGTAGTGACAGGAATAATGCACGAAATAGGTTGAAGGAGGTAACCTTGCTGTACAAAAATCTTTTTAAGCAAACCCTCCAATTTTTTATCCATAGGATCTTTGAAAGCACAATTGTCCTCAATAGGAATGGTCGTGCGCTTGGCTAGAGTAGAAAACTCTCCCCCGACCTTAGGGACTGTTTGCCATGTGTCCTTCCTGGGGTCGACCATAGGGAACAATTTCTTAAATATAGGAGGAGGGACAAAAGGTATGCCTGGCTTCTCCCACTCCTTATTCACTATGTCCGCCACCCGTTTAGGTATCGGAAAAGCATCAGGGTGCACCGGGACCTCAAGGAACTGTCCATCTTGCACAATTTTTCTGGGTTGACCAGATTGTCACAATCATCCAGAGTAGATAGCACCTCCTTAAGTAATGCGCGGAGATGCTCTAATTTAAATTTAAATGTCACAACATCAGGTTCTGCCTGCTGAGAAATTCTTCCTGTATCAGAAATTTCCCCATCTGACAAACCCTCCCTCACTGCCACTTCAGATTGGTGTGAGGGTATGACAGAAAAATTATCATCAGCGCCCTCCTGCTCTACAGTGTATAAAACAGAGCAATCGCGCTTTCTCTGAAATGCTGGCATTTTGGATAAAATATTAGCTATGGAGTTATCCATTACTGCCGTCAATTACTGCATAGTAACAAGCATTGGCGCTAGAAGTACTAGGGGTCGCCTGCGCGGGCATAACTGGTATAGACACAGAAGGAGATGATGTAGAACTATGTCTACTTCCTTCATCTGAGGAATCATCCTGGGCAACTTTACAATTTGTGACAGTTCTGTCCTTACTTTGTTTGGACGCAATGGCACAATTATCACACTATATTTGAAGGGGGAACCACATTGGCTACCATACATACAGAACATGATCTATCTGAAGGTACAGACATGTTAAACAGGCTTAAACTGGTTAATAAAGCACAAAAACCGTTTTAAAACAAAACCGTTACTGTCTCTTTAAATGTTAAACAGGGCACACTTTATTACTGAATATGTGAAAAACTATGAAGGAATTATCCAATCTTTACCAAATTTTCACCACAGTGTCTTAATACATTCAAAGTATTGCACCCCAATTTTCAAGCTGTTATCCCTTAAAATGTGGAAACCGGAGCCGTTTTTAATTTTAACCCCCTTACAGTCCCAGCCACAGCCTTTGCTGCAACTTCACCAATCCCAGGGGGGTATATGATACCAAATGAAGCCTTCTAGGAACGTTTTTAGTGGATTCCAGACCCTCACACATTCACCTGCATGTACTGAACTAAAATTAACTGCACAGTAATGGCGCGAAAATGAGGCTCTGCCTACTACAGAGAAAGGCCCTTCCTGACTGGGAAGGTGTCTTAACAAGTGCCTGTTGATAAAAACGTTCCCCAATGTTATAAAAGTGTGAAATACAACTTCAAACTGCATATAATACTTAAATAAAGCAATCGATTTAGCCCCTAAAAGTGTCTACCAGTTTATAGCCCATAATAAGCCCTTTATTCTGTTTGAGACTAAGAAAATGGCTTACCGATCCCCATGAGGGGAAAATGACAGCCTTCCAGCATTACACAGTCTTGTTAGAAATATGGCTAGTCATACCTTGAGCAGAAAAGTCTGCAAACTGTTCCCCCCAACTGAAGTTATCTCATCTCAACAGTCCTATGTGGAAACAGCAAACGATTTTAGTAACTGCTGCTAAAATCATAATCCTCTCACAAACAGAAATCTTCATCTCTTTCTGTTTCAGAGTAAATAGTACATACCAGCACTATTTTAAAATAACAAACTCTTGATAGAAGAATAAAAAACTACAACTAAACACCACAAACTCCTCACCATCCCCGAGGAGATGTTCAGAGCGGCAAGGAGAATGACTGGGGGGCGGAGCCTGGGAGGGACTATATGGACAGCTCTTGCTGTGTGCTCTCCTTGCCTTTCCCTGTGGGGGAGGAGAATATCCCACAAGTAATGGATGACACCGTGGACCGGACACACCAATGTTGGAGAAAACGTAATTTTTACAAGTGCAGGACTGACGTTGCATTACAGGCTAAAAGGTACAGCTATACCGACAAGACTTGCAATGGCTGCGTTGCTGTTTTAATGCTGAAATCGCCATTTTTCAGCGTTAAAACACGAACGCACAACTTGTAATCTAGGTTTGTGTCAAAAAAAAAAACAACTTTTTTTTTTCTTCCAAACTTTGGCATAGATTGGTGGTAAAATGGTTGCATGAAAAGAGTCAAAATACCCCAAGTTTAATACCTTAGGTTGTCTTCTTTTAAAAAATATATACATGTGAAGAGTTAGTCAGGGATTCCAGACAGATATCAGTGTTACAATGTAACTTTCGCTAATTTTGAAAAGAAAAAAATGGTTTGGAAATAGCAAAGTGCTACTTGTATTTATTCCCCTATAACTTAAAAAGAACATGTAAACATTGGGTATTTCTAAACTCAGGACAAAATTTAGAAACTATTTAGCTTGGGTGTTTTTTGGTGGTTGTAGATGCTTAAGAGATTTTGGTGTTCAGAGTTAGAAAAAGTGTGTGTTTTATTTCATCATATTTTATATTTTGTATATAGTAAATTATGATATAATGAAAATAATTTTGTCTTTCGAAAGTCAATTTAATGGTGAAAAAACAGTATATAATATGTGTGGGTACTGTAAATGAGTAAGAGGAAAATTACAGCTAAACACAAACACCGCTGAAATGTAAAAACAGCCCTGGTCCTTAACGGTAAGAAATTTAAAAAATGGTTTGGTCACTAAGGGGTTAAATAAAAATAAACATTGCCTTCATAAAGATAAAAAGGAAATGTATTAACAAAAGCTTACTGCAATACAGTATTTCTCTTGTTAATTATTTTAGACAGTTCACTTTATTCAATATATTATTTCTTGCCAGTCTTCTTTTCAGTGTTTTCGGAGCAGAGGACATCTCTTTAGGTTAAAGTGAAAGTACACAGTGTCAAAGTTCTTGGTTTAACACTTGTTGAAACTTTATTTCTTTCTACGTTTCAAATGCCTTGCTTACTTGGGTAAACAGATGATAATGTTGGACCTGGTTGCTACAAGAAATTGACCATAATTTATTCATTAAAAAAGCCTGGTAAAAGTAAGTAACCAACCAACATCATTGATCATACTTACATGTCCCAAATCCAGCTACTCTATCCCTATCTAGAGTATTGTCCCTCAAATGTTATGTTTGTCATTTCATCCATCTACTCTATCCATATCTAGAGTATTGTCCCTCAAATGTAATGTTTATCATTTAATCCAGCTACTCTATCCATATCTAGAGTATTGTCCCTCAAATGTTATGTTTATCATTTAATCCAGCTACACTATCCATATCTAGAGTATTGTCCCTCAAATGTTATGTTTATCATTTAATCCAGCTACTCTATCCATATCTAGAGTATTGTCCCTCAAATGTTATGTTTATCATTTAATCCAGCTACTCTATTCATATCTAGAGTATTGTCCCTCAAATGTTATGTGTATCATTCAATCCAGCTACACTATCCATATCTAGAGTTTTGCCCCTCAAATGTTATGTTAATCATTCATTCAATGAGTACAGTATGGTAATAATTGTAGTCTGACTTGCTATTACCTAAATGAAGAAATTAAGTCTTTGTGTTACGTCAAATCATTTTTGCTTGTGAAAAGCAGAAGTTCAAGTAGTTTTCTTCTTAAATGTGTTTTTGATTTCTGCAAATGAATTAATAGGAGGTTTAATTTGCTCCAACTGAAGCGATGGAGAGAAATTATTTGTTTATTATAAGGTTGTAAATTGTCTAACATTCCCTCCCAAACCACCATTCCTTTGTTGTGAGCGGTAAAAATAGCCCCCTTAGCATCCACCTTAACATCCAACTTGTGGTGAGCGTCCTACTTGTGGTGAAAAAGCTTGGAGAGTTTTGGTAACACATTCTATATCAAGCAATCTGAAATGATTCCTGTAATACAATGCCAATTCAACAATGACAACATTCATCCAGGTAAGGACCCAGAGGTTGAGTAGTCAACTGTAACACACATACCTAAAACAAAGGGTAAAGCACAGGACAAAGCAAGTAAGGCTCAGTTGCCCCAAGTGAGATAAAGGGCTTAATTAAAGAGAAGTCTGAGGCAGGCTAGGTACACAGTACAGGCAAGATAGGCACCAAATCAGAAGGATAATGGGGTCAGGCCAAGGTCAGTACACATTATTTGCAGAGAAGGCAAAGAATCCGCAGACTGAGAACAACAGGAACAAGCCAGGTTCAGAAACGTCCGGTCAAGAAGGTACAAATCAGCAGGCAAAAGAGTAGCCAAAAGGCAAGGCAAATTTCTGCAACATTATATCCTACGGTAACACAAATCAAGCACCCACAGAACTTAATTGACAGAGATGGAAGCCAGAAGCCTCATTAGTGCCGATCTTGCCAAAAACTGTGTCATAACCAGCAGCACAGAAAAAAAGTGATGTAAACAACCGGCTCCAAAAAATGAAGTGATAACGCCATAACTAGGCAACCCTGAGCCAAATGATAACCCAGTCTCAACAACAATTAAAAAAGCGTCCCCATATACACTGCAGCAGTGTATATGGAGACGCATTTTTAAATGTTGCTGAGACTCATTCACTGAGCCTACTATTAGCGTAATGAGTATAATTGTGGAATATCGCATTTGGCGGTATTGAGTGGGGTACCTCATACAAGATGACAGTGGGCAGTTACTATTCTAATACAAATTAAGTTACCCTGCTTACCACTCTGCATTTGGCGTTATTGAGTGGGGTATCTCACAAAAGGTGACAGTGGGCAGTTACTATTCTAATACAAATTGTTACTCTGCTTACTATGCAGAGATTCTATACATATTTCTAACTTAATTAAGGCATTGTTATCACTAAAGCTGGAACGTATAACTATCAGCATAGGTCTGGGTGATATCTGTTACTCATGAACCAGATTCACATATGTAATAATAATGTTTAAATAATTTTTTTTATATTATCTACTCACAATAGAAATTATGAACGGGGGTGAATCAGCAACACTGTTGCATATATCTTGTGGTAGCTAACTTACTCCTGTGTGGTCTTATTTAGCAAATATGTTGGGAATCCTTGGCCCACTGGTTATATTTAAGGCTACATGACTATAGCCAACAGCTCCGAGAGTGTAAGCAATTCTAATCACAGTTCTTTCATGCATTTAAGCACAACATATTACTTGATACATTGTTGAGCAATTGCTAAATAACATACATTATATACTAATCTGTATACACTTTGAAACTACCTGGTGATAACATCACTACTGAATCTCAATATCCTGTTACTTTCACCCAGCAGTGTGCAATCTTAGCGGCTGTGTGGATTGTACTTTTCTCCCCCAATCAGCAACATTATTTAGCCCCAGACCACCTTTTGGAACCCCACCTACTGTGTTACTAGCTAATCTCCCTGAGGGAGGTAGGCTCTGTCACTTATAATCTGAATCTGTGGTAGATTTCTGACATATAGATATAAATGCTAGTACCTACAAATTATCTACCTCATTTACTTATTATTATTTAGTCTCACACTGTTTTTACATTTTCTTACGCCTAGATTTAGAGTTCTGCGTTAGCCGTCAAAACCAGCGTTAGGGGGTCCTAACGCTGGTTTTGTCCTACCGCTGGTATTTAGAGTTTTGTAGGTAAGGGTCTAACGCTCACTTTCCAGCCGCGACTTTTCCATACCGCAGATCCCCTTACGTCAATTGCGTATCCTATCTTTTCAATGGGATCTTTCTAACGCCGGTATTTAGAGTCTTGGCTGAAGTTAGCGTTAGAACTCTAATGACAAGACTCGCCACTACCTACCTACAATTATTAACCCCTAATATGCCGACCGGACCTCACCGCTACTATAATAAATGTATTAACCCCTAATCCGCCTCACTCCCGCCTCGCAAACCCTATAATAAATAGTATTAACCCCTAATCTGCCCTCCCTAACATCGCTGACACCTAACTTCAAGTATTAACCCCTAATCTGCCGACCGTACCTCGCCGCTACTCTAATAAATGTATTAACCCCTAAAGCTAAGTCTAAACCTAACACTAACACCCCCCTAAGTTAAATATAATTTAAATCTAACAAAATAAAATAAATCTTATTAAATAAATTATTCCTATTTAAATCTAAATACTTACCTGTAAAATAAACCCTAATATAGCTACAATATAACGAATAATTATATTGTAGCTATTTTAGGATTAATATTTATTTTACAGGTAACTATGTATTTATTGTAACCAGGTACAATAGCTATTAAATAGTTAATAACCATTTAATAGTTACCTAGTTAAAATAATTACAAAATTACCTGTAAAATAAATCCTAACCTAAATTACAATTAAACCTAACACTACACTATCAATACATTAATTAACCCCTTAGTGACCAGAGCACATTTCCATTTTCTGTCCGTTTGGGACCAAGGCTATTTTTACATTTTTGCGGTGTTTGTGTTTAGCTGTAATTTTCTTCTTACTCATTTACTGTACCCACACATATTATATACCGTTTTTCTCGCCATTAAATGGACTTTCTAAAGATACCATTATTTTCATCATATCTTATAATTTACTATAAAAAAAATGATAAAATATGAGGAAAAATGGAAAAAAACACACTTTTTCTAACTTTGACCCCCAAAATCTGTTACATATCTAAAACCACCAAAAAACACTCATGCTAAATAGTTTCTAAATTTTGTCCTGAGTTTAGAAATACCCAATGTTTACATGTTCTTTGCTTTTTTTGCAAGTTATAGGGCCATAAATACAAGTAGCACTTTGCTATTTCCAAACCATTTTTTTCCAAAATTAGCGCTAGTTACATTAGAACACTGATATCTTTCAGGAATCCCTGAATATCCCTTGACATGTATATATATTTTTTTAGTAGACATCCCAAAGTATTGATCTAGGCCAATTTTGGTATATTTCATACCACCATTTCACCGCCAAATGCGATCAAATACAAAAAATTGTTCACTTTTTCACAAATTTTTTCACAAACTTTTGGTTTCTCACTGAAATTATTTACAAACAACTTGTGCAATTATGGCATAAATGGTTGTAAATTCTTCTCTGGGATCCCCTTTGTTCAGAAATAGCACACATATATGGCTTTGGCGTTGCTTTTTGGTAATTAGAAGGCCGCTAAATGCCACTGCGCACCACAAGTGTATCATGCCCAGCAGTTAAGGGGTTAATTAGGGAGCTTTTAGGGAGCTTGTAGGGTTAATTTTAGCTTTAGTGTAGTGTAGTAGACAACCCCAAGTATTGATCTAGGCACATTTTGGTATATTTCATGCCACCATTTCACCACCAAATGCGATCAAATTAAAAAAAACGTAAAATTTTTCACAATTTTAGGTTTCTCACTGAAATCATTTACAAACAGCTTGTGCAATTATGGCACAAATGGTTGTAAATGCTTGTCTGGGATCCCCTTTGTTCAGAAATAGCAGACATATATGACTTTGGCGTTGCTTTCTGGTAATTAGAAGGCCACTAAATCCTGTTGCGCCTCACACGTGTATTATGGCTAGCAGTGAAAGGGTTAATTAGGGAGTTTGTAGTGAGCTTGCAGGGTTAATTTTAGCTTTAGTGTAGAGATCAGCCTCCCATCTGACACATCCCACCCCCTGATCCCTCCCAAACAGCTCCCTTCCCTCCCCCACCCCACAATTGTCCCCGCCATCTTAAGTACTGGCAGAAAGTCTGCCAGTACTAAAATAAAAGGGTTTTTAAAAAAAAATGAATTTTTTTTAGCATATTTACATATGCTACTGTGTAGGATCCCCCCCTTAGCCCCCAACCTCCCTGATCCCCCCCAAAACCGCTCTCTAACCCTCCCCTCTGCCTTATTGGGGGCCATCTTGGGTACTGGCAGCTGTCTGCCAGTACCCAGTTTACAATAAAAAGTGCTTTTTTTTTGTTTGTTTTTTTTTTTTCTGTAGTGTAGCTTCCCCCCCCCACCCCCCACAGACAAACCCCCACCACCTTACTGATTGTTTAAATTTTCTATTTTTTTCTATTTTTTATTTCCACATTTTCTGCAGTGTAGCGTTTCCCACCCGCTCCCTCCCCGTGCACGCGCCCGCCCCCACCCTCCCGTGCACGCGCACGCGCCCGTGCGCGCCCCCAGCCACCCCCGCCCACGATCCCGCCCCCCTTCACATCCACAGGGCCATCGATGGCCGCCACCCGCCTCCCGGTCCGGCTCCCACTCACCAACACAGGGAGCAACCGATCTCCGGTGCAGAGAGGGCCACAGAGTGGCTCTCTCTGCACCGGATGACTTACAAAGGTTATTGCAGGATGCCTCCATATCGAGGCATCACTGCAATAACCGGAAAGCAGCTGGAAGCGAGCAGGATCGCTTCCAGCTGCTTTCCACACTGAGGACGTGCAGGGTACGTTCTCAGGCATTAACTGCCTTTTTTCTGAGGACGTACCCTGCACGTCCTCAGTCGTTAAGGGGTTAAATAAACTACCTACAATTATCTACAAATAAATCAACTAAACTAAATTACAAAAACAAACAAACACTAAATTACAAAAAATAAAAAAAGATTACAAGAATTTTAAACTAATTACACCTACTCTAAGCCCCCTAAAAAAAAAACAAAGCCCCCCAAAATAAAAAAATGCCCTACCCTATTCTAAAATAAAAATTTAACAGCTCTTTTACCTTACCAGCCCTTAAAAGGGCCTTTTGCGGGGCATGCCCCAAAGAAAACAGCTCTTTTGCATTTAAATAAACATACAATACCCCCCAACATTACAACCCACCACCCACATACCCCTATTCTAACCCAAACCCCCCTTTAAAAACCTAACACTAAGCCCCTGAAGATCTTCCTACCTTGTCTTCACCACGCCGGGTATCACCGATCTGTCCAGAAGAGGGTCCGAAGTCTTCATCCTATCCGCCAAGAAGAGGTCTAGAAGAGGCTCCGAAGTCTTCATCCTATCCGCCAAGAAGAGGAGATCCGGACCGGCAAACATCTTTATCCAAGCGGCATCTTCTATCTTCTTCCATCCGGCGCGGAGCGGGACCATCTTGAAGCAGTTGACGCGGATCCATCCTCTTCTAACGACGTCCTAAGTCCGAATGAAGGTTCCTTTAAATGACGTCATCCAAGATGGCGTCCCTCGAATTCCGATTGGCTGATAGGATTCTATCAGCCAATCGGAATTAAGGTAGGAAAAATCTGATTGGCTGATTGAATCAGCCAATCAGATTCAAGTTCAGTCGGATTGGCTGATACAATCAGCCAATCAGATTGAGCTCGCATTCTATTGGCTGTTCCGATCAGCCAATAGAATGCGCCCCCTGCAGACTCGCGGCCAATTGATCGGGTTGATTTCCGGCGATGTCTGTCCGCCTGCTCTGAGCAGGCGGACAGGTTATGGAGCAGGCTCGCCAGAAACATGGGGCATCAAGCTCCATTTGGAGCTTGATAGATAGGCCCCCTAGACTCTAAAAAAAAAGTATATAATATAGGGGAGGAACTTAAATGGTATATACGGTCACTCTTGGACCTATGATAAAATAAAATAATAAAGGAAATAGAAAACAGACAGCATCTGATAACGGTCTATTGTGCAAAAACATATAACAAATCATATCAATGTTCTGAATGGTTAAGACGGCTTTTACAGTAAAGTTATGCAATGCTAAGTATACTAAGGGAGTTATGCTAAAGCATAAAAACTTGCTCAGAAAGGTTATGTAACGCTAGTTCTTATGAATAAGAAGATTGAAGTAAAATTATAATAAAACAATATATAGCTACCCGTTGCTTATAGTTGGTGAGTCTGAACAGGGTTATAAAGTTCTCTAAGGCAGGGAGTGTCAATGTTCTAGACTTAGGGAGCACATAGTTAGCCATTGCCATTTCAAAGAGCAATTTGTGCTAAGAAAGGTGGGGATGTTTAAAGTACCAGATATCCCAGCACCATAAGTGTTAGAGGATAGCTCGGTTTTAGTAGCTGAAGAAGACCTTCACCGCCGGACTTCAGGAATGGTCTTTTTTATTTTGGGGGGTTGGGTGGGTGGGGGGGTTGTACTGTTAGGGGGTAATTTGTATTTTTTAATGTGAAAGAGCTGTTAAACTTAGGGTAATGCACAAAAGCCCTTTTAATGGCTATTGGTAATTTAGTGTTAGATTAGGCAGTGTTTTTATTTTGGGTGGCTTTTTGTTTTTATAGAGGTATTAAATTAGGTTTATTATTTTTTATCTTAGATTTTTTTTTTCTTTTTCGTAATTTTAGACTTTGTTATTTTTTTGTAATGTTAGGTTTTTTAATTTTGTAATTTATGTTTTTTATTTTTTGGTATACAGGTAGCCCTCAGTTTACGCTGGGGTTAGGTTCCAGAAGGAATGGTTGCAAATCAAAACCGTTGTAAATTGAAACCCAGTTTATAATGTAAGTCAAAGGGAAGTGAGGGAGATAGGTTCCAGGCCCCTCTCAAAATTGTCATAAGTAACACCTAATACATTATTAAAGCTTTGAAATGAAGACTTTAAAAGCTAAACAGCATTATAAACCTAATAAAATAATCACACAACACAGAATATATAATTAAACTAAGTTAAATGAACAAAAACATTTGCTAAACAGCATTATAAACCTAATAAAATAATCACACAACACAGACTTCACTTGCATTTTTCTGCAAACAGTTCTTTCAATGCATTCCAATCTGGACTGATTTATAGAGAGGAAGATCTTGTTCCTTTGAAATCTGCTCGATAGCTCAATTCTGGTTAAACTGATTAATTTCAGCTTGCTTGGCTTTGCTGCAACACAAGCGGACAGCTGCACCTACTGGCTATTTTAATAAATGCACTGTTTCTCAATGCTTTTCAATAGCAGTCACATGACTGGAAAAGAAGGTTGTTATTCTGAAACGGTGTAAATTGAACCGTTGTAAAACGAGGGCCACCTGTATTTTATTTTTTAAAATAGTAATGTTAGGTTTATTTATAGTTTAAACTTATTTTTTTTTATTTCACAGGTAAGTTTTTATTTATTTTAAGGTAGTTATATTGTAACTTTAATTTAAAGGTAACGGGTGTTAGGTTTAGGGGTTAATAGTTTAATTTAGGTAGTCGCGATGTGGCTGGCAGTTTAGGGGTTAATAGGTTTAGTTTCGTGTTTGCAATGCGGGAGCAGCGGATTAGGGGTTAATAGTTTTATTTAGGTGTTAGCGATGCTGGTGGGTGGGGGATTAGGGGTTAATAGGTTTATTATAGTGTTGGCAATGCGGGTGGGCAGCGGATTAGGAGTTAATAGGTTTATTTAGTATTGGCGATGTCGGGGGCGGCGGATTATTGGTTAATATCTTTATTTAGTGTTGGCGATGTTGGGATTGGGGTATTTAGACTAGGGGTTTATGTTATGGTGTTAGATTTATATCAAACTTTCTTGTCTCTTAGACATCAATGGGGAATGCGTTGTAGCGATTGCCATTCCGCAATCACAGGTGTTTTGTCAGGACTTGGCTTTTGTGCGGAGCCTATCGCACCATACTGCACAACACAAGAAGGATTGAACTTGTAATGGCAGCGCTTTGGAAAGTACGGTACCGCTACATTTTTTGCTTTATTTATACACTGGGTTTAGCGCACAACTTGTAATCTCTGTGTATGTGAGTAGCCCATATCAGGGGGACCTTAGTAAGGGAATTTAAACGCTGAAATTATTGTGCCATTGGAGTGCCTTCTTTTCTATTTTTTATAAATAGATATATCAGTCCAAAAATCATTACATACTGTATATAGAGAAATAGTTATTTAGAAATAAATAGAACATTTTCCGTTGCAAATTTTTTTTATGAAATATTCCCATTTTAATGTACACTTTTCGAGGAGAATACTTCATGGGCTTTGCGCAACATATTAGGGTATTTGTGTTCTTTTTCTATTTGTCTTCTCCATGGACTTCTATGGGGAATACATGAACGCGCACGCAATTTCACAGTTTGCATTACGCGACTTAACGCGCGTGCAAAATAAGTTATTTATCAACTTGTAATAGCTGTGCAACCCCAAATGCGAAAAAGCCATAACATGCACAGAGTTTTCGTAACTGATTTGCCACTGGACTTGTAACCTTGCCCATATTGTTTTATGGCACTTTAGCGATAAAATCTAAGTAGCTAATGAGCATAATGAGATTTACCTTAACTTTATTACAGGAATTAAAGAAGACCCACATCAATGAGCACAAAATGCTCTTTTTCAAAAAATGTATCATTCCTATATTCTTTCTAAATGAAGAACACTGATTCATGACTGCCCCACATGGTGGAATGGCATGTTTGATGTGATCAAAAGACCTAGGGGCCGAATTATCAATGTGCGAGCAGACATGATCTGATATAGCGGATCATGTCTGCCTCACATCGATAAATGCCGACAGCATACGCCAATCGGCCGCTAGCAGGGGTATCAATCAACCCGATCGTATTCAATCGGGTTGATTTCTGGCGATGTCTGTCCGCCGCCTCAGAGTAAGCGGACAGGTTATGGAGCAGTGGTCTTTAGACCGCTGCTTCATAACTTGTATTTCTGGTGAACCTGAAGGCTCACCAGAAACACGGGGCATCAAGCTCCGTATGGAGCTTGATAAATATGCCCCCTATCCTCAATTAAGTCCTCGAGGAGCTCGGGATTGACCCTCTTCTGAACAGGTACTGGAGAAGGCCGGGAACCTCCTTAGACTACTGAAACCATTTACCACAGCAGCTTTTTTAGCTCTTTGTAAGGCCAAAACGGCTACCTTTCAATTTGGTGTGATAAGTTTACGGCTGATTCACACTCTCGCAAATGGGTTTTCGGATCTTTGATAAAAGTCCTATTTCTCCTATGGCTTTTCAACAACTTTTCAAGACCATTTTTGGCTGTTTGTGTTGACACCTCTAGAGGCTCAAGGCACTTGATAAGTCCTTGAAAGAGCATTCTGGACATCTTTAACAATATTTCATGGCTATTTACAGTTTTTTTTTATCTTTCACATATGTTAAAGACTCTGAAATGGACACAGGAGACATTCTTGATGTTTATTTATTTTTTTTTTTTTTAAATATCTTTATTGATCTTAGCCATTGAAAAAATAACAATACAGAAACACGATAAATTAACATATGTTCTACATAAGCACGGTCTCGCAGGACCAGCAGGTTCTCACAGGATCAGTATGATTCAGTAATACAGCCACACTAGAAGATCATTAGCAATCCTATGAAATTAATAATGTTCCTGAACCCAACTCCGATATGGAGTACAAAAAAAGAATGGCTAATTTTTCAACCTATATATAAAAGAAAAAAACAAAACAAAATAAACAGATAGAAAAAAAAAAAAAAAAAAAAAAAAAATGATCAGCGAAGAGGGGGAGAGATCTAGTCCCCCACTCCTCCGCCAAAAATCCAGGCGAACTACCCCGCACCATAAGTGTCGAGTCTCGAATAGAATTATTCTACCACCACCCTATTTCTAATCCAGGAATCTGGAAATACCCCATCTAAAACCAGTTCTGCAAAGCTTATTGAAGCCAAGAAGGGTCTCAGTATCTGTCTCTGAACGTCACTAGGATATGTCTTAATAACCGGGGCCCAGCCCACCAGAAACTCTTTAATTTTTCTCTCAGATGCAAACAGTAAATGAAAGGATTCAAAGACAATCTGGGCTTGGATGTCCCTCAAGACTTGTGTAAGACTAGGAGGACTCTTCATTATCCATTTTTTTAAAATATTGAACCTCACTGTTAGTATAATTGTGTTCAGAATACGCCTCCTTTCTCCTCCTTTTCTTTCCGGGAGGAGCAAGACTATATCTTCAAATGAGAAGAAAATAGCACCTGAGAAGACCCTATTATACCAGAACTGAATCTTCATCCATAATTGAGATATCTTGGGACAAGTCCATAACATGTGGTACAGATCCGCCCGGATGTACGCGCAGTGTTCACATTGGAAATTTTTGTTAGGGAAATATTTGGCCATAGAGGCCGGAGAGAAATAAACATTATTTAGTAATTTTAAATGGGATTCTTTCCAGCTAGTAGGCAACGGGAGTTTCGCCACTCTTACAAGACTACTACTTAACTTCTCAAAATCTATAGAGCTGATATGTGGAAGCCAAAAATTGACAAATTTATCTTCCTCCAGCATCCCTTGTTTAGTCAGCATGATGTCATAAATTAGCGAGATTGATGCATCCCCAAGAATAAATTTTCTGATACAAGTCATGATCTTAGACCACTCACTTCTTCGGTCCGCCTGCCATTTCTGAGCATTTACAAAATGTCGAGCCTGGAAGTACGCAAACCGATGCAGCCTAGAAAGAGAGAACTGTTGTCTAATTGTTTCCCAAGGAAGCATCTGTAAATCGACATCAACTAATTGGTGTACATATTCTAACCCTTTCGCCTGCCACTCGCGGAAACATTTCTGGTCCACGCCAGGCGGGAACTGAGGATTCCCCCTAATGGGTAAAAATTCGGAGAAGGATGAGTCAATTCCAAGCAACTTACATAGCCTAAACCAGGCTGCAATTACATTCCTAAAAGAGATCAAGGAAGAAACCTCTAACGGGAGAGTCTGCGGAGCACAGTGAATAAGGGCTTTCAGAGACCAGGGTGCAACAAAATAAGATTCAATATCATTAGTAGTAACCAACTCAGCCCTGGAGATCCAATCAAAGGCAATCTTTCCCAATGTGGCATAATTATATAGTCTGATGTTGGGCAGCGCCAATCCTGCATTCGTATATTTTTGTGCAAGCCTGTTAAGAGAAAGACGAGGCTTTTTAGATTTCCATAAAAATTTTGAAAATCCGGAAGCCAATTTCTTCAAATCCTTGTTTAGGATCAGAAGTGGTAAATTTTGCAGATAGTAAAGAATTTTCGGGAAGATTATTGTTTTGATCAGTGTAACTGAAGCTGTCAGAGATAGAGGAAATGCTGCCCAATTCTTAAGATCCTCTTGGATTTTCTGGAAAAGCCAGCCAAAATTGGCCTGATACCATAGTTTCGGGTTCCTATTTATCTCTAGGCCAAGATAACGAATAGCATCTACCTTATGAAAAATAGTATCAGGTTGTTTGATACACTGCACCCCCAGCCACATCAGTTCACTCTTCTCCATATTGATCTTGTATCCTGCAAATGTACTAAATTGATTTATTGCATTGATCACCTTCGGAATAGAATCTTTCGGCTTATACAGAAAGAGTAAGATATCATCCGCATAAAGAAGTAATTTCAACTTCTGGCCTCCTAAAGGAATCCCAGGGAGAACTTCACGAAGTTTAATAGCCAGGGGTTCCAAAACAATATTGAAGAGCAGGGGCGAAAGCGGACAACCCTGTCTTGTTCCTCTCTGCAAAACAATCTCAGAAGAGATCATACCATTGACTAGCAAATATGAGATCGGCTTTTGATATATCCTCTGAATAAAATTGAGAAAATTACCGGAAAAGCCAAATTCATGGAGAGATGAGAACATATGTTTCCACGAGATGCAGTCGAAGGCCTTGACTGCATCTAAAGTGAGAACCGCTATGTTTTTTAGATCCATCCTATCCCTACACTGATCTGAATTCCAAATAAAATCGACTAAAGTTGTTAGTTTCCTTATATGCTTCGACGAGCACCGGGATGGCATAAAGCCGACCTGGTCCATATGTATTAGTTTCTCCATAGCTATAACCAACCTATGTGATAGAATGGATGCAAGAATTTTATAATCAGCGTTAAGCACTGAAATAGGCCTATATGAGGCCGGATCCTCTGGATTTTTGCCTTTTTTTAAGAATTAAGGAAATATTGGCAGCCGAAAATATAGTAGACGGTAAGTTCCCTGATATATAATAGCTGTTATAAAGCTTTTCTAAAATAGGAATAAACAGATCAGATAGACTTTTATAAAATTCTATAGGAAGTCCGTCCGGACCAGCTGCCTTATTCATTTTAGCCCGTGAAATCGCACTACTGATTTCCTCGGCTGAAATAGGAGCATTTAACATTTCCAGATCTTCTACTTGAATTTTGGGTACCGAAGTCATGGACCAGAATTTTATTTCATTATCTTGATTAAAGTCGCCTTCCGCATATAATCGTTTATAAAAATCAAAAAAGATTCCTGCGATTTCTTCCGTATCAGAAGTAGATCTATCTAAATACCGTATTACCGGGATAAAATTTTTGTTTTTCTTAGCTTTGACCCATCCCGCAAGGCTTTTAACTGAACTACCATAGATGCCCTTGAACCGTAAATTAGTTTTTAGTTCTTCTTCCTGATGTTTACGTAATAACACGACATCCCTTTCTGTCTTAGCACTAACATACGTATTCCAGTTAGCCCTGGAACGGACACAACAATAATGCCTGAAGGCATTTCTTACCTGATTGGTCAATTGGACATCTCTGGCACAGATTTTCTTATTCCTAGTATAGAGAAATCCCTTTATTTCCCCCCGTAATACAGCTTTGCCGGTTTCCCAAAAGGTTTGAATTTTATGAAGGTATGTCGAATTGAGCCTGGCATATTCATTCCATTTTTCTTTTAGCCAAGACAAAAATCTAGGGTTATTGGATAGAAACTTGGGATAAAAGAATCTATTAGTCTTCCGACTAGGTCTATCCTGAGGTCTCAGCGTAACCGAAATTATGGCATGATCAGAGATCAGGATCTCTCCGATTTCAGCTTCCGATTTGCCCCTTAATAACGGGACTGAGATCAGAAACAAGTCTATACGTGAAAACGTTCTGTGCGCTTTTGATTCGCAAGTATAATTTTGTACATCCGGGTTCAACCCACGCCACACATCATGTACCTGAAGCTTCTGACAAAATTTCCGAAAATATTTTGAACTTCTCTTATTCTCTGATAGGTTTCTAGAGGAAAGCCTATCCAGTTCTGGATAAAGGGTCATATTAAAGTCCCCAGCAATTATTAGATCTTCATTAGCATATGGGAGTAATTTGATTTTAATTTTGTCCCAAAATTCTAAATTAAGTTTGTTAGGGCCATATAAGTTACAGAAGATAAATTTTATATTATTTATGTATATGTGTAAAATGATAAATCTGGCTTCTGGGTCTATCTCGGCCTGCATAACCTTATAATCAAGGGTCTTATTGATTAGAATAGCAACCCCACATTTTCTTCCCTTAGCCGCGGAAGTTATCACCTCTCCAACCCATTTAATCCTAAGCTTCTTAGCTTCCTGTTCATTCAAATGGGTTTCCTGGAGGAAGGCAATATCTGGACTCTTCTTTGCTAGAATTTTTATAATTAGTTTACGTTTAAGGGGGGAGGAAATTCCTCCCACATTCCAAGAGGTTAACTTTAAGACCATGGTTACTATAGGCTATTTATTACACAGGATCTGTGTGGAGGAGGAGAAGGGGAGGGGAGAAAGAGAGAGAAAAAAAAAAAAAAAAAAAAAAGGAACTAAAAAGAATATTGAAAACAAATAAATTAAACTAAAAAACCGCAAGGGTTCCTTGCCTTTATATGGTATACGGTAAAGTTTTTTACTTATAATATTCCATATATCAATTTTAACAATGTCAGAATTCCATTTCAAAAAATACCTCCAGAATCTAACAAAAAGTACTAAAGATAACAAAATAAAGAGCTGTACCCTGCACAAAATTTTAACCATACAACGGGTGACTGCTATCAATCTCATTTGTCCTTAAGGAAATCTTTTATTTCCCCAACCTCCGAGAAGGTCAGACGAGATCCTCCGTACTCAACAATTATTTTGGCAGGATAGATCATTCGCGCCTGAATACCTTTATTAATAATTTGGGTACAAAGGGGAGCCATCGTCCGCCTTCTCTGCGAGGTTTCAATTGAAAAATCCTGAAAAAATAAGACTTTACTATTACCAAAAATAAGGGGATCCTTCAATATTTTAAACAATCTCATTATTTCTATTTTATCCTGAAAATTCAGTACCTTGCAGATAGCCATTCTACTCCTTCCTTGAACTGTCTCAGTAGTTTTTTTAGGACCAATTCTATGGGCTCTTTCAATCGGGATGGGTAACCTAGCCTGTGGAACTCCCAGTCTCTGAGGTAATATCGTGGAAGTGAACTGCAACAAATCTTCAAACTCAGCAGATTCTGGGAGGCCCACAATTCTAATATTATTTCTTCTCGCCCTATCCTCAAATTCATCCAAACGTCCTTGCAGATTATTAATTTTAGAGCCCTGCTGAGTGATTATGCTATCTTGGGTGTTGACCTGATCCTCCAGATCAGAGATTCTGCTCTCTGCTTCTGACATTCTACTGGAGAATTGTCTTACTTCTGCCGATAATGTGGAGATCTCAGAGGAAATTACGCCCAACTCTTTTTTAATCAGATCAAATTGAGGTGAGAATAAATCAGAAAGCTGAGTGATCAAGGCCTGAGTATCCACAGGAGCGGACACTGGATCTAATATACTGTCAGTACTAGATTCAAGAGCCTTGGCTTTTTTATCTTTGATTTTACTCGGCATTCTGGGAGAAGAGGATTTCGCCTGTGATAAAAATGTATCCATATATTAGAAAATAGAATTACCAGTGAACCAGAGTGCGGGAGAGAAAACACTACAAACAAAAAGTGCAGTAAAAAAACTAACCAACACAACCCCACCTAGTGAATAAGAGTGTATAGATTCGATTACGATACGTCTTCCTGACGTAAGAGTGAAGAAGAAAAAAAAAAAAAAAAAAAAAAAAAAAAAAGGGATAACTAAGGGAAGTGAGACGTAGTGAAGTGCTCAAGTGTGAACCTTAAGATCAGGTGAATTAAACCAGAAAAAATAGAGGAATATCCAACCTTCCGATATTTGTGTCCGTGCTCTCAAATATATGCTTGTTAAGAAAACAAAAAAGCCCCGCCAGAGAATGAAGATAAATAAAAATAAAAAAATTAACCGATTACCACTTGTAACGTGAGAAGCAATCACACCCTAGAATAATTCAATTTATGCACTTCAACTAGAGAAGGGCTGATCTGTTCTTATTAGTCAGATCTATAACACATGAGATAGATAACCCCAAAAAGAGGTGTTCAGTACTGAGAAAAAATGAGTAATAAAAAAAATAATAAAGTAATTCCCCCTATAGCCTAATTTGTTGCCACTAAACCTTTTGCTAGTCGGGTATTATATGGACAGTAATTCAAAACAGTTTTTATATTATGTCACCCTTTCCATATGCACATATCTAAGTCAGCACTATGAATAACACAACAAAGGGACTATTTACTTCTAGCTCTATAGCAATGTACACAACCCTGTAGTGTATTTTTAATCTAGAGGCCTAGCAAATCAGAATAAGAACAAACTGGGGGGGGGGGATACAGCCGAAGATAACACAATTGACAGTCAAGTTATACTAAATTAGTGAGAGTAACATTCCTTCATGCAATGATACGGATATACAATGCTGTGTATTTAACTGTTTTGGCTGATACAAAAACACCAATTTTTTACATAAAATAAAATAAAAAAAAAACAAAGAAGACATTTGCTAGGATTTATAACTCCAAATGTATCTTCTTTGACCTCCCTCGCTTTTACAGATTCTCCTTGCTAGCCGTGTGATTTGTTACCAATAAATCTAACTTTAGAATAGGCATACAAAATTTGCTACAGATTATTTTTTAGAGTAGCTAGTACCCAGTCAGAACAAGGCAAGAGAGGGAATCTTGTTGCAAATCGTCAGCTGGTCACAGTATTATCATACAAAACAAAGAGATAATATATTAATCCTGTATGGAGGAGAAACTGTCGCTGCCTTCTTAACAGCACTGTAGCTCTGAGAGCCGATATTATGGGGCAAAACGGCAGTGCTTAAGACAACTTTCTCTCAAAACAACCTTTTGATAATGAGCTGAGTCTCTCTTTGCTGTACTTCAGCCCCTTCTTGCGGCTATAAAGTCAAAGATGTTAGAGCCACCTGATGCTCAGAACTGCCACTGCTGATTTTTCCTGCACACGGCTTTAAATGAGAAGAAAAGTACCTTAAGAGCAGGTCCCACTCTCCACACGCCTGATGGGCGTCTGTTTCTACTACCTTGCCGAAGTCTCCAGGCTTCCTAGTAGGTAGGGTCGATTTAGCCTCGCTTCCACCGCTCACCAGGGAGCGTCAGCGGATGTAGCATAGAACGGCACCATCACCGGCATCCGAGCATGAAGCGTGCAGCTCTCTCTGGGTACTGGGCTCAGTGCGACCGGGAAGTCTCTTCAGCGATGTACCTCCACAGCGAGTTTGTATATCCGGAGAGGAGCCGGGTTAATTTCACTGCTCACCAGGGAGCATCTGAATAGAAGGCAGAAGGTCCGGATCTGACTCCCGGTCTCTATTGCAGGTAACTATCTCCAAGATACTTGCCAATGCCAGGTGAGATAGCGAGCCCGCCAGACAGGGTTTTACATCTGTCAGGGTCTTACTGTCTTTGCGGTTTTTCTTCTTCACACCACGAATTGCCCTTTGCCATATAGACTTGAGGAGGTATTCTTTTTCTTTTAACCCACAGGAACACAGAGGAAAAACAGAGCAGCTGACGAACAGCTGCAATCCAAAACTGGTCTTGAGACTTCAATCTCTCGTGCGGGACGAAGCCCAGCTGAGCACCACACTCGATCCCTCGGAAGGCTTCCAAGGTAAGTGGCAGAGAGCGGGGAGCTGATGGAGCGGCGTCCTCTCACAGCACCGGCATGCAGGTAAGTTGCATGTCTCCTCCCCCACCGGAAGTCAAGAATACAATACTGCCCCGATGTTTATTAACATATATGGTATTGATTCATTAAACCTCCATTCATCCCTATTAGAGAGGCTGTATACAGGGGACATTACATAAATTTACATAACTATAGGTACACATATATATGTAGATGTGTTGTCTACGTGATATCCTGAACAGCTAAGGGGAACACAGTCACGGAACAACTTGTAAACTGGAATGAGCATTTGTGACCATAAGTTCTATATTGTAAACAAAAGCACTTTGCAAGACATTCAAAGAACGAGTTTGGCCTTAGTTTGGACTTGGCGTGCATGGCGTACGCTATAAAAATGCTCATAATGACGCAAACTTATAAGTGTTTTGCATGGAAACTCATAGTTAGCATTCTTTTCATGCTGAAATGGAAACGGTGCATTAACAAACACTAGGGGGTAGATTTGTTAATAGTCGAGTGGACATGATTCGCTCGACCTCGCTGTCTGCATTTGTCATTTCACAAGCATTTCTAGTGAAATACTTGTGCAATGCCGCCAGCAGGGGGTGTCAATCATTCAGATCGGATCAGGATGATTTCAATCCACCACCTAAAAGGTGGCAGACAAGTTAAGGACCGCCGGTCTTATGACCGCTACTTCTTAACTTTTGTTTCAGGTGATCCTGAAATGATATGGCTCTGAAGCAGCAATCGCTGCTTAATAAATGGAGCCCTAGATGTAAATATTTAAAAAAAAAAACTTTTCAAAGTAGCAAAGCGACCATATAGCGATAGAAAAAACAGTGCCCAATCTGACAACCTAAAATATGCATTCAGATGGGTTAGAAGTGGTGTGGATGGAAACAGATTACAATAGTTATATATTAAAGTTGAGATACAGGAGCCTATCTATCAAGCTCCGAATGGAGCTCGATGCCCCACCTTCAGGCTCGTCAGAAACAGCAGTTATGAAGCTGCTCCATAACCCTGTCCGCCTGCTCTGAGCAGGCGGACAGGAATCGCCGGAAATCAACCCGATCGAGTACGATCGGGTTGATTGACACCCCCTGCTGGCGGCCCATTGGCTGCTGGTGCATATTGCTCTCCGCATTTAGCGAGGTCTTGCGGACCTGATCCAGTGACAATTAAATATAAAAACACGCCATTTGTAGATGTTGGTGTCTTGAAGTGACTATAGAAGTATTTCCATCATGCTAAGATACATATGGCATTCATATGTATATTGAGTGTTGAGGGTGTATTCGTATGACAATATGAGTAATTTCCTTGCAGAGTGAACAAAGAGGTTACATGAATAGAGCTTTCCTGTAACCTTAAAGGACCGGTAAATACACTAGATTTGCTTAATCAACAACAAATACTTGATAACAATGCAATAGCACTTAGTCTGAACTTCAAATGAGTATTAGATTTTTTTCTGACAAATTTCAAAGTTATGTCTATTTCCACTCCCCCTGTACCATGTGACAGCCATTAGCCAATAACAAATGCATATAGTTATAGTCTGTAAATTCTTGCACATGCTCAGTAAGAGCTGATGACTCAAAAAGTGTAAATATAAAAAGACTGTGCACATTTTGTTAATGGAAGTAAATTGGAGTTGTTTAAAATTGCTGCTCTATCTGAAACATTATAGTTTAATTTGACCCGAGTGTCCATTTAAGGGGTGTGAAAAGTGCATAGTGTCACTTGGCATGGATCTAGCATCTCCCACTGTGGGGGTATTTCTGCTCTTTTACCCTTACTGTGATGGATGCATCCCTGTAAAGCACCAACACCATCTGCCACTTAAAGGGACATAATACTCATATGCTAAATCACTTGAAACTGATGCAGTATAACTGTAAAAAGCTGACAGGAAAATATCACCTGAGCATCTCTATGTAAAAAAGGAAGATATTTTACCTCACAATCTCCTCAGCTCAGCAGAGTAAGTTCTGTGTAAAAAGTTATACTCAACTGCTTCCAGTTGCAGGTAAAAATAAAAAAAATAAAAAAAATGAACAGCAGCCAATCAGCATCAGCAGTGCTGAGGTCATGAACTCTTACTGTGATCTCATGAGATTTGACTTAACTCTTATGAGATTTCATAGTAAGCTTCCTTTACCTGATTGGTGAAATAATATGAGAGTGCACAATGCTCATCCCTTCAGATGTCCCAGGACAGACACACTAAAATGCTGCTTCAAAAATCCTTTACAATGGGAGATGGCTACTGAGGAACTTTTGAGGTAAAATATCTTTCTTTCTCTTGTTAAGTGTGTTCAGTCCACGGGTCATCCATTACTTATGGGATATATTCTCCTTCCCAACAGGAAGTTGCAAGAGGATCACCCAAGCAGAGCTGCTATATAGCTCCTCCCCTCACATGTCATATCCAGTCATTCTCTTGCAACCCTCAACAAAGAAGGAGGTTGCGGGAGGAGTTGGAGTTTTTACTTAATTATTCTTCAATCAAAAGTTTGTTATTTTAAATGGCACCGGAGTGTGCTGTTTTTCTATCTCAGGCAGTATTTGGAAGAAGAAACTGCCTGCGTTTTTCTATGATCTTAGCAGGCGTAACTAAGATCCACTGGCTGTTCTCGACATTCTGAGGAGTGGGGTAACTTCAGAACATGGGAATAGCATGCGGGGTCCCCCGCAAATGAGGTATGTGCAGTACAATATTTTCTGGGAATGGAATTGACTACGAAAACACTGCTGTTACCCGTATGATCTAAGTACAGCCTTAAATGCAGTAGTAGTGACTGGTATCAGGCTGATGAATGTATGCACAGTAGAGTTATTTTCTAGGGACTAGAATTTGACTGAGAAAATACTGTTAATACTGAAATAATGCTTAAGCCTTATCTGCAGTGGAAGCGACTGGTAGCAGGCTTAGTGATAACTTTGCATGACATTAAAAGATGTTTGTTTTAAAAAAAAAAAAAAAAACGTTTACTGGCATGTTATTCGTTTTTGAGGTACTTTGGTGACAAATCCTTTTGGGCATGAATTTTTCCTTTTTTCCACATGGCTAACGTATATTTCTGCATAGAAACCGTTATATCAGGTCTCCCACAGTTGTAAATGAGCGGGAGGGGCCTTTTTTTAGCGCCTTGTTGCGCAGTTAAAATTCTAGCACAGTCTTCCTGCTTCTTCCTCCTTGATCCAGGACGTCTCTAGAGAGCTCAGGGGTCTTCAAAATTAGTTTTTGAGGGAGGTAATCAGTCACAGCAGACCTGTGACAGTGTGTTAGACTGTGATAAAAACGTTTAATATTAATTTGATATCCGTTTTTTTGGGTACTGAGGGGTTAATCATCCTGTTGCTAATGGGTGCAATCCTCTGCTAATTAATACATTTAAAGAATTGTTGACTATAACTGAATTCGTTTTTTAAAAGCGCTGCAGCGTTTTTTATATTGCTTGCGAACTTATTGAAAGTAATTTCCAAGCTTGCTAGCTTCATTGCTAGTCTGTTTAAACATGTCTGATACAGAGGAATCTGCTTGTTCATTATGTTTAAAAGCCGTTGTGGAGCCCAATAGAAATATGTGTACCAATTGTATTGATATTACTTTGAAAAGTCAATCTGTACCGATAAAAAAATTATCACCAGACAACGAGGGGGCAGTTATGCCGTCTAACTCTCCTCACGTGTCAGTACCGTCGTCTCCCGCTCGGGAGGTGCGTGAGTTTGAGGCGCCAAGTACATCAAGGCCCTTACAAATCACTTTACATGATATGGCTAATGTTATGAAAGAAGTATTATACAATATGCCCGAGTTAAGAGGCAAGCGCGACAGTTCTGGGTTAAGGACAGAGCGCGCCGATGACACGAGAGCCATGTCTGATACTGCGTCACAATTTGCAGAACATGAGGACGGAGAGCTTCATTCTGTGGGTGACGGTTCTGATTCGGGGAGACCGGATTCAGAAATTTCAAATTTTAAATTTAAGCTTGAGAATTTCCGCGTGTTGCTAGGGGAGGTGTTAGCGGCTCTGAATGATTGTGACACGGTGGCAATCCCAGAGAAATTATGTAAGCTGGATAGATACTACACGGTACCGGTGTGTACTGACATTTTTCCTATACCAAAGAGGCTTACAGAGATTATTAGTAAGGAGTGGGATAGACCCGGTGTGCCTTTTTCCCCTCCTCCGATATTTAGGAAAATGTTCCCTATAGACGCCACCACACGAGACTTATGGCAGACGGTCCCTAAGGTGGAGGGAGCAGTTTCTACTTTAGCCAAGCGTACCACTATCCCGGTGGTACCACTATCCCGGTGGAGGATAGCTGTGCTTTCTCAGATCCAATGGATAAAAAATTAGAGGGTTATCTTAAGAAAATGTTTGTTCAACAAGGTTTTATATTACAGCCTCTTGCATGCATTGCGCCTGTCACTGCTGCAGCGGCATTCTGGTTTGAGTCTCTGGAAGAGGCGATTCGCACAGCACCATTGGATGAGTCTTTGAGCAAGATTAGAACCCTTAAGCTGGCTAATGCGTTTTGTTTCGGATGCCGTAGTGCATTTAACCAAACTTACGGCTAAGAATTCCGGATTCGCCATACAGGCGCGCAGAGCGCTTTGGCTTAAATCCTGGTCAGCAGATGTAACTTCTAAGTCTAAATTACTAAACATTCCTTTCAAAGGGCAGACCTTATTCGGGCCCGGCTTGAAGGAAATTATTGCTGACATTACTGGAGGTAAGGGCCAGACCCTTCCTCAGGACAGGGCCAAATCAAAGGCCAAACAGTCTAATTTTCGTGCCTTTCGTAATTTCAAGGCAGGAGCAGCATCAACTTCCTCCGCTCCAAAACAGGAAGGAACTACTGCTCGTTACAGACAGGGTTGGAAAGGCAACCAGTCATGGAACAAGGGCAAGCAGGCCAGAAAGCCTACTTCCGCCCCTAAGACAGCATTTAGTCAGGGCCCCCTTTCCGGAGACGGATCTAGTGGGGGGCAGACTCTCTCTCTTCGCCCAGGCTTGGGCAAGAGATGTACAGGATCCATGGACGTTGGAGATTATATCTCAGGGATACCTTCTGGATTTCAAAACTTCTCCTCCACAAGGGAGGTTTCATCTGTCAAGGTTATCAACAAACCTAGTAAAGAAAGAGGCATTTCTACAATGTGTACAAGACCTCTTAGTAATGGGAGTGATCCACCCAGTTCCGCGGACGGAACAGGGGCAAGGGTTTTATTCAAATCTGTTTGTGGTTCCCAAGAAAGAGGGAAACTTCAGACCAATCTTAGATTTAAAAATCTTAAACAAATTCCTAAGGGTTCCATCGTTCAAGATGGAAACCATTCGGACCATCCTACCCATGATCCAAGAGGGTCAATATATGACCACAGTGGATTTAAAGGATGCCTACCTTCACATACCGATTCACAAAGATCATTATCGGTACCTAAGGTTTGCCTTTCTAGACAGGCATTACCAGTTTGTAGCGCTTCCCTTCGGATTAGCTACGGCCCCGAGAATTTTTACAAAGGTTCTGGGCTCTCTTCTGGCGGTACTAAGACCACGAGGCATAGCGGTGGCTCCGTACCTAGACGACATTCTGATACAAGCGTCAAGTTTTCAAACTGCAAAGTCTCATACAGAGATAGTTCTAGCATTTCTGAGGTCGCATGGGTGGAAAGTGAACGTGGAAAAGAGTTCTCTGTTACAACTCACAAGGGTCCCTTTTCTAGGGACTCATTGATTCTGTAGAGATGAAGATTTACCTGACAGAGTCCAGGTTATCAAAGATTCTCAATGCTTGCCGTGTTCTTCACTCCATTCCAAGCCCATCAGTAGCTCAGTGCATGAAAGTAATCGGCTTAATGGTCGCGGCAATGGACATAGTGCCATTTGCGCGCCTACATCTCAGACCGCTGCAACTATGCATGCTAAGTCAATGGAACGGGGATTACTCAGATCTGTCCCCTTTGCTAAATCTGGACCAGGAGACCAGAGATTCTCTTCTCTGGTGGTTATCACAGGTTCATCTGTCCAAAGGAATGACTTTTCGCAGACCAGATTGGACAATTGTAACAACAGATGCCAGCCTACTAGGCTGGGGAGCAGTCTGGAACTCCCTGAAGGCTCAGGGATCGTGGACTCAGGAGGAGAAACTCCTCCCAATAAACATTCTAGAATTAAGAGCAATATTCAATGCTCTTCTAGCTTGGCCTCAGTTAGCAACACTGAGGTTCATCAGATTTCAGTCGGACAACATCACGACTGTGGCTTATATCAATCATCAAGGGGGAACCAGGAGTTCCCTAGCGATGTTGGAAGTCTCGAAGATTATTCGCTGGGCAGAGTCTCACTCTTGCCACCTGTCAGCGATCTACATCCCAGGCGTGGAGAACTGGGAGGCGGATTTTCTAAGTCGCCAGACTTTTCATCCGGGGGAGTGGGAACTTCACCCGGAGGTATTTGCTCAACTGATTCTTCGTTGGGGCAAACCGGATCTGGATCTCATGGCATCTCGCCAGAACGCAAAGCTTCCTTGTTACGGATCCAGGTCCAGGGACCCGGGAGCGGTACTGGTAGATGCGCTAGCAGCCCATTGGGTTTTCAACATAGCTTATGTGTTTCCACCTTTTCCGTTGCTACCTCGACTGATTGCCAGGATCAAACAGGAGAGAGCATCAGTGTTTCTGATAGCGCCTGCGTGGCCACGCAGGACCTGGTATGCAGACCTAGTGGACATGTCGTCCTGTCCACCATGGTCTCTACCCCTGAGGCAGGACCTTCTAATTCAGGGTCCTTTCAACCATCCAAACCTAATTTCTCTGAGGCTGACTGCCTGGAAATTGAACGCTTGATTCTATCAAAGCGTGGGTTTTCGGATTCGGTTATTGATACATTAATACAGGCTCGGAAACCTGTTACCAGAAAAATTTACCACAAGATATGGCGTAAATATTTATATTGGTGTGAATCCAAGAGTTACTCATGGAGTAAGGTTAGGATTCCTAGGATATTGTCTTTTCTACAAGAGGGTTTAGAAAAGGGCTTATCCGTTAGTTCACTAAAGGGACAGATTTCTGCTCTGTCTATTCTTTTACACAAGCGTCTGGCAGAGAATCCAGACGTCCAGGCTTTTTGTCAGGCTTTGGCTAGGATTAAGCCTGTGTTTAAAGCTTTTGCTCCTCCGTTGAGCTTAAACTTGGTTCTTAAAGTTCTTCAGGGTGTTCCGTTTGAACCCCTTCATTCCATTGATATTAAGCTTTTATCTTGGAAAGTTCTGTTTTTGATGGCTATTTCCTCGGCTCGAAGAGTCTCTGAGTTATCTGCCTTACATTGTGATTCTCCTTATCTGATCTTTCATTCAGACAAGGTTGTTCTGCGTACTAAACCTGGGTTTTTACCTAAGGTTGTTTCTAACAAGAATATCAATCAAGAGATTGTTGTTCCATCCTTATGTCCTAATCCTTCTTCAAAGAAGGAACGTCTTTTGCATAATCTAGACGTGGTCCGTGCCCTGAAGTTCTACTTACAGGCAACTAGAGATTTTCGACAAACTTCTTCTCTGTTTGTCGTTTACTCTGGACAGAGGAGAGGTCAAAAGGCTTCGGCTACCTCTCTCTCTTTTTGGCTTCGTAGCATAATACGCTTAGCCTATGAGACTGCTGGACAGCAGCCTCCTGAAAGAATTACAGCTCATTCCACTAGAGCTGTGGCTTCCACCTGGGCCTTTAAGAATGAGGCCTCTGTTGAACAGATTTGCAAGGCTGCAACTTGGTCTTCAATTCATACTTTTTCCAAATTTTACAAATTTGACACTTTTGCTTCTTTGGAGGCTGTTTTTGGGAGAAAGGTTCTACAGGCAGTGGTTCCTTCTGTTTAATGTTCCTGCCTTGTCCCTCCCATCATCCGTGTACTTTAGCTTTGGTATTGGTATCCTATAAGTAATGGATGACCCGTGGACTGAACACACTTAACAAGAGAAAACATAATTTATGCTTACCTGATAAATTTATTTCTCTTGTAGTGTGTTCAGTCCACGGCCCGCCCTGTCTATTTGAGGCAGGTTCTAAATTTTAAATTATAACTCCAGTCACCACTGCACCCTATAGTTTCTCCTTTCTCGTCTTGTTTCGGTCGAATGACTGGATATGACATGTGAGGGGAGGAGCTATATAGCAGCTCTGCTTGGGTGATCCTCTTGCAACTTCCTGTTGGGAAGGAGAATATATCCCATAAGTAATGGATGACCCGTGGACTGAACACACTACAAGAGAAATAAATTTATCAGGTAAGCATAAATTATGTTTTTTTACATAGAGATGTTCAGGAGATATTTTCTAGTCAGCTTTTTACAGCTATGCTGCATCAGTTTCAAGTGTTTAAACATTTGGGTATTATGGCCCTTTAACTGTTCTTCATCCCATTTAACTGTGACGATTGTAACAACAGATGCCAGCCTACTAGGCTGGGGAGCAGTCTGGAACTCCCTGAAGGCTCAGGGATCGTGGACTCAGGAGGAGAAACTCCTCCCAATAAACATTCTAGAATTAAGAGCAATATTCAATGCTCTTCTAGCTTGGCCTCAGTTAGCAACACTGAGGTTCATCAGATTTCAGTCGGACAACATCACGACTGTGGCTTACATCAATCATCAAGGGGGAACCAGGAGTTCCCTAGCGATGTTGGAAGTCTCGAAGATTATTCGCTGGGCAGAGTCTCACTCTTGCCACCTGTCAGCGATCTACATCCCAGGCGTGGAGAACTGGGAGGCGGATTTTCTAAGTCAAAAATATATATATATTGTTGGGATACATCTGTACAAATGGACAGACAGGACTATGTAGGAGAGGCATTAAGACAATTACAAGATGAAAATAATTATCAATGCCTACAAACAGATCCAACTAAAGTCTATCAGAAGAAGTTGAAATCACTCTTGGATGATGGTTTGGAGGAAGGATGTTTTGATTTAGCCACGTATGAATATTTATTCATTGACCATCCAGTGGCTCCTATCTTCCACCCCCTTCCCAAAGTGCACAAAACGTTGTCAAATGTAAAAGGATGCCCGATAGTACGTGGGATAGGCTCATTATTTGAACACCTATCCCAATGGTTTGATGCCATTCTGCATCCCTTTGTCATTTCACTACAAAGCTATCTAAAAGACACCAACCATGTCATCAATTTGATGGAAACAGTAACATGGGAACAAGATAGCTTCTCTTGGTTCACTGTGGATGTTGTGGCTCTATACTCATCTATCCCCCCATAGTAAAGGACTAAAGGCCATTAAATTCTTCCTTACTAATTGTTCTAACTATTCTAAAGAATTCAGGGATTTTGTGTTGAGAGCCATGGAGTTCATGCTTACACATAACTATATCAGGTTTGAGGGCAGTTTCTATCTCCAGAGATGTGGGACAGCTATGGGGGCTAAATTTGCCCCCTCCTATGCCAACCTTTTATGGGTTGGTGGGAGCTGTCCTACATCTATGGAGAGGAAAATGCCTTCAGAGACCATATAGCCTTTTACAAACGCTATATAGATGACCTGCTATTTATTTGGCAAGGGTCAGACACTCAACTTAATGCCTTTATGAGAGGTCTCGATGACAACAGTGTTGGTCTCAGGTTTACTTGTGAACAACAAAATAGACTAATTCATTACTTGGATCTTGCCCTTTCGGTGGGGAAAAGAGGGAAAATTGTGAGTAATATTTAAAGGAAATTAATAATGAAGAATACACTTTTACATGCAGAGTTGCCACCCGAAGCATGTACCATTTGCAGTGGCGAAGGGACAATTAGTTAGGGTGAAGAGAAACTGTACAGAAGATAATACCTATAGAGAGCAGAGCAGGGATATGAGATTAAGACTACAGCAGAGAGGTTATCCAAAACATGTATTAGATATTGCCCAAAAACAAGCGGATCTACTTGACAGGCGTACACTATTGACAGATTCCAAACAAGATCAAAGAAAACACAGAGATGAGAGATCACAAAATAAGGTCACGTTTTTGACAGACTACAGTGAGGAATGTAACACTATGTAAAATAGTAAGAAAACACTTTAATCTGCTGGCAGCGGATGGTAAACTTGTTGATTGTATAAATGATGGATTATGCTGTTCCTTCTGTAGATTTAGAGTTTTGTCGGTAACGACCCGCGTAGCTAACGCTGGCTTTTTTCTGGCCGCACCTTTAAAATAACTCTGGTATTGAGAGGCCACAGAATGGCTGCGTTAGGCTCTAAAAAAGGAGCGTATAGCATATTTAATGCAACTTCAACTCTCGATACCAGAGTTGCTTACGGACGCGGCCAGCCTCAAAAACGTGCTCGTGCACGATTCCCCCATAGAAAACAATGGGGCTGTTTGAGCTGAAAAAAAACCTAACACCTGCAAAAAAGCCGCGTTCAGCTCCTAACGCAGCCCCATTGTTGTCTATGGGGAAACACTTCCTACGTCTGCACCTAACACTTTAACATGTACCCCGAGTCTAAACACCCCTAACCTTACACTTATTAACCCCTATTCTGCCGCCCCCGCTATTGCTGACCCCTGCATATTATTTTTAACCCCTAATCCGCCGCTCCGTAAACCACCGCTACTTACATTATCCCTATGTACCCCTAATCTGCTGCCCCTAGCACCGCCGACCCCTATATTATATTTATTAACCCCTAATCTGCCCCCCACAACGTCGCCTCCACCTGCCTACACTTATTAACCCCTAATCTGCCGAGCGGACCGCACCGCTATTATAATAAAGTTATTAACCCCTAATCCGCCTCACTAACCCTATAATAAATAGTATTAACCCCTAATCTTCCCTCCCTAACATCGCCGACACCTAACTTCAAACATTAACCCCTAATCTGCCGACTGGAGCTCACCGCTATTCTAATAAATGTATTAACCCCTAAAGCTAAGTCTAACCCTAACACTAACACCCCCCTAAGTTAAATATAATTTAAATCTAACGAAATAAATTAACTCTTATTAAATAAATTATTCCTATTTAAAGATAAATACTTATCTGTAAAATAAATCCTAATATAGCTACAATATAAATTATAATTATATTATAGCTATTTTAGGATTTATATTTATTTTACAGGTAACTTTGTAATTATTTTAACCAGGTACAATAGCTAAAATAGTTAAAATAATTACAAAATTACCTGTAAAATAAATATAAATCCTAAAATAGCTATAATATAATTATAATTTATATTGTAGCTCATCCAAGCGGGAGCTGAAGAGGTCCATGATCCGGCTGAAGTCTTCTATCAACGGCATCTTCAATCTTCTTTCTTCGGGAGCCATCATCTTCCAGCCGACGCGGAAAATCCTCTTCTCCCGACGCCTACTCGCCGAATGACGGTTCCTTTAAATGATGTCATCCAAGATGGCGTCCCTCGAATTCCAATTGGCTGATAGGATTCTATCAGCCAATCGGAATTAAGGTAGGAATATTCTGATTGGCTGATGGAATCAGCCAATCAGAATCAAGTTCAATCCGATTGGCTGATCCAATCAGCCAATCAGATTGAGCTCGCATTCTATTGGCTGATCGGAACAGCCAATAGAATGCAAGCTCAATCTGATTGGCTGATTGGATCAGCCAATCGGATTGAACTTGATTCTGATTGGCTGATTCCATCAGCCAATCAGAATATTCCTATGACGTAATTTAAAGGAACCGTCATTCAGCGAGTAGGCGTCGGGAGAAGAGGATGTTCCGTGTCGGCTGGAAGATGATGGCTCCCGAAGAAAGAAGATTGAAGATGCCGTTGATAGAATACTTCAGCCGGATCATGGACCTCTTCAGCTCCCGCTTGGATGAAGACTTCAGCCGGATCATGGACCTCTTCAGCCCCCCGCTTGGGCTTGGATCAGGACATCGGAGGAGCTCTTCTAGATCGATCGGTGAACCTGGTATGGTGAAGATAAGGTAGGAAGATCTTCAGGGGCTTAGTGTTAGGTTTATTTAAGGGGGGTTTGGGTTAGATTAGGGGTATGTGGTTGGTGGGTTGTAATGTTGGGGGGGGGTATTGTATGTTTTTTTTTACAGGCAAAAGAGCTGAATTTCTTGGGGCATGCCCCGCAAAGGGCCCTGTTCAGGGCTGGTAAGGTAAAAGAGCTTTGAACTTTAGTAATTTAGAATAGGGTAAGGCATTTTTTTATTTTGGGGGTCTTTGTTATTTTATTAGGGGGCTTAGAGTAGGTGTAATTAGTTTAAAATTGTTGTAATATTTTTCTGATATTTGTAAATATTTTTTTTATTTTTTGTAACTTAGTTCTTTTTTATTTTTTGTACTTTAGTTAGTTTATTTCATTGTATTTATTTGTAGATATTGTATTTAATTAATTTATTGATAGTGTATTGTTAGGTTTAATTGTAGGTAATTGTAGGTATTTTATTTAATTTATTTATTGATAGTGTAGTGTTAGGTTTAATTGTAACTTAGGTTAGGTTGTAATTTTGTAATTATTTTAACTAGTTTAGCTATTGTACCTTGTTAAAATAATTACAAAGTGGGGGCGGAGTCCGCAGCGCAATAGAATGGCCGCATAATCTTGTTGCTCCGGTCCTGACTACATTATAAACAACCTTACAAGGTGCCAACAACAGAGCCAAACCTAGAGATATTGCCTGAATATATCCCAGACTCCCACCTGGCAACTAGTAAAACCTAAATTCATCTGTAGGTGCTACAATCTAAAGTCAGGACCGGAGGCCTATCCCGATACTGTACAACCGGCGGCCATCTTCCCACCCTCGTGGTTACAAGACTGCATATATCATCAGGACTCCCTACGCATATTAAGGACTGTGGCCTTTAATTAGACCCCCCGGCAGGTGCCCTCTGTAGACCTGTCGTTAGTAGCAGTGCTATCTCAACAGCCGCTGCAATTAAGCCTATTTGCCCGCTACTGGTTAACGCTTATATCTGCCATGGAATGCACGCACCAGATTCTCCATGAATTGGGACGACTCCTAGACTCCTACCAACTGGCATTCACTGAAGCTCTGAGCGCAGCCTTTGGCTCTGTAACTAAAAATGGATCTCCACCAGAGACTGTTTCATGTGCGGCTGAAATTAGCTGCGGCAGCGGAGATGTTAAGGGGCCCCAGCATCTACCGCACATTGTTGATCTACCTCTAAAGTCGGCTGGAGATCCTGTGACTTACAGGATTGACCGACTCGCAGAGGAACGCTTGGTTATAACAGCTGCCGCAGAGTGCCTGTATGGAGACCTCTACACTCATGAGGAGCATCTAGAACAACCAAGACGCCTCGATCCCAGGGCTACTCCAGAGCGGATCAGACCTTTCTCTACCTACCGCCAGCTGAAGGACCAAAGCGCCTTACTTTCAGATCCGGGATCAGAGGGGACTTCCCAGGGAACTTTTCCTAGGTGGGTCCAATACTGCCTATTCTCCACAACTCGGTATGTGACGGTGTCTAAGAGGTTCCGGTCCCCTACATTTCTTCTCCCCTTAAGGTTCACTCCTACCCGGTCATGGTACCGCTGGAGAACTCCCACAGAGACACAGATGCCCTTGCTGTTATGCGACTGGGTATACTTGGGAGGTAATAACTGCAATCGTGCTGGAGTCGGCTAAACCCGACATATGGAACTATACATATGGCTCTCCAGACTTTCCAAGTACCTAAACTATACCAGGGACGCTCTCTATGTTAAGTTTGTAAGTTATATAATGTTGGGCATACCTTATAACATCTAACTAAGAATAACCCACAGTGTAGATACCCCTGTCTGTTTGTTGCTGATCCATGTTTTTCAATGTTGGAATGCTGCTTTTGTTGCCTCAAGTTAATAGGGAGTTTAACTACATTACCATTATTAGATCCCACAGTTAGTTGTTTATCTATTTAACTAAAGCTACACTTCACACTGCCTGTTTTCAATTTTACAGCCCTTTTTTTTTTTTTTGCATGGGACCCTATTACTGTTTCCAAATATGATTGCCTTATACAGCCTCTCATGTTTATTTACCTCCTATTAACTTATGATACCTTGAAGCTATTGAGTCAAACATTTTATTTATTTCCCTTGTGGTCCTGCTTATTAATTTGGGATGGCGCCCTGCTGTCAGCGGCCGAGATGGCGGGACAACTCCCTTTAATCTAAATAAGTATATCTATTAGACCTTACCTATGCTCTAGCATTTACACCTCTCAAGGCTGGAATTTTCATCTAGATAAAGTTAACACCAAAGGCATACATTAACACTTATGAGTCCCAATATATGATTAAGGTACAATTCAGCATACCTATTTTACTTACTGCTAATATTCTACACTGTTATACCTAAAGAATCCCAGTTATACGCCAAATACGCCTCTCCTTTTCTTTTAATAGCAAGGTTATCCCTCATTCTCCATATGCAAATCTAACTTAGCCTCACAGGTTCCTCCTTTTGGAATAATTACAGCGCTTACTCTGCTCACTGGACTCTACATACATCTCACAATTACAGCTTTAAGGCCTAGGTTCAGCTCCACTTTCTAATATTATATCAGTTGTTAACTTCCTACCTGAGTTACACACCTGGCGGAGTCCAAAGTATCCTTCCTTGTTAGTGTTAGGGTTAGGCTTAGCTTTAGGGGTTAATACATTTATTAGAATAGCGGTGAGCTCCAGTCGGCAGATTAGGGGTTAATGTTTGAAGTTAGGTGTCGGCGATGTTAGGGAGGGAAGATTAGGGGTTAATACTATTTATTATAGGGTTAGTGAGGCGGATTAGGGGTTAATAACTTTATTATAATAGCGGTGCGGTCCGCTCGGCAGATTAGGGGTTAATAAGTGTAGGCAGGTGGAGGCGACGTTGTGGGGGGCAGATTAGGGGTTAATAAATATAATATAGGGGTCGGCGGTGTTAGGGGCAGCAGATTAGGGGTACATAAGGATAACGTAAGTAGCGGCGCTTTGCGGTCGGCAGATTAGGGGTTAATAAGTGTAGGCAGGTGGAGGCGACGTTGAGGGGGTCAGATTAGGGGTTAATAAATATAATATAGGGGTCGGCGGTGTTAGGGGCAGCAGATTAGGGGTACATAGCTATAATGTAGCTGGCGGCGGCGTGCGGACGGCAGATTAGGGGTTAATAAGTGTAGGTAGCTGGCGGCGACGTTGTGGGGGCAGGTTAGGGGTTAATAAATATAATATAGGGTCGGCGGTGTTAGGGGCAGCAGATTAGGGGTACATAAGGATAACGTAGGTGGCGGTCGGCAGATTAGGGGTTAAAAAAATTTCATCGAGTGGCGACGGTGTGGGGGGACCTCGGTTTAGGGGTACATAGGTAGTTTATGGGTGTTAGTGTACTTTAGGGCACAGTAGTTAAGAGCTTTATGAACCGGCGTTAGCCCAGAAAGCTCTTAACTACTGACTTTTTTCTGCGGCTGGAGTGCAGCTCACTTCAGCCATGACTCTAAATACCGGAGTTAGAAAGATCCCATTGAAAAGATAGGATATGCAATTGACGTAAGGGGATCTGCGGTATGGAAAAGTCGCGGCTGAAAAGTGAGCGTTAGACCCTTTTTTGACTGACTCCAAATACCGGCGGTAGCCTAAAACCAGCGTTCGGAGCCTCTAACGCTGGTTTTCACGGCTACCGCCAAACTCCAAATCTAGGCCTAGGGAACTATCTTTCCCCCTCTGAGCTACCAGCAATGTGAATAACAGTATAATTTTTAGATCTCAAACAAAGGCAATTTGAGTATATTTAGGGTTAAACTTTCACACACACAGGTTTTTAGTTATTGGTTACTAGTTCACCAATGAGATTTGAGTGCTGATTTTAAATAGCAGTCACAGGTGTATTTTGTCAGCTATGATTACGGCAACTTGCCGAAACATGTCTGCGTAATACTCACTGTGTCAGTGTGTGTTACTTTGGACCCTCCATTGGTTCTTTTATCCGTTTTGGAATTTAATACATTTTTGGACTTTTTATTCATAACTTTGCCTCCAGTATCACTTTTTGCACATTGTTATTTTCTGGACAAGGGACTGCAGGTGAAGGGGGCTCTCATTTGCCCTATACAGAGCTTTGAAATTGGCTCAGGGATTCAGTGATCCTGATTGGCTGTCCTAGTCATGTGATCGGACAACACCTTGTGGATTCGGATGCTGCTGTGAGGGAGGCTTGTTTAGACTGAAACAGAGACTTCAATGCTTGGATACCGGACCAGCACACCTAGATGCGGTGAGTGGGCACAGCTATAAGCTGTTAAGCACAGGCTGCTTCTTGGGTCCCTGTCCCGCAGGTGTTAGTGCATGGTACACGCATATAAGGGCTGATCCTATGGACATCTGTCTTGATCCTTAACAGAGGAAATCACAAAGTCTTTATATATATCACTCAGCAAACATGACTAGAGGTTAATCAATGTATATGGCACCCAGTCTATAAGGAGCAAATTGTTACGTTGTTTACTTGTGACTACTATACTTGGGGGCCCATTTATCAAAGGGCTTGCGGACCTGATCCGACACTGCAGATCAGGTCCGCAAGACCTTGCTAAATGCGGAGAGCAATACGCTCTCCGCATTTAACATTGCACCAGCAGCTCACAAGAGCTGCTGGTGCAACGCCGCCCCCTGCTGACTCGCGGTTAATCGGCCGCCAGCAGGGAGGTGTCAATCAACCCGATCGTATTCGATCGGGTTGATTTCCGGCGATTCCTGTCCGCCTGCTCAGAGCAGGCGGACAGGGTTATGGAGCAGCGGTCTTTAGACAGCTGCTTCATAACTTGTGTTTCTGGCGAGTCTGAAGACTCGCCAGAAACACGGCCCTTCAAGCTCCATACGGAGCTTGATAAATGGGCCTGTTGGACTTTGATTTGTGCATACGTGCAAACCTTTTTTCTTGGACTTTGTGTATAAATATATATATATGTAAATGCATATATACACATTTAAATACATGCGTACACACATATAAACACACACACATACATATATATATATACATATATATATACACATATTTAGACCAGTGACATGAGGTCAGTGGCTGGTGAAGCACTGGCTAGTATCAGAACCAGATAAACATACATATAGAAACCCAATAGAGGTTCAATTGTCGACTACTTCAAAGTCTGCGAAACATTTAGGCACACACAAACAAAACATTCAAAGGCACATACACTCATAGACCCGCACAAACAGAAACATTCAAAGTAACGCACACACTTAGACACACAAACAAAAACATTCAAAGTAACACACACACTTAGACACACACAAACAAAAACATTCAAAGTAACACACACACTTAGACACACAAACAAAAACATTCAAAGTAACACACACACTTAGACACACACAAACAAAAACATTTAAAGTAACACACACACTTAGACACACACAAACAGAAACATTTAAAGTAACACACACACTTAGACACACACAAACAAAAACATTAAAAGGCACACATACACTCACAGACACACAGAAACATGTACTCACTAACAGACACTCAGGGGCCTATTTATCAAGCTTCGTATGGAGTTTAATGTCCCGTGTTTCTGGCGAGCCTTCAGGCTTACCAGAAACACAAGTTATGAAGCAGCGGTCTAAAGACCGCTGTTCCATAACCTGTCCGCTCGCATCATAATAAATAGGCCCCTCAGAAACACTCACGCTCAGAAACACTCCTGAGACACACAAACATTCAAACACAAAAATACACAGACACTCACATAGAAAGACTCAGATACACAAAATCAAACACACAGACACAAAGAAACACAGACTATGAAACAAAGAAAAATACTGTATATATAGATGCACAATAATATGAATTCATTGGATTTATATCAAGAAAAATAAATTCAATTTTATTATTGGTTTTTTTTTAGTTCTTTCTACAAATCCAGGAAGTGCCTATCATGCATCTGTACTATGTTGTATAGTCTTTTGGGAGTACTAAATCAATTTTGAATATTTTATCACATGCATATAATGCTGTTGCTAAGATTCTTTAAAACATATTTTTACCATTAAGCAACACTCAAGAAATATTTGTCAGTACCTTAGGCAACACACTGCTCCTTATGGTTCACAACACACAGCTGCCTAGGGATTTTGAGGAGAATCTTTTTTTTTTTATTTATTTTTAAACTTCAGTTGAAAGTTTGCTTCTGGCTAAGGAATGTGGTGTTTCATTGTAAGTGATTTGGATTTCAGTTAGACAAATGGAATTTTAATGAGTAGAATTTATTTCTTGTAGAAATCGCTTTCACCTAGATTACAAGTTTTGCATTCGGGTTTTAACGCTGACAAAATGGCCATTTCAGCGTAAAAACCGGAAAGCAGCCATTACGAGTCTTGTCGGTATAGCTGTACCGCAAGCATTTTAGCCTGTAACGCAACGTCAGTCCTTTCTATAATGCTGCCATTACAAGTTTTGCGGTGAGGCAAAAAAGCTTGCGTTACAGCCTATACCGACACGATCCGTTCTGCAATCTGAGACCAGTAGTTATGAGTTTTGCGCCACATAACTGTTACACAAAACTCATAACTAAACTGTTACAAAGTACACTAGCACCCATAAACTACCTATTAACCTCTAAACCAAGGCCCTCCCGCATCGCAAACACTATATTAAAGTCATTAACCCCTAATCTGCCGTTCCTGACATCGCCGCCGCTAATACAATTTATTAACCCCTAAACCTCTGGCCTCCCACATCACTGCCACTGAATAATCCTAATAACCCCTAAACCGCCAGCCCCCACATAGCAAAAAACTAAATTAAACTATTAACCCCTAAACCTAACAACCTCCTAACTTTAAATTAAAATTACAAGATCCCTATCTTAAAATAAATAAAAACTTACCTGGGAAATTAAAAAAAAATAAGTTTAAACTACAAATTAAACTAACATTACTATTATACTAAAATTAAAAAGACCCCCCCCCCCCCAACAGTAAAACCCACCACCCAACCAACCCCTCAAAATAAAAAACTAACTCTAACAAAAACCTAAGATACTCATTGCCCTGAAAAGGGCATTTGTATGGGCATTGCCCTAAAAAGGGCATTCAGCTCTTTTTCTTGACCTGAAAGGGCATTTTGCGCTTTAAAAAACGCCCAAACTCTAATATAAAAAAAAACAACACCCCAAAAAAGTTAAAAAAAAAACACCCCAAAAAAGTAAAAAAAAACTAACGCTAACCCCCGACGATCAACTTACAGTTTCTGAAGTCTGGACATCCAGGCGGCGAGGTCTTTATCCATCAAGGTGGCGTCTTCTATCATCCTCCAGGCGGCATCTTCTATCTTGATCCCGACGGCGCAGAGCATCCTCTTCATACGGTCGCCGCCATACACTGAATCTTCAATGCAAGGGAGCCTTTTCAAAATGGAGTCCCTTGCATTCCTATTGGCTGATTTGATTATTGAAATTAAAATCAGCTGAAAGGATAAGAGCTACTGAAATCCTATTGGCTGTTCAAATCAGCCAATAGGATGAGAGCTACTGAAATTCTATTGGCTGATTTGAATAGCCATTAGAATTTTTTAGTAGCTCTCATCCTATTGGCTGATTTGAACAGCCAATAGGATTTCAGTAGCTCTCATCATACCGGCTGATTTTAATTTCAATAATCAAATCAGCCAATAGGAATGCAAGGGACTCCATTTTGAAAAGGCTCCCTTGCATTGAAGATTCAGTGTACGGCGGCGACCGTATGAAGAGGATGCTCTGCGCCGGATGTCTTCAGGATGGACCCGCTCCGCCGGGATGAAGATAGAAGACGACGCCTGGATGGATGAAGACCTTGCTGCCTGGATGAAGACTTCTCACCGCCTGGATGTCAGGACTTCAGAAACTGTAAGTGGATGGTCGGGGGTTAGTGTTTTTTTTAACTTTTTTGGGGTGTTTTGTTTTTTAGATTAGGGTTTGGGCGTTCTTAAAAGAGCCAAATGCCCTTTTCAGGGCAAGAAAAAGAGTTGAATAACCTTTTAAGGGCAATGCCCATACAAATGCCCTTTTCAGGGCAATGGGTAGCTTAGGTTTTGTTAGAGTCTGTCTCTCCACTTCTTCTGCAGCTCAGCTCTGTCTCTCCACTTCTTCTGCTACTCAGCTCTGTCTCTCTTCTTCTGTTAATCAGCTCTGTCTCTCCACTTCTTCTGTTGCACAGCTCTGTCTCCCCACTTCTTCTGCTGCTCTGTCTCCCCACTTCTTCTACTGCTCTGTCTGTCCACTTCTTCTGCACCTCAGCTCTGTCTCTCCACTTCTTCTGCAGCTCAGCTCTGTCTCTCCACTTCTTGCTCAGCTCTGTCTCTCCACTTCTTCTGCAGCTCAGCTCTGTCTCTCCACTTCTTCTGCAGCTCAGCTCTGTCTCTCTACTTCTTCTACTGCTCAGCTCTGTGTCTCCACTTCTTCTGCAGCTCAGCTCTGTCTCTCCACTTCTTCTGCTGCACAGCTCTGTCTCTCCACTTCTTCTGCAGCTTATATATGTCTATATATGTATTTATCCACAAACAAAAAAGTAGGGAGTAGAGGAAGAGGCACCAGGTATGTTAAAGTTAAAAGTTCATCTTTATTGGAATCCGTAAAAAGCAAATAAAGAAACCATCAAGTTCTCATCACACAGGAGCTACACTCCAACGCGTTTCCTGCTACAAGCACTTCATCAGGCATATATATATGTATTTATGTGTATATATGCCTGTAAATAAACCTGTACACACACACAAACACACACACACACACACACACATATATATATATATATATATATATATATACACACACACATACATATGCATCCTTTGACATTTATATGTATGTACTGTATCTCTATGCTAAAGCCCTTTGGCTACTTGTTTGTTTCTCTAACACCTGAGATTTCATATCTTTGAGCCTTTATAACTTTTTTGTACAATATGTTTTTTTAATAATTTTTATTAGATGTGTTATTATGAGTGTAACTGTACTTTGTAATGTATTTTCAATGTGTTTTGTGACACTTTTTTGTTTTGCAAAACAGTTAACCAGAGCTCTGAGGATGTGGTAATCATTCTAATGTAATTTGCAATTGCGCTCAAGCGATTGCGTTTACTTTCAACCCATAATACGAGCGGTAAACCCGACGAGCGCAAACTCCCCTTATCACTCAAGCATAACTGTTAGCGATCCACTCTTAATCTGGCCCTAAATGTTTCCAAAAAAATTTCAAGTGAGAATTCCTAGATCACTGTCAACGTGAGGTTTTGTAACATGGATTTGCATATGGGTGAGTTTAAAACCATTACCCTGAGAAGGGGTCCATAGGCATCACCAGACTGCCTAAGGGTCTATGCTCCAGCCCCTGGTTTATAATATCTGTTGGCCTGTTACCTGCTATGCTCATATACATCACAATAATAAATATTTCAAAGCTACTTCTAAATCACCAGATAATTTTTAGCAGCCTGTCATCCTGATACCTAAACTTTAGAAGACAGTCTACTCCAGGATTGTTATTGTATCAAAAGATAATCTATTTATTTACCATTATCCAGTTTTGCATAACCAGCACTGTTATATTAATATACTTTTTACCTCTGTGATTACCTTGCTTATAAGTCTCTGCACACTGCCCCCTTAACTCAGTTCTTTTGACAGAGCACAATGTAAACTATGTGGCACATAATGCATATGTGCCACATACTGTCCCTTTTAGTAGCTGGCTAATTATGGCTATGCAAATCCATACATGCAGCCACATGTTTCTACAGACCAGTAAACACAATAGGAAGTTAATTATGTGCAAAAATATTTTATGTGCTCAGTGAACAAAACCACCTACTTGCCAGCTATTTTATTTAAACATTGAGATGACACATTAAGCACTTAAAGCACTGAAACCCAAATTGATTGTATGGGCATTGACCTTTAAAGGGAATTCAGCTCTTTTACTGCCCTTAAAAAGGCATTCAGCTCTTTTACTGCCCATTAAAAGCCCTAATCTAAAAAAAAACAAAAAACTAAGTCTAACCCCTAAATAGGTACTCACCGTTCCTGAAGTCCGGCGGAGAAGTTCTTCTTCCAGGCGGTGGTGAAGTCTTCTTGGAGGCGGCGACATCTTCCAGTGCGGCGACCTCTTCTATCTTCATTCAGGACCAAGCCGGCGCGGAGCGGAGGTGACCGCGGAACAGGACCAGTGAGCGCGGAGCCATCCAGCGTGGAAATCCTCTTCATACGATCTTCACCGCACACTGAGGATTGAATGCAAGGTACCCATTTAAATATGGGGTACCTTGCATTCCTATTGGCTAAAAAAATCAAATCAGCCAATAGGATGAGAGCTAATGAAATCCTATTGGCTGATTTGAATTAGTCAATAAGATTTTAGTAGCTCTCATCCTATTGGCTAATTCAAATCAGACAGTAGGATTTTAGTAGTTCTCATCCTATTGGCTGATTTGAATTTTTCAGGCATTAGGAATGCAAGGTACCCCATATTTAAACGGGTACCTTGCATTCAATCCTCAGTGTGCAGCGGCGATCGTACAAAGAGGATCTCCACGTTGGGTGGCTCCGCGGTCGCTGGCCCTGTTCCGCGGTCCTAGATGAAGATAGAAGAGGTCGTCGCGCTGGAAGAAGATATCGCTGTCTTCAAGAAGACTTGAGCTGAATGCCCTTTTAATGGCAATGCCCATACATATGCCCCTTTAGGGGCAATGGGTAGTTTAGTTTTTTTTTAGTGTTAGTTTTTTTTATTTTGGGGGGTTTTTACTGTTAGGGGGGAACTTAGTACTTTTTAAATGTAAAAGAGCTGTTTAACTTAAGGCAATGCCCTACAAATGGCCCTTTTAAAGGCTATTGGTAGTTTAGTTTAGATTAGGGGGTGTTTTTATTTTGGGGGGGGGGCTTTTTATTTTCATAGGGATTAGGTTTAATTTTTTCTATTTTTGATAATTTGGTTTATTATTTTTTGTAATTTTAAATTGATTTAATTTAATCTTAGTTGTTTTTTTTAAGTAATGTTAGGTATTTTATTTTAATTGTAACTTAGTATTTTTTTATTTTATGTAATTGGGGTTAATTTAGGGGGTGTTAGATTAGGGGATTTAGTAATGGTGATGGTGATGAAGGAGAAAGGCAGTTTAATCTTTCATCTTTTTTCATAGTTCTTAAAATGCCAAGTCAATAGTCTGATCTAGTGTGTCCTCAGATAGTGTGATAAATCAGTGACAACAATATATCATGGATAAAGTACAGAAATAATCAGCGAGATTACGAGTTTTGCGGTAACAGGGGTGCGTTGCTAACAAGCCTTTTTTTCTTACCGCTCACTTAAGACAACGCTGGTATTACGAGTTTTCTGCAAGCCGGCGTTAGCCTCAGAAAAGTGAGCGTTGAGAAAAATTTAGCTCCACATCTCACCTCAATACCAGCATTGCTTAAGTCAGCGGTAAGCTGGCAAAACGTGCTCGTGCATGATTTCCCCATAGGAAACAATAGGGCTGAGCTGGCTGAAAAAAACCTAACACCTGCAAAAAAGCAGCGTCCAGCTCCTAAAGCAACCCCATTGTTTCCTATGGGGAAATGAAAGTTATGTCTACACCTAACACCCTAACATGAACCCCGAGTCTAAACACCCCTAATATTACACTTATTAACCCCTAATCTGCCGCCCCCGCTATCGCTGACACCTACATTATATTATTAACCCCTAATCTGCCGCTCAGGACACCACCGCCACCTACATTATACTTATGAACCCCTAATCTACTTCCCCCAACATCGCTGACACCTACATTATATTTATTAACCCCTAATCTGCCCCCCCCAACCTCGCCGCAACCTACCTACACTTATTAACCCATAATCTGCCGCCCCAACGTCGCCGCCACTATTATACATTTATTAACCCCTAAACCTAAGTCTAACCCTAAAACCCCCCTAACTTAAATATAATTTAAATACATCTAAATAAATTTACTACAATTAAATAAATTATTCCTATTTAAAACTAAATACTTACCTATAAAATAAACTCTAAGATAGCTACAATATAACTAATAGTTACATTGTAGCTAGCTTAGGGTTTATATTTATTTTACAGGCAACTTTGTATTTATTTTAACTAGGTACAATAGTTATTAACTATTTAATAACTACCTAGCTAAAATAAGTACAAAAGTACCTGTAAAATAAACCCTAACCTAAGTTACAATTACACCTAACACTACACTATAATTAAACTAATTACCTAAACTACCTACAATTAATTACAATTAAATTAAATAAACTAAATTACAGAGAAAAAAAAAGAATTACAAGAATTTTAAACTAATTACACCTAATCTAATCCCCCTAATAAAATAAAAAAGCCCCCGAGGGGGCGGAGCCTACAGCTGTTGCGGCAAGACATGTTTGGAGAGAGCACCTGGATTATATCAACATTTCAAGGATTTTTATCCACATTTGTCCCACAATTTGGCTGGTTTAAGCATATATACTTTATACAACTTGATGGGACTCCAGGATTATCTTACTTTTTAACGGCCCTACCTATGTGGTAAAAGCTACCGCGCTTATACCCCCCCCAGGTCACTGGGTTAACAAACCAGAAAGATTTACTCTGGCCACAACTGGAAACTTCTTTTACCTACTTAGTAACTCCGGCAGGAGCTTTAGCATGTGTGCTTCATACATATTAGAAGAGCTACGTTATCTGCTAGATTGGCATCTTAAGACTGTCGAGGAGATTTTGTGCAAGCATTGCACTCATGGAAGTGGAGGTAATTCTAAAAATACTGATTCATCCGAACCTAGTTCACACCAGCAGGGGGGAGGTGACGCTTTAGAGCCCCGGTGCTTGACATTTACCCACAAAGGAAGCGCCACCGGCCCGGAATCTGACCTAGTACTCCCTGCTACAGGGAGTGAGAGAGCTGAAACAGTGAGATTGGAGCTGGCCACCGGCACCTCTACCCCCTCATCAGAGCTAGTTGATACCCCTACTGTCAGCAGTTCAGTATATATGACCGCGCAAATGGCCATGAATGCCAGGACTGCGAAGACCCCAGCTGGGGTGACTGATAAAGGAGCCAGAAATGTTTCATTGCAACTAGCATCCCTACAGAGGTCCGCCATCACGCAACCCTGGCACGCAATAGGAATAACTGCAAGGCCAGCGCTCTACTTCAACCTACAGTGCCTAGAAGTGTGGTCTTTTGCCGAAGCTCAGAAATCCTCACTGTTTGTCTGGGAATCTGGAACAGCCTCTTACCCGCATCCTACTAAGGATCATAGCCAAGGCACTAGCTGGGACAGAACAGAGGTACATCTTTCTTACCCTGGTAACTCAGATTGGGAGGACAGTACCCTTGTCTCTGTGCGGAAAGGAGTGGGCTAAATTAAAACTAGTGTGTGAACTGAGTTACATACCGCTACCGCACTGGGTATTACACGCATCGGCAGACATACTTATTTGACCCCTATGTATACTTTTTACTCTGGCAAGCAGGATGTGAACTGGCAAGTACTTACCTTAAGATACTTAACATATACTGACCAGCAAGACATTCTAGTTCCCTGACCATAGTTGCTGGCTTGCGCTATTCTTGCTCCCTCATCCTGACAAGCTGCCCTATAGTGAGTAGATTATCAGCTGGAGTCACAGTCCCATAAGAGACTTAACTCATGAACTATTTATTTGTTTGAGGCACAGGACGCCCATAGATTGGTTGAAGGGTCTAATGCTGTGCACTTAATGCCATATACACACTGTTGATGTCTCTGCCCCTTGGTGTCCAGAGAAGTTTACAAAATATAGGTCGCCACCTGTCACTATCTCTATAATATCATAATTGTTTTGTCACTTTGTTCATGGGGCAATGTTTCATGCAGGATGTTATACAGAATATTTCCCACAACTGCAGTAACTTACTATTTTTGCCACCTTCCTGTGTATCTGTTCTACCTGCACCAAGTGGATATTTGTTAGATAAGTTGTGATTTAATATGTCAATATGGGGCCCCTGTGTTAACGCCACTACTGAATATTCGTTACTACTGGTTGATTTACCTTATCTAGTGGAAATGCCCTCTTGAGTACCATAATCCTAGTTGCAGTTAAGCATCATCTATGCGGGGGATACATAACTGGTCTGCCATTTATGGGATAAAGATATCTTCATTACATCTGACCACTTCTATGGAATATCGTCAGTCCCCTCTACAGTACCATTCACCCTCAACTCCAAAGGCCCCTATCATGTAGCTTCCTATAGTAAATATTATGCAGCCTGTAGCTTCAGATCTGCTATTTGCCATTATACTCCTGAATGGGAATATATTAATATCCAGCTGTTCAGTGCTTTGCCGCTTAGACGTGTACAAATAATTGTTAAAGAACTTGCTGAATTGGATGTCCTAGATAGAGCTCCTATGTTCCGAAATATGGTTGAGTTTGTTATAGTTGCATTCATTGTTCCCACCATATGCCTTTCCTTAGCATAGTTTTCACCCACTTAGAGATGTCTCACGTAAGTCACTTTGAATGATGGGTTTATTTTTATACATCCTCAGCATCCTCAACTTTAAAGGACAAGTTAAGTACACACAGGTTATGAGCTAGTAGTTTCCCTCTAGAGACTTTAAACTGAAAAACTGAGGTTTATCTTCATTTGTACAAATGGGTGATTTATATTGTTACTATGTATATTTTGTTGTGACTTATTCTACCCTTGTAAATGTGACATTGTTTGTCTATCTAGCATTTTATGACCTCAATAAAAATTATATAAAAAAAATAAAAAAGCCCCCAAAAATAATAAAATTCCCTACCCTATACTAAATTAAAAATAGCCCTTAAAAGGGCCTTTTGCTGGGCATTGCCCCAAAGTAATCAGCTCTTTCACCTGTAAAAAAATACAATTCCCCCCCAACATTAAAACCCACCACCCACACACCCAACCCTACTCTAAAACCCACCCAATCCCCCCTTAAAAAAAACCTAACACTAACCCCTTGAAGATCACCCTACCTTGAGCCGTCTTCACCCAGCCGGGCACAAGTGGTCCTCCAGAGGGTCCGAAGTCTTCATCCTATCCGGCCAGAAGAGGACATCCAGACCGGCAGAAGGCTTCATCCAGGCGGCATCTTCTATCTTCATCCTTCCGGAGCGGAGCGGGTCCATCTTCAAGACATCCGATGCGGAGCATCCTCTTCATCCAACGGCAGACGACTGAATGACTGGTCCTTTAAGTCAGTGATTTGCAACCTTTTTTTTGCCGCGGCACAATTTTTTACATTAAAAAATCCTGTGGCAAACCACCATCCCAAAACTTTACAAAATCACACATTGTAGCCTAATACAGGATATATAATTTTGTAACTAGCCACATTGTTTTTTATACAAATACAAAACGAGTGAGTTTTCTACAGCCACCTTTGTATATATATTGTTATTGAACCGGTATATGCGGTTTTTAATGAGAGTTTTTTATGTCATATTTATGAACAACATGTCAAATTAAAGCACACTTTTAAAGAACTTTGTGGTGTGCGACCTATTCTTTCATCCCCCAACAAATAACGCTTGTGAGAGGATTTCCTCCAGGATAGATATTGCAGCCTCCTTTTTCGAAGTGGTTAAGTTTCTGCTGGAGAGGTGAGGACTACATATAAGGAGAGAAGTACAAGTTGCAAGCACAAGGGGATTGGATTGCCTTCCTTAGTGGATATTCACCACTCAGAGTCTTATCTATACCTCATAAGGTTGAGGTGGAAACACATGAGTTTGCATTTGTCACTGCATTACAGTATTCTTAACAAGTGTCTTGATATACTACACCAGGAGGTTTCTTTTGCTGTGCGCCCTTCCCTCTTCTGTTCCAGAATTTCTTTTCCTAAGGAGCTTTCCTGTATACAGGGGGAATTCGTTTACCTTTGGGATTAGGCTGCAGGTGGAAGAAATCAACTTTGACTCCCTCCAGATATCACTATTGGTGTTATTGGAAGAAAAGAAAGGGAGACCTATACACATAGGACAATACTGGTACATAAGTTTACAGAGTGGGACTGTCCAGGTTTATAGCGCTGTATTACTCTGTTTGTGCATATATATATATATATATATATATATATATACACACACACTGTACTGTGCTGTCATGCCATGCCTCCTACAAACTTTACATGACATATTGACATTCATTCACAAGGAATCATAATGATTGTCTGTGAATGAATGTCAATGTCATGGTTGTAAATGATGCCTGATGAGCCTGTCACATACCTCCCAATATTTCAAAATTTGAAAGAGGGACACCCCCGCACTGTTGTCAGTCTGCCGCGGCACACCTGAGGATCTCTCACGGCACACTGGTTGAAAAACACTGCTTTAAGTGACGTCATCCAAGATGGCGTCCCTTGAATTCCGAATCCTATCAGCCAATCGGAATTAAGGTAGGAAAAATGCTATTGGCTGATGCAATCAGCCAATAGGATTGAAATTCAATCCGATTGGCTGAACCAATCAGCCAATAGGATTGAGCTCTCATTCTATTGGCTGTTCCAATCAGCCAATAGAATGCGAGGTCAATCCTATTGGCTGATTGCATCAGGCAATAGGATTTTTCCTACCTTAATTCCGATTGGCTGATAGGATTCTATGAGCCAATCGGAATTCAAGGGACGCCATCTTGGATGACGTCACTTAAAAGACCAGTCATTCAGTCGTCGGCCGTCGGATGAAGAGGATGCTCCGCGTCAGATGTCTTGAAGATGGACGCGCTCCGCTCAGGAAGGATGAAGATAGAAGATGCCGCCTGGATGAAGCCTTCTGCCGGTCTGGATGTCCTCTTCTGGCCGGATAGGAAGAAGGCTTCGGACCCTCTGGAGGACAACTTGTGCCCGGCTGGGTAAAGGGGGTAGTGTTAGGTTTTTTTTAAGGGGGGGTTGGGTGGGTTTTAGAGTAGGGTTTAAAATTCTTGTAATTCTTTTTTTTTTTCTGTAATTTAGTGTTTGTTTTTTTCCGTAATTTAGTTTATTTAATTTAATTGTAATTAATTGTAGGTAGTTTAGGTAATTAGTTTAATTATAGTGTAGTGTTAGGTGTAATTGTAACTTAGGTTAGGGTTTATTTTACAGGTACTTTTGTACTTATTTTAGCTAGGTAGTTATTAAATAGTTAATAACTATTTAATAACTATTGTACCTAGTTAAAATAAATACAAAGTTGCCTGTAAAATAAATATAAATCCTAAGCTAGCTACAAATGTAACTATTAGTTATATTGTAGCTATCTTAGGGTTTATTTTATCGGTAAGTATTTAGTTTTAAATAGGATTAATTTATTTAATTATGGTAAATTTATTTCCTTTAATTTAAATTATATTTAAGTTAGGGGGGTTAGACTTAGGTTTAGACTTAGGTTTAGGGGTTAATAAATTTAATATAGTAGCAGCGACGTTGGGGTCGGAAGATTAGGGGTTAATAAATGTAGGTAGGTGTCGCCGATGTTAGGGACGGCAGATTAGGGGTTAATAAAATTTAACTAGTGTTTGCGAGGCGGGAGTGCGGCGGTCTAGGGGTTAATACATTTATTAAAGTGTCGGCGATGTCCGGTCGGCAGATTAGGGGTTAAACATTTTAGTTAAGTGTTTCCAATGTGGGGGGGGGCCTCGGTTTAGGGTTTAATAGGTAATTTATGGGTGTTAGTGTACTTTTTATCACTTTAGGTAAGAGCTTTATGTTCCGGCGTTAGCCCATAAAACTCTTAACTACTGACTTTTAAATGCGGTAGGAGTCTTGACAGGAGAGGGTCTACCGCTCACTTTTTCAGGCGATCGTAATACCAGCGTTAGGCAAATCCCATTAAAAAGATAGGATACGCAATTGACGTAAGGGGATTTGTGGTAAGCTCAAGTCGCGGAATAAAAGTGTTAAAAAGCAGCGTTGGGACCTATCAACGCTGCTTTTTAAGGCTAACGCAAGACTCGTAATCTAGGCGATAGTATTTAATAATACAATTACATTATATATTTGTTAAATATATATATATATATATATATATATAAAGGGAAGTAGAAAAAAGTTCAATAATAGAATAATGTGCTAGAGCATTTTATTATTTCACCATTCCTTGGACAGAAATGTGTGTTAAACCCCCCCCCCCCACAAAGTGGTTAAATACATAATTAAAGTAAGCTCCACATTGTCAATGCACTGCTGATACTGAACAGGACCACTGAGCCAATAAGGGGCGGCATATGTGTGTAGCCACTAATCACAGGCCATGTGCAGCTCTGGACCAGTACTGCATTGTTGGTTCAGAGCTCAATTTAAAGAGATAGTAAATACCTTAAGGTTTTATATAATATTTTCATTATTTATTTTGCCCCATTTTTATGTAATTTAGCTCTGAAAATTTAGCAATTTCTAATTCTCAGAACATAAAAAAGGAAACCATGATTACTTTTCAAGGTTAAGCCCAGATTAAAACCAGACAAATGGTGGTTGGAGTTTGGCTATCTATACTATAATTGCGTTTGTAATGTCCGTCGCCGTCGGCAGTTGCGCACGCATCCTCAATGGAATGTTGGCAGCGCGAGGACAAAAGAATTCACCTGGATGCAGCAAAGGGTTCTTTCACCACCCTGCCGTTTTTGGAATCCACAGGGATGCAGCGAAGGCAAATGGAGCATTACAAAAGCAGTACACTAACCTAACACCCCCTAACCTAACAACCCCTAACCTAACACCCCATTAAATAAACCCAAATTACCTAAACTAATACAATCTAAAGTTACAAAAAATAAAAAAAGCTAACATTACAGAAAATAAAAAAATCAAGTTACCAAATATAACAAAATTAAACCTAATCCCTATGAAAATAAAAAAGACCCCCCAAAATGAAAACACCCTTTACTCTAAAAATAAACTACCAGTAGCCCTTAAAAGGGCTTTTTGCAGGGCATTGCCCCAAGATAATCAGCTCTTTTAAAAAATATATACAAAGTCCCACCTAAAATTAAACCCCCCCCACCCCCCAAAATAAAAGAGCCTAACACTAAAAAAACTAAACTACCCATTGCCCTGAAAAGGGCATTTATTTGGGCATTGCTCTTAAAAGGGCATTTAGCTATTTTTCTGCCCATCCCTAATCTAAATAAAAGAAATCCCCCCAAAAAAAACTTAAAAAATCCTAAATCTAACCCCCAGGTTGGTACTCATGGTTCCTGAAGTCCGGCGGAGAAGGTCCTGTTCCAGGCGGTGAAGTTTTCTTCCAAGCGCAACCTCTTCTGAGCGGAGCTGAAGACCGGCGACTCTGGAACAATAATATAAAACTTCTAAGAGACAGGACAAAATTTACACACACATACAGGAGGAAATGAGGGCCCTATTTCTGAGGGAACTTACAATCTAGAAGGGTAGGAGGTTGAGAAACAGGAGGTGAGGACTGCAAGATTGAGAAAGATGTTAATGCAGAGTTAGATGAGGGAAATGTTGTTAGGTAAGTGAAATATTATTGAGTTGGGTGGTGGGCTTCTCTGAACAGAAAAGTCTTCAGAGAGCATTTAAAGGAAGAAAGATTAGGGCAAAGCCTGACAGCACGAGGGAGAATGTTCCATAGGGTAGGTGCTGCACGACAGAAGTCCTGCAGTCTAGCATGAGAGGAGGTGATAGTCGCAGATTCAAGGAGCAGGTCATTGTTGGATCTTAGTGGGTGGGCTGGAGTATACTTGTTGATTAGAGAGGATAGGTAGAGGGAAGCGGTGTTGGTGAGCGCTTTGTATACAAGGGTGAGAATTTTGAATTTTATTCTGCTGTGTATGGGGAGCCAATGAAGGGACTTGCAGAGAAGTGTAGCAGATACAGAGCGACAGGAAAGGTGAATCAGCCTGGTAGAGGCATTTAGGAACAATAATGTGAATTTGTTTTAAAAATGTTAAGACTCGGCTGACATTAAGATGACCATCCATTCTGAATTTTCTGGAATTGTCCTGAATTTTAGAAAGCTTTTCACCAATTTTTCAAAGAACAATTCAAGACATTAATTTTCAATCTGGTGTCCCAAATTGTTTCCTACAGCCTATGATGTCTGTGGGCGGAGCCAGCTGCAAGAGATCTCTTCAGTTACAGCAGTTGGAACGTCAACAAAGTCGGAGCCGAGAGGATTAGCTCTCTTCTTGGTTGTGTTTCCCGGCCACAGACTCCAGCAGCGCTGATGCAATATGAATCCAAGGAGTGCCAGCACAGGAGTTCAGTCTCCTTACTTTTAATTTGTATGCTGCATATTTTTAAATCTGCTTTGTTCTCTTGGTATCACTCGCTGAAATATAATACACACATATCCTACACTAGTGGGAGCTGCTGCTGATTGGTGCCTGCACACATTTATCTATTGTGATTGGCTAACTAGATGTGTTCAGCCTGTATTACAATGCTGTTCCTTCAGCAAAGGATTACAAGAGAATTAAGCAAATTTGATAATAGAACTAAATTGGAAAGAAAGTTGTTTAAAATCATATGTTCTATCCAAATCATAAAAGAAAATGTTAGGTTTTCCTATCCCTTTAAGTGTCAATTTCACTAAGGGCTCGATTTATCAAGCCCCTACGGCTGCAAGTTCTCACAAGAACTTGCTCGCCGTAATTTATCAAGCAGCGGTCACCAGACCGCTGCTTCCCTAAGCTCTTCGCCACCTCTAAGGTGGCAAAATTCAATCTCTGCGGTCGAGTCCGACCAAGGAGATTGACAGCTCCTGCCCGCATGTGATTGGCTGTGCGCGGGCAGGGGGCAGGATTGCACGCAAGCGCAAAATTGCGCTCGTGTGCAATGTTGATTACCTACGTGCCCTTGTACGGCTCAGCTTTGATAAATCTAGCCCTTACTAAGCTGATCCAATGTGTGTCACAGTGGCTGTTAGCGACAGCCTCAGCAGCATCATTTTATTTGTGTGTGCCTCTGCCTAGCCAGCTAGTAGCACTACCAATTATAAAACACCCATTTGCAGGTAAAACTTGTCTCATGCTGCCTCTCACATTTTGCAAGTTGCTTAGTTTAGTGAGTCCTGCTAACCTGCCTAATGCCAACTGATATCGGCCAGGATATCACAGTATGCTGAAGACTCCCTACAGCTTAGGGATCCAATTGATATTTTTCTCATGTCTATTTCCTGGATACATTTGGGAATATCAATCAAATTATTTATTATCAAATAGACTTTGGCTATAGGGGTTATCTATTGAATTTGTTAGCTGCTGAATGAGGAAGAAGGCTTGTGGTGAAACAAAGGTACCTAGTCATCATCACCTTTATTTTAAGTGATGATAAATTTATCATCACTTTACAGACATCCCAACTCTCCCTGAAGTTCAGGGAGTCTCCCTGATGCCAGCAAATGGAATGCAATCTTCCTGAAACTCCAAGTACCATGATCCAATGTGGCCCAAATCCAGAAACGTGTTTCTTTAAGGAATGCCTTTAATTGCTGGGACGTTATAGAACTCTCAAAGCATGCATCAGTAACCAAAAAGCCCCCCCCCCCCCCTGATTTTAATAAAATAAAAACACAAATACTACCTTATTTACTGCACGTAATTAAACTTCGTATTCTAAAATATTTAAGCATTCAACAAGCGTACGATCACTATAAAATAGTTTTGTTGTATGGGATTGTGCAATAAAGCTACATCTTTTAATGTGAGTTTAGTGGGAAGCTACTTTAACCCCTTAACAACTCATGTCGTACAGGGTACGTCTTGCACAAACTGGTCTTTAAAGACCAGCGACGTACCCTGTACGACGTTGGGGTTTAAAGCGGATGGAAACAATCCTGATCGCTTCCAGACACTTTCCGGTTATTGCAGTGATGCCTCGATATCTGCAACGGACATCGATGGCCAAAAATCGTTGGTGGGTGGGAGGCGGATGGGCGGCCATTGATGGCTTTTATGATTAAGAGGGGAGCGAGATCGGGGGCGTGCACGGGAGGTGGCGGACGGGCGCGTGCACGGGGAGGGAGCGGGTGGGAACCGCTGCACTACATAAAAAAAAACATCTAAGTGGAGAAAGGGGGGAGGGAATGGGTTAATAAATTGCTAAAGCACCTGGGAGGGGTGGGAGGGGTGGGGGTGGTATTTTGGGGGGGCAAGCTACACTACAGAAATTTTTTTTTTAAAAAAGATATATATATTTTTTTGTATAAACTGGCACCAAATAAGGTAGAGGGGGAGGGTTAGAGAGCTTTTTTGGGGAAAATCAGGGAGGTTGGGGGCTAAGGGGGGACCCTACACAGCAGCATATGTAAATATGCTATTTTTTTATAAAAAAAAAAGAGATACCTTTTTATTTTAGTACTGGCAGTCTTTCTGCCAGTACTTAAGATGGCGGGGACAATTGTGGAGTGGGGTAGGGAAGAGAGCTTTTTGGGAGGGATCAGGGGGTGTGATGTGTCAGGTGGGAGGCTGATCTCTACACTAAAGCTAAAGTTAACCCTGCAAGCTCCCTACAAGCAACTTAATTAACCCCTGCACTGCTGGGCATAATACACGTGTGATGCGCAGCAGCATTTAGCAGCCTTCTAATTACAAAAAAGCAACGCCAAAGCCCTATATGTCTGCTATTTCTGAGCAAAGGGGATCCCAGAGAAGCATTTACAACCATTTATGCCATAATTGCACAAGCTGTTTGTAAATAATTTCAGTGAGAAACCTAAAATTGTGAAAAAGTGAAAAAAATGTTTTATTTGATCGCATTTGGCGGTGAAATGGTGGCATGAAATATACCAAGATGGGCCTAGATCAATACTTGGGGTTGTCTACTACACTACACTAAAGCTAAAATTAACCCTAGAAGCTCCAAACATGCTCCCTAATTAACCCCTTCACTGCTGGGCATAATACACGTGTGATGCGCAGTGGCATTTAGCGGCCTTCTAATTACCAAAAAGCAACGCCAAAGCCATATATGTCTGCTATTTCTGAACAAAGGGGATCCCAGAGAAGCATTTACAACCATTTATGCCATCATTGCACAAGTTGTTTGTAAATAATTTCAGTGAGAAACCTAAAGTTTGTGAAAAAATTTGTGAAAAACAATTTTATTTATTTGATTGCATTTGGTGTGGAAATGGTGGCATGAAATATACCAAAATGGGCCTTGATCAATACTTTGGGATGTCTTCTAAAAAAATATATATACATGTCAAGGGATATTCAGGGATTCCTGAAAGATATCAGGGTTCCAATGTAACTAGCGCTCATTTTGAAAAAAAGTGGTTTTGAAATAGAAAAGTGCTTCTTGTATTTATTTCCCTATAACTTGCAAAAAAAGCAAAGAACATGTAAACATTGGGTATTTCTAAACTCAGGACAAAATTTAGAAACTATTTAGCATGGGTGTTTTTTGGTGGTTGTAGATGTGTAACAGGTTTTGGGGGTCAAAGTTAGAAAAAGTGTGTTTTTTTCTATATTTTCCTCAGATTTTATATTTTTTTTATAGTAAATTATAAGATATGATGAAAATAATGGTATATTTAGAAAGTCCGTTTAATGGCGAGAAAAAAGGTATATAATGGGCTCTATTTATCAATCATTTGGGGAATTCTCCTTTCTGTTCTCCTATCAGTTCTCCACAGCTCTCCTTAGGAGAGGAGCACATGTGCGCCCATATTTATCATAAAAAAGTAGTTTTTTCTCCATGGGAGAGCTGAGGAGAGCTGGGGAGAACTAATGATAAATTTCTCCAGTCGGATTAGTATCTTCTCCTTATTTATCACTAAAAATAAGCAACTATTCTCTATGTCAATCATATATAAACCAATAGAAATCTTTATACAGCCTTCCTAGTAGCTTTGTTAACGCCCCTCTTCAGCGAACTTTCATATATGAAATAGATCTACATTTTCATTGTTTTTGTGCTTCAATTTTAGCGCTTTTTTATATCTTATTTTTATGCCCCAATAGATATCATTTTTGTGCTCTGTTATATATTATTTTGGTGCTCCATTCTATATTTTTTTTTTACTCCATCATAAATTATTATTGCGCTCCAATAACCATTATTATTGTGCTTTGTTATAGATAATTTTTGAACCTTGTAGAGCCCTTTTTGTGTGTGTAACTGCTTCTACAACTGGTAGAGAATAGATTTCTAATGCTGTTCTCCACTGTAGCTATGGAGAACTTTAAGGTAGGAACTTGCAGGAGAACTTTCAGTCCTCCACAGGAGAATATAAATGATAAATTTGTAACTAGGAGAATTATTAGGAGAACTATATGAAATACGACTAAAAAGATCTAATTTAACCCTTTTTTTGGAGAACATGTTCTCCAAGGAGAGTTAGAACAGAGTAGGAGAATATTACAGTCGAACTTGCCCAATTTTAGGAGTATTATTGAATAATAAATAGGAGAATTATTTCTCAAGAGAACTTTTAGGAGAAAATATAGGAGAATTGGAATGATAAATAGAGCCCAATATGTGTGGGTACAGTAAATGAGTAAGAGGAAAATTACAGCTAAACGCAAACACCACAGAAATGTAAAAATAGCCTTGGTCCTTAAAGTGATGGTAAACTCACTATAATGACAATGCTATTTCCTAAAGCTTTTATTTCAAATATACCTTGTATATTCTTATTTCTTTACTAATCAATGTTTAAGACAGAGTAAATTACTTTTTTTATTTGCAGGATTGCCTGTCCCTGGCCGCCTCCGTGTAAAAAATACTGATTGGGAAATTTGATTGACATATGGCGCATCCAATAGCAGATGCACCATACGCCCTATGTATTTGATCTTCAGCACGCTCCCGTGCCGCTGCTTTGAGGGCTCTGAATTAGCAATGCACACTGCGCAAGTGCAGTTATCAGATGAGCCGACAGCGGCCTCATGTAAACAGACTGTTTACATGAGGCCGCTGTCGGCTCGTCTGATAACAGACGCAGCTCTCCCGCTCAGGGAGGTAGAACTAACGGTGAGTGCGGCTTGTTTAGCTTGGTGCAGGTTATGCATTGTCCGGGCATGCCTTGTGGTAGGATCAAAGCTAAGCTCATAGTGGGAATAACTGCATATCCCTCACATATAGATGTCACACCCCTTGATAATTAGTAAATACTCTTCACAATCTAGAACACTATAAATAGGGGATATTTCACTTCCTATAATTCTTCAGTGCCTGATAACTTTTTGCTTTAAAAAAACACGAGATCTCACACAATCCTCCAAAGCTGCACCAAAGCTGCATATCCCTCACATATAGATGTGCATATCCCTCACATATAGATGTGCATATCCCTCACATATAGATGTGCATATCCCTCACATATAGATGTGCATATCCCTCACATAACAGTTTGTTTACATGAGGCCGCTGTCGGCTCATCTGATAACTGCACTTGCGCAGTGTGCATTGCTAATTCAGAGCCCTCAAAGCAGCGGCACGGGAGCATGCTGAAGATCAAATACATAGGCCGTATGGTGCATCTGCTATTGGATGTGCCATATGTCAATCAAATTTCACAATCAGTATTTTTTACACGGAGGCGGCCAGGCACAGGCAATCCTGCAAATAAAAAAAGTAATTTACTCTGTCTTAAACATTGATTAGTAAAGAAATTAGAGTATACAAAGTATATGTGTAATAAAAGCTTTAGGAAATAACATTGTCATTATAGTGAGTTTACCATCACTTTAAGGGGTTAATGATAAGACCTTATCTTATTTAAGGTTTCAAGGTGTCCAATATATAACTGGGAGGGGGGGTGGCGGCGCAGTAGCGGGTGAAGCCACCTCCCTGAAATGAGCTTTTGCAGGTTGGCAGACATCCCAACTCATTTCAGGGAGGTGGCTTCACCCGCTACTGTGCCGCCGCCCCCCCAGTTATATATTGGACACCTTGAAACCCTAAATAAGATAGAGACTTATCATTAAAGTAGCTTCCCACTAAAGTCACATTAAAACAAATGTAGCTTTATTGCACAACCACATACAACAAACCTGTTCTCCAGTGATCGTACGCTTGTTGAATGCTTAAATATTTTAGAATACAAAGTTTAATTACGTGCAGTAAATAAGGTAGTATTTTTGTTTTATTTTATTAAAATCAGTGGGGGCTTTTTTGTTACTGATGCATGCTTAGAGGGTTCTATAACGTCCCAGCAACTAAAGGCATTCCTTAAAGAAACACTTTTCCAGATTTGGGCCAATTGGATCATAGTACTTGGAGTTTCAGGGTGATTGCACTTCATTTGCTGGCATCGGGGAGCTGCTATTATAATCAGGGAGACTCCCTGAACTTCAGGGAGACTTGGGATGTCTGGGTTGGGATATCTGACTTTAAGACTTCATGATTACTTTAAAATATTACTAAATGACTTTGGGAATATATTTCTGACTCCTAACACAGACATCCCAACCTGCAAAAACTCATTTCAGGGAGGTGGCTTCCCAGCAACTAAAGGCATTCCTTAAAAAAAAACACTTTTCCGGTGTTCTGTTAAGGGACCAAACTTTTCAAAAGAGCGAACCATGTCACTTCCTGTGACATTACATCAGCTGTTGTACACATTTTGCCCCTAATGCGCATGCGGGCCAGCGTCATCACATACCTGGCCGCATACGTCACTGTGAAAGTATTTAGACATGTGAAATTGAGAAGCCTTTCTATAGAGCATGCGTGGGATTTTCTATCACAAATGGGGGGGTTTATGGAACGCTGTTTTTTTGGTCCCTGCATGATAAACAGCCACTCGGCTATCGCCACTGCTTGTGTTGGAAGATCCATTTTGCAATGTCGTATTTTCTATCCTTACATTTATATCGGTTTTACACTATAATTCACATATTTGGCTGTTTGTCATGCAGGGACTAATAAACAGCATTCCATAAACCCCCCATTTGTGATAGAAAATCCCACGCATGCGCTATACAAAGGCTTCTCAATTTCCCAAGTGTAAATAGTTTCACAGTGACGTATGCGGCTAGGTATGTGATGACGCTGGCACCAATGCGCTTTAGGGGCAAAATGTGTACAACAGCTGATCTAACGTCACAGGAAGTGACATGGTTCGCTCTTTTGAAAAGTTCGGTCCCTTAACAGAACACCGGATTTGGGCCACATTGGATCATGGTACTTGGAGTTTCAGGGAGATTGCATTCCATTTGCTGGCATCAGGGAGCCGCTATTACAATCAGGGAGACTCCCTGAACTTCAAGGAGAGTTGGTATGTCTGCTAACACAGGGATTCATTTAAGAGACCGTCATAATTTTTTAAATATTTTTCCTTTAACCAGTGCTGCCACTGTAAGGATATTTAGAAAGGGAATGGTAGTGACCAAGCGTTGGGGTGGGTCCTCTAGCTGTGCACAAAAGGCTTCCTAACTAGCCCAGAGAGTACAGTATAATAAGGGTGGTGTGTACAGCGCCTAAGGCTGAGGACTGGATTGACGATAAATAATAGTTGACTTCTAAAAGAAAGCACTGACTAAGAGTCAGTATTTATTTGCACTCTTAGATGCATAGGGATAGCACAATGAATGTCAATGAAATAAAGTAACAATAAAACTTTGAAATAACAATAAAACTACAATAAAACTACTCATGGATCCATGAAATAAAACAAAAAGATCTTATCATACATATAAAATTGCAACCAAGATATCGTACATATAAAATTGCTGATACTTCTGATTGAAAGTGCGAATTGAAGAAGTGCAAACTCCTGTAATTACATAGTATATACACAAATCACAAGCAAATGTGTCTACAAGGTGGGTGTGAATGTGCATAAATTGTGAAAAATGATTGATGAAAATGCAAAAATAAAAAAATTGAAAAATGGTGAAAAAATGTTTGGTGACAAAAATAGTGAAAAAATATAATAAAAAGGTGGTGTCAATCCAAAATGAAATGATAATGAGATGACAAAATTATGAGGTGATGATGACCAATAAAAGTAATAATGAGTGTAACAACAAATCCAATATTTGTAATCCAATGGGTTAAATAAAAAGTGAAAGTCAAAGTGGAAAACCTTATGTGTTGATGAAGATGATCCTCCAGGAAATCCTGGGTGAGTCCTTGAGGCACATCGACGCGTTTCGGCCCTTAACTTAGGCCTTTATCAACTTAGGCCTTGATAAAGTCTTGATAAAGGCCTAAAGTTAAGGGCCGAAACGCGTCAATCTACTGGTAAGCATCACCCCTTTTATTTCTTATTTTTGGACCTACTATACTATGTCACACATTTTTTACAGAGACATTCAAGGATGTTAAGAAGTGGTCAATTGTGCCTCAAGGACTCACCCAGGATTTCCTGGAGGATCATCTTCATCAACACATAAGGTTTTCCACTTTGACTTTTTATTTAACCCATTGGATTACAAATATTGGATTTGTTGTTACACTCATTATTACTTTTATTGGTCATCATCACCTCATAATTTTGTCATCTCATTATCATTTCATTTTGGATTGACACCACCTTTTTATTATATTTTTTCACTATTTTTGTCACCAAACATTTTTTCACCATTGTTCAATTTTTTTTATTTTTGCATTTTCATCAATCATTTTTCACAATTTATGCACATTCACACCCACCTTGTAGACACATTTGCTTGTGATTTGTGTATATACTAAGTAATTACAGGAGTTTGCAATTCTTCAATTTGCACTTTCAATCAGAAGTATCAGCAATTTTATATGTACGATATCTTGGTTGCAATTTTATATGTATGATAAGATCTTTTTGTTTTATTTTGTGGATCCATGAGTAGTTTTATTGTAGTTTTATTGTTATTTCAAAGTTTTATTGTTACTTTATTTCATTGACATTCATTGTGCTATCCCTATGCACCCAAGAGTGCAAATAAATACTGACTCTTAGTCAGTGCTTTCTTTTAGAAGTCAACTATTATTTATAGTCAATCCAGTCCTCAGCCTTAGGCACTGTACACACCACCCTTATTATACTGTAAGGATATTTCCCTCATAAATAGCATATGGATCTGTGATAAAAGTCAGCTTGGTGTGGTCAGGCAAAGTGAGTGACTAAGGTCAACTATGATGAAGCTTGTGTTGACTTTTTAAAATGCTTGAGATAAAGAAAAGAAAAAAAACTACTTAGGAACATTTACAGCTCTAAAAATACAGCAGGTCTTACCTAATGTTAAAGTATCTTAACAATAGTTTTTACTATTGATTTTCATTGTAGGTTAACCATTTTCACTTTCAAAATGTCACAAATTATTTTTTTTTACCACCTCAACATTTTTGAGGTGTCATAATCTAAAATTGGGTCGGAGGTGTCCTTAACCCCTTAATGACAACTGACGTACCAGGTACGTCATGCATTAACAAGCAGTTAATGACAATGGACGTACCTGGTACGTCAGTTGTCTAACAGAGTGCTGGAAGCGATCACAACCACTTCCAGCAGCTCTGAGGGTATTGCAGTGATGCCTCGATATGGAGGCATCCTGCAATACCACTTTACAAGCCCCCAATGCAGAGAGAGACACTCTGCTACACTCTGCTACACTACAGAAATAGTTTTTTAAGTAAAAATAAAATAAAAATACTTTTTGGGGGGTTTTTGGGGCCAAACTGGGTACTGGCAGACAGCTGCCAGTACCCAAGATGGTGGTCATTAGGTAAGGGAGAGGGTTAGAGAGCTGGAGGGGGGATCAGGGAGGTTGGGGCTAAGGCAGGGGTCCATCACAGCTAAAATACTTTATTATTTTTATTTAAAAAAAAAAAAAACCTCTTTTATTTAGTACTGGCAGACTTTCTGCCAGTACTTAAGATGGCGGGAACACTTGTGGGGTGGGGGAGGGAAGAGAGCTGTTTGGGAGGGATCAGGGGGTGGGATGTGTCAGGTGGGAGGCTGATCTCTAAAATTAACCCTGCAAGCTCCCTACAAGCTACCTAATTTAACCCCTTCACTGCTGGGCATAATTAACGTGTGGTGCGCAGCAGCATTTAGCGGCCTTCTAATTACCAAAAAGCAACGCCAAAGCCATATAAGTCTGCTATTTCTGAACAAAGGGGATCCCAGAGAAGCTTTTACAACAATTTCTGCCATAATTGCACAAGCTGTTTGTAAATAATTTCAGTGAGAAACCTAAAATTGTGAAAACATTTTTTTTTTTTTTATTTGCTCGCATTTGGCGGTGAAATGGTGGCATAAAATATACCAAAAAGGGCCTAGATCAATACTTGGGGTTGTCTGCTACACTACACTAAAGCTAAAATTAACCCCACAAGCTCCCTAATTAACCCCTTCACTCCTGGGCATAAAACACGTGTGGTGCGCAGCGGCATTTAGCGGCCTGCTAATTACCAAAAAGCAACCCAAAAGCCATATACGTCTGCTATTTCTGAAAAAAGGGGATCCCAGAGAAGCATTTACAACCATTTGTGCCATAATTACAGAAGCTGTTTGTAAATAATTTCAGTGGGAAACCTAAAGTTTGTGACAAATTTTGTGAAAAAGTTAACTTTTTTTTTTATCGCATTTGGCGGTGAAATGGTGGCATGAAATATACCAAAATGGCCCTAGATCAATACTTTGGGTTGTCTTCTAAAAAAAAATATATACATGTCAAGGGATATTCAGGTATTCCTGACAGATATCAGGGTTCCAATGTAACTAGCGCTAATTTTGAAAAAAAGTGGTTTGGAAATAGCGAAGTGCTACTTGTATTTATTGCCCCATAAATTGCAAAAAAAGCAAAGAACATGTAAACATTGGGTATTTCTAAACTCAGGACAAAATTTAGAAACTATTTAGCATGGGTGTTTTTTGGTGATTGTAGATGTGTAACATATTTTGGGGGTCAAAGTTAGAAAAAGTGTTTTTTTTTTCCATTTTTTCCTCATATTTTATTATTTTTTTTTTAGTAAATTATAAGATATGATGAAAATAATGGTATCTTTAGAAAGTCCATTTAATGGCGAGAAAAACGGTATATAATATGTGTGGGTACAGTAAATGAGTAAGAGGGAAATTACAGCTAAACACAAACACTGCAGAAATGTAAAAATAGCCATTGTCATTAAGGGTAAGAAAATTGAAAAATGGTCCGGTCATTAAGGGGTTAAAGGGACACTGAACCCAAAAATTTTCTTTCGTGATTCAGATAGAGCATGCAATTATAAGCAACTTTCTAATTTACTCCTATTATCAATTTTTCTTTGTTTTCTTTCTATCTTTATTTGAAAAAGAAGGCATCTAAGCTTTTTTTGGCGTTCAGTACTCTGGACAGCACTTTTTTATTGGTGGGTGAATTTATCCACCAATCAGCAAGGACAACCCAGGTTGTTCCCCAAAAATGGGCCGGCATCTAAACTTACATTCTTGCATTTAAAATAAAGAAACCAAGAGAATGAAGAAAATTTGATAATAGAAGTAAATGAGAAAGTTGCTTAAAATGTCATGCTCTATCTGAATCATGAAAGAAAAAATTTGGGTACAGTGTCCCTTTAATTTAGGTCTGGGAAATCGTGTCACCTTACTGATGTGAAATGCTATAGAAACACAACAGAAATGTCTTGTAATTACAAGATGCTTAATGTCCCTTTATGTGTTTACTTTTTTTACAGAGCGCAATAGTACAATAATAAAATGCTCCAGCATTATTGTATTTTGATTGTTCTTCCAAAACCAAAACCCTTTCTTTGAAGTGTACACAACAGGTGTAGTACAAACTATTAGTACACATTTCAGTGAGAATGTTGCCTAAAATACTACTGAAACTTTAAATAAAAGAAAAATAGCCCGTCAGATTCGTTAAAATGACATATCAGTTTTTAAAAAGATGAGCAGCATTTTATTAATACAAAATATGTTTGTGTGCGCAGATACTGGTGACGCAGGTAATGAGGCGATGCCACACACAATATGGCCGCCAAGAGCTGCCACTCACTTCCACTAGCGGGCGACGTTTGAATGGCACACACTGTACAGGGGGAAGTAGTTCGGGCACTTGTGAGAGGAGTTTGTACATCACCTCGGCCCCCGGCCATATGACAGACCCGGCTCGGCCTCCCTGTTCCCCGCAGGATGACCATGTCTTCTTGTCACATTAAGGACTTGTTCTTATACAATGTCCCGGCTCCCGTCATGTTCCGCTTCTATGAAATAATGGACGCCCTGGATTATGCAGACTGGAACAGGTTCGGTAAGTTGTCAGAACACGGGATACCATACAGTCCTGGGGAATGGCAAAAATACCAATTTTATTTCAGTTTGTGCAGCTGATGACAGATTTCTTCTAGTCCAGCTGTTGTTGTGTTACTGTATTGCTGCTGCTTGGTTTATTTATTTGTATAAAGTTAAAGAATACATCAAAAAAGCAAGAAGAGTTCCTGAACTGTGAGGAAATGTCACTTATATTACAGACATGTGAGCAGAACTTGGTCTGGGATACTATAGAATACATATATCTCTTTATTATGTCATTATCAATACAGGATATATTATTTCAGACAATACTTATGCAATATGTTGTGACCATGATGAGTGCTATGAATTACTCAGGTTAGTTACTTAGAGAACTCTCTGACTAGTAAAGTTTTCCATCAGATACAGTGTATGTCTAATAACAAGTGCTACACATTTCATTACTTTGTGGTTAGAAGACTTTTTGTGGCAGAAGTGAGTCTGTTTTCCAAGAAAGCTAAACTTTTGCTTTCCTGATGAAAGGGGATCTATCTATATATCTATATCTATCTATCTATCTATCTATCTATCTATCTATCTATCTATCTATCTATATAGTGTAGGAAAGAAACGCTAGTAAGATTGTTAAAACCCTGTCATGAGATCAAAAGGGCAGAGGTCATTATAGAAACATTTAAAAAAGAACATGAAAGTCAAAATTAACCTTTTTATGGTTTAATGCTTGTTATTTTAAGAGATATGAAACCCAAATGTTTTCTTTGATGATTCAGATAGCTCATACAGTTTTAAGCCATTTACTTCTATTATCTATACATTTTGCTTTATTCTTTTGGTATACTTTGTTGAAGGAGAGAGAATGCACGACTGGGAGCTAGCTGAGCACAACTGGTGAGCCAATGGCAAGAGACATTATATGTGCAGATACCAATTAACAGCTAGCTCCCAGTAGTGCATGTCTGCTCTTGAGCGTACCTAAGTAAGCTTCTCAACAAAGGATACAAAGAGAATGAAGCAAATTAGATAAGACGTGAAATATTTAAAGGGACACTGAACCCAAAAATTTTCTTTCATGATTCAGATAGAGCATGCAATTTTAAGCAACTTTCTAATTTACTCCTATTATCAATTTTTTCTTCGTTCTCTTACTATCTTTATATGAAAAAGAAGGCATCTAAGCTTTTTTCTTGGTTCAGCACTCTGGACAGCAGTTTTTGATTGGTGGATGAATTTATTCACCAATCAGCAAGGACAACCTAGGTTGTTCACCAAAAATGGTCCTGCATTTAAACTTACGTTCTTGCATTTCAAATAAAAATACCAAGAGAATAAAGAACGTTTGATAATAGGAGTAAATTAGAAAGTTGCTTAAAATTTCATGCTCTATCTGAATCACAAAAGAAAAAAATTGGGTTCAGTGTCCCTTTAAAACTATATGCTCTCTCTGAATCAGGAAAGAAAAAAGTAATGTCCCTTTTTTTAATACACTTTTTTTTTAAATAACATCAAATTACTTTGTGCTTTAGGTATTCTTTGTTGAAAAGCATATATACAGTATCTCACAAAAGTGAGTAAACCCCCCACATTTTTGTAAATATTTTATTATATCTTTTCATGTGACAACACTGAAGAAATGACACTTTGCTACAATGTAAAGTAGTGAGTGTACAGCCTGTATAACAGTGTAAAATTGTTGTCCCCTCAAAATAACTCAACACACAGTCATTAATGTTTAAACCGTTGGCAACAAAAGTGAGTACACCCCTAAGTGGGATTGTCCAAATTTGGCCCAATTAGCCATTTTCCTCCCTGGTGTCATGTGACTCGTTAGTGTTACAAGGTCTCAGGTGTGAATGGAGAGCAAGTGTGGTAAATTTGGTGTTATCGCTCTCACACTCTCTCATACTGGTCACTGGAAGTTCAACATCACACCTCATGGCAAAGAACTCTCTGAGGATCTGAAAAAAAGAATTGTTGCTCTACATAAAGATGGCCTAGGCTATAAGAAGATTGCTAAGACCCTGAAACTGAGCTGCAGCACGTTGGGCAAGACTATACAGCGGTTTCACAGGACAGGTTCCACTCAGAACAGGCCTCGCCATGGTCGACCAAAGAAGTTGAGTGCAGGTGCTCAGAGTCGAATCCAGAGATTATCTTTGGGAAATAGTCTCATGAGTGCTGCCAGCATTGCTGCAGAGGTTGAAAGGGTGGGGGGGTCAGCCTGTCAGTGCTCAGACCATACGCCGCACACTGCATCAAATTGGTCTGCATGACTGTCGTCCCAGAAGAAAGCCTCTTCTAAAGATGATGCCCAAGAAAGCCCGCAAACAGTTTGGTGAAGACAAGGAGACTAAGGCCATGGCTTACTGCAACCATGTCCTGTGGTCCAATGAGACCAAGATAAACTTATTTGGTTCAGATGCTGTCAAGCGTGTGTGGCGGCAACCAGGTGAGGAGTACAAAGACAAGTGTGTCTTGCCTACAGTCAAGCATGGTGGTGGTAGTTTAATGGTCTGGGCCTGCATGAGTGCTGCTGGCACTGGGGAGCTTCAGTTCATTGAGGGAACCATGAATGCCAACATGTACTGTGACATACTGAAGCAAAGCACGACCCCCCCCATTTCAGAGACTGGGCCGCAGGGCAGTATTCTAACATAACGACTCCAAACACACCTCCAAGACGTCCACTGCCTTGCTAAAGAAACTGATGGTAAAGGTGATGGACTGGCCAAGCATGTCTCCAGACCTAAACCCTATTGAGCATTTGTGGGGCATCCTCAGATGGAAGGTGGGGGAGCGCAAGGTCTCCAACATCCACCAGCTCCGTGATGTCGTCATGGAGGAGTGGATGAGGACTCTAGTGGCAACCTGTGAAGCTCTGGTGAACTCCATGCCCAAGAGGGTTAAGGCAGTGCTGGAAAATAATGGTGGCCAAACAAAATGTTGACACTTTGGGCCCAGATTGGACATTTCCACTTAGGGGTATACTCACTTTTGTGAGATGCTGTATATATGCTCAGTAACAGCAATGCTCTACTAGGAGGCAGTTGGTGATTTGTGGTTGCTCAAATATGTTTCTTGCCATTGGTTAGCTCCCTGTGAGCTGACTTTAAAGGGACATGGAAAAACATTTTTCTTTTATGATTCAGACAGAGCTTACAATTTCCATTTGACTTGTATTATCAGATTTGCTTAGTTTTTATGGTATTCTTTGTTAAAGAGATACTACTTCATGCAGATGCCTGGAACGCTACGTGGCAAGAAAAAGTGCTGCCCTCTAGTCTTGCAAATGTATAGCATTCTTACAAACTGCTGCCACATGAACGCTCCTGAGCTGACCTCTCTGCTTTTTAACAATGGATACCAAGGGAATGAAGGAAAGTTTGTTAACAGAAGTAAATTGGAAAGTTGTTTAAAATGTTATGCTTTTTATCTAAATCATGAGAACAAAAAAAACACTGGGTTTCATGCAGCTTTAACTGATAACAGTTGAATAATATATATTATTTTAAAATATTAGAGCTTTTATGACATGATACTTAAAGGGACATTAAACTCAAATTTTTTCTTTCATGATTCAGATAGAGAATGCAATTTTAAACAACTTTATTATTTAATTTGCTTCCTTCTCTTGTTATCCTTTACTGAAAGATTTATCTAGGGAAGCTCAGGAGCAGCAAAGAACCTAGGTTCTAACTGCTGATTGGTTGCTGCATATATATACTGATTGTCATTGGCTCACCCATTTGTTCAGTGAGAAACCAGTAGTGCATGGCTGCTCTTTCAACAAATGATACCAAGAGAATGAAACAAATTAGATAATAGAAGTAAATTAGAAAGTTGTTTAAAATCTTATTCTCTATCTAAATCATGAAAGAAAAATGTTGGGTTTCATGACCCTTTTAAGCATTTTCTCTATTTAAAAGATTAGTGTTTCAAAATGTTATAATTGTGTTTAAAATGAATGTGCTGAATAAATCTTTTTTTTTTTTTTTTTCTCTGTTGGAGCTGTCAGCCATTAAGCAGTAGAGTTTAGTGACTTAAAGGGACATAAAACCCAACATTTTCTTTCAGGATTTAGATAGAACATACAATTTTGAAACAGCTTTCCACTTTACTTCTATGATCAAATTTATTTTGTTTTCTAGTTATTTTTTGTTGACAGGCAGGAAGGTAGGTTCAGGAGTGTGCACGTGTCTGCTGTACTATGAGGCAGCACTTTTGCAGCAATGTTAGAAATTTGCAAGGGCATAATTCCTGTCATGTATGCTCTAGACATGACTGCGCGCTACCTATCTAGATATCTCTTCAATAAAGAATAACAAGAGAATAAAGCAAATTCTATAATAGAAGTAAATTGGATACTTTTATAAGTGTATTCTCTATCTGAATCATGAAAGAAAAAAAAAATTGGGTTTCAGGTCCCTTTAATTGTACACAGTCTAAGTAAATTTTGGTTTATTCAGTATAGGGACATACATTACAAAATGTCTAAATCATTTTCATATGTTTTTTTTTTAACTACAACGTGCCTACTGCAAATAATACATTCTTCTTTATTGATTGCGGATGACTGTATTGTAAACATTGTCCAGCTGTTATCACCTGGTTACTGGGTGTTGATCACAGTTGCTCTGTTGGTAAAGTTTTTATGTCACAGGGTATGTGTGTGGTGATATCACATTAATCTTAAAACTCACAGGGGCTGGATACTATAGCTGAATGGACACTGAACCCATTTTTTCTTTCTTTCATGGTTCAGATAGAATAGAGCATCCAATTTAATGCAACTTTATAATTTACTCATATTATCAATTTTTCTTTGTTTTGTTGGCATCTTTATTTGAAAAAGCCGGAATGTAAGCTTAGAAGCTCAGCCCGTTTTTGGTTCAGCACCTGGGTACAGCTTGCTGATTGGTGGCTAAATGTACTCAGCAAGCGCTATCCAGGGTGCTGGACCAAAAATGGGCTGGCTCGTAAGCTTACATTCCTGCTTTTTCAAAGAAAGATACCAAGAGAATGAAGAAAAATGGTTAATAGGAGTAAATTAGAAGGTTGCTTTTAAATGATCTGAATCATGAAAGAAAAAAATTGGGTTCAGTATCCCTTTAAACCTCTTGATCTCAGTTTTTGTAAGCACTAGAAATACCCAACACCCATCAATTTAAAAGTTGCTAGTCTTGCATTAAAAGGCATCTGAAACCCAAACCGTTTCTTTCATGATTCTGATAGAGGATACAATTTTCCAATTAACTTCCATCTAATTTGCTTCATGCTCTTGGTATTGTTAGTTGAAAAGCAGACCTAGGTAGCCTCAAGATCAGCTATGCACTACTAGGAGCTAGCTGCTGATTGGACGCTGCACATAAGTCTCTTGTCAGCTCACCCAGTATGTTCAGCTAGCTCCCAGTAGTGCATTGCTGCTCCTTCAACAAAGGATAATTAGAGAATCAAGCAAAATTGATAATAGAAATTAATTAGAAAGTTGTTTAAAATTTGTATGCTATCTGAATAATGGAATAAAAAATGGGTTTTATGTCCCTTTTTAAATTTCAAATATATATTTGTTTTGGTAGGGGGAGGGGACAGTAATAATAAATCTTAAGGTTATAAAAATATCTTATATTCAAAGTAAAGACTTTGAATAATATAGGATGCTTTGAAACCCCACAATATTTTTTTTTTTTTTTGTATTTAAATTTAGATTTTATTTTGTGTAGTCAGGTGATCACTGCAGCTATACTTTTTCTATGGATTTATTTCAGAAGAAGCCCAAGGTGGGGCATGTCAACACTAACACAATATTTAAAGAGATATGAAACCCAAACATTTTCTTTTGTGATTAAGACAGAGGATACCAATTTTTGCTCTTGCACATGGATAATGATCTTGCCAAACTGCAGCCATATAGTTCCCAGAAATGGGCTTACTGCCGAGCTTACATCCCTGCTTTTCAACAAAAGATACCAAGAAACGGAAGATAAATTGATAATATAAGTAAATTAGAAAGTTGTTTAACCCCTTCACCCAATCCGACGTGTGTATATATATATATATATATATATATATATATATATATATATATATATATATATATATATATATATATATATATATATATATATATATATATATATATATATACTTTGGCTATCGTACCGCACAATGTATATATACGTTGTCGCTTCAGAATGCTCCAGCACTCTAGGCTGATAAGTTACAGCCGAGATCTGCCTCATATGAAGCCGGAGCACGATCGGTTCTCTGCCTCTATATACTGTGTGTGTCACCGTCTGTAACGATCTTCTGCTGGAGCCGGCCGGAGGTGTGGGCGCATATGAAGCCGGAGCACGATCGGTTCTCTGCCTCTATATACTGTGTGTGTCACCGTCTGTAACGATCTTCTGCTGGAGCCGGCCGGAGGTGTGGGCGGGAGGCGGGTGGGCGGCCCAGCAGGGGAGGCGGGAGGGAGTGGGAGGGGCCCTACGCTACGGGAAAATAAATTGGACAGGGAGGGATGGGGCAGCTACACTACGGAAAAGGGTGTGTGGGAGACCCTAAACTAAAGATCACGGGTGGGGGGACACTATGCTACAGAAAAGCAATATAAAATAAAATAAAAAATATGTAAAAAAAAAAACAGTTTTCAGGTACTGGCAGACAGCTGCCAGTACCTAAGATGGCAACAGTAGTTAGGTCAGGGGAGGTTTAGAGAGTTGTTTGGGGGGATCAGGAAGGTGGGGGTAAGGGGGATCCTACACTGCAGAAAATCTAAATATATATATACAGGTGGCCCTCGTTTTACAACGGTTCAATTTACACGTTTCAGAATAACAACCTTTTTTTCCAGTCATGTGACTGCTATTGAAAGCATTGAGAAGCAGTGCATTTATTAAAATAGCCAGTAGGTGGAGCTGTCCGCTTGTGTTGCAGCAAAGCCAAGCAAGCTGAAATTAATCAGTTTACCCAGACCTGAGCTATCGAGCAGATTTCAAAGGAACAAGATCTTCCTGTCTATAAATCAGTCCAAATTGGAATGCATAAAAAGAACTGTTTGCAGAAAAATGCAAGTGAAGTTTGTGTTGTGTATTTATTTTATTAGGTTTATAATGCTGTTTAGCAAATGTTTTTGTTCATTTAACTTAGTTTAATTATATATTCTGTGTTGTGTGATTATTTTATTAGGTTTATAATGCTGTTTAGCATTTAAAGTCTTCATTTCAAAGCTTTAAAAATAATGTATTAGGTGTTACTTATGACAGTTTTGAGAGGGGCCTGGAACCAAACTCCCTCACTTCCCATTAACTTACATTATAAACTGGGTTTCAATTTACAACGGTTTCGATTTACAACCATTCCTTCTGGAACCTAACCCCGGCATAAACTGATTGTGTGTATATGTGTGTGTGTGTGTGTATATATGTATATATATATATATATATATATATATATATATATATATATATATATATATATATATATATATATATATATATATATATATATATATATATATATATATATTATAAAAATAAAAAAAGCCTTACGTTTTCATACTAAAGGTAAAATTAACCTTTTAAGCTACCTAATTAACCCCTTCACTGCCGGGAATAATAGAAGTGTGGTGCGCAGCTGCAATTAGCGGCCTTCTAATTACCATAAAGCCATGGCAAAGCCTTTATATGTCTGCTATTTCTGAACAAAGGGGATTCCAGAGAAACTTTTATAAAACATTTGTACCATAATTACACAAGCAGCAAATATTTTTATAATTTCTGTGAGAAACCTAAAGTTTGTGAAAAACGTAACTTTTTTTTATTTTTTATTTATTTGATTGCATTTGGCGGTGAAATGGTGGCATGAAATATACCAACATGGGCCTAGATCAATACCTTGGGTTGTCTACGTTAAAAAGATATATAGATTTGATAGATAAATAATAAAAAACTAGGCTCTATTTCTGTTTAAATGGAGTGATAGCAAAAATGCTAAAAATATATATTAGCAATCTGTCTAATCAAATGCCTGCCATTTTCTTCTCGCGGAACATGGGTGTGCAATTACCTAAAAGCATCCCTCTTTATGAAGAATTGATCCACAAAAACAATGTATTTTAGCAAAAGCACCATATAAGTAACCCTTCATTTGATGCAGCCCGGATGTCTAGTTTCTATAAATAGATACATCATCTGCTTTATGTTACTTCCCCATATTTATATAGCATTTTAAATGTTTTGCTTAAAAAGTAAACCAAATTAGAAAGAAGCTCTCACTCCTTGCTATTAAAGGAACACTAAAATAAAAATAAAAAAAGCATTAACACTTTCCTGTCATATAGTGCTCAAGACACCTACCTACCTAGGTATCTCTTCAACAAAGAATATCATGGGAACAAAGTAAATTTGATAATAGAAAAAAATCGGAAACTTTTTTTTAAAATTGTTTTCTCTGTCTCCCAGTAGTGCATTGCTGCTCCTTCAACAAAGGTTGATATGCTTTTATAGGGACATCAAACACTAAATAAATGCTAGATAGAATGAAGAATTCAAAGAAAAGATTATTCTGAGAATAACATGTAGATGTATTTTTTTTTTAAAGTTTCATTAGTTGTTTAAATATTGACAAAATAAGTGTAAATTTTTAGTGTCTATAAAGCAATGGGAGCTGCCATGTTGTAACTTAGGTTACCTTCTCTGCTGTGGCCAACTGTGTTCTGCATTCTACTTCTAACAGGAACTGAAAAGCTCAAAGTTTTCAGAATAAAATTATAAGGGAAAAAGGGGACAAAATAAATGTTTAAAGTGTATTGCAAAGTTTTTATATACACTTCGTCTGAGGAAGGGGTGTAAACTCTGAAACGTCATTGAATAAACCTTTGCTATGCTTAAATCCAGAGTTTTTTTTTTTTTTTTTTTGCTGAGTAATTTGACTACTTCTGTACCCTGGTTTTTAGAATTCCTACTGATGAGATTACCCTTATTAGTGTGTGTGTGTGTATATGTATGTATGTACGTGTGTGTGTGTGTGTGTGTATATATATATATATATATATATATATATATATATATACACACACACACCTTGGATATCTGCACTACCAAATGAACCAACAACCAGGGTCTAAGATCCCTCCTTTTGAGATATATATAGATATATATATATATATAATCATTTTATATTACCTTCTCAAATTGTTTAATGTCACTTTTTAGTCTAAAATATTTTCCCCCTGAGGATTATACAAAATATATATATATATATATATATCTTTATTGCGGTTCGCAGATATTGCTCTTTTTACAAATTGAAGGTTTGTGGCAACCCTGTTTCGTGCAAGTCTATTAGCACCATTTATCCAACATATATACACATATAAACTCATAAATACACATAAATATATATATAGAATACAAGGGAAATCAGTCTCTGAAACAAAGGTGCTGTCAAATGGTAGTTAAATAAATACATACAGAGCTTAGAGTCCATATACTGAGGATTTACCGATGAATGGCTGCAGAGGGCATATACTGTTAGTGTTAGGGCAGTTTTACTACGGAGTCCAAGCTAGTTCTGGATTAATGTGGACTGTGGCCATAGGCAAGGAACTAATTCACAGTTCGTTTTTCAGGTTATTTTGTGCTAGATGCAAGTAACATCTTAGTGTCCATTCAAAATACATATAAACGATGGGTCCTTACCAGATTCCGGCTCAAGTCTCACCTCCTCTGGTCTGCCGTCTAACAGTCAGTGTATCCTATAGTTCCCTCAGGCAGTGTGTGTGTCAAGCAGGCAGCATGTGTCAGTCCGTGTCTGATGACGTCACCACTGCTACTGGGATAGCCAAAGGCCAGTTCTTAAGACTGAGAATGAACTGTTCCGAGGATGACAGCTTCTCCCGTGAATGTGAAGGATTGACCCACAAACTCTTGGAGCGAGGATACCACAAAAATGTGGTGTCTAAAGCAGTCAGCTTTAGACAAGCTCACTTTTGTGACCACCTACAGTTCCCAATACTATTCTGTATGTAAAATCTTACGCAAGAACCTGCCAATACTTTTGGCGTATGATAATCTTAAAGAAGAGATTAGGGAAGGCTGTTTTTGCGTCCCTAGACGCAATATAACAATTGGGAACCAAGTATCGCCATCTATGCTCAAAAAATCTAAAAATAAGAGTAGTTGGCTTTCACAAAAAGGGCACTACAAGTGTGGAAACAGCACTTGCAAAGCCTGCGGTCATGTAACCGTGAGCAAAACCTTTCAATCACTGACTACTCAGAGGGTATTTTCACACCTCCAATGCACAAATTGTAGGTCCACTTACGTCATTTATCTGATCACTTGTAGTAAATGTGACAAGCAATTTGTGGGGTGTACCTCTCGTGAAGCAAGAGAGAGGATATGAGCCCACCTCAATGATATTGAGCGTGGTCACATAACTGCAGGGGCGTCTAAGCACTTTATTGAGGAACATGACAAAGATGTAAGTGGTTTCTTTTGGATGATTATAGATCAAATCTACAAAAAACCAAGAGGAGGTGATAGATCCAGGGACCTTCTCAAAAAAGAGGTCTTTTGGATCTTTACTCTGGGGACCAGACAACCCTCAGGTCTTAATATTGAAACAGATCTGATCAACCATTGGTAATACATGGTATCTCCATTTCTTTATGCGTGCATACGTGTAAGACTATTTAAACTAGCTAATAATTAAAGGGGTGGTAAACTCACTATTGACCGATTATATGCTCAATCTTGTTAAGTCTTCTTAAATGTTTAGACGAATTTTCAATTTCTACTTGATATAGCCATTTACTTACAATGCCACAATAAAGAATATCTCCGTTCCGTGAAATTGCCAGCCCCCCCGTGACGTCATATTCCTTTTGCCGTCTTTCGTCCAATCATATATCATGTCGCCAGACAGGCTTCCTTCAATGCAATTGGATTCGCGCATGCAAATTAACGAGCAATCCGAGCAATACTAACATTCAGTCAACTGGTACTAAAACCGAAGAAGATTTTGTGCGTGCATGTTATATGTGATGCATGCGTTTTTTTTATTTTCCACACGGCGCGCTAAAGTAAGCACTGTATTGTATACTATTACTATACGATTCTTAGTTTACTTGGAACAGTGCCAGTAAGTATATTGCCGCATTCGATGTGTTAAATTTTTTTTTATTACCAATAAATTGGTCCAATATCCTTGCAATATAAAAATAAACAATTGCAATTACACTGAACCAAGTAAACATTGAATCTCCTGACTCAATGTTTACTTAGTATACGTCATGCTAACCAATGCGCATGTGTTAGAAATTAGGATTTCGGGAGCGAGCAAACCCTCTGACGTGTAGAGAGGGGGGAGAGCAGATCAACACAGAGAATATGGAGTGCAACATCTAAGAGGGGCGGTGAGATGCGGCGCAACGCGGTGTTATCAATGTATTAAAATTTACATCAAAATACACCAAAAATTAAAGAATTTATAATGCGGTTTAATAATTATTACATAAAGTGATGTAAATATGAAATTTGCAAATAACTGAGTTTACCATCACTTTAATAATGATTAGCCACTCAGTATAGTAGCACATGTTCCTACTCCTTTTTAGCGTAGGCCGCACTTCTAGCCACACGTGCATAATCATACCAGAATTTACCAAGTTTATATATGCACAGATATATATATTAATGACTTTATGCTCCTTATTTCATTCCAACAGTCTACATATCAATATAAACATAAATTATATGATGTATCCCAATTTTATATCTTATCAATTTATATACCTATTTGCCTGAAATATAGAGGCGCTAGGGTCATTAGTTTAGTCTAATTATCATTTGACCTTATTTTTTAGGAGTACACACAGTATTAAATCGCATTTGTCATTCCTATACTTTACAATAGATGAGCCCAGTATTTAAAATATAGCTAAGAAGCCATTACGTTAGGAGTTTATTTAGATTATACACTGTAGTACTCATCTAACATATGGTGGGTGTGTTCACGTCCAGTTTAGCCATTGGTCCATAGTAGGAGGCCCATGTACCCAATGAATAGATATGATTGCCTTTATTAACAAGCACTATGCTAGGGCACTAAACAGTCTATGATTAAGGAGATATATATATATATATATATATATATATATATATATATATATATATATATATATATATATATATATATATATATATAATATATATACATACACACCACAAGCAAAAGTATTACAACTCATTGAAGGCTCATGATTATTAGTTAGCATTTTTTAGCAATAAAGTATTTTTAATTAACCCCTTAACGATCAAGGACATGTCAGTTAAGGACCAAGGACGTGCCTGATACGTCCTCTGGGGTTTCATACGTGGGAAGCGATCATGATTGCTTCGAACTGCTTTCAATACCCTCTTTTACCCACTGATGCAGAGAGAGATCTGGGAGGAGGGGGGTATGGAATTGAGGAGGGGGCAGCTACACTATAGAAAAATGATTATTTTTTTTATATAAAATAATAATAAAAAACATTTTTTTTCATCAAACTGGGTACTGGCAGACAGCTGCCAGTACCCAAGATGTCAGCATATAGGTAGAGTGGGGGAGGGTTAGAGAGCTGTTTGGGGGGTCAGGGAGGTTATGGGCCAAGGGGGGGATCCAACACTGCAGAATAATAATAATAATAATATATATATATATATATATATATATATATATATACAACTATAAAAGCCTTTTATTTTAGTACTGGCAGACTTTCTGCCAGTACTTAAGATGGCGGTGACAATTGTGAGGTGGGGAGGGAGCTGTTTAAGAGGGGTCATGGAGGGATCAGGGGGTGGGTGGGTGGGTTGTGTCAGATGGGAGGCTGATCTCTACACTAAATCTAAAACTAACCCTACAAGCTCCCTAAAAGTTACCTAATTAACCCCTTCACTGCTGGGCATAATACAGGTGTGGTGCGCAGCGGCATTTTAGCGGCCTTCTAACTACCAAAAATTAATGCCAAAGCCATAAATGTCTGCTATTTCTGAACAAAGGGGATCCCAGAGAAGCATTTACAACTATGTGTGTGATAATTGCACAAGCTGTTTGTAAATAATTTCAGTGAGAAACCTAAAGTTTGTTAAAAAGTTTGGCGGTTAAATGGTGGCATGAATACTTTGGGTTGTCTACTAAAAAGAAATACATACATGTAAAGGGTTATTCAGGGATTCCTGACAGATATCGGTGTTAAAAAGAAAATGGTTTGGAAATAGCAAAGTGCTACTTGTATTTATTGCCCTATAACTAAAAAAGCAAAGAACATGTAAACATTGGGTATTTCTAAATTCAGGACAAAATTTAGAAACTATTTAGCATGGTTTTTTTTTGTGGTTGTAGATGCGTAAGAGGTTTTGGGGGTCAATGTTAGAAAAAGTGTTTTTTTTTTCATCATATTTTATATTTTTTCTTTATAGTAAATTATATGATGTGATGAAAATAATGGTATCTTTAGAAAGTCCATTTAATGGCGGGAAAAACGGTATATAATATGTGTGGGTGGTACAGTAAATAAGTAAGAGGAAAATTACAGCTAAACACAAACACCGCAGAAATGTAAAAATAGCCCTGGTCCCTAACGGTAAGAAAATTGAAAAATGATCTGGTCACTAAGAGGTTAAGGTATGTACATTGATTTTTTTTTAGACATAATGCTATTACACACTTAATAGACTACAGTATAGTGTAAATATAACTTTTATATGCACTGGGGAAAAAAATATTTGACTCACTTTATTGCTATATTCGCTTTATTTTGGTAGTCTGGAACCAAACCTGCAATATCTCTGCAAGGTACGCCTGTATGTATGTGTGTGTATGGATACTCCTCCTTTAAATAGAGAGGGAATACAGCACTCTTTAAATTCTTTTAACTTTTTGTTGTATTTAATCCAAAGTTATTTAACCTTCTCAATACTGTGACAAAAACAAATCAAACATAAAAAACAAGGAAATAATTACCGCTGCTTAGGAATCAGCAACTGAGAGCTTTTTTCTAGATGGAAAATACATATACATAAATTCAAATAGCAGCACATTTAGTTTAGTTTTCGATTTTATATATATTTTTTTAAATTGAATAGCAGTTTAAGATAAAAAGGAACATTCCAGCCAAAATGGAATCGGTTCATTTATATTTTGAAATTTTGTATTTAGCATTTAAATTTGTGTTTAATTAAAAAATGTAATTACATTTATTTCTTATACCTTTTTAAATGTTTTATACCTTCTAAAACTATACATGTAAGATAACAAAAAAGTAGATTTTTCTTCTTTTGATTTTCAGTTCCCTTTTTTTTTTTTTTTTTTTTTTTTTTTATAAAGAAAAGCACTGAATTGTTCTTTATTTCTGCTTATGTTAGAGCTATGTAATGCAAATACAGAGCCACAAATATCTTGAGAAGATTGTACAAAAAGCTGAATAAAATGTTCACTTTTACATTTTTAAATTTTGGAGCATTGTGTAATGGTATATTTTAAATTTTCTCGGTTTGCTGAAAAAAATATTTACATTATTTATGCTCCCACTTAACCCCTTAAAAACCACAGCGTACCCTATATGTCACTGGTTGTTGAGGGTTTTTCAGCTCGTAAATGTGCGGGTTTCACCATCAGCAGCCTCCTAGAATAGCGCAGTCTTGTCGCTGGCGGCGAGAACCATGCTATTAAAGACTCAAGCCCCATTCAAAGACCAGCAACATACAGGGAATGTTGCTGATCTTCAAGTGGGTAATTTGAATTTGCATTGCAGATTAGCTGCAGAATTATTATTTTTTAAATGTCTCTTGAATAAATGTGTTTCCTTTGCTTTTTGTCTAACATCACAAGGTAAAAATATAGTAATAAAAAAGTAGTCACTGCTTTGCATACTGAAGAAGGCTAGGGAGCAGGGTTGAAAAAATCCATGAGAGACAATAATTATCATTTAATGTGCTGCCACTTTGCAGAGATGCCCTGTATTTAAGTGCTCTCTTCAAACAGCACTTTGCTCTGGCTGCACTGTTTTAAAGGGACAATCTACTCCAGAATTGTTATTGTTTAAAACGATAGATAATCCCTTTTATTACCCATTCCCCAGTTTTGCATAACCAACACGTTTATATTAATATACTTTTTACCTCTGTGATTACCTTGTATCTAAGTCTCTGGAGACTGCCCCCTTATCTCAGTTCTTTTGACAGACTTTGCTCTAGAATTGCTCAGATATCCAGACTTTCTCATTAAAGGGACAGTATACACTCATTTTCATATAACTGCATGTAATAGACACTACTATAAAGAATAAGATGCATTGATACTGATATAAAAATCCAGTATAGAACTGTTTAAAAATTTACTTAGAAGCTCTCAGTTTAGCTCTGTTGAAAAGGTAGCTGGAAAGCCCACTGCAAGTGTGAAATAAGACAGTCCCCCCTCCCCCTTCTTTTGCATATGAAAGGACCCTTTATACAAACAGCAGCACGCTGGAGTAGGTAGCTGACGGTATTCTCAAAAAACTTTGGGGCTTGGTTAGGAGTCTGAAAATCAGAGCAATGTTATTTAAAAATAAGCAAAACTATACATTTAAAAAAAAACTAAAAAAACTTTATGGGTTATATAAATAGATCTACAAAACATTTACGCAAAGAAAAAATGAGTGTATAATGTCCCTTGAACAACTTTTACAAATAAAATTATTAAAAATAAACATTTTTCCTCGCTAGTAAGGGACAATCTTCTTTTTATTTTATATTTATTTACATCCCCTAATACCTTACTGATTACAGAACTGTATTTCTAATGGTACTATGTATACAAAAGTATTAAAATGATATTAAACTACCTTTTCCAGCCTCAAGTAATTTGGATAAAGGGTTCTGTATCTGTACTAACAAAATGAGACACTTCGGTGGTTGTAAAACATTTATTTTTTGCAGGCTGATCTGTTACGATGCTGTGAATTATTTATGTTGCATAAATACAAAATTTACTTTGTCGCTTTAGCCTGAAACATAATCATAAAAAAACTGTATTGCAAAGCAAGATCTGAAATGATTAGCCTCTTGCAGTTGATTGGTTTTGTAAAATGTATTTAACCCCTAGATACCATTAGGATGATTCATGCCATTCTAAAATCTCTGGGCTTTAAAGGGACAGAAAACCCCAAAATTTTCTTTCATGATCCAGATAGAACATACAATTTCCAATTTGCTTCATTCCCTTGTTATCCTTTGCTAAAGGAACAGCAGTGCACTACTGGCAGCTAGCTGAACACATCTATTCAGCCAATCACAAGTGTGTGCAGGCACCAATCAGCAGCTGGCTCCCACTAGTGTGGGATATGTGCATATTCTTTTTCAATAAGGGATATCAAGAGAATGAAGCACTTTTGAAAATAGAACTGAATATAAACGTTTCTTAAAATTACATACATGCTCTACCTGAATCATGCAAGTTTTAATTTTTATTTTCCCATCCCTTTAACGTTGTTAGGACGGCATGGAATATTCTAACGTTCTGGCTTCATTCTTCCCCTCCATTAAAAAATGATCGCAGGATCTGGCTGGGGGTCCCGCAGGATCCAATGTGCCACTGATACGATGTGACAGCTAAAGAGTAAAAACATTGTCTGACAGCACTGTCTCTGCTTCCTCACTGCCATCTGAGGCGAGAGAGGAAAACAGATCAGTGCTACAAAGTGTCCCACAGTTCTATAGTAATTATAATCTAAAAAAATCTAATAAAATAAAAATTTCAGGGCTGATCACAGTGTTATTTTGTTACAATTTAACCCTTTCTGTCATTCTTATTAATTTCTATGTTTTTAACCTTTTCCTGCTGTTTCTGATAACCGCCCTTTGGGGCTGATTTAACAATATCCGTATCTGCCCCAATGCCTCTGTTTCCGTGCAAGCCTTTAGGCTAGCTGGAAACAGGAGGTAAGAAGCAGCGGTCTTAAGACCATTGCTCCTTAACTCGTCCGCTTCCTCTGAGGCTGCGGACATCAATCGGCCCGATCGAATACGATCGGGTTGATTGTCACCCCCTGCTTGCCGCGAATCTGCAGGGGGCCACAGATTCTGCTTGTGCAATATGCTGTCGGCATTTAGCGATGCACGGCAGACCTGATTCGCTATAGCGTATCATGTCCGCCCGGGGTATGATAAATCTACCCCTTTGTCTGTGATCAGTCTGATCAGAGCTGTCTGCCTGATGAACTTTAATACTGTTTACTTAAAAAAAACAAAATAAAAGCAACCCTTTCAGTGCTGTTTAGATGTAGCAATTGGGGGGGGGTGAAGTGGGAAATGCTGGGTGGGTTGAGGAATTTAGTATTAGGTAGGAGTTTATTTTATTTTAACCCTTTCAGTTCTGCTTACGTCTGTTGCAGATTTTTATAATGTAATCTACTTTTTTGTTTTTTGGGTGGTTTGTAGAGTTTATTTTGTTGGGTGAAGTGGGAATTGATGGGTGGGTTGAGGGAGGTGTAATGTTAGGTAGGAGTAAAAATTTTTTTTTCCCCCTTTTGCATTATGGTTATGGCAGTTTACCAACATCTAATAGGAGACGTCCAACAATTTCAGATAAAAATATGGTACCCCTAAACTTAAAGTGAATGTAAATTTTGATGATACAGTCCCTGTTTGGGGCACTTTAATTCATCAAAATTTACATTTCACTCGTGTTGTGAAAATACCTTTTAATCTTGACAGCCGCTCCAACTTTCTTCGGACAACGCAAGCCTCTTCCTACGTCAGAAATGATGGATCGTCATCCTCCAATCAAGGCTCCCCCCCCCCCCCGATTCCTCATTTTAGACCCAGGAAGAGGCTTTGCGACGGGCGGAGGAGGCGATGTAGCGATTGTCAAGATTAAAAGGTAAGTATTTTCACAACACGAGTGAAATGTAAATTTTGATGAATTAAAGTGCCCCTAATTTTAATCCAATTTTTAAAAACCGGACACTTTATCATCAAAATTTACATTTGCTTTAACTGCCACTGAAATACTTACGGCAACTCCTGGCATCACAACCAGCATTTCAGTCTGTGAGCCAGTAAATTATTTTATCCTGTTTCTCACTGACAACATGTTTTAGAACATAGCTAGTCAAACACCTGTATATGCTGGCCGGTATCTGTCAGCAAATGTAAAAAAACACCTGGCTGCCCACTGACTTAACAGAAATTCAAATGTTTTGGGCACTGACCTTGGTAATGGGTATAGTGCAGAAACCCAGCATACATTTCTACTGTTAGCTGCACCCCATCCTGGCTACCCCTCTGTTCCCAGGGATTATAAAGGGGGATACATTTGAACATCTGTGTAGATGAATCCCTCATGAAATTTTAGGGAAGATAGCTTTTTAAGCTATCTAAGCATTCACGCTATAGAATCAAATTTGATAAATTCTGCAAATGCACTACAGGTTACACCTGGGCATTTAGCATTTCTGAAGGGAAAGATAGCCATCTTGATTCACCTGGTTGCCCAGATTTAATTGGCACAAAATGGCAAGATTGTGTGAGATCTCCTCCTACCCTTGCCGTACAATCCTAGCCTGTGGCACAGTGCGCACCATTCTCACAGGTTTCCCCCAGAAGCTGAGATGTGGCAAAAAACTGTATAGGCACAACAGCTTTATGCCATGATTAAGTGCTTGCCCTTTGGTACGCTGACTAAAAAGACGTGTACGTGCTGTTCACAATGCATGATGAAACTACAATGCCAGTGTCTGTCAGGGAAAAGGATGTGCACTAATCCCAAAAATGAAGTGCATTGTTCAGTACAGCAAATATATGGTGGGAATAAATTTAGCTGATCAGTGCATACAACCATATATGGTTCAGCGCAAGACTAAAGACTAATACAAAAAAATAATGCATGTGTGCTGCGCAGGGAAGTCATACACATTCCTGGAATTTACTCTAAAGATTTTATCAGATATTTTGTTTAACTAGACCCCTACTGCTCCCAAATTTGAATCAGAGAATGTCCAGAGACTTTGCAGCCAGCACTTTCCTTGTAGGATCCCCCACAGCCGGCAAAAAGTCGCCCCAGAAAATGTGCAGAGTCTGTTACAAAACAAGGAATGAGGGACTGAGTTAAACTATTGATTTAAATGACTGTATGTGTTCTTGATTTATTTTATTATCCTGTATTCCTGACCTCAGCTTGTCCTGATTTACTCTTTGTCCCAATGTATTGACTTGTTATACCGACTACTCTGACTTCATGGATATCTTGGTCTTGTAATTTCTTTCATGTAATTAGCAAGAGTCCATGAGCTAGTGACGTATGGGATATACATTCCTACCAGGAGGGGCAAAGTTTCCCAAACCTTAAAATGCCTATAAATACACCCCTCACCACACCCACAATTCAGTTTTACAAACTTTGCCTCCGATGGAGGTGGTGAAGTAAGTTTGTGCTAGATTCTACGTTGATATGCGCTCCGCAGCAAGTTGGAGCCCGGTTTTCCTCTCAGCGTGCAGTGAATGTCAGAGGGATATGAGGAGAGTATTGCCTATTTGAATGCAGTGATCTCCTTCTACGGGGTCTATTTCATAGGTTCTCTGTTATCGGTCGTAGAGATTCATCTCTTACCTCCCTTTTCAGATCGACGATATACTCTTATATATACCATTACCTCTGCTGATTCTCGTTTCAGTACTGGTTTGGCTTTCTACAAACATGTAGATGAGTGTCCTGGGGTAAGTAAATCTTATTTTCTGTGACACTCTAAGCTATGGTTGGGCACTTTGTTTATAAAGTTCTAAATATATGTATTCAAACATTTATTTGCATTGACTCAGAATGTTCAACTTTCCTTATTTTTCAGACAGTCTGTTTCATATTTGGGATAATGCATTTGAATTAATAATTTTTTCTTACCTTCAAAAATTTGACTCTTTTTTTCCCTGTGGGCTGTTAGGCTCGCGGGGGCTGAAAATGCTTCATTTTATTGCGTCATTCTTGGCGCGGATTTTTTTGGCGCAAAAATTCTTTTCCGTTTCCGGCGTCATACGTGTCGCCGGAAGTTGCGTCATTTTTTTGACGTTATTTTGCGCCAAAAATGTCGGCGTTACGGATGTGGCGTCATTTTTGCCGCCAAAAGCATTTCGGCGCCAAATAATGTGGGCGTCTTGTTTGGCGCTAAAAAAATATGGGCTTCGCTTTTGTGTCCACATTATTTAAGTCTCATTATTTATTGCTTCTGGTTGCTAGAAGCTTGTTCACTGGCATTTTTTTCCCATTCCTGAAACTGTCATTTAAGGATTTTGATCAATTTGCTTTATATGTTGTTTTTTCTATTACATATTGCAAGATGTTCCACGTTGCAACTGAGTCAGAAGTTACTTCAGGAAAATCACTGCCCGGGGCTGGAGCTACCAAGCTAAGTGTATCTGCTATAAATTTTTGGTATCTGTTTCTCCAGCTGTTGTTTGTATTGCATGTCATGACAAACTTATTAATGCAGATAAAATTTCCTTTAGTACTGTTATATTACCTGTTGCTGTTCCGTCAACATTTAATTTTCAGAGTGTTCCTGATAAACATAAGAGATTTTATTTTTTAAATCCATTTAGAAGGCTATGTCTGTTATTTCTCCTTCTAGTTTACATAAAAGTCTTTTAAAAACTTCTCTTTTTTCAGATGAATTTTTAAATGAACATCATCGTTCTGATACTGATAATGGTTCTTCTGGTTCAGAAGTTTCTGTCTCAGAGGTTGATGCTGTTAAATCTTTGTATTTGTTCAAGATGGAATTTATTCGTTCTTTATTTAAAGAAGTATTAATTGCTTTAGATATAGAGGATTCTGGTCCTCTTGATACTAAATCTAAACGTTTAAATAGGGTTTTTAAATCTCCTGTATTTATTCCAGAAGTGTTTAATCTCCCTGATGCTTTTTCTGAAGTAATTTCCAGGGAATGGAATAATTTGGGTAATTCTTTTATTCCTTCTAAATGTTTAAGCAATTATATTCTGTGCCATCTGACAGATTAGAGTTTTTTGGGACAAAATCCCTAAGGTTTGGGGCTGTCTCTATTCCTGCTAAAATGTACTACTATTCTTACGGCAGATAGTACTAAATTTAAGGATCCTTTAGATAAGAAAATTGAATCCTTTCTAAGAAAAGTTTACTTATGTTTAGGTAATCTTCTTAGACCTGCTATATTTTTACCGGATGTTGCTACAGCTTCATCTTTTTGGTTAGAAGTTTTAGCGCAACAAGTAACAGATCATAATTTTATAGCATTATTTTTATTCTATAACATGCTAATAATTTTATTGGTGATACCATCTTTTGATATCATTTGAGTTGATGTCAGGTATATGTCTCTAGCTATTTTAGCTAGAAAAGCTTTATGGATTTAACTTGGAATGCTGATATGTCTTCTAAGTTAACTTTGTTTTTCCCTTTCTTTCCAGGGTAATAATCATTTTTTCGTTCTTTTTCTCATAATAAGGAACAAAAGCCTGATCCTTCATCCTCAGGAGCGGTATCAGTTTGGAAACTATTTCCAGTTTGGAATATATCCAAGCCTTATAGAAACCTATAGTCAGCTCCTAAGTACCCATGATGGTGCGGCCCTTTTTCCAGTTCAGCTGGTATGGGGCAGATTACGTTTTCTTCAAAGGAGTTTGGATCAATTCCGTTCTCAATCTCTGGTTTCAGAACATTGTTTCATAAAGGTACAGAATTGGCTTCAGTTAAGGCCTCCTGCTAAGAGATTTTTTTCTTTCCCATGTCCCAGTTAACACAGCAAGGCTCAGCATTTCTGAAATGTGTTTCAGATCTAGAGTTGGCTGGAGTAATTATGCCAGTTCCAGTTCTGGAACAGGGGCTAGGGTTTTATTTTATCTCTTCATTGTACCAAAGAAGGTCAATTCCTTCAGACCAGTTCCGGATCTATCAATATTGAATCGTTATGTATACCAACATTCAAGATGGTTACTGTAGGACTATTCTGCCTTTTGTTTAGCAAGGGCATTTTATGTCTACAATAGATTTGCAGGATGTGTATCTGCATATTCCGATTCATTCAGATCACTTTTAGTGTCTGAGATTCTCTTTTTAGACAAGCATTACCAGTTTTGCGGCTCTACCGTTTGGCCTAGCCTCAGTTCCAAGAATTTTTTTCAAAGATTCTCGGTGCCCTTCTTTCTGTATTCAGAGAACAGGGTTTTGGTATTTCCTTATTTGGACGATTATCTTGGTATTTGCTCAGTCTTCTCATTCGAAGAATCTCATGCGATTCGACTTGTGTTGTTTCTTCAAGATCATGGTTGGAGGATCAATTTACCAAAAAGTTCATTGATTCCTCAGTCAAGGGTAACCTTTCTGGGTTTCCAGATAGATTCAGTGTCCATGACTCTGTCTTTAACAGACAAGAGACGTCTAAAATTGTTTTCAGCTTGTCGAAACCTTCAGTCACAATCATTCCCTTCGGTAACCTTATGCATGGAAATTCTAGGTCTTATGACTGCTGCATTGGACGCAATCCCCTTTGCTCGTTTTTCACATGCGACCTCTTCAGCTCTGTATGCTGAATCAATGGTGCAAGGATTACACAAAGATATCTCAATTTATATCTTTAAAACCGATTGTTCGACACTCTCTAACGTGGTGGACAGATCACCATCGTTTAATTCAGGGGGCTTCTTTTGTGCTTCCGACCTGGACTGTAATTTCAACAGATACAAGTCTCACAGGTTGGGGAGCTGTGTGGGGATCTCTGTCGGCACAAGGAGTTTGGGAATCTCAGGAGGTGAGATTACCGATAAATATTTTGGAACTCCGTGCAATTTTCAGAGCTCTTCAGTTTTGGCCTCTTCTGTAGAGAGAATCGTTCATTTGTTTTCAGACAGACAATGTCACAACTGTGGCATACATCAATCATCAAGGAGCGACTCACAGTCCTCTGGCTATGAAAGAAGTATCTCGAATTTTTTGGTTTGGGCGGACTCCAGCTCCTGTCTAATCTCTGCGGTTCATATCCCAGGTGTAGACAATTGGGAAGCGGATTATCTCAGTCGCCAAACGTTGCATCCGGGCGAATGGTCTCTTCACCCAGAGGTATTTCTTCAGGTTGTTCAAATGTGGGAACTTCCAGAAATAGATCTGATGGCGTCTCATCTAAACAAGAAACTTCCCAGATATCTGTCCAGATCCCGGGATCCTTAGGCGGAGGCAGTGGATGCATTATCACTTCCTTGGAAGTATCATCCTGCCTATATCTTTCCGCCTAGTTCTTCTTCCAAGAGTAATCTCCAAGATTCTGAAGGAATGCTCGTTTGTTCTGCTGGTAGCTCCGGCATGGCCTTACAGGTTTGGTATGCGGATCTTGTCCGGATGGCCTCTTGCCAACCGTGGACTCTTCCGTTAGACCAGACCTTCTGTCACAAGGTCCTTTTTTTCCATCAGGATCTGAAATCCTTAAATTTAAAGGTATGGCGATTGAACGCTTGATTCTTGGTCAAAGAGGTTTCTCTGACTCTGTGATTAATACTATGTTACAGGCTCGTAAATCTGTATCTAGAGAGATATATTATAGAGTCTGGAAGACTTATATTTTTTGGTGTCTTTCTCATCATTTTTCTTGGCATTCTTTTAGAATACCGAGAATTTTACACTTTCTTCAGGATGGTTTAGATAAGGGTTTGTCTGCAAGTTCCTTGAAAGGACAAATCTCTGCTCTTTCTGTTCTTTTTCACAGAAAGATTGCTATTCTTCCTGATATTTATTGTTTTGTACAAGCTTTGGTTCGTATAAAACCTGTCATTAAGTCAATTTCTCCTCCTTGGAGTTTGAATTTGGTTCTGGGAGCTCTTCAAGCTCCTCCCTTTGAACCTATGCATTCATTGGTCATTAAATTACTTTCTTGGAAAGTTTTGTTCCTTTTGGCCATCTCTTCTGCCAGAAGAGTTTCTGAATTATCTGCTCTTTCTTGTGAGTCTCCTTTTCTGATTTTTCATCAGGATAAGGCGGTGTTGCGAACTTCTTTTGAATTTTTACCTAAAGTTGTGAATTCCAACAACATTAGTAGAGAAATTGTGGTTCCTTCATTATGTCCTAATCCTAAGAATTCTAAGGAGAAATCATTGCATTCTTTGGATGTTGTTAGAGCTTTGAAATATTATGTTGAAGCTACTAAGTCTTTCCGAAAGACTTCTAGTCTATTTGTTATCTTTTCCGGTTCTAGAAAAGGCCAGAAAGCTTCTGCCATTTCTTTGGCATCTTGGTTGAAATCTTTAATTCATCTTGCCTATGTTGAGTCGGGTAAAACTCCGCCTCAGAGGATTACAGCTCATTCTACCAGGTCAGTTTCTACTTCCTGGGCGTTTAGGAATGAAGCTTTGGTTGATCAGATTTGCAAAGCTGCAACTTGGTCCTCTTTGCATATTTTTACTAAATTCTACCATTTTGATGTATTTTCTTCTTCTGAAGCAGTTTTTGGTAGAAAAGTACTTCAGGCAGCGGTTTCAGTCTGAATCTTCTGCTTATGTTTTTTATTAAACTTTATTTTGGGTGTGGATTATTTTCAGCAGGAATTGGCTGTCTTTATTTTATCCCTCCCTCTCTAGTGACTCTTGTGTGGAAAGATCCACATCTTGGGTAATCATTATCCCATACGTCACTAGCTCATGGACTCTTGCTAATTACATGAAAGAAAACATAATTTATGTAAGAACTTACCTGATAAATTAATTTCTTTCATATTAGCAAGAGTCCATGAGGCCCACCCTTTTTGTGGTGGTTATGATTTTTTTGTATAAAGCACAATTATTCCAATTCCTTATTTTATATGCTTTCGCACTTTTTTCTTATCACCCCACTTCTTGGCTATTCGTTAAACTGAATTGTGGGTGTGGTGAGGGGTGTATTTATAGGCATTTTAAGGTTTGGGAAACTTTGCCCCTCCTGGTAGGAATGTATATCCCATACGTCACTAGCTCATGGACTCTTGCTAATATGAAAGAAATTAATTTATCAGGTAAGTTCTTACATAAATTATGTTTTTAAGCCCAGCCAATCAAAGGTCATGATAAGTTAGCTATACAAAACAACTCAAGAATAACCCATTTAGAACACCCTGGGTTATCTACTTTTGCAAATGGTATGTCGTCATGGGGGAAATGTTCCTTCCTAGCCTGCCATACTGTTTCAAAGGTAGCATAGACCCAGAAAATCAATGTGTTATATGATATTCACAATAAAATGTGTGTATATGTGTGCTTGGAAAACGTAACATTTCTTATTTTTCACCCTTAGATTTTTTTCATTTTAAGTTATATTTCATATATAATTATTTAATGTTAAAACCCCCCCCCAAAAAAACCCTCTTTGTCCTCTAAAAAAAACAATATATATAAAAAGTGTGGGTGCACTTAGTGAAAGAGGTGAATTATGGTTGAACAAACATATGGCTGAAATTCTAGGTTTTGTTTACGTTCAGGACTTTGACAATAAGTATTTAAGGGGTTAACATACCGTGATTTTTTAACAGAGCATGAAAGGAACATGTTATACATTTGCCATAAATGAAATCTGAGCTACAGCTAGAGGAGTAGTCACTAACTGCTGTTAAAAGGAAGTTTCAAGATCATAGTGATTTGTTCTCAGAATCTGTGTTATCTGATGGTCAAGTGTAATGACTGATACTGCGCCGTCTCTTAGATCATATCTTATGTTACGTCTCTTCTAATCGCTTCAGATCAGATCAGTGACACACTAAAGAGGCTCCTGAGAACTATTGTATTTATTATACGGGTTTGTTAAAGGGACATAAAAGTGTGAAAATGGTCTAATATCTTATTGTTTCTTGCAAAGGCATTAAACACATAGTTAAAGTCGGCTTCATAGCAGCAATACAGCACTAACAGAGCCATTGACAGGGGGCAAATGTGTGTATTTACCAATCAGCAGCTAGCTCCTGAGCCTACCTAGGTATGCTTTTAAACTAAGGATTTTAAGATTAACAAAGTTCAACTTATAATAGAAGTAAGCAGAGAAGGGGCTTAAAACTTATGCTCTGTCTGAATCGCATTTAAAAAGAACCAGATTTGAAAATGTACATGCATTAGAAAAAAGTACATGTTATTAGTGTGTTTCATGTTATTAGCATGTTTCATACACATGCTGTGAGGGTCTGTGCACAAGTATTTAAACATCACACTTTCTCAGAAAGTCAGCAGTCTGACACAAATTAAAGGATATGAAAATCAATGTTTTTTTCTTGCATGATTCAGACAGAGCATGTGATTTTAAATACATTTCCAATTAACTTTCATTATTTAATTTGCTTCATTCTCTTGGTATCCTTTGTTGAAAGAGCAACTATACACTACAGGTAGCTGAACGCATCGGGTGAACGAATGAAAAGAATTGTGAAATTTTGGGTTTCATGACCCTTTAACACAATGGCTGCTAAGCCATTTCCCACCTCTGTGCTAAGCTGGTTTTGAGCTTTTTGTTGCAGTTCACATTTAAAGGGACAGTCAACACAAACACAAACGGATTCCATATGTTTGTAACTCAAACGAAGATCCGCCTGCACCGGCTCCCTTCCCTATTACCTCTATCCTTCTCCTAGGAATCCTTCTAAATACATACGTTACTCTAGTCGAAATATGGCCACCAAACTCCTCCCCATCCTTCTTCTCCATCTCACTTCCAAATCACGCTTGTTCATGAAGGGATTGATGACGCGCACAATATGTCATTGCGCATGCGCATTTTTAAATCAGCAATCGGACTTGACACATACAATTAATAAGACCGGTGTTAATTATTACAGTACTGTTAAAAATATAATACGTGGGAAACTATTGGGGAGAATAAAGTTCTGCTTTTTTGGTTCCTATTGAATTGCGCATGCGCGAAACGCCGTGAACAAGTTTGAAGATTCTGACGGAGGATTCCATTCTGATTGGAGGATGATTTGAAAGAGAAGGTTAGTACGTAACCGTGGGGGGAGTTTGGCGGCCATATTTCAACTGTATTAACGTATGTATTTGGAAGGATTCCTAGGACAAGGATAGAGGTAATAGGGAAGGGAGCTGGGGCAGGCGGATCTTCGTTTGCGTTACAAACATATGGAATCCGGTTGTGTCTGGTGTTGACTGTCCCTTTAAACACTTTTAGAAGTAAAGTTTGTGCAAATAAACTATACAAACTATATATTGTTTTTTTAGCAGACCCAGCTGATTCCAAATATACCATTATTATATGTGTATATATAAGGTTTAAAAAAAAAATAGCACGTAAAATGTGACTCCTGTCTCAATAAATAATAGTATGTAATTTTATTTTTCTAAGCTCTTTCATCAAAACCTGTGTGGATAAATATTTGTAGTAGGTAACCTGTCAAAATCAGCATCTTAGAATTTACTTTACTGTTTTCAGCAATTAAACAGTTTTAGCCACCTGAGAAATTAAAATGGGGTACACAAAGCACACATTTGCAGAAAGTACACCCCTTGGTGCATCAAATGAAGGGCTACAAGTATTTCTAGCATGAATTTGGGGTGCGCAACAATTAATGGAATAAGTTGCATTGCTTAAAAAATAAAAATAAATTCTAAGCAAAGAGCCATATTCCACTTAATATTTAAAACAAGGAAGAAGGTAGCACTCTGATGAAAGAAAACCCCTTTATTGGAGCAAAGTTTCGAGGCTTCCTGCCCCTTTCTCAAGCTTAGCCCACATGAATTAAAGAATATTTAGATCAGCCCTACTAGTGACATTCACACAAATAAAGGAGATAACTTAAATAGGATCTCATTAGTAAGCACATACAGCTCCATGAGCAACAGCACATTTCATATCATCAAAAAGAATTGGTTTATGCTGAAAGAAGCTTGTCCTGAAATACAGGAATTTAAACAGCCCCCCAGAGCTGCGTATCGCAAAGGCAACACAATGGGCAAAAACTAGTACATGCACACAAGAGGTCAACAAAAATTTTTTGGCACCCCCAAAAATGGGACATACCCGTGCCTTGGATGTGCCCAATGTCACATCCCTACACAGGCAAAAAAATTAAAATCCCAGGTTTTATTTTTACCTGTGACTCTACATATGTAGTGTATGCGCTTAAGTGCCCATGTGGCCTTCTATATGTAGGCGAGACCACCCAAAAGGTCAAGGACCGCTTCTGCCAGCACAAATCCAACATTGGCAATGAGAAAAAAATCCCATCTTCCTGTCCCCTCCCACTTTTTGGAGAAGGGCCATCAAGCCAATCAGTTAAGATACATGGTCATAGATCATGCCAGTAAAAAGCCAAGAGGGGGAGACAGAATGAGGGATTTGTTATATAGAGAAGCCAAATGGATTTGGTTATTAGATACCATGTCACCTAAAGGCCTCAACAGGGAGTTTGATTTAATGCCTTTAATTTGATTTGTGTGCTTTATTTATTGTTTATAGTTCAATTTATACATAAATTCTTTTAGTGTTTGCCTCCTCTTCTACATTGCTTTTTGTTTTTAATATAATTATTTGTTGAGGGCCCAATCTCCTTATTAGTCTATGTTGGGCAATTAACTAATTACAAGTTTTTGTATAATCACTCATATATGATGTCATAGTTTACACACGCCCCCTGCCAGCTTGAGAATTGATCCCTCAATAATTGCCTTTTGAATAAAGTGGTGTTCACACCTCAGTGCATGTAAGCTTGAGAAAGGGGCAGGAAGCCTTGAAACGTTGCTCCAATATAGGTGTTTTCTTTCATCAGAGTGCTACCTTCTTCCTTGTTCTCAACATATTAGTATTGGACCTTGGAGGAGGGTCCCTGAAGGTTTCAGCACCTACTACCAGCATCAGTGCAGGCTTTGGATATATTGGGGATGACCCTGGAGTGTGGATCCTAACTCTGACTTTATCCATATTCCACTTATTACATTGTCTATTTTTGTGCTAGCAATACATGTAGCCCCTCATTTAATGCACCAAGGGGTGTACTTTCCAAAAATGTGTACTTTATTTAATATATTTTAGTTTCCCAGGTTAATACAGCTGTCTGATTGCAGATATAGGGCTCCATGTACTAAGAGGCGGGCGGACAGCTTCTTAACTCGCGAAGCTGTCCGCCCACCTCCGCTACACACGGGCAGCGGATCTATTGATCCGCTTGCCCGTATGTATCATTACACACTCAGCGGAGTGTGTAATGCCCGCCCCTTCAGTCGCGTGACCAATCACGCGACTGAAGGGGCTGTCAATCACTGAGAGCGAGTGATTTTGCTTCGCCACCTAAGAGGTGGCGTAGGGTGTAGGAAGCAGCGGTCTAATGACCGCTGCTTCTTACATTGCGGGAAGCAGGCTCGCATATGCGAACCTGCCCCGCAAAGGCTCCGGAGCAGCTTTCGCTGCTTCGTACATGGAGCCTATAACCCATAACAGTTGAAAGGCTATGTTTTTAGACTATTTCAAGATTGCCATGTCTGCAATTAAACAGTTCTATCCACTTGGAAAATTAAAATATAATACACAAAGCACACATTTGTAGAAAATACACCCTTTGGCGCATCAAATGAGGGGCTACATGTATCTCTAGCACATAATTGAGGTGCACAACAATTAATGGCATATGGTGCTTTGCATAAAAAATATTTTATTTTTAGCAAAGAGCCATATTCTACTTATTATTACATTGTCTATTTTTGTGCTAGCAGTACATGTAGCCCCCCATTTGATGTGCCAGAGGGTGTACTTTCCAAAAATGTGTTCTTCATTTAATGTATCTTAAAGGGACAGTTCACCCAAAAAATTTCTCCCCTTTAAATTGTTCCCAATTATTAATTTTACCTGCTGGAGTGTATTAAATTGTTTACAAGTAGCTCCTTTACCCCTATTTTGGCATTTGAAAATAACTGATTTAGCTTGTGGTACCCAAACCTATACTGAAAGTTTCTATACTGGAGTCTCAGCTATTGAATAGCCTAAGTAAACACAGCCAGCAGAAGAAATTACACTTTCAGTGGGGTGCAGGATAGTTAAATAATAAAATTATAATTTTCCATTGTTCTCTCTATGTATTGAGCTTTAGTTTTCCAGACAAATATAAGATAAGGGAGCAAGTGTGCGTACACAAAGTGATAATATAATGAAATCTGATATTACCTAAAGCTCAACCCATTGTAATAGGCTGTGGCTTAAAAGCACAAAACCAGCTACTTCATATACACAAATAAACCTGAAAATGCATTTTCTCAATGCAGCTGGTAGAACAAGTCATTGAAAATACATTAATATAAAATCAATTTTACAGTGTATTGTCCCTTTAATTACCCAGGTGGCTACAGCTGTCTGATTGCAGGCATAACCCTGTAAAATTGACTTTTTAAAAAAAAAAAAATTAGTTCTCTTTACAAAATAAATGTTTTTAAAGGAATTTTTATTGTAAAAAAATAAGCGTCTTTGCAAAAAAATACAGAAGTTTTGAAAGATGGAGAGAGCTGCGTAAAGAGGGTGTTTTTACTCATCTTCCACGCACGCTAAAAGCTTTTTATAAAAATATTATTATTATTATTTTTATGTTTAAATATTTTTTATTAAAGTTTGCAAAGATTTATGAAGTACATTTACATAAAATTTGCCAATTACGTTTTTAAACAAATTGAAAATAAAACACATTGTCATAACAAATAGTTTTCGAACTTGTATAACTCAAATATTCAAAAATTAGATCTCAGTTCTCCGCAATCATGATGTAAAACATAACATATATGGTGTCCTAGACCTCCCTCTAAGAGACATAAAAGAGAAAGGGGGAGAACTTATCCCCTTGAGCAATGTAAGACAAGGAAGGTAAGTTATACCATAAATTTATATAAAAAAAGGGGGGGGGGATATAACATGGGTAAAGGTGACAACATATCCAGCAACAACTGGATAAGCTTATCATGGTAGTACTTTTGAATCTAAGTGTGAATCTACTCCTATTGGGTAGATCCCGGTCTGAAGCATCCCCATTTATCCAATAGAACCAGATCTGATCAAATGTGTCCTTGTTGTCTAGGATCCCAGATGCCAATTCGTACATATTGTATGTGTATTGTATCATTAATTATTTCAGACCAGGTAGGGGACCCCTGTCTTCCAATATTTAGCAATACATGTTCTGGTGACCGTACATAGAATATTGAAAAAGGTATTTAAGTGTTTGTTATATAAGACGTTGTGATTGTGTAAGAGAGCTCGTAGTATAGTGAAATTGATCCCCTCACCTATCAGATGACCCATAAAAGAAGCCAATCTCATCCAGATCGCATTGACCCCAGCGCAGTCCCACCACATATGGCGATATGTGCCTGCCTCCCCGCACCCTCAATAGCATAGTTTGCTGCCTTGTGTGGACATATGTGCGGTCTTAACCGGTGTCAGGTACCATCGGAAAAGTGTTTTCATAACGTTTTCTTTTAAGTCTGCACTCAAAAGGCCTCTATCAGCGGTCTGAAATAGGTGTTCCCAGTCCACTAGGTCTTTAGTCCTATTCAAGTCCCTTTCCCAGGCTGTCATTACCGAGGATTTGGTCTTAAGTGGACCAGATTGAATAGTCAAGTATAGTCTGGAAATAGTGTGTTTGGAGCGATGGGGGCTATTACAAAGTAGTTCCAAAATAGTAATTATTATTTTTAAATAGCATTCCTCTACCATTTTATTAATTTGTTACCACATTATCCAGGTGATCATGGGATTACAAATACAATATCGGTCCGTATTGTAAAATGGAATGCAACATTTCTCAGCTAGGTGATCACTGCAGTAACGCTGGTTACCACAGTGATCATTTAGCTATAATACTTAAACTAATACCATTGGAACGGATAGACTATTACCTTTCCAATGGTAGGTCTTGGGGGTCTGTAGCTGCCCCCATCTCCCTATAACTGACAATTGTCAGTTTTAAATAAAGTTGCGCAGTGACGTAATGGAGCAAAATGTGAAGCCCCGACGATGCCTTTCACTATAAAGGCCAGATTGCCAGGGTGGAAGTGGATGGAGGTCCCCAGAACTCTACGAAGGTGGGGGAGTGACGGCTCTGAGTTGTCGTTAGCACCTGCCTGAGAGGTAAACTTTGCGACGGCTCAGAGCCGTCGTTAGCACTCACGGGGTTAAGCCTTCAACAATGCAATTCACACCGCTGCCAGCTCTCTTAGCAGACTTGGTTTTTGAATCATGATTCTGTAGGCACAGATAGCATATGTGAGAGGGCCTCTGAAACGGTAACTTCTACTAAAAGCAAAAAGCTAAGTTTTGTATGATGCAAAAATGCTTCTAGTTAAAATTTAAAATGCATTCATACATATTTAACTTTTTTTTTCTCTATCATTAAAGTTTACTTTTGACTTTTGCATTCTGCTAAGCTGCCATTTGTAATATGTTAGTGTGTGTTCTATATTGTGTGTGTGTGTTTTATACATTTTTTATTTGTGTGTCTTTAGCACAAGCCTGGACATATTTGTTTAAAATCTGAGCCAGCCTAAATTTTTAGACAGCACAAAGTTTTTAGTTTTTTAGGTGTGAGAAGATACATAACATTTTGAATTAAAACGTTACGGCTAAGCTGCTGATACCAAACCACAGTGATATTAATCCTTGGTTGCCATCAAACATAACATGTGCATGGGGGCATTTCGTTTTAGCTTCCCTTCAGTTCCGGGTACTTGGAAGAAAACGCATGTGCTCTGATGTGCCTAATTTTATTGCATGCGCTTTGTGTTTTGCATTTCCATCTGCAATGTCAGCGGTTGTAAATGCGCATGCGTAGGCATATGTAAATCGAGCCAGATAATATATGTGTGTGTTTGAGGTTTCAATACCGCCCGTTTTAGGGGGCTGGAAGTTGTGACATTAGGTATAGAAATAAAATAGCGTTTTAAAACATGATCGGACCTTCGTTTTGAAAAAATTGTAAGTAAATTCACATTTATAAATAATATGTAAATGTTTGCATTTGAAAAAAGTGATAATTTTTTTTTTTTTTTGCCAGTGCAGTTAGAGTTTATTAGCAAGGTAATAGATGACAGGAACAACTCAAACCATCTGACATGTTTTGCGCATGTTCACATGCGCTTCTTCAAAGTGGCAACAGCCAAATTTCTGTTATTTCCTCCAAGGATGGAGATTTCTTTATATTTTTCAAGACTCAAAACATTTAAAGCTTTATAAACTGGATTTTCAAAATTATAACATTTCTCTAGATAATTAAGAGCTCTTTTGTAAACATCTAGTGCTTCTTTTTTAAAGGTTTTAACTGAATGTACTGGTAAAATCATTTTTATGCAAAGGAAATGTAACTTTCATTACAAAAAATTCTCATTAATTTTTTTTTTTTTTTTTTTCAATTAGCTTTATTGGTGATAAAGAGGAAAGTGATAACAAATCTTGGAGTCGCAGCTCCCCAAACAGTTTTAACAAAGTTCTTTTTCTCAGTAATACATACATTCAAATGGAAGAGCTGACTTGTTATTGTGGATTCTTCAAGTCTAAATAAACTTAATTAACATGTTATTAAAGAACTAGACAATAATTATCATGCAGTACATCAGTCCTCTGATCCGATGCATTGTTTAGCCATCTTCCAATTATGGTTTAGCAATTATTTTAAAACATGTTTAGTTAGATAAATAGGTGAATAATAATGGTATCGTAATTAGCAGCATCCCCGGTGGTCCTAATGCGTGTGTGACATCATGGTTTCTGCTATGCGCCCTACCCTGTCTCATGAAGTATTTAATGATCGCCTCTATGCGCATTCCATCTCATAGTCATATATTCAAATTGTACCAGATTGTTGGTGCGGAGAAAGTGGTATCGCTCCAGTGTAAGTGTGTTGTCTACCTGGCGTTTCCATGCAGAAATATCTGGTGTGTCTGTGGTCTTCCACTTCTGTGGGATCAGCATCTTGGCGCTGTTTAACATTATGTGTAGCAATGACTGCTTAGACTCATCTTTGGTGTTTGGGAAAAAGTGATATTTTTATATTGACTTTACTAATCCTTTAAGGAACTTATTATTTTCAACTACAGTATATGTAATCCCTGCTTGTCAAAGTGACATTATTAAACAAATCACTGAACCCAAAAAAACACACATCTGAGCTTACTTAAATGGACATGTTAGGTTCTCTAAACTAGATAAATGTCTATGGATATGAAAAGAGAATGCAATAGATCAATTCAAATTCTGGAATGTTCACTATTATTTATAGAAACTCCTTACAGTTATGTGTGATGCATCAATATATGGCTTAGAGCAGGGCTCGACAAACCCAGGAGCCAGGTAGCCACTGGCTCCTAGAACTTTACCCCTGGCTCCTAACTTTTTGGTTTATTCTCCATATATCTATATACAACTCCTTGCAGTATTACACACTGTGCCTGACTGAATGGATAGACTGCATTTGCATGAAGATCGCTAAGATCGGCAAGGAGAAAAATTACATGCAAACTGACAAAGAGGTGCTGGTTATGGTCTTTAACCCCTTAAGGATCACAGCACTTTTCCATTTTCTGACCATTTGGGACCAAGGCTATTTTTACATTTCTGCGGTGTTTGTGTTTAGCTGTAATTTTCCTCTTACTCATTTACTGTACCCACACATAATATATACTGTTTTTCTCGCCATTAAATGGACTTTATAATGATACCATTATTTTCATCATATCTTATAATTTACTAGAAATTGTTTTATAAAATATGATGAAAAAATTGAAAAAACCCCCACTTTTTCTAACTTTGACCCCCAAAATCTTTTACACATCTACAACCACTAAAAAACACCCATGCTAAAAAGTTTCTAAATTTTATCCTGAGTTTAGAAATACCCAATGTTTACATGTTCTTTGCTTTTTCTGCAAGTTATAGGGCCATAAATATAAGTAGCACTTTGCTATTTCCAAACCACTTTTTTTCAAAATTAGCGATAGTTACATTTGAACACTGATATCTGTCAGGAATCTCTGAATATCCGTTGACATGTATATATATTTTTTAGAAGACATCCCAAAGTATTGATCTAGGCCCATTTTAGTATATTTCATGCCACCATTTCACCGCCAAATGCGATCAAATAAAAAAAAAAATTGTTCACTTTTTCACAAACTAGGTTTCTCACTGAAATTATTTACAAACAACTTGTGTAGTTATGGCACAAATGGTTGTAAATGCTTCTCTGGGATCCCCTTTGTTCAGAAATAGCAGATATATAGGGCTGTGGCGTTGCTTTTTGGCAATTAGAAGGCCGCTAAATGCCGCTGCGCGCCACACTTGTATTATGCCCAGCAGTGAAGGGGTTAATTAGATAGCTTGTAGGGAGCTTGCAGGGTTAATTTTATCTTTAGTGTAGAGATCAGCCTCCCACCTGACACATCCCACCCCCTGATCCCTCCCAAACGGCTCTCTTTCCTTCCCACCCCACAATTGTCCCCGCCATCCCCCCCCAAACAGCTCTCTAACCCTCCCCCTCTACATTATTGTGTGCCATCTTGGGTACTGGCAGCTCTCTGCCAGAACCCAGTTTGCCATAAAATGTTTTTTTTTTTTAAATTTGTAAATAGTTTTCTGTAGTGTAGCTGCCCCCCCCTTAATAACCAACCCACCCCATCCAAGATCCCTTAGATAAAAATCCTCCCCCTCCTCTCTCTCACCTTATCCGACGCAAAATTAAATTGTGCCATATTGTAGTGTTCCCACCCGCCCTCCTCCGACGCACTAACCTCATCGATGCAAAGAGAGACTCAAGTGCAATAAATAACACAGACGCTGCTGCTCTTAAAAAAATGCACTTACAATGTTTATTAATAATAAAGCAGGTATAAAACAGTTTTCTCCTTCAAGGTAATTAATCCAAATACTCAGCTGCTCCGGTCTGTTTTCACAGCCTTACAATGTCCGCTCCCTTCTGATGTCCACCGGAACTTTCAGTGTAGGGGAAATCCTTGTTGATGGGGCTACGGTAGCCCTGAGAGTCCAAAAAGCAGAGTGTTCTATTCTTAGAACTACGGCTCCTCTGCAGATCCAAAATTCAGTCCTGTGGTACCTCTACGCGTTTCTTCTGCTATCGTGCAGACTTTCTCAAGAGGATGAAGAGTCTAATGCTGAGTGGATTCAATATCCATCCCAATAAAAACCCTCATAGTAAATCCTATTGGTTGAAATTTCCTCTGTGTAATATGGGTAAGAAATGCTCACTGGGTCCTAGAGACCAAGTTATAAAATGCTACGTTCCTTTTGCACATAACAAATAATGTGTACAGTTAATTACAACACATCTATAGTTAATAAAAGCAAAAGACAAGGGACAATTATTTTGCACAAAAAATTATAACAATAATACAAAACTCCTACCACTAGGTAAAATTTAATAAAGCAAAAAATATATTAAAAGTTGATACAACGTGTGTTAATACATATACTAAAAATCCCTGCAAACTAAACAATATTCATCTATGTATACTTAATATCTACACATCCAAAATTAGTATATGTTGCAATCCCAAAAAACAAATAATTAACCCAACAAATGTAACAACAATACTCTGATCCTACAACTAGGTTTAATTCGATGAAGCAAATATAATTAAAAATTAAAACAAGATATATTTATGCGCATATCCTTGCAGCTTAAGCAAGATTCATCTCTATATATGATGAGCATTCACAATCTGGAAAACACATTTTTATTCTCTATGTATATATATGTGTATACCTTTCCTACTAAAAAGGAGTGATTTAATCCTAAGTATCCAAGTTGATCTGGAGTATAGAGGGATGGATCTACAAAAATGTGTTTAGAAAATTTGATAGTATGTACACTGTCATCTCTATTTAGGTATCATCCAATTAATTCTATACAATTATTAAAGGTTGTTTAAAATTTATTTAAAAGTTGTTTAAAATGGAAGGGAAAAGAGGAGGAAATAATTATTATATAAACAAGAATTATTAAAGGAACCTTAAGAATATCTAAAAAATGTCAGATTTTTTTATATATTAATTACATAAAAGCTGCTATGTCAATGTCTATGTTTAATCCTTTTGGATGTAAACTATTGAGCTTTTGGATCCAAAGAGTTTCTTGTTTTCTTAGGCTCATCAACCTATTGCTACAACTCTTAGGTATCCAATCAATTGCTTGAATTTTTAGAGACCTAGAGTCTCCCCCATGATGTTCCAGAAAATGTAATGGTACACTGTGATTAACTACTTTCTCTTTTATATTATATAGATGTTCTGTCAGTCTACTTCTTATCTTTCTTTTGGTGCGCCCTACATAAATTTTATTACACCCACAAGTTAGGAGGTACACTACATATGTGGTGTCACATGTACACCTACTCTTGATATTAAAAGACTTAATGCCTTCGCTGTCTTTAAAATGACTATCCTTATTGATATGTTTACACATACTGCAAATTTTCTTTCCACACTTGTATGTGCCTGGTTTTAGACTCAGCCAATTACTCTTCCTATCAATTTCTGTTATTTCCAACTTCCTCAATTTACTGGGAGCTAGCAGATTTTTCAAACTTCTCCCTTTCTTAAAAGTAAACACAGGTTCTTCTGTCAAGATAGGGGCCAGTACAGGGTCCGTCTTAAGAACTCCCCAATGTTTTTTAATTACATTCTTGATGATCTTATGACCCTCGTTGTAAGTAGTAATAAACCTTAAAGTATCCTTATTATCTTGAGTTGATTTATCCTTTTTAGGTTTTAAAATAGAGTCTCTATCAGTTTCTTGTGCCCTATTATATGCTTGTTCTATTGTATTTCTGTTATAGCCCTTTTCTATGAACTTAGTACTCATATGTTCAGCCTCTTTTTTAAACATCTCTATATCTGTACAGTTACGTCTGAGTCTTAAGAACTGCCCATAAGGCACATTGTCTTTCCACCTCTTAAGGTGGGCACTTCCATTGTCTATGTAACTATTTCTATCAGTAGGTTTACTAAAATTACTCACCGCTGTTTTTAAGTTGGCATCTACATATAACCAAAGGTCTAAAAATTCAATTCTTGTTCGTGAATGTTTACCTGTAAAATTTAAGTTAAAATCATTATTGTTCATATGTGTTAAAAAGCTATTAATCAATGATTCGTCACCCTCCCAGAGGATGATTACGTCATCTATGTAACGATAATATTTTATAATGTTGTTTATAAACGGATTATTGTTCCAAACCTTCTCAATTTCAAATCTGTGCATATAAATATTAGCATACGATGGGGCAAATGTAGTCCCCATCGCTGTTCCTTTGACCTGTTTATAGAACACATTTTCAAAAATAAAATAATTGTGCTCTAAGATAAATCTCGTGCAATCTAGGATAAAGTTTAATTGCTCTGCTGAAAATTTCCAATTCAACAGTTCCATTTCAAGGGCCTTCAATCCTTTCTCATGGGGGATAGAGGTATAAAGCGCAGACACATCGCACGTTACCCAACAATAATTTTCTTTCCAGTTTAAAGGACACCACACAAACCATCAATATATTTGAAGGTTTAAACTGGAAAGAAAATTATTGTTGGGTAACGTGCGATGTGTCTGCGCTTTATACCTCTATCCCCCATGAGAAAGGATTGAAGGCCCTTGAAATGGAACTGTTGAATTGGAAATTTTCAGCAGAGCAATTAAACTTTATCCTAGATTGCACGAGATTTATCTTAGAGCACAATTATTTTATTTTTGAAAATGTGTTCTATAAACAGGTCAAAGGAACAGCGATGGGGACTACATTTGCCCCATCGTATGCTAATATTTATATGCACAGATTTGAAATTGAGAAGGTTTGGAACAATAATCCGTTTATAAACAACATTATAAAATATTATCGTTACATAGATGACGTAATCATCCTCTGGGAGGGTGACGAATCATTGATTAATAGCTTTTTAACACATATGAACAATAATGATTTTAACTTAAATTTTACAGGTAAACATTCACGAACAAGAATTGAATTTTTAGACCTTTGGTTATATGTAGATGCCAACTTAAAAACAGCGGTGAGTAATTTTAGTAAACCTACTGATAGAAATAGTTACATAGACAATGGAAGTGCCCACCTTAAGAGGTGGAAAGACAATGTGCCTTATGGGCAGTTCTTAAGACTCAGACGTAACTGTACAGATATAGAGATGTTTAAAAAAGAGGCTGAACATATGAGTACTAAGTTCATAGAAAAGGGCTATAACAGAAATACAATAGAACAAGCATATAATAGGGCACAAGAAACTGATAGAGACTCTATTTTAAAACCTAAAAAGGATAAATCAACTCAAGATAATAAGGATACTTTAAGGTTTATTACTACTTACAACGAGGGTCATAAGATCATCAAGAATGTAATTAAAAAACATTGGGGAGTTCTTAAGACGGACCCTGTACTGGCCCCTATCTTGACAGAAGAACCTGTGTTTACTTTTAAGAAAGGGAGAAGTTTGAAAAATCTGCTAGCTCCCAGTAAATTGAGGAAGTTGGAAATAACAGAAATTGATAGGAAGAGTAATTGGCTGAGTCTAAAACCAGGCACATACAAGTGTGGAAAGAAAATTTGCAGTATGTGTAAACATATCAATAAGGATAGTCATTTTAAAGACAGCGAAGGCATTAAGTCTTTTAATATCAAGAGTAGGTGTACATGTGACACCACATATGTAGTGTACCTCCTAACTTGTGGGTGTAATAAAATTTATGTAGGGCGCACCAAAAGAAAGATAAGAAGTAGACTGACAGAACATCTATATAATATAAAAGAGAAAGTAGTTAATCACAGTGTACCATTACATTTTCTGGAACATCATGGGGGAGACTCTAGGTCTCTAAAAATTCAAGCAATTGATTGGATACCTAAGAGTTGTAGCAATAGGTTGATGAGCCTAAGAAAACAAGAAACTCTTTGGATCCAAAAGCTCAATAGTTTACATCCAAAAGGATTAAACATAGACATTGACATAGCAGCTTTTATGTAATTAATATATAAAAAAATCTGACATTTTTTAGATATTCTTAAGGTTCCTTTAATAATTCTTGTTTATATAATAATTATTTCCTCCTCTTTTCCCTTCCATTTTAAACAACTTTTAAATAAATTTTAAACAACCTTTAATAATTGTATAGAATTAATTGGATGATACCTAAATAGAGATGACAGTGTACATACTATCAAATTTACAGGGTACGTCCTTGGTCGTTAACTACCGTTTTTTGTAGGATGTACCCTGTACGTTGTTGGTCGTTAAGGGGTTAAAGACATTTTATCAGTATGTATATGTTTCTTAAATAACATATTCCAAACCATTGCTGACTATATGTAACCCTTAATGACCCAGACTTACCCTGTATGTTGCGTGTCCTTAAGGGGTTTGTAGACCTGTAATAGCACTGGTCTCTCCAGGAAGCATTTGGTAGTAGTGTGGTTTCACCTGTCTGCGAGAGCCATGCTATTTAACCCCTTGATGTGGAAATGACAACCAGTGGAAAGGGTACGTTGGCTGTCGTTAAGGGGTTAATCCACAAAAAGGTGTTTCAATGAAGGTTTAGCATTAGGAGCATATCATTACTGTATTAACTCCTTTGCTGCAGAGCCATTTTCACACCCCTGATTTCCCAAATATTTCAAACTCAAACTTTATTGTCCCACATTTAGCATCAGTTCACCGTCCGAAAACAGAAAATAGTTTGGATTTATGTTGTTCAATTAAAATGAATATAAAAAGCCAGAAGAGAACATGAATTATATTATTATTATTATTATTATTATTATCAGGTACTTGTAGAGCGCCAACAGATTCCACAGCGCTAATATTTGTCACTATGCACCATCTTAAAATTTATACAGAAAATGAGTAGGTATAAAAAAATCTATTCATACAGATATTTGATATATTTAAAGTAAAGAAAAATGATAATTTCTCAGAAGGGTGTTTTAACCAGTTATTAAATTTTATGCATGTTTCTACCCCTGTCAAAACTCACTCTGCGAAGCAAAAAAATATTAAAAACAAAACAAACACAAGATAGTTGTACCAAACACCATCCAATATATAACTACACAAAATACTACATTTTTTTTACACCCCCACCCCCATTTATTTTGATTCTTAATTTGAAATTAATTTAGAAAAACATGGATCTACTAGATCTGTCGTCGACCGCACAAATTAGGCTAGTGTTTACTGGCAGGAAATTATTATTATGATGATCACTTAATAGCTAAAAGGAAATTAAAGCCTGGGTTGAATTGTGGGACTTCACTCAAATGAGTGGTCTTATGATATAATTCTATGCTAAGGAGGTACCTCTTAAAGATTTTCAGAACCATTGAAATAGAACCAGTGATGTGCGGTATTTGTCATTGTTAGGGCAATCATCTGGTAGAATGATTGACACAGGACCATTTGTTTGACAGAGTAGATTTGTTGCATATAAATAAATGGCTCAAGTTTGTCTATGTATTTTGGGGGGGAATGGTGCAGGTTAAGACATACCCCACCCCCGTGTTGTTGTTCCATATGCCTAAGATTTTTTCAGGTTACCAGTGATGCCAAAAGCTTATAGCCACCTGGTCATGTGACCCCTCCTTTGAAAGAGGGGCCTCTTCTTTTTCAAAAGAGGGGGTCAATTGTCCCATTGCAGTTTTTATTTTGGGCTGCTAGGACCCAATAATGGTCAAGAAAAATGTTTAATTTTAAACATTAAATAAGACTTCCGAAGCCTTTAGAGGAAGCAATAGTAGCACATATTACATTAGGCAAGCTCAGTAATTATTAGGATGTAAATTACATCCTTAGATCTAATGACTGAAGAGGTGACTAAGAAAAAACAAATACTTATTACATTACAACTCAATGTTGCAATTAAAATAGCAATAACATCTTAGCAACATATTGCACCTATCACTCCATTAATTTATTTGTCAAAGATACTGTGTATCTATAAGTTAATCTTTTTCTTTCTTATAAAACAATTATAACCTATTAGCTTATTTAAAGGAATAGTTTAGTAAAAATTAAACTTTCATGATTCAGATAGAGCATGCAATTTCTTTTGCATGATGTACCGAGTCCACGGATTCATCCTAACTTGTGGGATATTGTCCTTCCTGACTGGAAGTAGCAAAGAGAGAACCAAAGCAGAGCTGACTATATAGCTCCCCCTTAACTCCACCCCCCAGTCATTCTCTTTGCTGGCTCTAAGCAGGAAGAGTAAAGAGAAGAGGTGTTAAACTGTTAGTTTCAATTATCAGTTTGTGGCTCTTCCTTTCAGGTTGGCCACGGTGCCGCAAATCTTCACAAAGGTGCTAGGGTCCCTTCTGGCGGTTCTAAGGCCACGTGGCATAGCAGTGGCGCCTTATCTAGATGTTTTTCTAATTCAAGCGTCATCCTTTCAACTAGCCAAGTCTCACACGGACTTAGTGTTGGCCTTTCTAAGGTCTCACGGGTGGAAAGTGAATGTAAAAAAGAGTTCTCTTTCCCCCCTCACAAGAGTTTCATTTCTAGGGACTCTGATAGACTCTGTGGACATGAAAATATTTCTGACGGAGGTCAGGAAATCAAAGATTTTGTCCACCTGCCGAGCTCTTCATTCCATTCCTCGGCCGTCAGTGGCTCAGTGTATGGAGATAATCGGACTAATGGTAGCGGCAATGGATATAGTTCCGTTTGCTCGCTTGCATCTCAGATCACTGCAACTATGCATGCTCAATCAGTGGAATGGGGATTATGTGGATTTATCTCCTCCGATAAATCTGGATCAAGAGACCAGAGACTCTCTTCTTTGGTGGTTGTCACAGGATCATCTGTCCCAGGGAATGTGTTTCCGCAGGCCAGTATGGGTTATAGTGACGACAGACGCCAGTCTTCTGGGCTGGGGTGCAGTCTGGAATTCCCTGAAAGCTCAGGGTTTGTGGACTCGGGAGGAGGCTCTCCTACCGATAAATATTCTGGAATTAAGAGCGATATTCAATGCTCTCCAGGCAAGGCCTCAGCTGGGTTCGGCCAGATTCATCAGGTTTCAGTTGGACAACATCACGACTGTGGCTTATATCAATCATCAGGGCGGAACAAAGAGTTCCTTAGCGATGATAGAGGTCTCAAGGATAATCCAATGGGCAGAAGCTCACTCTTGCCATCTGTCAGCGATCTATATCCCAGGTGTAGAGAACTGGGAGGCAGATTTTCTAAGTTGTCAGACTTTTCATCTGGGGAAGTGGGAACTCGATCCGGAGGCGTTTGCTCAGCTGGTTCGGCTATGGGGCACACCAGAGTTGGATCTGATGGTGTCTCGTCAGAACGCCAAACTTCCTTGTTACGGCTCCAGGTCAAGGGATCCTCAGGCTGTACTGATAGATGCTCTAGCAGTACCCTGGTTGTTCAACCTGGCTTATGTGTTTCCACCTTTCCCTCTCCTTCCACGTCTGATTGCCAGAATCAAACAGGAGAGAGCATCTGTGATTTTTATAGCGCCTGCGTGGCCACGCAGGACTTGGTATGCAGACCTGGTGGGACATGTCATCCCTTCCACCATGGTCTCTGCCATTGAGACAGGACCTTTTGATTCAAGGTCCATTCAAGCATCCAAATCTAATTTCTCTGCAACTGACTGCTTGGAGATTGAACGCTTGATTCTATCAAAGCGGAGTTTCTCTGAGTCAGTCATAAATACCTTGATTCAGGCTCGAAAGCCTGTTACCAGGAAAATTTATCATAAGATATGGCGTAAATATCTTTTTTTGGTGCAAATCCAAAGGCTTCTCCTGGAGTAAAATCAGGATTCCTAGGATTTTGTCTTTTCTCTAAGAGGGATTGGAGAAAGGATTATCAGCTAGTTCCCTAAAGGGACAGATATCTGCTCTGTCTATTTTTTTGCACAAGCGTCTGGCAGATGTTCCAGACGTTCTGGCTTTTTGTCAAGCTTTAGTTAGAATTAAGCCTGTGTTTAAACCTATTGCTCCGCCATGGAGTCTAAATTTAGTTCTTAGAGTTCTTCAGGGGGTTCCGTTTGAACCCAATCATTCCATAGATATTAAGCTTTTATCTTGGAAAGTTTTTTGTTCCTAGTTGCTATCTCTTCAGCTCGAAGAGTTTCTGAACTATCTGCATTACAATGTGACTCTCCTTATCTTGTGTTCCATGCTGATAAGGTGGTTTTGCGTACCAAGCCTGGGTTCCTACCTAAGGTTGTTACTAACAGGAATATCAATCAAGAAATTGTGTCCTAATCCTTCTTGTAAGAAGGAACGTCCGTTGCACAACTTGGACATCGTTCGTGCTTTGAAATTTTATTTGCAGGCAACCAAAGATTTTCGTCAAACATCTTCTTTGTTGTCTATTCTGGAAAGCGTAGGGGTCAAAAGGCTACAGTGACTTCTTTCCTTTTGGCTGAAAAGCATCATCCGTTTGGCTTATGAGACTGCTGGACAGCAGCCTCCTGAAAGGATTACAGCTTATTCTACTAGAGCGGTAGCTTCCACATGGGCTTTTAAAAATGATGCTTCTGTTGATTTTAACCAAATAAACCTTTTTTATATTTGAGATACCTTGCTGCCTGCTATCTATTGCCGCTGTGCAAATTTTATTCACTACCAGTGTCTCTCCTGGTTGAGACCTAGCTTATCCATTCCCAGTGAGCTACCGGTGATCCGGACCCGACAGGTGAAGTGGCCTGTGATTGGAGCTCCGGAAATCACGTGTACCGGCTCCTGTGTGTGTCCGTCGGGCGACTTTGAATAGTCCCGATCTGCTTCAATAGGCACAGTACGTGTGCCGCCTCTCTTGTGAGTATTTCCTGCACGGGGGGCTCCTGGTCCATTGTCCTGACGATACTGTTTTATGGTTGGCGCCTCTCTTGTCTTTCTTTTTGTCTACATGCTTCTGTTGAACAGATTTGTAAGGCTGCGACTTGGTCGTCGCTTCATACCTTTTCAAAATTTTATAAATTTGATACTTTTGCTTCTTTGGAGGCTATTTTTGGGAGAAATGTTTTGCAAGCAGTGGTGCCTTCCGTTTAGGTTCCTGTCTTGTGCCTCCCTTTATCCGTGTCCTAAAGCTTTGGTATTAGTATCCCACAAGTTAGGATGAATCCGTGGACTCGGTACATCATGCAAAAGAAAACAAAATTTATGCTTACCTGATAAATTTCTTTCTTTTGCGATGTACCGAGTCTACGGCCCGCCCTGTCTATTCAAGACAGATAGTATTTTTTATGTAAACTTCAGTCACCTCTGCACCTTATAGTTTCTCCTTTTCTTCCTTGGCCTTCGGTCGAATGACTGGGGGGTGGAGTTAAGGGGGGAGCTATATAGACAGCTCTGCTGTGGTGCTCTCTTTGCTACTTCCTGTCAGGAAGGACAATATCCCACAAGTTAGGATGAATCCGTGGACTCGGTACATCACAAAAGAAAGAAATTTATCAGGTAAGCATAAATTTTGTTTTTAAACAACTTTTTATTTTACTTACATTAACATAACATGCACAATCTTTTTATATTTATGCTTTTTGAGTCATTGGCTGCTACTGTGCATGTGCAAGAATTCACAGACTATATGTATATGCATTTGTGATTGGCTGATGGCTGTAACATGATATAGGGGGGAGTCAAAATATACATAACTGAAATTTGTCAGAAAAAAAATCTACTACTCATTTGAAGTTCAGACTAAGGGGTAGATTTATGTAGCTGTGACTGCAGCTGTTTCCGAACAAGCCTTCAGGTAAGAAGCAGCGGTCGTAAGACCCACCTCTGAGGCGGCGGACAGCAATTATCCCGATCGGATACGATATGGATAATTAAGATACCTGCTAGCGGCCGATAGGCCGCAAATCTGCAGTGGGCGGCATTTCACAAGCATTTCACAAGGAATGCTTGTGCAATAATGTCGGCAATTAGCGATGTTGGGCGGACATGATCCACTACAGCGGATTATGTCCGTCCGCATCTTAATAAATTGGCCCTAAGTGCTATTGTATTGTCTTTTAGTATTTAGTATTTTTTGAGATACATCAGGCAAATGCAGCTATTTCAAAGGAACATTCTGGTCAAACTTGAAATGCACATATATAAATTACATCTTTGGATATAAACATATCTACAGTATACATGCTTTGGCAAAAACATTTTTATCTGCACATGAAGCATAGCTACATATTTTCAGTGCTCCAGCATTTTAAATACTGCAGCTTCTCAGATCACCAGTGGGGCTTGTATATTGTCGGCAATTAACAAAATGAGTTATCAGATGGTACAAGCACCTTAGACTCTCTGAGCAAGTGCTCTTTTAAAATGCTGGTGCACGGAGTGTACTTAAATACACTTTTGAAACAGATATAGCTTTTATTAGAAGCATTTTTACAAAAATGCTTCAATTCAAAACTGAAATTCATCCATGTAGATTCCAATTGTGACTTTTATATCCCTTTTAAAATGACAAAATAAAGGTAAAGGGAGCTATTTGTAAACAATTTCATACACGCCAGCAGAGATACCTGGGAACATTTTAGAGTACACTGTCCCTTTAAGTATGCTAGCGTTGAATCTATATTTAATACTAGTAGGATATATCTTTGCTAATAGTACAATCATTTGACAAATAGTGTGTACAACCCGTATGATGCAATCTCGGCAGAGATTTATCTCTGAAGCTTGTGTTCCTGTTGAATCATGCATTAAGCTTGCTGTAAGAGCTGGCTATAAACACAGTATTGTGTTCTTTCATAAAAGGATTTGCTGACTGCAACCGTATGTCAGACACAAATACAATATTGCAGTGCAATAATGCTCTAAAAATGATCATCATAAGGGATGTAGGCGTATGTAACAGCACTATTAATAGCTGTGTAATGCCGATTGCATTACGCAGTCAAGTATTAAGTAATGTTATGAAGGAAATGCTTACTAATCTGAGGCAAATACAGCAAACAAAATAAATTATATTTATAGTACCTTTTTAAAGAGACTTTTAGTTTTTTCCCCTCGATCTCAATGTTGTAATTTTTTTTTTCGTCATTAAAAATATTATTTTTTCTGTGCAGAATAAACCAAATATATATATATATATATATATATATATATATATATATATATATACTCACACACACATAGAAAAAAAATTCACTATGGTTTACTAGTCAGGGGTGGTTTAAATCTTATTAGACCAGAGGGAAAAATTACTAGTCCACTCGATGTTAACGAAAGTAAAACGTCAAATTTCTAAGTCGTCCGGGACTAGTGGAACACTGGAAATTTCAAGCCCTGTATATATGTGAGTGTGTGTTTTGTATGTGTTATATATATATATATATCTCTCGTTGCTATGAACTAACAATGAGCAAGAGTCCCAAGATCCAGATGTATATAATCAGGCGGCTTTTCCTGTTAATTTCACCTTAAAGGGATCCTGAACACCTCGTCATTCAAGAAATCATTACACTAAATATAAAGTGCAGCAACAATCTCCAAACTCACAATATTATGTGCATCTGACCTGTTATTGTAGAATTTTACTATTTTAAACTTTACGTTTAAACCACAGCCTATGTTGTAACCACCATGTTGTAATGTACGTTACAAATATGTCACATGACGTGTTCGTCCGTGTTGCTGGAAGAGCCTGCGCATGAGGTTTTTTTCCTTGAAGCTTGTTCACATTACTTCTGAATCTCTCTCTAAGGAGCAGACAAATGGTATAGCTTAGAGAGATGAGTGACCGACACACACAGCACATCTACTGTGCAGTTCAGAAAGGGATCAGTGCTATATATAATCTAATATATTTTAGAAATAATTAAGTTCAGTGCATTGCTGTCTACATATAACCAATTTCCCCATCACTCAAACTACAAAAACATCCATTATGGTGTAATTTTGTTTATATGCCCTTTCTCTGGTTTAACAGTGAAGTGAACGGATAATACAGTGCCGGTGGGGTAGGATGTTATATGTGCGATTGCGTGCACGCTCATGGAGGGATGATGTGAGAGCCGGTAATGTGCCCAGGACCCTTGTCACTGTCTGGAAGTAATCACCATTAGATAGGGGGAAAGATCACCATTAGATAAAAAAAAATGCTAAGGTAGACATTTTAATGCAAAATGATCTATGTGGTATTGCTCAGAATGATTAAAGATATACAGTATTATAGCAAAAATATGTTTAGTTCATTAATGGCTAGTGGTAAAGGTCCCTTTAAATGGAAACCGCTTTTGTGTAACTATTTAAAAAACAAAACAAAAAACATGTTTGGCAGCTGCCCTTCCCCATGCATGATAGATTTGTGAGTAGTAAGTCTCTCTTAACAATTTTTTATATTTGGATAGTATAATTAATGCAGAGATTAAGGTTTGTGTTAAGCACTAAATAAATGCTGATGTATTCAGTGCAAAGATTAGCCTGAAAATAATATGCAGATTTTTTTTAAATTCTATTATTTAAATATTGGGGGAAAAAGTGTATAGTGACCATAAAGCACTGGTTTTCAAACCCATCTTCGGGACTCCCTAACGGGCAGGATTTTCAGGATTGTCTTGGGTGAGAGCAAGTAAACTAAGTTTACTAATCAGCTGATTATTTCACCTGTGCTCTTGTCAGACATCCTCAAAATCTGGCCTCTTAGGGGAAGGCCTCAAGGCATGCTTGAAAACTAGTGTCATAAAGCAGTGACACCATGTTGTAACCTAGGTTTCCTTCTCTGCTAAAGCCAATCAGGGACAATTATAAATGGGTCTCTAGCGTATGCAGCCAATGATTGTGTGGAATATAGCAATGTTAAAGGAATGTTAAACCCAAATTTTTTTTCTCTTGTGATTCAGATAGAGCATGCAATTTTAAACAACTTTCTAATTTAGTTATATTATACATTATCTTCATTCTCTTGGTATCTTTTGGAACTGGCCCATTTCTAAAGCACTATATAGCAGCAGTTGTGCAAGAATGTTATCCATTTGCTAGAGCACTATTTCCTGTCATGTAGTGCTCCAGAGGCATACACTCTCTAAAACACAGAATATCATGGGAACAAAACAAATTGGATAATAGAAGTAAATTGGAAACTTTTTTTTTTATTGAATGCTCTGAATCACAAAATATTTTTAGGGGTTTTTATATCCTTTTAGGTCTGAAGCCACCACTTCTAACAGGAATTGGAAAGCCCACAATTTTCATAATTAAATTACAAGAAAAAGGACAAAATACAAAATTAACTTAAAGTGATTGTAAAGTTTAAGGAATTAAAGCCCAGTGTCTAAAAATAATCTTAAAACCAGGGGCATTCATTAAACTTTAAAAACACGCTTTTTAAAAAAAAAAAAAAAATACTTACCATTTTGTTTTGGTAAACAGGCTGCCGATCATCTGCTCTCATCTCCTTCTGTATTTTGCAGATTGATGACGAATCTGGCTTCCTCCTATCATTTTTTTTTTTTTTTTTTTTTTTTTTTTTTTTAAAGTGTGTTTGTAAAGTTTAATGAAGTAAAGTGCCACTGTTATGTGATTCAATCTGCTTATGTGTAGTGTTAACTGGGCTCTTGGCTTAGAACATAAAGGTCTTTGGAAGTGACGCGACCTTATGGTTGGGCGTGCTTTTTTTGGACTGTACGTTTCACCTTGTGACTGGACTTGTTTACGTTCTGGTCTTCCATTTCCGCTTTCCTGACCATGTGGCGACTGAAAAATTGGAGTCTGCTTGTCTTTGGTTCTAGGAGGTGGTGAGTGCCCCAGCCATTGTGGCTGTCAGGTGCCGTTTAAGTTTTTTCTTAGTCCATATTTATTTTATTCTTTATCTAGTTATGGAGGATTCTGATGCTGAGACTGTTCAAATTTCAGATTCTTCGACTTCTGAAGAATGCGAATTGGCCCCGTTGACACAGGTCAATCAGTTATGTTCGATATGCCGTATTAGAGCGCCCTGTTCCTCGGCGAGTTCCCTACCGCTCCCTACTACTACACATGCGGGTAACCCAGATTATGTTTATACCTCCTTACAGGGCGGCTTGTTCCCCCCCGGAGGTTGCAGCTCATTTTTGCTTTCACATATTTTTGTCGATTATGCGTCTGCAAAGTCTAGGCGTTTATTTGCGTTTGTGCTCGTGCCCTATCGTCCCGGGTCTACCGGCCTTGGGTGGGCCTATACAGTTCCCTGCGGGTGTAGCTGTCCCTGAGCGTTGTGCCTTTCGTTACAGAATAGCGCGTCTTAGCGTTTTGCTCAGACACTTTCTCCAACATAGGTGTGTCCGGTCCACGGCGTCATCCTTACTTGTGGGATATTCTCTTCCCCAACAGGAAATGGCAAAGAGCCCAGCAAAGCTGGTCACATGATCCCTCCTAGGCTCCGCCTTCCCCTGTCATTCTCTTTGCCGTTGCACAGGCAACATCTCCACGGAGATGGCTCAGAGTTTTTTGGTGTTTAAATGTAGTTTTTATTCTTCTATCAAGAGTTTGTTATTTTAAAATAGTGCTGGTATGTACTATTTACTCTGAAACAGAAAAGTGATGAAGATTTCTGTTTGTAAGAGGAAAATGATTTTAGCAACCGTTACTAAAATCGATGGCTGTTTCCACACAGGACTGTTGAGAGGAATTAACTTCAGTTGGGGGAAACAGTGAGCAGACTTTGGCTGCTTGAGGTATGACACATTTCTAACAAGACTTGGTAATGCTGGAAGCTGTCATTTTCCCTATGGGATCCGGTAAGCCATTTTCTTAATTTTCAATATAAGAATAAAAGGGCTTCACAAGGGCTTTAAAGACTGGTAGACATTTTTCTGGGCCAAAACGATTACTTTATAAGCATATTTAATGGTTTATAACTTTGGAGAGTTATTTTAATCTTGGGAATTTTGTTAAAAAAAAAACGGCAGGCACTGTATTGGACACCTTTTTCACTGGGGGCCTTTTCTAGTCATAGGCAGAGCCTCATTTTCGCGCCACTAATGCGCAGTTGTTTTTGAGAAGCAAGGCATGCAGATGCATGTGTGAGGAGCTCAGGTCCACTGAAAAAGCTTATTGAAGGCGTCATTTGGTATCGTATTCCCCTCTGGGCTTGGTTTGGTCTCAGCAAAGCAGATACCAGGGACTGTATAGGGGTTAAATATAAAAACGGCTCCGGTTCCGTTATTTTAAGAGTTAAAGCTTTCAAATTTGGTGTGCAATACTTTTAAGGCTTTATGACACTGTGGTGAAATTTTGGTGAATTTTGAACATTTCCTTCATACTTTTGCGTATATTCAGTAAAAAAGTGTGTTCAGTTTAAAATTTAAAGAGACAGTAACGGTTTTATTTTAAAACGTTTTTTGTGTTTTGTTATCAAGTTTATGCCTATTAACATGTCTGAACTATCAGATAGACGATGTTCTGTATGTTCGGAAGCCAAGGTTCCTCTCCATTTAAATATATGTGATAAATGTGACAAACAAAGTAGGGACAATGATGCCACTGATAGTAATGTTGCCCAAAATGATTCCTTAAGTGAGGGGAGTAAGCATGGTACTGCATCATCTCCTTCTATGTCTACACCAGTCTTGCCCACTCAGGAGGTCCCTAGTGCATCTAGTGCGCCAATCCTCCTTACTATGCAACAATTAACGGCTGTAATGGATAATTCTATTAAAAACATTTTAGCCAAAATGCCCACTTATCAGCGAACGCGCGACTGCTCTGTTTTAGATACTGAAGAGCATGAGGACGCTGATGATAATGGTTCTGTCATGCCCTTACACCAGTCTGAAGGGGCTAGGGAGGTTTTGTCTGAGGGAGAAATTTCAGATTCAGGAAAAATTTCTCAACAAGCTGAACCTGACGTTATTACATTTAAATTTAAATTGGAACATCTCCGCGCTCTGCTTAAGGAGGTGTTATCTACTCTGGATGATTGTGACAATTTGGTCATTCCAGAGAAATTATGTAAGATGGACAGCTTCCTAGAGGTCCCGGTGCCCCCCGAAGCTTTTCCTATACCCAAGCGGGTGGCGGACATTGTAAATAAAGAATGGGAAAGGCCCGGCATACCTTTTGTCCCTCCCCCTATATTTAAGAAATTATTTCCTATGGTCGACCCCAGGAAGGACTTATGGCAGACAGTCCCCAAGGTCGAGGGGGCGGTTTCTACTCTAAACAAACGCACCACTATCCCTATAGAAGATAGTTGTGCTTTCAAAGATCCTATGGATAAAAAATTAGAGGGTTTGCTTAAAAAGATGTTTGTTCAGCAAGGTTACCTTCTACAACCAATTTCATGCATTGTTCCTGTCACTACAGCAGCGTGTTTCTGGTTCGAGGAACTAGAAAAGTCGCTCAATCAGGCATCCTCTTATGAGGAGGTTATGGACAGAGTTCAAGCACTTAAGTTGGCTAACTCTTTTACCTTAGACGCCACTTTGCAATTAGCTAGATTAGCGGCGAAAAATTCAGGCTTTGCTATTGTGGCGCGCAGAGCGCTTTGGCTGAAGTCTTGGTCAGCGGATGTGTCCTCCAAGAACAGATTGCTTAATGTCCCTTTCAAGGGGAAAACGCTGTTTGGCCCTGACTTGAAAGAGATTATTTCAGACATCACTGGGGGAAAGGGCCACGCCCTTCCTCAGGATAGGTCTTTTAAGGCTAAAAATAAAACAAATTTTCGTCCCTTTCGCAGAAACGGACCGGCCTCAAATTCTACATCCTCTAAGCAAGAGGGTAATTCTTCTCAAACCAAGCCAGCCTGGAGACCGATGCAAGGCTGGAACAAAGGTAAGCAGGCCAAGAAGCCCGCTACCGCTACCAAGACAGCATGAGATGCTGGCCCCCGATCCGGGACCGGATCTGGTGGGGGGCAGACTATCTCTCTTCGCTCAGGCTTGGGCAAGAGATGTTCAGGATCCTTGGGCGCTAGAAATAGTTTCTCAAGGTTATCTCCTGGAATTCAAGGAACTACCCCCAAGGGGAAGGTTCCACAGGTCTCAATTGTCTTCAGACCAAATAAAAAGACAGGCATTCTTACATTGTGTAGAAGACCTGTTAAAAATGGGAGTGATTCATCCTGTTCCATTAGGAGAACAAGGGATGGGGTTTTACTCCAATCTGTTCATAGTTCCCAAAAAAGAGGGAACATTCAGGCCGATTTTGGATCTCAAGATCCTAAACAAATTTCTCAAGGTCCCATCGTTCAAGATGGAAACCATTCGGACAATTCTTCCTACCATCCAGGAAGGTCAATTCATGACCACGGTGGATTTAAAGGATGCGTATCTACATATTCCTATCCACAAGGAACATCATCGGTTCCTAAGATTCGCCTTTCTGGACAAGCATTACCAGTTTGTGGCACTTCCATTCGGACTAGCCACTGCTCCAAGAATTTTCACAAAGGTACTAGGGTCCCTTCTAGCGGTGCTAAGGCCAAGGGGCATTGCAGTAGTACCCTACTTGGACGACATACTGATTCAAGCGTCGTCCCTACCACAAGCAAAGGCTCATACGGACATTGTCCTAGCCTTTCTCAGATCTCACGGGTGGAAAGTGAACGTAGAAAAAAGTTCTCTATTTCCGTCAACAAGAGTTCCCTTCTTGGGAACAATAATAGACTCCTTGGAAATGAAGATTTTTCTGACAGAAGCCAGAAAATCAAAACTTCTAAGCTCTTGTCAAGTACTTCATTCTGTTCTTCTTCCTTCCATAGCGCAGTGCATGGAAGTAATAGGTTTGATGGTTGCGGCAATGGACATAGTTCCTTTTGCGCGAATTCATCTAAGACCATTACAACTGTGCATGCTCAGACAGTGGAATGGGGATTATACAGATTTGTCCCCGACGATCCAAGTAGATCAGAGGACCAGAGATTCACTCGGTTGGTGGCTCACCCTGGACAACCTGTCCCAAGGGATGAGCTTCAGAAGACCAGAGTGGGTCATTGTAACGACCGACGCCAGCCTGGTGGGCTGGGGCGCGGTCTGGAATCACCTGAAGGCTAAGGGTCTATGGTCTCGGGAAGAATCTCTTCTCCCGATAAACATTCTGGAACTGAGAGCGATATTCAATGCTCTCAAGGCTTGGCCTCAACTAGCAAAGGCCAAATTCATAAGGTTTCAATCGGACAACATGACGACTGTTGCATATATCAACCATCAGGGGGGAACAAGGAGTTCCCTGGCGATGGAAGAAGTGACCAAAGTAATTCAATGGGCGGAGCTTCACTCCTGCCACTTGTCTGCAATCCACATCCCAGGAGTGGAAAATTGGGAAGCGGATTTTCTGAGTCGTCAGACATTTCATCCGGGGGAGTGGGAGCTCCATCCGGAAATCTTTGCCCAAATAACTCAATTATGGGGCATTCCAGACATGGATCTGATGGCGTCTCGTCAGAACTTCAAGGTTCCTTGCTACGGGTCCAGATCCAGGGATCCCAAGGCAACTCTAGTAGATGCACTAGTAGCGCCCTGGACCTTCAACCTAGCTTATGTGTTCCCACCGTTTCCTCTCATTCCCAGGCTGGTAGCCAGGATCAATCAAGAGAGGGCTTCGGTGATCTTGATAGCTCCTGCGTGGCCACGCAGAACTTGGTATGCAGACCTGGTGAATATGTCATCGGCTCCACCATGGAAGCTACCTTTGAGACGGGACCTTCTTGTTCAAGGTCCGTTCGAACATCCGAATCTGGCATCACTCCAACTGACTGCTTGGAGATTGAACGCTTGATTTTATCAAAGCGTGGGTTCTCAGATTCTGTCATTGATACTCTTATTCAGGCTAGAAAGCCTGTAACTAGAAAAATTTACCATAAAGTATGGAAGAAATATATCTGTTGGTGCGAATCGAAAGAATTCCCATGGAACAGGGTAAAGATTCCTAAAATTCTATCCTTTCTACAAGAGGGTTTGGAGAAAGGATTATCTGCAAGTTCTTTGAAGGGACAGATTTCTGCTTTATCTGTTTTACTTCACAAAAAGCTGGCGGCTGTGCCAGATGTTCAGGCTTTTGTTCAGGCTCTGGTTAGAATCAAGCCTGTTTACAAACCTTTGACTCCTCCTTGGAGTCTCAATTTAGTTCTTTCAGTTCTTCAAGGGGTTCCGTTTGAACCCTTACATTCCGTAGATATTAAGTTATTATCTTGGAAAGTTTTGTTTTTGGTTGCAATTTCTTCTGCTAGAAGAGTTTCAGAGTTATCTGCTCTGCAGTGTTCTCCTCCTTATCTGGTGTTCCATGCAGATAAGGTGGTTTTGCGTACTAAACCTGGTTTTCTTCCGAAAGTTGTTTCTAACAAAAATATTAACCAGGAGATAGTTGTGCCTTCTTTGTGTCCGAATCCAGTTTCAAAGAAGGAACGTTTGTTGCACAATTTGGATGTAGTTCGTGCTTTAAAATTCTATTTAGAGGCTACAAAGGATTTCAGACAAACATCTTCCTTGTTTGTTGTTTATTCTGGTAAAAGGAGAGGTCAAAAAGCAACTTCTACCTCTCTCTCTTTTTGGCTTAAAAGCATCATCAGATTGGCTTATGAGACTGCCGGACGGCAGCCTCCTGAAAGAATCACAGCTCATTCCACTAGGGCTGTGGCTTCCACATGGGCCTTCAAGAACGAGGCTTCTGTTGATCAGATATGTAAGGCAGCGACTTGGTCTTCACTGCACACTTTTATCAAATTTTACAAATTTGATACTTTTGCTTCTTCTGAGGCTATTTTTGGGAGAAAGGTTTTGCAAACCGTGGTGCCTTCCATCTAGGTGACCTGATTTGCTCCCTCCCATCATCCGTGTCCTAAAGCTTTGGTATTGGTTCCCACAAGTAAGGATGACGCCGTGGACCGGACACACCTATGTTGGAGAAAACAGAATTTATGCTTACCTGATAAATTACTTTCTCCAACGGTGTGTCCGGTCCACGGCCCGCCCTGGTTTTTTAATCAGGTCTGATGATTTAATTTCTCTAACTACAGTCACCACGGTATCATATGATTTCTCCTATGCAAATATTCCTCCTTTACGTCGGTCGAATGACTGGGGAAGGCGGAGCCTAGGAGGGATCATGTGACCAGCTTTGCTGGGCTCTTTGCCATTTCCTGTTGGGGAAGAGAATATCCCACAAGTAAGGATGACGCCGTGGACCGGACACACCGTTGGAGAAAGTAATTTATCAGGTAAACATAAATTCTGTTTTTTGAGTTATTAGAGGATCCTATCCTTAACGGATACGGGAATCGGCAGTCTTTTACTTTGAATGGCTCACCTCATTAGACATGAGGGGATGACGTAATTTCCAAATTGTCTAATTATTGAGATCTTTCCCAGTTTTTTGTTGGCAGGTCGGGGCTCCGTTTGGCTGGTCCTGCGGGTATGCCTGCTTTCTTTCTAGGCCTTAACCTACGGGTTGCCTTATATTTTCTTTTATCCGGTTAGGATGTTTTTTTAATTTCAACTATGTGTTTCCTTCGGGAACTTCTGGGATAGATTCTCTCTGGTTGCTTCTTCGGAAGTTTGTTAAGGGACACGTTAGTCCTAGGTTTGTCTGTTTTAGCTTCCCCTTTGAGGGAGGATTTCGCCAACTTTGTTTGTGATGTGGAGACTAGCCTTTGTTCGAGTGACTTTGTCCTCGAGGTATCCCATTGTTCTTGGTCGTATTGTGGCTATTGCGCCTAAGGCTCTAGTGATCTTGTTTCGGTCTTGCTTCCTTAGCTCCTTGGAGTGTTGGACTCTGGCAAGGGGGGGTCTCGTCTTCTGGTCGGGACTTGCAAGTTTTTCTCGTTGTCCATTTTACTTTGGACATTGTATGGTATCTCCCGGGGGTCTGATTTTATATCAGATGGGGGATTTCAGTTTCCGGGCTCTTGATTATTTGGGGGTTCAGACCTCTCCTCGCTCTGGTTCTTCCGGTGGCTGAGGTTTTTCTCAGCGTTTCCTTTGTGGATCCCGTTGCGGGTTGTACTGGACTGTTAGGATCTAGATCTGGTCCGGGGTTCCCCAGTTCCAGGAAAATTGGGCGGTGTCCTTTTGGTTGGGCTAGTTGAACTGGTTCAGTTGACCAGGTTTTCTGGGTGCCGATGCCCCCTGGGCTTGCCTTTCGCCTTGGTCGGTTTACCTTGGTAGGCTTGCTGGAAGAGTGTGATGGCTTTGCTACTCTGCAAGCAAAGAGGTTCGCTGTGGAACCCCTGCAGCTATGGCACCTTTATCTGTGTGCTAGCCAGTTCAATTCTTCAGGGGATTCCTTCCAGGTCAGGGCGTTGGAGAATGGTTCTCTCGGTTCAGCCTATGGCTGTGTCCTCGGGGCAGGTGCTCTGTCCTTCCGGCCCATTTGTCGGCCCCCTTTGTCTTGGGGGGGGGGCTTATATCCTTTCGGAAGTGTGGTCCCTATCTTAGGGCTTCTCCTGGCTTCAGGAGGTTAGGACAGACGGGTTAACCTATTTCGGAGAGAGGTACGCTCTCTTGGTTGATCTGTCCATTTGGAGAGTTGCTGGCTCTGCCTTGAGTCTATGTTGGGCCTTTAGCTAGATCTCTAGGTCTATGGCCTTGTCAAAGGTTTCCATGTGGTATTTCGGGTTGGCACCCGAGCACTATTGTAATGGCTGTGCCATTTTTTTCGCTTGTTGTTGAGCATGTTTTTTTTTTGGTCCCCTGTTTTCAGACCTACCGATGCTTGGGCTGGCCCGGCTGGAGGTAGGTCCTCAGATCCGTTGTTCTTTTGGATCTTGGGGGCGCATTGATCCTCGTTGAGGTTCTGGGCTCCTTTTTATTTTAAGACTTATGCGTAGGTCTGGCGGTTTCGGTAGCCTAGAGTGTGCCTTCTGTAGTAGAGGTTTGGCACTCTTGATTTTGGTAGCCGCTTCTAGCAAGCATTGCTTCTGTGTCATCCTGAGGATGGCTGTGTGTTCTTGACTCTGGTGTTTACCTTCGCCTGGGTCTGCTACATGTAATTTTGCCTTAATTCCTCAGGATTCTGAGTTTGGTTGATGTTGGTCTCCGTTTTCAGTTGTTCCTAGGCACTGGTTGACTTGCTGCCTGGCAAGTGAAGGGTTGCTCTTTGAAACTAGCTACAGCTGTTTGAGCCTTGATCGAGTGCTAGCTAGCTGTTCCAATCCTTGCAGGATGTTGGGAGAACTTTTCTCTGTTCTGCTACCGGTTCTAAACCTTGTGGTTTCTATTTGGATTGGGAGTTGGCTCCCCTTGTTGCAAGGACCTATTTAGGTCTTGTGAGCGTGGTTTGATGGGGTTTTCCCTTTATGGAGTTTGTGGTAACCCTCGTTTCCCATTTGGTTCTTCCTTGCCTTATTCCTTGGAAGTTTCGGTGGGGGTTCCCTTCGCTAGTACAGGGTGTGTGGTGGGGGACCGGCTGTTGGGCGACTGTGTCTCCCGGAGGACTGTTGGCTCAGTTGTGTCTGATGTTGCGGTCTCTAGCTAGGCTTCCGGGCTATATGCTGGTCAGTGTCCTTGGGGCCTTTTCCCTTTTTGTTTTCTCTGCTTCGGATGAAGCGTTTTTTTTTTTTGTTGGGTTGTGGTTTCAGACCTGGTGCCCTCAGATTGGACCGCCTGTTGTACCCTCCCGTTTTGGCATTCAGTGTCCTCTATATCTTGGGTATTGTTTTTCCAAAAGTAATGAATGCAGCTGTGGACTCTTTCCATTTAGGAAGAAAAACATAAATTATGCTTACCTGATAATATTATTTTCTTCCGATGGAAAGAGTCCACAGCTCCCCACCCATCTTTTTTATGTGCGGCGTCTTGTTTTTATTCTTCTGGCACCTTTTCACCCAGATATTTATTCTACTGTTCCTTGTTCCTCTGCAGAATAACTGGGGGTTGAGGGAAGTGGGAGGAGTATTTAAGCATTTGACTGTGGTGTCTTTGCCTCCTCCTGGTGGCCAGGTTCTTATTTCCCAAAAGTAATGAATGCAGCTGTGGACTCTTTCCATCGGAAGAAAAGAAAATGATCAGGTAAGCATAATTTATCTTTTAAAAATGTTTAGACTTGGCTATAGTGTTGTTCTACAGCTACACAACAGGAATGTTGTGTAATTAGAAGGTATTTGCTGTCCCTTTAAACACAGTTTTACAAAAAGACCCACATACAAATTTAAATGTTTTAGATGTATTTCTCTTGTAAGATGTATCGAGTCCACGGATTCATCCTTACTTGTGGGATATTCTCCTTCCCTATAGGAAGTGGCAAAGAGAGCACCCACAGCAGAGCTGTCTATATAGCTCCTCCCTTAGCTCCACCCCCCAGTCATTCTCTTTGCCTACTCTAAGTACTAGGAAGGGCAGAGTGAGTGTGGTGACAAAAATGTTAGTTTTTTATTTCTCAAGCAAAGTGGGTCATTGTGGCTTGTTTTTTTTTTTTAACCCACATGGTTAATTAAGAGACACTCTGGTGTTTTTCTGATAGGCCTCAAAACATCGAGTGAGGTGGGAGGAGCCTATTTTCGTGCCTCAGTTGCGCAGTTTCTTTTCCTCTGAGACATCTAACTGCTTCTCCAGAGGTTCCTGCTGTGTTTGAGGGCTGTAAAAGAAGTTGTTTTCCCACAAATCGTTCTGAAGGCGCTGAAAGTCTTTATCGGTTTTGAAGTTTTTTCAATCCGGTTTTGCCATTAAGGGGTTAATTGTTTATTTGCATAGCTGTGCAAAGTTACTAAGGCTGTATGATACTACTGTAAAAATGTCGTTAAGTTTACTGCCTTTTTACACTGTTTTGCAGAATTTGTGCAGCTTTTTTTCTCTTAAAGGCACAGTACCGTTTTATTTCTAAGTGTTATTTACTTTGATTACAGTGTTTTCCAAGCTTGCTTGTTACATTACTAGCCTGTTTAACATGTCTGACACCAAGGAAAATCCTTGTTCAATATGTTTGGAAGCCATTGTGGAACCCCCTCTTAGAATGTGTCCCAATTGTACTGATATGTCTATAAACTATAAAGAGCATATATTAGCACTTAAAAATAGAGCAATAGATGATTCTCAGTCAGAAGTAAATGAGGGTTCGCTATCTAGCTCTCCCCAAGTGTCACAACCAGTAACGCCCGCACAAGTGACACCAAGTACCTCTAGTGCGTCAAATTCATTTACTTTACAAGACATGGCCACAGTTATGAATACAACCCTCACAGAGGTTTTATCCAAACTGCCTGGTTTACAAGGAAAGCGGGACAGCTCTGGGTTAAGGAAAAATGCTGAGCCGTCTGACGCTTTAGTAGCCGAATCTGATATGCCCTCACAATGCTCTGAAGTAGGGGTGAGGGATTTGTTATCTGAGGGAGAAATTTCTGATTCAGGAAAGACGCTTCCTCAGACAGATTCTGATATGACGGCCTTTAAATTTAAGCTTGAACACCTCCGCTTATTGCTCAGGGAGGTATTAGCTTCTCTAAATGATTGTGACCCTATAGTGGTCCCAGAGAAATGGTGTAAAATGGATAAATACTTAGAGGTTCCTGTTACACTGATGTTTTTCCAGTCCCTAAGAGGATTGTGAATATTGTTACTAAGGAGTGGGATAGACCAGGTATTCCGTTCACTCCCCCTCCTGTTTATAAGAAAATGTTTCCCATATCTGACACCATGCGGGACACGTGGCAGACAGTTCCTAAGGTGGAGGGAGCTATTTCTACTCTGTCTAAGCGTACAACTATACCTATCGAAGACAGTTGTGCTTTCAAAGATCCTATGGATAAAAAATTAGAGGGTCTCCTGAAGAAAATTTTTGTTCATCAAGGTTTTTCTCTCCAACCTATTGCGTGCATTGTTCCTGTAACTACTGCAGCTGCTTTCTGGTTTGAGGCTCTAGAAGAGGCTCTTCAGATGGAGACTCCATTAGAGGAGATTATAGACAGAATTAAGGCCCTTAAGTTGGCTAATTCTTTTATTACAGATGCCGCATTTCAACTGGCTAAATTAGCGGCAAAGAATTCAGGTTTTGCCATTTTAGCACGCAGGGCGTTATGGCTTAAGTCCTGGTCTGCTGATGTGTCATCTAAATCTAAACTTTTGAACATCCCTTTCAAAGGAAAGACCCTATTCGGGCTTGAACTGAAAGAGATTATTTCAGGCATCACTGGAGGGAAAGGTCATGCCCTCCCTCAAGATAGATCAAATAAGATGAGGACCAAACAAAATAATTTTCGTTCCTTTCGGAACTTTAAGAGTGGTCCCGCTTCAGCTTCCTCTGCTGCAAAGCAAGAGGGGAATTTTGCCCAATCCAAGTCAGTCTGGAGACCTAACCAGGCTTGGAACAAGGGTAAAGACAGCATGAAGGGGTAGCCCCCGATCCGGGACCGGATCTAGTAGGGGGCAGAGTTTCCCAGGGATATCTTCTGGAATTCAAAGACTCCCTTCCAAGGGGGAGATTTCACATTTCTCGATTGTCTGTAAACCAGACAAAGAGAGAGGCGTTCTTACGCTGTGTAGAAGACCTACATACCATGGGGGTGATCCGCCCAGTCCCAAAAGAGGAACAGGGGCTAGGGTTTTACTCAAACCTGTTTGTGGTTCCCAAAAAAGAGGGAACTTTCAGACCAATCTTGGATCTCAAAATTCTAAACAAGTTCTTCAAAGTTCCATCATTCAAGATGGAGACTATTTGGACTATTCTACCTCTGATCCAGGAGGGTCAATATATGACTACTGTGGACTTAAAGGATGCGTATCTACACATCCCTATTCACAGAGATCATCATCAATTTCTCAAATTCACCTTTCTAAACAGGCATTACCAGTTTGTGGCCCTTCCCTTCCGGTTGGCCATGGCTCCCAGAAATTTCACAAAGGTGCTAGGGTCCATTCTGGCGGTTCTACGACCATGGGTCATAGCAGTGGCGCCTTATCTAGACGACATCTTAATTCAGGCGTCGACTTTCCAGCTAGCCAAGTCTCACACGGACATCGTGTTGGCTTTTCTGAGATCTCACGGGTGGAAGGTGAACATAAAAAAAGAGTTCTCTCTTCCCTCTCACAAGAGTTTCCTTCCTAGGGACTCTGATAGACTCGGTAGAAATGAAAATATTTCTGATGGAGGTCAGAAAATCAAAACTCTTAACCACTTGCCGAGCTCTTCATTCCATTCCTCGGCCATCAGTGGCTCAGTGTATGGAGCTAATCGGACTCATGGTAGCGGCAATGTACATAGTTCCTTTTGGCCGCCTACACCTCAGACCACTGCAACTATGCATGCTCAAACAGTGGAATGGGGATTATGCAGATTTATCTCCTCAACTGCATCTGGACCAGGAGACCAGAGATTTTCTTCTCTGGTGGTTGTCTTAGGACCACCTGTCTCAGGGAATGTATTTCTGCAGGCCAGAGTGGCTCATTGTAATGACAGATGCCAGCCTGCTAGGCTGGGGTGCAGTCTGGAACTCCCTGAAAGCACAGGGCTTATGGTCTCGGGAGGAATCTCTTCTTCCGATAAACATTCTAGAACTGAGAGCGATATTCAATGCGCTTCAGGCGTGGCCTCAGCTTGCTGCGGACAAATTCATCAGGTTTCAGTCGGACAACATCACGACTGTAGCTTATATCAATCATCAAGGAGGAACAAGGAGTTATCTAGCGATGATGGAGGTAACCAAAATAATCCGATGGGCAGAGGATCACTCTTGCCATCTCTCAGCAATCCACATCCCAGGAGTAGAGAACTGGGAGGCGGATTTCCTAAGTCGTCAGACTTTTCACCCGGGGGAGTGGGAACTCCATCCGGAGGTATTTGCCCAGCTGATTCAGCTATGGGGCACACCAGAATTGGATCTGATGGCGTCCCGTCAGAATGCCAAACTTCCTCGTTACGGGTCCAGGTCCCGGGATCCCAAGGCGATACTGATAGATGCTCTAGCAGTGCCTTGGTCCTTCAATCTGGCTTATGTATTTCCAAAATATCTTTATTGGTGTGAATCCAAAGGTTACTCGTGGAGTAAGATTAGGATTCCTAGAATATTGTCTTTGTGATTCCCCTTACCTTGTTTTCTATGCAGATAAGGTGGTTTTGCGTACCAAACCTGGGTTTCTTCCTAAGGTTGTTTCTAATAAGAATATCAATCAAGAGATTGTTGTTCCTTCTCTGTGTCCTAATCCTTCATTAAAGAAGGAACGTCTGTTACACAATCTTGATGTGGTTCGTGCTTTAAAGTTCTACTTACAAGCAACTAAAGATTTCCGTCAAACATCTTCATTGTTTGTTGTTTATTCTGGTAAACGGAGAGGTCAAAGGGCTACGGCTACCTCTCCTTTTGGCTGAAAAGCATCATCCGTTTGGCCTATGAGACTGCTGGACAGCAGCCTCCTGAAAGAATTACTGCTCATTCTACTAGAGCTGTGGCTTCCACATGGGCTTTTAAAAATGAGGCTTCTGTTGAACAGATTTGTAAGGTGGCGACTTGGTCTTCGCTTCATACTTTTTCCAAATTTTACAAATTCGATACTTTTCCTTCTTCGGAGGCTATTTTTGGGAGAAAGGTTCTACAAGCAGTGGTGCCTTCCGTTTAAGGTCCCTGTCTTGTCCCTCCCTTCATCCGTGTCCTAAAGCTTTGGTATTGGTATCCCACAAGTAAGGATGAATCCGTGGACTCGATACATCTTACAAGAGAAAACATAATTTATGCTTACCTGATAAATTTATTTCTCTTGTGTTTTATGTTTTACTGTAATTTTATTAGCAAAATATTTGCAGTCTAGTGGCACTCATCTTGAAAAGACTCTAATCTCCTCTGCTGTGGCCAGTTAGGGACAGATATTAATGCGCTCCTGCACTGATCCGGCAATTGCTGTGTAGAATGTTGCAGGCTCAGGATTTTGATGTCTGCTGTATGCATTCTAACTTCCTGTAGGGAAATTAAATAACTTGATTAACCCCTTCGCAACTGGGAATTTCAGAAAAGAGCTTATTGGAGATTTTTTAGTATTTATGCTATTGTTCCGTTTAAACAGAAATAGAGCCTTGTATTATTATTTTTTTGTATTTACCTTTCAAAACTTTATGTAGAATCCCCTTGATTCTGAAATAACAGACATACATGGTTTTACTAATTGCAGCTGCGCAACACACTTCTATTATTCCCTGCAGTGAAAGGGTTAATCTGGTAGCTTGTAAGGTTAATTTTAGCTTTAGTGTAGAGATTACCCTCCCACCTGACTCTTCCCACCCACTGATCCCTGTCTGATCCCTCCCAAACTGCTCTCTTTCCTCCTTTACCCCCATCTTAAAGGGACATAATACTCATATGCTAAATCACTTGAAACTGATGCAGTATAACTGTAAAAAGCTGACAGGAAAATATCACCTGAGCATCTCTATGTAAAAAAGTAAGATATTTCACCTCACAATTTCCTCAGCTCACCAGAGTAAGTGCTGTGTAAACAGTTATACTTCAGCTGCTGTCCAGCTGCAGGTAAAAAAATAAAATCAAGAAATAAACTGCAGCCAATAAGCATCAACAGTGCTGAGGTCATGAACTATTTTACTGTGATCTAGTGAGATTTCACAGTAAACTTATTTAAACTGAATAGGGAAATAACATGAGTGTGCATGAGGCTCACTCCCTTGCCTGTCCTGGGACAGACATACTGGTTTGCTGTCCTTTGCAATGGGGTGTGAATACTTAGGACATTTTGAGGTAAAATATCTTTCTTTTTTACATAGAGTTCAGGTGATATTTTCTAGTCAGCTTTTTACAGCTATAGAGTAAAACACAAAGATGTAAACTTAACCACTCTTAGATGTATTTAAGAAACTTTAAAAAGAAAAGGTCTCTACAACCTTCCCAGAATATAGAACTAATACAAACAAATAAAGATGCACTTAGAAGCAGTAATACATCAGCCAGTAAGATACAATGTAGAAATATTAATTAAAACAAATATATAAGGTACAATTTATACGTTACCACCGGTGGTATTAAAAACAATAAAATTAGACTCCCTAAAATGGGCACAAACGGTATTCTAAAAGTCCATAATAAAGGAATCCTTAATCTGTAAGCAAGGTATACATTCCTGCGACCAGTCCAAGTAAAGTTTATAAATGCAGATGCGATATACTGTATATACGTATTGATCCTTCGTGATTGGATTCTAAGTGTGCCACCAGATACGTGTTGAGTGTGTGTTCATACCCCCGGTTTTTTAAAAACATCTAAGTAGGTTTACAGGTACTACTTGCCTTTTACTTCCTTTGTTGAAGTCCTTTAGGGGTTACAGGTAATCTTACCACACAGTGATGTACTCCCTTGGGCTGTATATTAGCTTTGTTTCCCAACCGCTATAGAGGCCTCCGCCTCGTGTGTAGCGTTTCTTCTTTGATCCTCGTACTTCCGGGTTCGGGTGTCACGTGGGTAAGGTGAGTCAATCCTGGAGTTTCTTCGGCCGTGGCAATCTTATGGGAATCTGTGATTTGCAACGTAATCCCTTCTTCTTCTTCACAGAACACTCTGTATTAAGGGACTCTGGTAATACAAACAGGTCACGTCTACGCGTTTCAGCCTCTTAGAAGGTCTTTATCAAGATGACCTGTATTGGTTAGAACTGTATTTTATAAGCCCAAGGTAATTTAGTGGGAGTGGTCACACCAGATATTCGAGCTCTTCTTAATTTTAGCTGTTTTCTTCACCAGTCTAATAGCTCCAATCTAGTTTCTTAGACTCTGCAAATAGATTCTGACTCAATCACTTTGGGTATCATGATCCTTTAAGTACTGGCAGAGACAGTCTATCAATATAACAATTTAATGTTTTTTTATTATTATTTTTATGAATTTTTTTTTTTTTATATTTTCTGCAGTGTAGGATCCCCCCACACATCCCTCTAACCCCCCCCCCTAACTAGTTCCGCCATCTTAGGTACTGGCAGCTTTATGATAGTACATATAAAACACACTTCTTTTTTTTGTTATATTTAATTTTCTTTATTATTAAAGGATTACTTTCCGTTATAATTTTTAAGCTAAACAACTAATATATTAAAGTTAATAAACATTAATTTAAACCTACTGACCTATATTTTCTCCAAAACGAAGTTTCATAACGTTCTAAAAGTTATATCTTTTATTGTCACGTTATCCTGCCCACTATTTTCAGCACTGCATGTTCAAAATACTTAAACCAATGAAATTGTGTTTAAAGCGCCATTTTGAAACCTAGGTATTGTAAACAGATTGGTACAGAGCAAAGGATACCCGCAGAGTGGGTTTGGAAAACAATTAAATTTGCAGGCAAGATTTCTGATATACGGTAGAGATATGTTAATGAAATGCTATTGATAAAAAGCGTATTTGGGGTAGTTAGTTAGTAACAGGCATAGAAAATATTTACTTACAGTGGCCCTTTAAGGACGTTACAGAAAACTTTATATATACAGGATATATCGGTTTTCTCCACAGAAAATTCTGCCAGCTGGGTGGCATTATGAAGTAGCTGAATGGGGAATGTGTAATACGTTAACAATTATACATTTTTATGTTATTTATAAATGTTGCTTAAAGGTACAGTAAAGTAAAAATTAAACACTCATGATTCAGATAGTGTGCAGTTTTTAACAACTTTCTAATCTACTATTTTGTCTTCTTGATATCCTTTCTGGAAGAGTAAACCTAGGCACCTGATATTCTATGGCAGTAACTCTGTACATTATTGTGTATATATGTATGTGTGTGTATGTATATATGTGTGTGTGTGTGTGTGTGTGTATATATATATATATATATATATATATATATATATATATATATACACACACACACACACACTGCTAAAGTTAGCTGCACACTCCTGAGTTCCCACGAACCATCATAGGTTTACTCTTCAACAAAGGATATCAAGTAAACAAAGCAAATTACATAACAGAAGTATATTGGAAAGCTGTTTAAAATTACATTCTCTTTCCGAGTGTTTCATTTTGACTTTAATTTATCTTTAAGCTGTGCAAAACACACATTAGCTGTATGATTCAACATAGCTTGAGTTAATGATTTGTGCATCAAGCAATCTTTAAAAACAAAAAACTCTATCGCTCAAAAGAGACGTAGATAATGCGCAATTACGTTTTAAAAAACTTGTAAAGCACACAATCCTTGAGTTTTAAATCCAAACTGGAATAAGGTTTGTCACACAGAAAAAAAAAGTTAAAGAGCACACTATATTGAAATTTCTGTCATGCATATGCTGAATACTCCACAGAAATGTTATGAAATAGACAATGTAATACTTTGTAATCTTATGAGATTTTCAGTTATTTATAAAGGATACATAAGATATACCAAGCACAAATTAATTGCATAATTTTAACATAAATTGATTTAATGATATGTGCAACATGCATTGAGAAAATGATTATTAGCCATTTTAGCCAGGTGATCAGTAAAATCAGATGGGTGGTACACTAAGAACACAGCTATAGCAAAGCACTATTCAAACGTGTTCACATGTTGTTTTTCTGGATGAAAAGGAGTTACAGTAAAGCTATTTATTTTGAAAGCTAACAGGAAGTACAATGTATGCACACAGCTGGTCCATGGAATATAAGCTCGCTCTATGACAGGGAATATTCCCACACTTTCCCAACTGGGTGCTAAGCTGTTTTAATTTTTTTTTTTTCTTTCTTTCTTTCTAATGACACGGTGAGTCCACGGATCATCTAATTACTATTGGGAATATCACTCCTGCTCAGCAGGAGGCGGCAAAGAGCACCACAGCAAAGCTGTTAAATATCACCTCCCTTCCCTCCAACCCCAGTCATTCTCTTTGCCTACGTCAGAGCAAGGAAGTGGTAAAGTTTAGGTGTTAAAAAGAAGATTCTTCAAGCAAGATTTTATTATTTTTAAGTAGTACAAGATTGTGCTGCTTTGTTCTAGGGTGTAGCCGTAGTCCATATCAGTCTCTTCAGTAGAGCAGTGGTGGCTTTCAAGCAATGGAATCTTGTGGGGTATAATCGTCACTGCGCCTCACATATTTTTAATGCTGCCCTAACTTCAAAATCCTGAGTAAGATTACTCAGTCTTTGCGTTTTTTTCCCCACAGGTCCATGTGAGGGAACATGCCTCTCAAACCTAGTGAGCTACCTTGCTGCCGGGCAGATTTCTAAAGGTAAGTACTAACTTTTTATTTTCTTGGAGTGTATACAGAATAAAAGATGGCACTTTAAAAGTACTACTGGGACAAAAGACATCCTCTTATGGCTTTGGGGATCATTTTATTATGGGCAGTAATGACAGGCACTGGGGACGAGGAGAGCAGGCTCAGAGGTGGTGTTTCTCCTACATAGGTGTGTCCGGTCCACGGCTTCATCCTTACTTGTGGGAATATTCTCTTCCCTAACAGGAAATGGCAAAGAGGCACACAGCAAAAGCTGTCCATATAGCCCCTCCTCTGTCCCCGCCCCCCAGTCATTCTCTTTGCCGCTCTGAACAAGTAGCATCTCCACAGGGATGGTAAAGAGTTTGTGCTGTTTTAGTTGTAGTTTTTATTTCTTCTATCAAGAAGGAACATTTGTTACACAACCTAGATGTGGTCCGTGCTTTAAAATTCTATTTAGAAGCAACAAAGGATTTCAGACAGACATCATCCTTGTTTGTCGTTTATTCTGGTAAGAGGAGAGGGCAGAAAGCTACTGCTACCTCTCTTTCCTTTTGGCTGAAAAGCATCATCCGATTGGCTTATGAGACTGCCGGCCGGCAGCCTCCTGAACGAATTACAGCTCACTCTACTAGGGCTGTGGCTTCCACATGGGCCTTCAAGAACGAGGCTTCTGTTGATCAGATCTGTAAGGCAGCGACTTGGTCTTCACTGCACACTTTTACAAAATTTTACAAATTCGATACTTTTGCTTCTTCGGAGGCTGTTTTTGGGAGAAAGGTTTTGCAAGCCGTGGTGCCTTCTGTTTAGGTTGCCTGACTTGTTCCCTCCCTTCATCCGTGTCCTAAAGCTTTGGTATTGGTTCCCACAAGTAAGGATGAAGCCGTGGACCGGACACACCTATGTAGGAGAAAACAGAATTTATATCTTACCTGATAAATTCCTTTCTCCTACGGTGTGTCCGGTCCACGGCCCGCCCTGGCTTTTTGTCAGGCTTAATTTTTTTTTATCTCTATACACTACAGTCACCACGGCACCCTATAGTTTCTCCTTTTTCTCCTAACCGTCGGTCGAATGACTGGGGGGCGGGGCCAGAGGAGGGGCTATATGGACAGCTTTTGCTGTGTGCCTCTTTGCCATTTCCTGTTAGGGAAGAGAATATTCCCACAAGTAAGGATGAAGCCGTGGACCGGACACACCGTAGGAGAAAGGAATTTATCAGGTAAGATATAAATTCTGTTTTTTTACTTTTGTATATATCCTACGGCTTTACAATACATTTGACTGAATGGGAGGTTAATCTTGTAACGCCCATGATGGGCGGGGTTAGCTGAGGCGGAAAATTTGTTGCGCGCCTTTTTCCCATACACTTCCTGTGTTCCGGAGCGGAGAAAGTTTTGTCACAGATATTAGCAGTATTGTGGATGCTGGACTTCAATTGACAGGAAATAGAAGTTGAGTCCGGTTCATCTAACAGAATATTCACTCCGGTGTCGGTCAGGCAGGAAGCACCTCAGCAAAGCTAAGCTGAGGTGTAGAGGTTGTCCGGAGTGTTTTTTGTCATACTTTATTATTTTGTTGCAGAAAAATAAAGCAGTTTCATTTTAAAATTTAAAGGAACAGTAACATTTTTTTTGTGGGGTATTTTCTAAATAAAATAACAGTTTATTAGTGAATAAAGATGGACCAAGAGGCCCTGCAAGATGTTACATGTTTTTTATGTTTTGATGCTAATGTGGAACCACCAATCCCTTTCTGTTCCTCATGTATTGAGAGAACTTTACATTACAGGGATAGACTTTTTCCTGAGCCAACATTGTCTAAGGCGGATGCTGTTCAGGAGTCTTCTGACAATGTTCAAGATATGCTGCAGCTTTCTCGTCAAATGTCCCAAAATGTATCGTCCACACATCCAGTGCCCTGTGCTTCCTCTCTTACTCCACCTGGAGTTACGTTGCAAGACATCGCTTCCCTCATGTCCTCTGCTGTTTCTGATGCGTTGTCTGCTTTTCCCATGCTGCAGGGAAAAGCGCAAGAGGAAATGTAGTCAATCAGTTAGTAAGGTTGCTGACACAGTCGTGGCTATTCCGAATGCCCACTCCCAGAAATCTGAGGAGGGAGATACTTCGGTAGCATCTGAGGGTGAAATCTCAGACTCAAACAGTGTAATTCCTTCTACTGATACTGAAGTCGTATCCTTCAGGTTTAAAGGGACACTAAAGCCAACATTTTTCTTTCATGCTTTAGGTGGAGAATACAATTTTAAACAACATTCAAATTTACTTCTATTTTCTAATTTGCTTCATTCTTTAGATATACTTTGTTGAAGAAATAGCCATGCACATGGGTGAGCCAATCACACAAGGCATCTATGTGCAACGAGGGAGAGAGAGAGCGCTGAAAATCTATGTGCAGCCACCAATCAGCAGCAGCTGAGCATATCTAGATATGCTTTTCAGCAAAGGTTATCAAGAGAATGAACCAAGTTAGATAATAGATGTAAATTAGAAAGTTGTTTAAAATGGCATGCTCTTTCTAAATCACGAAAGAAAAAATGTGGGTTTCATGTCCCTTTAAGCTAGAACACCTCCGTTTGTTACTTATGGAGGTTTTGGCTACCCTGGAGGACTCCGACACAACTATCGTAGTCAATCCTAAGAAGTCTAGTAAACTAAACAAATATTTTGATGTACCTTCCATGGTGGTGGTTTTTCCTGTACCAGATCGAGCTATAGAGATTATTGCTAGGGAATGGGAGAGACCGGATATCCCTTTTTCTCCATCCCCTATGTTTAAGAAGATGTTTCCTATAGCAGACTCTATCAAGGAGTCTTGGCAGACGGTACCCAAGGTGGAAGGGGCAATTTCCACGCTGGCTAAGAGGACTACTATTCCCATAGAAAATAGTTGTTCCTTTAAAGATCCTATGGAAAAGAAATTAGAGGGGTTACTCAAGAAAATGTATGTACACCAGGCTTTACAATGGCAACCTGCTGTGTGTATTGCTACCGTCACTAGTGCGGCTGCATACTGGTTTGATGCGTTGTCTGATTCTATTCGGACAGACACTCCCCTTGAAGAGATCCAGGATAGGATTAAGGCCCTTAAATTGGCCAATTCCTTTATTACGGATGCTTCCCTACAGGTTATTAAACTGGGAGCAAAGATTTCCTGTTTTGCTGTGCTGGCCCGCAGAGCTTTATGGTTAAAATCTTGGTCTGCGGATGTGTCATCTAAGTCAAAGCTTTTGGCGATCCCTTTACAAGGTAAAGACCTTGTTTGGGCTGGGATTGATGGAAATAATTTCTGACATTACGGGAGGAAAGGGCCATTTCCTCCGTCAGGATAAGAGGAATAAGCAGAAGGGACGTCAAAGCAATTTTCGTTCCTTTCGAAACTTCAAGGGTAAACCTTCCTCTCCTTCTTCCAAGCAGGAACAGCCCAAGCCTTCCTGGAGGTGAACAAGGGAAAACAATCCAAGAAGCCCGCTATTGACTCAAAAGCAGCATGAAGGGCCTGCCCCTGGTCCGGGACCGGATCTTGTAGGGGGCAGACTTTCCTTCTTCGCTCAGGTTTGGGTTCAGGATGTTCAGGATCCCTGGGCGGTGGACATCGTGTCCCAGGGATACAAGCTAGAGTTCAAGACCTTTCCTCCCAGGGGCAGGTTTGAAGATTATCTGTAGACCAGATAAAGAGAGACTTTCTTACACTGTGTTCGGGACCTTTCCAACCTGGGAGTGATAGTTCCTGTCCCATTGCAGGAACAGGATCTGGGGTTCTACTCCAATCTCTTTGTGGTTCCCAAAAAAGAGGACCAATTTTAGATCTCAAAAGTCGAAACAAATTCCTCAGAGTACCGTCCTTCAAGAGGGTCAATTTATGACAACGGTAGATTTAAAGGACGCGTACCTGCATGTTCCCATCCACAAGGACCATCACAAGTTTCTGAGGTTCGCATTTCTAGACAAACACTTCCAGTTTGTGGCTCTTCCTTTCGGCCTTGCCACAGCTCCCAGAATTTTTTCAAAGGTTCTGGGATCCCTGTTGGCGGTGCTTCGATTGCGGGGCATTGCAGTGGCGCCTTATCTGGACGACATTCTGGTTCAGGCGCCATCCTTTCAACAAGCAAAATCCCACACGGAAATGTTGTTATCCTTCCTGCGATCTCACGGATGGAAGGTGAATTTGGAAAAGAGTTCCTTAGTTCCAACTACACTGGTAGTTTTCTTGGGAACCATAATAGATTCCTTATCAATGAAAATATTTCTGACAGAAGTCAGGAAATTAAAGATTTTCGATTCTTGTCTAGCGCTTCAGTCCTCTCCTCGACCATCAGTGGCTCAATGCATGGAGGTAATCGGTCTGATGGTAGTGGCTTTGGACATCATCCCATTTGCCCGTTTCCACCTCAGACCTCTGCAGTTATGCATGCTCAGGCAGTGGAACGGAGATTATGCGGATCTGTCTCCACAGTTACATCTGGAGCAGGAGACAAGGGATTCCCTTCTTTGGTTGTTGGCTAAGGATCATCTATCCCAGGGAACCTGCTTCCGCAGACCCACCTGGGTTATTGTAACAACGGACGCCAGCCTACTGGGATGGGGAGCAGTCTGGGGCTCTCTAAAGGCTCAGGGGACATGGACTCGGTCAAAGTATAAACATTCTGGAGCTGAGAGCAATCTTCAATGCTCTTCTGGCCTGGCCTCAATTAGCCTCGGCCCGGTTTATCAGGTTCCAGTCGGACAACATAACTTCAGTGGCTTACATCAACCATCAGGGGGGAACTCGAAGTTCCTTGGCCATGACAGAGGTAGCCAAGATAATTCAGTGGGTAGAGACCCAAAACTGTCTGTCGGCGATCCACATCCCTGGAGTGGACAACTGGGAGGCAGATTTTCTGAGCAGACAGACCTTTCACCCGGGGTAGTAGGAACTCCATCCGGAAGTGTTTTCCAGCTTGATTCTCATCCAAATCTAATTTCTCTGAAGCGGACTGCTTGGAGATTGAATGCTTAATTTTATCTAAGCGTGGATTTTCAGAATCGGTCATTGATTCCGACTCGTAAGCCTGTGACTAGAAAGATTTACCGTAAGATATGGCGTAAATATCTGTATTGGTGTGAATTCAAAGGCTACTCTTGGAGTAGAGTTAGGATTCCTAGAATTCGGTCCTTTCTCCAAGAGGGTTTGGAGAAGGGTTTATCGGCAAGTTCCCTAAAGGGTCAAATATCTGCCTCGTCTATTTTGTTACATAAACGTCTGGCGGATGTCCCAGACGTGCAATCATTTTGTCAGGCCTTGGTCAGGAGCAGGCCTGTGTTTAAGCCGGTTACTCCTCCCTGGAGTCTTAACCTAGTTCTTAAAGTTCTTTAACAGGCTCTGTTTGAGCCTATGCATTCCTTAGATATTAAGTTGTTATCTTGGAAAGTTTTGTTTCTTGTTGCTATTTCATCTGCTCGTAGAGCTTCAGAGCTCTCGGCATTACAGTATGAGTCCCCTTACCTTATTTTTTATTCGGATAAGGTAGTTTTTCGTACTAAGTTAGGGTTTCTCCCTAGACGTGGTGCGTGCATTGAAATTCTATTTACAGGCGACTAAGGATTTTCGTCAGTCTTCTGCTCTGTTTGTGGTCTTCTCTGGGAAACGTAAGTGGCAGAAAGCTACTGCTACTTCTTTCTTTGTGGCTGAAGGGTATAATTCGCTTTGCCTATGAGTCTGCTGGACAGCAGCCTCCTGAGAGAGTTACAACTCATTTTACGAGGGATGTTTCCTCTTCCTGGGCATTCAAAAAGGAAGCTTCTGTGGAACAGATTTGCAAGGCTGCAACTTGGTCCTCTCTTCACACTTTTTCAAAATTCTAAATTTGATACTTTTGCCTCGGCTGAGGCTTCTTTTGGGGGAAAGGTTCTTCAAGCAGTGGTGATTTCTGTTTAGGTTACCTGTCTTGTCCCTCCCTCATCTGTGTCCTCTAGCTTGGGTATTGATTCCCAATAGTAATGAGATGATCCGTGGACTCACCGTGTCATTAGAAAGAAAACAAAATGTATGCTTACCTGATAAATTTCTTTCTTTCTTGACACGGTGAGTCCACAGCCCGCCCTGTTTTCTTAAGGACAGGTTTTGTTGGTATGCTATAAACTTCAGACACCTCTGCACCTTGTTGCTTCCTTACTCTCTTTACTTCGGTCGAATGACTGGGGTTGGAGGGAAGGGAGGTGATATTTAACAGCTTTGCTGTGGTGCTCTTTGCCGCCTCCTGCTGGGCAGGAGTGATATTCCCAATAGTTATTAGATGATCCGTGGACTCACCGAGTCAAGAAAGAAATACATTTATCAGGTAGGCATAAATTTAGTTTTTTTTATTTTTTGAAAAAAAATTTTTAAAACGTTTTTTTTTTTAAACGTTTTTTTTTTTCTCCAGATCCCCAAGACTTACAATGTTGGAAAGGTTAGGCGATTACCTTTCCAACAGTGGGTCTTGGGGGTCTGTAGCTGGTTAGATGCATGAGATACAGATTATGAATGTTAAATAAAGTTGCGCTGTGATGTCATCGCGCATAACGTGAAGCCCCGGCGATGCCTGTCACTATGCAGGCCCGATTGCCGGGGTAGGAGCGGGTGTAAGCCCCCAGATCTGCCTCAAGGTGGGAGAGTGCTAGCGACGGCTCTGAGCCGTCATTAGCACCAGAATGGTAAACTCTGCGATGGCTCAGAGCCGTCGTTAGCACTCAAGGGGTTAAGATTGTTTTTCCAGTTATATCAGACTTATAGTGACTTGGTTATACAGTATATCATTAGATGTGCATAAATAGATCATTGAAATGAATGCAATTATTGGGATGTGAATTATCTCCAGTTTACTAGGTTCATATTTGATAAACTTTTCAGCTGTACTTTATTGGAAGAAGAAAAAAAATGATTACCTTAATCATAACATTTTTTTTTTATTTAACTTAAAGAAAATAACAATTGAAAAAGTTTAACAATAACATTATAATTCATTTTAATTGTTGCCCCTCCCTCCTCACACTTAGTGCCTTGTGCAGATCTATTCCACTCCAAACAATCTTCTATTCAGTGAGCTTCTTGAAACTTAGGGCTAGATTTATTAAAGCCCTACGGCTGCAAGTTCTCACAAGAACTTGCTCGCCGTAATTTATCAAGCAGCGGTCACCAGACTGCCGCTTCCCTAACCTCTTCGCCACCTCTAAGGTGGAAATTCAATTGACAGCTCCTGCCCGCGCGTGATTGGCTGTGCGCAGGCAGGGGGCGGGATTGCACGCAAGCGCAAAATTGTGCTTGTGTGCAATGGCGAATACCTGCGGGTAATTTCACCCCGCCCTCAGCTTTAATAAATCTAGCCCTTAGTATGGGTTAATTCTGTTTACATAGATTTGTATTGGAGCAGTGGCATTAAAGGGACAATCAAAAATTAAAGTGAATGTAAATTTTAATGCTAAAGTGCCCGGTTTTTAAAAATTCGATTAAAAACAGGGGCACTTTAATTCATAAAAATGTACATTTCACTCGTGTTGTGAAAAAAAACTTACCTTTTAAACTTGACAGCAGCTCCAGCTTCCTCCGGTTGTCACAGGCCATTTCTGATGTCAGAAATGATGGATAGGTCATTCTCCAATCATGGCTTCCCCCCCCTGGGGAATCCGTGTCCGATTAAACGCCGTGATTGAAGGAAGCCGGATTCCTCATTTTAGACCCAGGAAGAGGCTTTGCGACGGGAAGAGGAAGCTGGAGCTGCTGTAAAGTTTAAAAGGTAAGTTTTTTTCACAACAGGAGTGAAATGTAAATTTTCATGAATTAAAGTGCCCCTGTTTTTAATCGAATTTTTAAAAACCAGGCACTTTAGCATCAAAATTTACATTCACTTTAACTTTCATGATACAGAAAGAACATGCAATTTTGAACAATTTTCCAATTCACTTCTCTTATATAATTTGCTTAGTTCTTTTGGTATCCATTTTCGAAAAGCATACGTAGGTAGGCTCAAAAGCAATGCACTACTGTGAGCTAGCTGCTTGTCACTGTCTCACCCAATGTGTTCAGATAGGCCCCAGTAGAGTATTGTTCTCCTTCAACAAAGGATGCCAATGTACAAAAATCAAATTTGAAAATAGAAATAAGCATGAAAATGGTATGCTCTATCTGAAACCCAAAAGGTTTCTTTAACGACTATGCCCCTATTTCTCAGCTCTGTATGTTTATTTTAAAACGTTTTGCTGTGAAGAAGGGGCAAGGTATTTCTGCAGACACCAATTCAGTTTTGAGAACCACAAAACCAATAATATGTGATAATAACTTCAAGATGGAAAAAATGCCCCAAATAATCTTACAGGGAGAGCATTACATTGTGAATGGATTAATGGAATTACAAAAAAAACATTACAGCCATGAATATACAGCGTCTTGCTATATAATTAAAACTAAGCTATATTTCAGGATGAATAACATTTTGAATTATAATGTATCTTAAAGAGAAACCATCTTAAAATAGATTTTTTCATCAAAAAGCATTTTTTTTAAAAAAAAAGTTGTTTTTTATCATTTATTTCTATACACCTTGCCCCCCAATAATAAAAATGTAAATAAAATAAAAATCCTGAAATATATATTAAACAGGAAGTACAATGCATGCACACAGCTGGTCCGTGGAATTGAAGCTCACTGAATAACAGGGAATATTCCCACAGTTCTATCTGTTGACAGTAACAACCCCACCCCAATAATAAAAATAAAAAAATCAAATAACAAAACATTCTTTCAGCATAGAAACATTGGTAACAAAATTCCTGAAAAATATATTAAAATGTCCAGGTTTGGATACAACTACAAACAAGTGACTTTAAAGGGACAGACAGTCTGCCAGTATCAAATAACTATTTTTGTTTAACTTTGTTTCTGTAGTGTAGCGGCCCACCTTAACCTCCCCCAACAAGATCCCTTTGTATCAAATACATTATCCCTGTTTTCATCTAAAATTGAGCCTATGTATATAATCTTTTTAGGCATTTTTTCCTCTCTTCCTCTCATGCGTCACACTGTCTCACTGCCTGTGAGGTACGCACATACAAGTGTTAAATTGGCTCCTATTGGTTATTTGCATTCTGTATTCTTGCTTTGATGTGTTTGTCAATCAGCATATTTAGCAATGAAATGCTCTGTAGTGACAGATCAGTGCTAAAAGCTTTATATATGTGTTTGTTTTTTAGATGTTCAGCGTTGTTGTACTAAATCCCAGGTGTTTGTAACCTTGTATTATGTAAACAAAATCATTTCTGAATGCTGAAAATGAGAAGGAAATCGATGCCAATCTTTGTAAAACTTTGGATTAAAACATTATTTAAAGTTTTCTTGCAAAACAACATATTTTGGTGTTCAGTTTAGGTATGGGCGGAGCATTAAAGGTAAGTGGGTTAATAGCAAGGGAATTAGGGATTAAAGGGATAGAACACCCATTTCTTTTTCATGGTTCAGATAGAGCATACAATTTGAAAAGACTTTCAATTTATTTCTATTATCAAATTTACTTTGTCTTATTTGTATCCTTTGTTAAAAAGCAGGTAAGTAGACTCAGGAGCACACGGGTCTGCAGCACTATATTGCAACAGTTTTTCATGAATGCTTTAACAATTTTATACATTGGTCAAACACTGCTGACATCTAGTGTTTTAAAGTCATTTTCCAAAAACTGCCTCCATATTGTTCTCTAGACACATTCATGCTTCCTACCTAGGTATGGTCTACAACAAAGAATACCATGAGATTGCATAGCAAAGTAAAAAACAGAAGTAATTGGAAACTTTCTTAAAATTATTTGCTCTATCTGAAACATAAGAATTTTTTTTTTTTTTGGTCTTTAACCCCCTTTACCCAATGTGACTATATATACTTCATGCGGTATGAAGCTCATTGTACTGCATAATATATATAAATATATATATATATACAGTGGGACCTCGGTTTACGAATTTAATCCGTTCTCCGGGACGTTTCGTATTTCGAAAAATTCGTAAACCGAAACACGGTTTCCCATAGGAATGCATTGAAAACCAATTAATGCGTTCCGGAGGTGAGAAAAAAAAGTCAAATACAGTAGTTTATCTGTTCAAAACTCTTTATAAAGTGCACTTTAAAGGCATAAATACTGTACAGGGACATGATTAATCAAGCAATAACATTTCAAACATCCAACGTTATGTTTTAAAACATCACACATCAACTTTTAAAACATGGCAGACTGTTGGTAACATGGTACAGTACACTTTAACTGTACATAAATAACACGTCAACAGGGAAAACATGGAAAATAGCAAAACAATTTCAACACTGTTTGGAAGATGAGGAGGACGAGGGCAATTGGGCAGCACTAACACAAGCAGGTTCTTCTTCATGTCTAGGCTGTTTTTGTAGGAACCTTTCTATTGTCTGCTGCCTCTGGCGCCTTTTAAGCATCCCTCGGAAAGGGGACATGATGTCTGTGTCAAAACTGCTCACAAGTCTGTGGGCTAGAGCCTTATCTGGGTGGTGCTGCTGTACAAAAGTCTGTAGGTTTACCCACATTTGGCATGCCTCCTTGAGTTCCGTGTTAGAGAGCTGTTCCTCACTCATTTCCTCCTCCTCAAATGCGATCTGCTCCTCCATCGACTCCTTCTGCAATTCCACCAGCTCCTCGGTGGTTAGGTCACGGTTGTGTTCCTCCACCAGCTCGTAGACATCCTCCTCAGTCACCTCCAGGCCCATGGTCCTCCCCAAGGAAACAATTTCCTCCAACACTGTTGACTCTGATGCAGGTGCAGAAGCACTGGAGGCAGGTTTTTGAAAAACACAGTCTGGCCAAAGGTTGCGCCAAGCAGAATTTAGGTTTGTCTGGCTGACCCCGGCCCAGGCAATGGTGATAATCTGCAGACAGCTCACAATGTCAAAATGCTCTCTCCAAAATTCATGGAGGGTGAGGCTTGAGCGATCTGTCATCTCAAAGCATCGCTGGAAAAGCTCCCTTGTGTAGATTTTTTTAAAATTGGAGATGACCTGCTGGTCCATTGGCTGGAGTAGTGGGGTGGTGTTAGGCGGAAGGAACATGACCTTGATGAAATTAAAGTCCTCCAGCAAGTCTTCCTCGAGGCCTGGAGGATGGGCAGGAGCATTGTCCATGAGCAGCATGGCCTTTAGTGGCAGGTTATTGTCCACAAGGTACTTCTTCACAGCAGGACCAAAAACCGCATTGACCCACTTCACAAACAAGAGGCGTGTGACCCAAGCCTTTGGGTTAGACTGCCACAAAACGCTCAACTGCTCCTTGTTCACCTTGTGTTTCTTGAAGGCCCGTGGGGTCTCTGAATGGTAGACAAGCAGGGGCTTGATCGTAAAGTCCCCACTGGCGTTGGCGCAGAACAGGAGGGTAAGACGGTCCTTCATCGGCTTGTGGCCAGGCAATGAGGTCTCCTGTTCTGTGATGAAGGTACGCTTTGGCATCCTCTTCCAGAAGAGTCCAGTCTCGTCGCAGTTGAAGACCTGCTGAGGAAGGTAGCCCTCTAAAAACTATGACCTCCAGGAACTCCGTAGCAAAATCTTCAGCTGCAGCAACATCGGAACTTGCAGCCTCTCCATGCCTGACCACACTGTGGATGCCAGATCTGTTCTTGAACCTTTCGAACCACCCCCTGCTGGCCTTGAAGCCTTCTGCATCAGCTGACGTTCCTGGCTGTTGTTTGAGGAGGTCAGCATGCAAGGCCTTGGCTTTTTCGCAGATGATCGCCTTGGTCACTGAGTCCCCTGCACGCTGCTTCTGTTCAATCCAGAGCAGGAGCAACTTCTCGACCTCCTCCAGAACAGGTGGGCGTTGCTTGGAGACCCGGGTGACTCCCTTGGCTGCATCTCTCCCAGTAATCTTCTCTTTCATTTTTAGGATTGTACCGATTGTGGATGCACTCCTTCCATACTCTTTGGCAAGGTCAGTCAATCGCATTCCTCCTTCATGCTTCCTGATGATTTCCTTCTTGTCCTCAAGCAGAATCATCTCCTTCTTCCTCTTCCCAGCTTCCGCTGCTTTCTTGGGTGCCATGACACCACCGTCCCTAAGTATGCAAAAAAAATTAAAAATGCTTTACACCCACATGAGCTGGCATGGAAAACAACCCCACAATGCAAAAAAGGCATGCACAGCACATGAGCTGGCATGGAAACCACACTAAAAGGCATGCACAGCAGATGAGTTGTAACAGGCATGCACAGCAGATGAGCTGTAACAGCCATGCACAGCAGATGAGCTGTAACAGGCATGCACAGCAGATGAGCTGTAACAGGCATGCACAGCAGATGAGCTGTAACAGCCATGCACAGCAGATGAGCTGTAACAGGCATGCACAGCAGATGAGCTGTAACAGGCATGCACAGCAGATGAGCTGTAACAGGCATGCACAGCACATGAGCTGGCATGGAAATCACCCCCAGAATGCAGAACACACAGTAAAACGCATGCAAACAACCAAGCTCAGCTCCCTACCTTTCCACTTCTTGAGATGCACCAAAAAGGCTCCAAAACCTGCTGCCAATGGCTCCAAATCACGCATGGGGCAGGGGGGGCGGATCTATAAACCAGGACACTTTTTTTCGTATTGCGGGAAAAATTCGTAAACCGAGGCATTTTTTCTCAGAAATTTTAATTCGTAAACCGATTTTTCGTTTACCGAGGCACGCGTTAACCGAGGTCCCACTGTATATATATATATATATATATACATACATACATACATACATACATACACGCCATGCGGTATGACGCTCATTGTACTGCATAATATATATATACTGTACATATACTATATACGCACATATATTCATACACGTCATGTGGTATGAAGCTCATTGTACTGCATAACATATATATATAGGGATATAAACCAGGGATGCACTCACAGGTCTTTTTCAAAACAAATTTAATGGAACGTTTTTGGGGTTCACAAGCCCTTCATCAGAATACAACAGTACAATACAAGAACTATTTTATAGTGTGTAAAGCAAACAAATACACAAACCTAGTGCTCTCCAAAAAAGTGCGCCAATCATTACGAGTTTGGAACACAAATTGCGTTCCACAGTGAAAGCCAAAACCGGAAGTTCCAGTACATCACTTCCGGTTTTTGCCAGAAGTGAAATAAAGCGAATAATATTAACTAAAAATGTTATTTGTAATAGACAAACAAAATAACTTGAAATAACATCCTTCAAGTAAGTTGCAACAACGAAAGTGGTGAATAAAACCTAACAAGTTGTGTATGTACAATGATCACCATGGAAACGGTCACCATGGTGATTAAGATAAACAATGAATTTAAATAGAGTCAAGTGCTTGTGCCAGTGTGTGAAAGTGAATCGCACAAGTGGTTAGCTAGTATGCAAACATATGTGAATAGAAACAATGAAATGATGGTACGATTATAAGCATATTAACAATAGTTATGACTCTTCATGACTAATTGCAAAACACTAGTTGGGCTATATTATAGTGCTAAGAATGGCAACATGTTGCACAAAAACAGAGTAGTGGATGTTTATATAAAGATGATTGTAGTAGGAATATCGAAATGTATCAGCTTAAAAGAGGACCATGCCACAAAATGTATATAATATTAGAGATGTAAATCCAGGTTACACCGCTAGCGAGACATATAGGCATATATGAAAGGGACATGAACCTGCTTATGGTCAAAAGGAAAGTGCATGTAAATACATGTTATATGTGAATACATGGTAAAATGCACAGAAATAGATAATGCCATAATGCATATACATAATGCATATATAACATTGAAGATGCAAATCCAGGTTGCACCATTAGTGAGATCTATAGGCTTATCTGTAAAAAACATAAACCTGCATGAGATCAAGAGAAAGGTGAGTTCAAATACAATATAAACTGCCCAGAAATCAACGGTAATGTCCCCAGCCTCAGGAGGATGTCATTATGAGTGTGACCTTCAAAGCCAAAAAAACTGTTACAAATTTAAGTGCATCGAAAACTGAGTAATTGAACAAGAAGGGCCAGGCTTCCACTAAAGGAGATGGAAACAGAATGTTACCACTCCATAGTGTCGTGAGTAAAATGCACACCCAACCCAATAAAGGGAGAGGTAAAGCATGAAACAACCACAGAGCCACCATGTCCCCTTGTCATACCTCAAGTATGTAGCACCATTGGTTAGGATCACAGGAGGCTCTTGAAGTCTGGCATGGTGTTCAAACCACCAGGTTGTATGGTGCCAATCTGAACATCCATTGGGCCTCACATCTGAGGAGTTGTTTGTTCCGGTCACCGCCCCTCTCCAAAGGGCGTATATGGTCAATCAAAATTTAGCGAAAAGAGGAAATTGAATGTCCCTTGTTGGCGCAGTGTCGCGCCACAGGTTGTTCTGAATTGCCTTGTTTTAGTGCAGTCCTTATGGCGTGCCGATGATTGGCCATGCGCTCACGTAGTGAGCCAGACGTCTTGCCTACATAAAAACTTGAGCATGGACAGAATAATAGATACACTACGTGAGTAGTGATGCACGTAATGGAGTGCTTGATAGAAAATGTCCGGTTTGTATGTGGATGATGGAATATTTTAGTGCCAATTAGGCCGTTGCACATCGTGCAGCCTAAGCAACGATAAGACCCCTTGATGTTTCTTGTGACACCAGCTGTATAACTGTTTAGGGTCCGTTTTCATCAGGAGATCCTTGAGATTGGTACCCCTCTTAAAACCCACCATGGGTTGTAAGTTGCGCGTGAATGGTAATTTCGGGTCAGAGGACATAATGGGCCAATGTTGGTGGAGAATCTGACCTGTGTTCTTAGTTGCTGGAGTGAAGGTAGTGGACATGATTAGCTTGTCAGTTGTGTCCCTCTTGGGTTTAGGTAGAATTAATTCTGTTTGTGTCAGTGTAGACACAGATTCCATGGTTTCTTGGATCACCGACATCTTGTAGCCCCTATCGCGAAATCTCTCACCCACTCCTACCAATTGGGAGACCCCAGTTGTAGCATCAGAATTGTTGCGCATAGTTCTAATGAACTGCGATTTTACAATGCAATGGTCCTCTTTTAAGCTGATATATTTCGATATTCCTACTACAATCATCTTTATATACATATATATATATATATATATATATATATATATATACATCCACTACTCTGTTTTTGTGCAAAATGTTGCCATTCTTAGCACTATAATATAGCCCAACTAGTGTTTTGCAATTAGTCATGAAGAGTCATATCTATTGTTAATATACTTATAATCATACCATCATTTCATTGTTTCTATTCACATATGTTTGCATACTAGTTAACCACTTGTGCGATTCACTTTCACACACTGGCACAAGCACTTGACTCTATTTAAATTCATTGTTTATCTTAATCACCATGGTGACCGTTTCCATGGTGATCATTGTACATACACAATATGTTGATTACGACCAAAAAACTTGTTAGGTTTTATTCACCACTTTCGTTGTTGCAACTTACTTGAAGGATGTTATTTCAAGTTATTTTGTTTGTCTATTACATTTAACATGTGTAGTTAATATTATTCGCTTTATTTCACTTCTGGCGAAAACCGGAAGTGATGTACTGGAACTTCTGGTTTTGGCTTTCACTGTGGAACGCAATTTGCGTTCCAAACTCGTAATGATTGGCGCACTTTTTTGGAGAGCACTAGGTTTGTGTATTTGTTTGCTTTACACACTATAAAAGAGTTCTTGTATTGTACTGTTGTATGCTGATGAAGGGGTTGTGAACCCCGAAAACGTTCCATTAAATTTGTTTTGAAAAAGACCTGTGAGTGCATCCCTGGTTTATGTATGCATTTGTATCCTTGCACCCAGGCTACATACAGGTGGCCCTCGGTTTACAACGGTTCAATTTACACCGTTTCAGAATAACAACCTTTTTTCCAGTCATGTGACTGCTATTGAAAAGCATTGAGAAGCAGTGCATTGAATAAAATAGCCAGTAGGTGGAGCTGTCTGCTTGTGTTGCAGCAAAGCCAAGCAATGTGAAATTAATCAGTTTAACCAGACCTGAGCTATCGAGCAGATTTCAAAGGAACAAGATCTTCCAGTCTATAAATCAGGCCAGATTGGAATGCATAGAAAGAACTGTCTGCAGAAAAATGCAAGTGAAGTCTGTGTTGTGTGATTATTTTATTAGATTTATAATGCTGTTTAGCAAATGTTTTTGTTCATTTAACTTAGTTTAATTATATATTATGTGTTGTGTGATTTATTTTATTAGGTTTATAATGCTATTTAGCATTTAAAGTCTTCATTTCAAAGCTTTAAAATAATGTATTAGATGTTACTTATGACAATTTTGAGAGGGGCCTGGAACCTAACTCCCTCACTTCCCTTTGACTTACATTATAAACTGGGTTTCAATTTACAACGGTTTCAATTTACGACCATTCCTTCTGGAACCTAACCCCCGGCGTAAACTGAGGGCTACCTGTGTGTGTGTGTATGTATGTATGTATGTATATATGTATATATATATACACATTTATACACGTCATGCGGTATGAAGCTCATTGTACTGCATAACATATATATATATATATATATATATATATATATATATATATATATATATATATATATATATACGTCATGCGGTATGAAGCTCATTGTACTGCATAACATATATATATATATATATATATATATATACACACACACACACACACACACACACACACACACACACACACACACATATATATACATACACATCCGAGCTGCAGGTCGGTGCTCAGGCTCCATATGAAGGCAGATGCCAGATGATTACAAACTGACACTGTGTGTGTCACCGTCTGTAACGATCATCTGCTGGTATCGGCAGGAGGCGTCGGAGGCAAAGCAGGAGGTGGTTAGGTGGCCTTTAGAAAGTCCATTTAATGGCAAGAAAAACGGTATATAATATGTGTGAGTACAGTAAATGAGTAAGAGGAAATTTACTGCTAAACACAAACGCTGCAGAAATGTAAAAACAGCCCTGGTCCCAAACGGTCAGAAAAATGGTCTGGTCACTAAGGGGTTAGATAGTGATACCAAAAATGTTAAAAATTCTGCAGCATGTTGGGCAAATTCTAATCTGAAATTCCTGTCAGTGAAGGGGTTAAAAGAATATTATTGATGGTCCTTCAGGCCTTCCTACCAAATGCGTGGGGGACAAACGGATAACACTATTAAAACAAATACAGCATGTGGTTGCCTTGCACAACTGCTCCGACAAGCTTCATGGCTGCTAGCCCAATTCAACATAACTACCAGGCACCATTGCAACTAGATAATGTGACCTGGTATATGGCAAATTGCCGGCTGTCACTCTAACTCAGAACATATCTGCCCAAATTACATCTCTATATATTGACAATATTTAAGACTGATCTCAAAAAGCCCAGGCACCAGGGAGCTACTCGTGCCTTTCAATTCCAATTCCTGGGGTCTCCAAGACACCCATGAGTTCTCCCCCAAAGGCCGCCCTTAGGCGCACCTAAGGCTGAGCTTGATGTGGCTAGATCCTTTCTAGGCCTCACAGCTGTAAAATTAAAAAATGTGTGTGTGTTTTTGTATTGCAGCGATGAAACACAGAGTACTCCCAGCATATGTAAGTATGCTGCTGAAACAGTAAAATGTATTTTAATAGAAGCATTTTGGCTAATGGAAGTAACTTGATATAGACCTTCCAGTTGAACTTTATATCCCTGTAACACATGGGGGGCCCAGATCAATATTTTAGAAGCCTTAAAGAGACATAAAAATTAAAAATTTAACTTAAACTTTAAAAAAATAAATAAAAAAAATTGCAATTTACTTCTATTAACAACTTTGCTTTATTCTCTTGGTATCTTTTCTTAAACGGACATGAAAGCCATTTTTTTTCGTTGATGATTCAAATACATCATACAATTTTCAACAACTTTCTAATTTATTTATTTTTATTACATTTTCGTTGTACTCTTGGTATCTTTTGTTGAAAAGCAGGGACATAAGTTAACGTGTCTGGAGCACTACATGGCCGAACTATTTCCTGCCATGTAGTGCTACAAACACCTACCTAGGTATCTTTTCAACAAAGAATACCATGAGAACGAAGCAAATTTGACAATAGAAGTAACAATTCAAATCCCCTTAAAGAGTAATCCTAGGTGAGCTCAGGAGTGTGCACGTGTCTTGAGCCATGTGGTAGCAGTGTTTGCAATTCAGTGTTTGCAAATAAAGATACCAAGAGAATGAAGAACATTTGATAATAGGAATAAATTAGAAAGTTGCTCAAAATTGCATGCTCTATCTGAATTCTGAAAGATTTTTTTTTGGGTTCAGTGTCCCTTTAAGGGATGGACTACACCCATAGATAAAGGATGGAGGAACACAGAGGAGCCTATTCGAGACAAGAAGGATAAAATACACAGATATTTATTGACAAATAATATATATTGTACCATGAGGTCGATTTATCAAGCTGCGCGGGACACGGGGCGCATATACGCGCCCCTGTCTGCAGCAGCTCGCCACTGGCGGGCTGAATTCCCCTGATGAAATTCAGCATTGCACACGAGCGCTGTTTTGTGCTTGCGTGCAATCCTGCCCGCGCACAGCCAATCACGCGCGGACAGGAGCTGTCAATCTCCCCGGTTGGATGAGAGGTGGCAAAAGGGTAGGGGAGCAGCAGTCTGATGACTGCTGCTTGTTAATTACGGTGTGCAGGTTCTTTTGTGAGAACCTGCAGGCGAAAGCCTGCCGAAGAGGTTGATAAATCAACCCCTATATTTGTGTGTACAATTTTAATTTTATTATATTTCCAATTACCTTTCTCCCCTTTTAAAGAAAAAGGAGCCAAGCATCATTTAATATTCTGCAGAGCCCAAATTTACGTTTGCATAATGGAAATTGTTCATTGAAGCATTGATATTCAATGAAGTGTGTATGATGGATGCCAAGAACTTGGACAATGCCATTCTCCACCCGGCCAAAAGCACACTGCCTGCCTCTTGATAAACTTTTCCACTGCTACAATTTGAGAAACATGTAAAGAAGGTCGGCCAATCTGGCAGCAAAGAGGAAAAAAACAAAAACGTCAACATTTAGATTAACTGCATGCTTCTATTTCACAAAAATACCAGAGAGAAAAACAGCAGGAGATCCTGTGGTAAAACAAAAACTCTGCATAAAGTAATGATCTAAGAAAGAAAGCGATGAGAGATATCTAACAGCGGCGCACCCTGGTAGCGACAGGCTGAAAGAAACAAATGAAGCCTATTTTTTTGGTAAGGGGTGGGTAAATCTTGAATGAAAAAAAAGTGCTCACCGCATGGACAGGGAAGAGACTATCGGCTCTTTACCTCATTTTTTTTAAAGACCAAGCCCAGAGATCTTTCTTTGGCACCACAGTAAACTTTCTGGTCGCCACCATCACTCTGGGATAATCAAGCTCTGACTTGGAAAACAATTCCAAAGGTAATCTCCTCCTACCAAAACCAACCCCATTATTGTAAAACATTAGGCTCCATCTTGGGGTAACATGCTCCTGGGTGTTTTATGGGACAAGCTAAGGGCTCTAAAAATCCATATCTCCCTGGTGACTACTGGAAGTTGGAACATGAGATCACCATTATCCCTTTCATATCCTGCCGAATTGAGGAGCATTGTGTGTGTATAGATATAGTATATTCATAGACATCAGTGTCTTGAGGACTCTAACTCATGCATGGGCCTAATTGTAAGGTGCCTGTGGCACTGTGTTTGCCGGGCCCTGATTTAAAATATATAGCCAGTTTAACCCTTGTTTGCACAACCATTCTAATGAAGATAAGCATAATAATACCTAGGGTAAGATACAAGTAAAATAATAGCAAAGTAAAGAGGTATAGCTTAAAAATCTCAATTAAACAGGGAGACTTCTACAATATGAGAGCAGTCAATATGAGAAGTATTTAGCATTGTAATAATACACAACAGATGTAATAGCTGGTTAGAAACCCCTACGTAAAAACTGCTACCCCAGTATTAAATTATTAAAGGCACATGAAAGTCAAAATTAATCTTGTATGATTCAGGTAGAGCATATCATTTTTTTTTTTATGGTCTTTATTTACAACCAACAATATGTACATACAAAGAAAAAAGAAAGAAAAGGTTTTTAACCTTGTACATGGAGCCACCAAACGAGAGTAAAAGAAGTACATAGCATATATAAATAATCCACATACATATTTAGTTAATCAGAAGCACATGTGTTTCCCATTTTAACTACTCCTTGTTGGGTTTTTATATTTTATAAGAGAAAAGGAAAGAGAAGAGAAAAAAAAAAAAAAAATATATGAAAAAGGGGGGGGGGGGGAGGGAGGGAAGCAAGGGGAAAGAAAAAGGAAGGGAGGGGGAATACTGGATCGCCCTCTGCCTTTCCTCACATCTACCAAATGCCAAGCAGGACTATCTCGGAATTCTTGAACGGGAAGATCAAATAATCAATTTCCCTCTCTGGGAGTGTTTTAATAAGAGCTGCCCATTTATTAAAAAAATTCCTTATACCGGAGTCGTTATCTATGTTTGTATCTCTCTGTTCCAAAACACATTGTTTCTTTAGATGATTCCTAATTTCAGAGATGGTTGGCAGGGTTCGAAGTTTCCATTTCTTGCAGATCAAGTATCTGGTGGCTAATATAGATAAGATCACTAGTTTTTCATTAGGGTGATGGCCACCTTCAGGGTTTAGACATAATATAATTTGGAATAAAGAGAAGGCTAAAGATTCAATTTTCAATTTATTTTTAAGCCAGAATTCTAGCTTATTCCAGAAGTTTCTTATCCTAGGGCAGAGCCAAAACATGTGGATCAAATCCGCTGCGGGATAAGAACACTTAGGACATTTATTAAATTCTTGATTCCGAACTCTGAGACCTCTTTCCGGGGTAAAGTATGCCCTATGCAAAAGTTTTAAATGTGCATCACGCCAAGTAGTTGACAGTGTGGTCCTTGCAACTTTACTCATCGATAGCTGAAGGGTTTTTAACTCAATGTTATTATGTGGAATAAGGGCGTTCCAAACTGAGGCCGTCTTCTCCAAGTTGGGGATACCCTTATTGGTGCCAAGAATATGATAGCATGGGGCAATGGACATAGAGTTGTTCTTGGTTATTGCTAACCAACTTTCCAATTTACCAAGTGTCCAGCTCCAGCCAGCTGTTTTGGTTAGGTTGGAGATAAAATGCCTTATCTGCAGATATGCAAAGAAGTCTTTATTTGGAAGGTTAAATTCGTTTTTCAACTCCTCAAAAGACTTTACACATTTCCTGTCTTGGTCAGTTAATAGTATTACCCTGTCTAGGCCAATGTTGTGCCATCTACTAAAGATCACTGAGTTTAGGCCTGCTTGGAAGTTGGGGTTTCCTACCAGGGGAAGGTATTTTGAAGCTGAGCTATTTATAGAGAGAGATTTAGATAATTTCCACCATGCTTTAAGAGGGTTCGATATGGTTTTAAGTTTTTTAATACCTATTGGGATATCTTTAAGTGCAGAGTGGATCAGGGCTACTGGGAGAAATGGTTCACATATATTCAATTCCAGTTCATTATTTACAACATAGTTTTTAGAGAAGATCCAATCTGCCACTATACGGGCTAAGAAACAGAGATTATAGGATCTCAAATTTGGCAATGCTAATCCTCCAAACTCTCTTGGCACCGCCAATTTAAAAAAAGAGATCTTAGATCTCTTCCCCTGCCAGATAAATTGTCTAATTGATGTGTTAGTAGAGCGGACATCCTTTTCTAGTAAGATTATTGGAATGTTCTGGAGGACATAGAGCAGCTTTGGGAGCAAGACCATCTTGAATAAAGCTGACCGTCCAGATATTGATAAAGGTAAATTGTGCCAGGTTCTAAGTTTTTCTTTAATATAGTTAAGCATTGGAGTTATATTTAATTTGTATAGATCACCCAAATCGATCGAAATGTGGATCCCAAGATATTTAAAAGTTCCCGTGACCTCTTTAAAGGGGAAATTTGAGGTATGGTTGGTGCTTTTCCTGAGCCACAGCAACTCGGATTTTGATGAATTTACTTTGTAGCCCGAGAAAGAGCTAAAATTATTAGTTATTTGTATCAATTTTGGTATATTTACCTCAGTGTTGGACATGTAAATAAGTAAATCGTCTGCATATAGTCCAACTTTCATTTCATGTTTTCGGATCTTTATGCCTTCTAGATATTTTCTCAACATAATTGCCAGTGGTTCGATAGCTACATCAAAAAGGAGCGGGGAGAGAGGACACCCCTGGCGCGTGCCCCTGTTCAATACGATCGCGGGGGTAACAATATTGTTTATTATCAAACTTGTGTAAGATTGGTTATATATATTTTCTATAAATTTAGGAAAATTACCCTTAATCCCAAAGTTCATTAGGGAAGTTATTATGTGTTTATGGGTTACTGAGTCAAATGCTTTTTCTGCATCGATTGACAGGACGGCTAGGTCCGGGAGGTCCTCTCTCCCCGCCAGTGCCCCTGTCTGTCTCTGAATAAAGTCCATTGTGACCAGTAATTCCCTAATTTTTGCCGCCGAGTTGCGCCCATTAAGAAAACCGGCTTGGTCCGGATGAATTATTTTTGCTAGAATAATCTGGAGCCTAGTTGCCAGGATTGAGGACATTATTTTGTAGTCCGAATTTAATAGGGCAATTGGTCTATATGACTCTTTACAAGTGGGATCTTTCCCCTCTTTCAAGATCAAGGTAGTAAGTGAAGCGGAGAAAGAAGGCGTGGGCACTTTATCATTAATAAAGATATCATTATAGAGATTGCTCAAATACGGAGATACTTCTGTTGCTAAGATTTTATATAGCTCGTTGGGTAGACCATCTGGGCCAGCCGCTTTGTTGAGAGACAGTTTAAAAATAGTTTTCTCGATCTCTATCTTTGTGATGGGGGAGTTAAGACTAACAATGTCTTCAGGAGTCAATGTTGGGTAGGTAATTTTACTCCAAAATTCAGTAGCTTTCTCTATGTCATATCCTTTACATGTGTAAAGATCCTGAAAATAGTGTAAAAACAAATCCGAAATTTCTTCGGGTTTTACTAATTGATTCCCATTATACTGAATTTTTTCTATGGTAGGTTTTTTGTTCTCATTTTTGATCAGTTTAGCTAACATTTTCCCTGATTTGTTGCCAAATCTATACAGTTTTGCTTGAAATCTAAGCTCCTTATGTGTTTCAAGGGTTATAAAAAAAGTATCTCTGGCACTTTTGGCGCGGACATATCGTGCCCAATTTTGAGGGTTTTTTTCAAGTAAGAAAAGGTTATAAGAGTTGATCAGTGAATTGAGTGTTTCCTTCTCTCTAGCCCTTATCTTCTTATTTTGCATAGCGTTGTATGCCATGATTTCCCCTCTAAGAACTGCTTTAGCAGTTTCCCAAAAGATATCTGGGCGTTGGATATAATCACGATTAAAATGGGCAAAATCGTTAAACTTGTTCCTAAGCCAGGTTTTAAATTTTGCATCGGGCGTAAGATGGTAGGGAAAAAAGAAACGTAGCAGTTTGGGTTTTGATTGGCCCAGACAAAGCTCCAGAAAAATAGGGCCGTGATCGGATAAGAATATTGGCGTTATTCCTGACTTCACCTTTGTAATACAGAGGCGTTCATCAGTCAAGAATAAATCGATCCTGGAGAGCGTTTTATGAGCTTTAGAGAGACACGTAAATTCTTGAATATCGGGGTTCTGGAGTCTCCAGATATCCCGTATTGCGAGATTCTGTTTGATTTTATTAAAGAGTTTAGTATCAAGACTATCTTTCTTCTGCTTTAAGGACTTAGTATTGTTTCTGAGTCTGTCTAAGGGGCATTGTGGGGCCATGTTAAAGTCCCCTCCTAAGATCAGGTAGCCTTCGCTAATTAGCAAGAGTTTGGATTGTAGTAGGTCCCAAAACACAGGATCAATTGCATTGGGGCCGTATACATTACAGAATGTATAGGTCACTTGGTCTACTTTCATTTTTACCAGGACAAATCTCCCCCCGGAGTCGATCTCAGAGTGCAAAATCTCTACTCGGGCTCTTTTCCCTATTAATATAGCCACTCCCCTTTTTTTCCCAATGCTTGGGGCTACAAAGATTTCTCTTACCCATGATGTCTTTAATTTTAAAGATTCCTCTAAATTTAAATGGGTTTCCTGTATGAACCCGATATCTGCATGGAGTTTCCGTAGGTGTGTAAGGATTGCCTTCCGCTTAATGGGGGTTGAGATTCCCCCTACGTTCCAAGATACTATCTTCAGACTATCCAACATTTATATGATTAATATATAGGGGGTAGAGCGGGGAGGGCAGAGAGCAGGGAGGGGGAGAGGGGGAAGAAAGAGAAAAAAAAAAAAAAAAAAAAAAAAAAAGAGAGAAGGAAAAAAAAGCCAAAAAAAAGGGGACATTCCAATCCCCTATCCCAGGGGCTATTTTAGCCATGGAGTCCACCATCTGACTAATTAATAAACTAATTGGTCATGCAGTTATAGGTCTAATGTCTTGAGGAATTTTTCCGCCGTTGGACTCTCTTCAAATATATGTGTTATCTCCCTCACAACCACTCTCAGTTTAGAGGGGTAGATTATGGTGGCTCTATACCCCTGCTGGATGAACTTGGAACAGATCGGAGCCAGTTCTCTTCTCTTGGAAGCTGTATTGGCCGAGAAATCTTGAAACATTAAAATCTTATTATTTTCTATGAAAATTGGCTGATTTTTGCGGTAGTGTTGCATTAACATAAGCTTATCCTGATAATTCAATAACTTGGCAATAACAGGTCTGGGCCTGCTTCCGCTCCTATTGTCTAGTCGGGGGGGGGCCTATTCTATGGGCTCTTTCCACTAGGATTGGGTGATAAGTAGGTGGGATCTTTAGAGCTTTAGGGAGAGTGTCTGATATGAAAAGACCAAGATTTTCCGATTGTTTATCCTCTGGGAGGCCTATTATTCTTATGTTGTTTCGTCTGGCACGGTTTTCCAAATCCTCCAGCCTGTCAGTTAATTTTTGCCAATTTTTAGTTGATGTCTCTAGCTTAGCATTTTGTAGTGTTGCTAAGTCTTCCAGATCAGACACCCTCTGCTCCACTTCCTGTAATCTATTTGAAAATTGTCTAACCTCTTGGGTTAGGGAGGTAATATCTTGCTTAATTTCTGATTTAAGTGCATCGAATTTAGGTGTGAGTGCGTCTGAGATACTAGTTACCAAGGATTGTAAATTAATATTTTCGGAGGTTAATAGGTTGCCAGCAGAGGTTAATTGGGGTTCAGAAGCTGGGTCCTGAGTATTTTTAGGTTTCCTGTCCCTGTGCCTGGCTGCCATATTTGGTGAAGGTGTCTTGGAAGGGTTAGAGAGAAATTTGTCCATGTGCTTCGTGCTTAATTATGATAGTGAGAAGGGAGACGTTAAAAAGGAACGTTTCCAGCAAGGGGAAAAGAAAAAAAAGAAGAAAAAAAAAAAAAAAAAAAAAAAGGGGGGGGGAGGGGGGTGGTGTGAGATTGAGTGCTAGTGGGGAGGAGTGAAAAAAAACAAAAAAAAAACAACCAAGTGCGATTTTAAAGTGACAAATTATTGTTGATTACAAGTGAGGGGGTGCTGGTGTGGGAGGTGAAGAGCATATGTGATAAGGCATAAGCAGTAGAGAAGAGAAAAAAAAAAAAAAAAAAAAAATTAGAGAAATTCTAACTTTGAAGAAGTGATAAGTTGCAGACAGGCACAAGCACCTAATACACAGCTAGACCTATAAGGTTTTGTTTCCTTTTTCTTCCCCTCTTATCTAGCTTCTCTTCTCACTGGGGAAGAGCTAAAAGGGGGTCGCTAGTATGTGTTCTGATCTTACTACCCACACTCACTGTTTAGTGTGGGTTAAGAAAGGGACAAAAACAAGGAAATGGGGGGAGAGGGAAGACAGGAGTTATTAAGTTTGTAGTGCAAAGTCTGGGATATGCAATATACAGTTAGCAATTCTTACAGGCTATTAAATGCTAGCAATTTAACTTTCATAAATGACAAGTTATCTGCCTCTATATCCAGAGGGAGGTATCGAAACATTAAATTTAACAAAGCTTCCTAAACACAGAGGGTTGCAGAATATAACATTTCTAATATCATAAAGTGATGTTAAGAAAATTTCCTAAGTAACAGCTAATAACTTGGCTATTTCACACTTAAGATAAAGGAATCTATGGCCTGTTATCCTCTCTTCCTTCAGTAAATTCTCTGCTACCTCGTCCAAATTATGAAGCGTAATTACTATTAAGGGAGGGTAAATAGACAAGGATTACTGCTCTCTCAGGAACAGATCCTTAACCCTTTATCCCTCCTTTCCCCTTCTCTGTTATAAAGTTAAACCACAAGGTAGCAATTCACACTTGGATATACATTAAAGGTTCAGTTAGGTTAAATCAATTGTTCCCTACCCTAGCACCTAAGCATGGGGAGTAAGATCTACAAATTGACAAGTATTGCTAGGGGAGAAGGCAAAATTTCACGTCAGGAGTCAAAATGCAGTACATATCAGTAAAGAGGAACACTGAGTTTAATTAACTCTTAGTAATTATCAAGTGAGCCCAATTAGACCCCCTAACTCTGGATTAATTAGCAAAAAAAAATTAAATATGTGCACATAGAGTCAGGTTATGCTAATCTACATCCCAGTTTAACCAGCATAGATACATTAGAACAGTTAAATGTCTTCTGGGGAGATACCGGTATGAAAAAAGGCAAGCTCATCAAAGTTATAAACCGCCGGACAGCATAGTGTCTTTGAGCAAAGTTCCAAGATATAGACTGCCCCGTGTTTCCTGTGTGGGCCTGGGTGCCAAGTGAGCCTATGTCCCCTTAGGTTCCCCTTTCTCTTCTCCCAAGCTAGCTCCTTCCCCTTACCTCTAGCAGCAGAAATTTGTCCGTGGGGAGGAGGAGAGAGGGACACAGAGGCTGACTCTCAAACAGCGTTGCCCACCAACGAGATCCAGGTGCAGGCAGCAGTGTGACGAATTCCTCTTTTGGTGCAGCCCCCCTCACGCAGCACCGGTGGGAGGGGGTATGACCGCCCGCAGCCTCGAGCAGCAGGAGACAACCTGCAGCCAGATCAGCAGAGGAAGTCACGAAGGGCAGGGGGGGGGCAGCCCCAATCCAGCAAAAGAAATGGCCCAGGAAAAGATAGCAGCCCGCAGCCCTCTCGCAGCACCGGTGGGAGGGAACAGCGGGCCAAAACCAGAAACGGATCCAGCCGGGTCTCTACCAGGAGAGAGGGAGGTCAAAATGAGTCAGCCATAATGCGGATCATCCAGGGACCGCAAAACTGAGCCGGAGCAGCGCGACCCAGAGCAGGAGCAGATGCAGGTAGGTAAAAGGCTCCGGTATTCAGTGCTTATGAGATCAGGCAAGTCATTTTTTCCAGGCTCGAAAAAACAAGCTAAGATAGGTCTTAGTAAAGGCCCTGGACCAGGAGACCACCCATACAAAAATAGAAAATGTCCTTGTTTCCTATTCGGGTGTGCAGGGAGCCATTCATATATATCACAGCGTGAGTTCTCTTCTCTCTCAGTGGGAGAGATTAAAGTACCTCTAAGGCAGATGAAGGTTCCTGTGGCCACTATAGCTTGCAGTTCAGTGCGATATTATGGCACTACATAGGTTCCAGCAGCGTTGGAGTAGCTTAGCAAGCCACCCAGGTCTGAGGGTTTAGGCGCGAGAGATCGCCAATAGCCTGCAGTGGAGGTGCTTCTGAACAGGTGTCTCACCTGACCACACACCTGAGCTCCTCCTCCGGAACCTCTCCCCACAGAGCATATCATTTTAATTGACTTTTAAATTCACTTCTATTATCAAACGTACTTTATTCTCTAGGTGTTCTTTTTAAGCATGCCTAGATAGGCTCAGGAGCAGCAATGTTGAGAGTTAGTTGGCGATTGGTGGCTACACACATTTGTCTCTTGTTACTGGCTCGGCAGGGGTGTTAGGTCACAGTAGTGCACTTCTGCTCTGGAGATTAATGTGCAGGGATTGAACACATAGATATACACAAGCAATTGTGCAATAATAAAAGGCTGTAACAGTATTTTCTTTTTGCACTTATATGTCCCTTTAAATCAATTTATTAAGGACCCTTTTTAAAGCGATCACTTTGACCGTTAATTTCAAAGACAAAAATCTCTTCTTACAGACATAGTTACATCCGCCCCTCTAAAATGAACAGGGATTAAGATATGGAGTCTGTAAGAGCCTTGCTGTTCCTAGACCACAACAAATGAGGAAGTGCCTCTGGCTGCAGAGACTTCCTCATCACCCCGAAACCAACGCAAGGATGGTTAGAATAGACCTCCAGCCCCCTCATCTTTTTGTTACTAGAATGAGTTTCTTAAGGATGACGACAGAGAAGATCACCAACCACCCTCAAGGAAGTACATTTTCATAATGATATTTCCTTGTCAACACTAGATCAGTCTTCAAAATAGAAAAAGTTATGCATCTCCCTTAAAGGGACACTGAACCCAAATTTTTTCTTTCGTGATTCAGATAGAGCATGAAATTTTAAGCAACTTTCTAAATTTACTCCTATTATCAAATTTTCTTCATTCTCTTGGTATCTTTATTTGAAATGCAAGAATGTAAGTTTAGATGCCGGCCCATTTTTGGTGAACAACCTGGGTTGTTCTTGCCGATTGGTGGATAAATTCATCCACCAATAAAAAAGTGCTGTCCAGAGGTCTGAACCAAAAAAAAGCCTAGAGGCCTTCTTTTTCAAATAAAGATAGCAAGAGAACGAAGAAAAATTGATAATAGGAGTAAATTAGAAAGTTGCTTAAAATTGCATGCTCTATCTGAATCACAAAAGAAAAATTTTGGGTTCAGTGTCCCTTTAACTGCTGAGCCATTTCCACCCTGTGCTGAGCTGTTTTTGAGGTTTTTTTTCTTCGGAGACTGTAGGCTCACTCATGCGGTCATCAGACTGCTGCTTCTTAACTCACTACACCAACTGTTAATTGGCGTTTCTTAATCCCCCCTGGACTTCTCCAACCAGACCAGAAAGATTGACAGCTGAGGACAAGCAGGGGGCGGCATTACAATTTTAATTGCGGGAAGCATATTGCTGCCCACTAGCCGCGATGCTGGGTGGACAGTGGTGAAGATGTCCACCCCTGTCTGTCCGGCCTTTGGTAAATGGACCCTTTAAGCTCTAACCTAGGTTATTTTTTAATGAGAAACCCACATGTATTATATATTGTTTTATTCAGCAGACCCAGCAGATTCCATGTATACCGTTATTTTTTGTATATGTCATGAGGAGAGAAATCTACAACAGAAAAGGTGAAACAATTTAGCATATTAATATTTTAATAAGGGTATGCACAATTGTGTGAGTTGTTTTTCTAAACTCTATAGTCAAAACAAGAAAGGGTTATCCGCTTATAAATAAGGGCCTTTGGGTAATTGTTATAAGTTTGATCTGCACATAGGGGCTCCCATGGGTCTCTACTTAAATAAACAAACATTTATTTATACCAGTTGATCACTATTACCACCTATATAGAAACTTTATTTTAAATAGGGGCTTTTGGTCTTTAAAACAAGGGTCTTGGGGGTGCCTAGAGGCCCCATGTCTAATTTTTTATTTTTTTTTTATTTAATTTTTTTTAAAAAAAGTAAATTTGTACACCCAAAGTTTGAACAAACAGGTGATTGCTTTTCAAATGGTGGGCGTTGGGGGTTTCTGGGCTGAGATCAAGGGTTTTTTATACCCCTATTCAGCTCTCTTCTTCTCAGTGAAGTAGCCCAGTACCTCTGGGATTCTGAGGCTTGGTTACATAACCCACACATGGTGCCATCCTTGGATTCTCCCGGCCATGCTAAACTGCTCGGCAATACATGGTCGCCATCTGCACTAAAGGACTAAAGAGAGGTGGTAGTGCAAAAATAATTTCTTAGAGCTAAGTAAGTTTTGCATTACTGACTCTTGTGTGCCTATGTATTTTACAGCCTATGTGGGGATTAAAATGCATCTCAGCAGCCACAAACCTTGCAGCTCCTAAACCAATCAGGAGTGGCAGTTGTGTAAACCACCAATCACATACAGTTACCTGCTTAGGAGCTGCAATGCTGGTGGCGATGAAGTGGGACTTTTATTACTGGTAGGGATTAAACACATAAGCTAGAATCCGTTGTGAAAAATAATATACGCTAGAATTAGAACATTTTATTATAATGTCCCTTTATACTGTTTTTAAAAAGTAAACCTTTGTTAACCGTTATTTCCACAATGTTGACTTACAAGGAGCGCTGACAGGCAAATCTAGTGGAATATTTACTTAGCTATGTGATGTGGCATCAGTCCCATCTATGACTTACACTGGCCTCCACAATTCCAGAAAGTAACTGCCTGCTGAAATGTCCTGATGCTGCAGTGTTAAAGGGACATGAAACCAAGGTTTTTTTCTTTCATGACTCAGGCAGAGCATATCATTTTAAACAACTTTCCAATTTACTTCTATTATCAAATTTTCTTTGTTTTCTTGTTATCCTTTGTTGAAAAAGCAGGAAGGTACGTTCAGGAGTGTGCACGTGCCTGCAGCAGTATATGGCAGCAGTTTTGCAACAATGTTGCACATTAGCAAGAGCACTAGATGGCATGTCCTGTCATGTAGTGATTCAAGGGACATGAAACCCACATTTTTTCTTTCATGATTTAGAAAGAGCATGCAATTTTAAATAACTTTCAAATGTATTTCTATTATCTATTTTGCTTCATTCTCTTGATATCCTTTCATGAAAAAGGCTTAGTAGCTGCTGATTGGTGGCTGCACATAGATGCCTCGTGTGATTGGCTCACCCATGTGCATTGCTATTTCTTCAGCAAAGAATATCCAAAGAATGAAGCATATTCAATAATAGAAGTAAATTGGAATCTTGTTTAAAATTATAATCTCTGAAAGAAAAAAATTTCATAATAGAAGTATCTATCGGAATCATGAAATAATTTTTTGGGGGGTTTTGTCCCTTTTTAAAGAGATATATTTATATATTTAAAAAAAAGATAAACGATATTTATTGACTCAGTGGTACATAAACGTGTTAATGCCAGAGTTCAAAGTAGCATGAAAGTTTAAATTAAACTGTCAAAGATCAGACACGGCCTGCAATTAAAGGGACACTGAACCCAATTTTTGTTCTTTTGTGATTCAGATAGAGCATGCAATTTTAAGCAACTTTCTAATTTACTCCTATTATCATTTTTTTAGTTCAGAACCCTGGACAGCACTTGTTTATTGGTCGGTTAAATTAATCCACCAATCGGCAAGAACAACCCAGGTTGTATATTAAAAATGGGCCGGCATCTAAACTTACATTCTTGCTTTTCAAATAAAGATACCAAGAGAATGAAGAAAATTTGATAATAGAAGTAAATTAGAAATTTGCTTAAAATTTCATGTGCTATCTGAATCATGAAAAAAAAATGGGTTCAGTGTCCCTTTAAGTGATTTCTCAATTTAATTCTATTGTTAAATTTACTTGGTATCCTTTGTTGAAGAGCGTACCTAGGTAAGCTCAACAGCAGCAATGCACTACTGGTTGCTGATTGGTGGCTGCACATGTCATGTTGTTACTGGCTCAACAGATGTATTCAGCTAGCTCCCACCAGCGCATTGCTGCTCTGGAGCTGACTTTATTTTACTGCATTTTATCATTGCATCTCTGATTGTATATAACTAATTTTCTTTTCCCCCTATTGTGTCCCTTTAAAAAGGGATATGAAACAGTGCTCCTTTATTAAAAACAAATGTGTTAAATCAGGGAAACCATAAAAAGAAACATTGTGTTAAAAACGGCAATCAAATTGCTTCTTTTCTTGCAAAATGAGCATACATGTTTTAAAATGAAGTTGCATTCTGCCTCTTTTGAGCATGGGCAATGACTGTCATGTCCCTTTAAATAAAATGTATTTTAGGCCGTACACCGTACGTGTGCACAAGTAGTAGGATTAGTGTTTATATGTTTGCTTACTTAATTTAGCTTTTTTTTTCCCTACTCAGCATCGAAGATTATTCTTGACTTGACATCTCTGCGTCTCCTTGAACAGCAGAACCAGGGCTCGCGCACACAGAGTGTAATGTGGAATTGGATGAACAGAAATGCACGTGTCGGGGAGCTACTGAGTATACTGGAGAGCCTAAGACTCCTACGTGCACTTAATGTCTTCCAGTCATGTGAGTCTAGTGAAACAGTAGACTGTGCTACACAACAGAATGAAAATAAAATGTGTTTTATATATATATATATATATATATATATATATATATACACACATATATATATATAATCTCCGTAAAACCCCCACTCAGATATTAACCCCTTAATTGTTATTCTCCTTCAAAAAAAGACCCTTATATCTAAACTCACCCCTAATTTAAAGGGACATTAATATGCTGAGCACAAGTACAGAAAGAATAGTCACTATGTTATTGCGTTTCACCCTGTTCCTGCAGCTCTTTACAAATCAGTTTTCCTGTTTTAATAGCCTAAAGGTGTAAGATTTAAAGATCCGCCTCTTTGTACTGGGGGCTGCCATCTTTGAGCTCAGGTATTCTCAGCCTGTGACAAACACTTTGCATTTACATATCACAGGCTGAGAATATCTGACCTCCAAGATGGCAGCCCCCAGTACAAAGAGGCAGAGCTTTAAATCTTACACCTTTAGGCTATTAAAACAGGAAAACTGATTTGTAAAGAGCTGCAGGAACAGGGTAAAATGGTAGAATATAGTGACTAGTTACTATTCTTTTGTAGTTGTGCACAGCAGTTTAATGTCCCTTTAAGACCCCATGAACGCACCAAGTTATGAAAAACAAAGAAACAAAACATGGTATGTTGTGGGTTTAACAGTTAAGGGGTTAATAAATGAGTGAGGTTTAGGGTTTAATTGGGGTGTTGGGTTGGAGTCTGGCAGTCTAGGTGAATTTTTAGGCATAGTATAGTGTCTTGTAGTTTAGTGGTTAATAATGGGGGTAATTGCATTGGGGAATGGGAGTTTTAGGGGTTAATAGTGGTTGCAGGGTTTTAGCTGTTGGGTTTTTGTAGCGATTTACGCGCTAAATGTACTTTTGTGTTCTAGGGGTTTACGTGTTTTTTTTACAGAGGAAGTAGAGACACTTTGTAGTGCTGTGACCTCTCGCGGTGACAGTATGCAGCAGCTTTTAAAAACAGCTGATAATTGTGTGCATTAAACACACAAGCTGAATTAGCACTTGTCATTATAAATATGGCACACAACTAATATTCTGGTACTTATTTCTCAGTTCAGTCCAAGAACATCCACTTTGAAATATTCTCCTTTAAATGGAACATCATTTTTTATAAATTCAATGTTGAAAGCCGTGAAATCTGCACAGAACATCTGAATTGTTTGATGCTGCTGGTGTCAAGTCATGTGACTAGACTACATTACATTTAGTAGTGCAGCGTTATCCTTGGCACCATGTTACTGAGGAGTAGTAGAACGGTGCCCGGCACATCTCTCACAGTATTTGGGTGGGTTTTTACAATAAAGAAATGCTTATTTTAAAGGGACAGTATGTTTTTAAAATTTATGTTCTAGTTAAATTATGAAAGATCAATTTTGAACAACTGTTCATTTCTCCAACATTGGTGTGTCCGGTCCACGGTGTCATCCATTACTTGTGGGATATTCTCCTCCCCCACAGGGAAAGGCAAGGAGAGCACACAGCAAGAGCTGTCCATATAGTCCCTCCCAGGCTCCGCCCCCCCAGTCATTCTCCTTGCCGCTCTGAACAAGTAGCATCTCCTCGGGGATGGTGAGGAGTTTGTGCCCTGTTTAACATTTAAAGAGACAGTAACGGTTTTGTTTTAAAACGGTTTTTGTGCTTTATTAACCAGTTTAAGCCTGTTTAACATGTCTGTACCTTCAGATAGATCATGTTCTGTATGTATGGTAGCCAATGTGGTTCCCCCTTCAAATATAGTGTGATAATTGTGCCATAGCGTCCAAACAAAGTAAGGACAGAACTGTCACAAATTGTAAAGTTGCCCAGGATGATTCCTCAGATGAAGGAAGTAGACATAGTTCTACATCATCTCCTTCTGTGTCTATACCAGTTATGCCCGCGCAGGCGACCCCTAGTACTTCTAGCGCGCCAATGCTTGTTACTATGCAGTAATTGACGGCAGTAATGGATAACTCCATAGCTAATATTTTATCCAAAATGCCAGCATTTCAGAGAAAGCGCGATTGCTCTGTTTTAAACACTGTAGAGCAGGAGGGCGCTGATGATAATTTTTCTGTCATACCCTCACACCAATCTGAAGTGGCAGTGAGGGAGGGTTTGTCAAATGGGGAAATTTCTGATACAGGAAGAATTTCTCAACAGGCAGAACCTGATGTTGTGACATTTAAATTAGAGCATCTCCGCGCATTACTTAAGGAGGTGCTATCTACTCTGGATGATTGTGACAATCTGGTCAACCCAGAAAAATTGTGCAAGATGGACAGTTCCTTGAGGTCCCGGTGCATCCTGATGCTTTTCCGATACCTAAACGGGTGGCGGACATAGTGAATAAGGAGGGGGAGAAGCCAGGCATACCTTTTGTCCCTCCTCCTATATTTAAGAAATTGTTCCCTATAGTCGACCCCAGGAAGGACACATGGCAAACAGTCCCTAAGGTCGAGAGGGAGTTTTTCTACTCTAGCCAAGCGCACGACCATTCCTATTGAGGACAATTGTGCTTTCAAAGATCCTATGGATAAAAATTGGAGGGTTTGCTTAAAAAGATTTTTGTACAGCAAGGTTACCTCCTTCAACCTATTTCGTGCATTATTCCTGTCACTACAGCGGCGTGGTTCTGTTTCGAGGAACTGGAAAAGTCGCTCAGTAGGGAGACTCAGTATGAGGAAGTCATGGACAGAATTTACGCACTTAAGTTAGCTAATTCCTTTATTTTAGACGCCGCTTTGCAGTTAGCGAGGTTAGCGGCAAAAAAATAAAAAATAAAAAATAAAAAATCAGGGTTTACAATTGTGGCGCGCAGAGCGCTCTGGCTAAAGTCTTGGTCGGCGGATGTATCTTCCAAGACAAAATTGCTTAATATCCCTTTCAAAGGTAAGACCCCTTTTGGGCCAGAATTGAAAGAGATTATTTCAGACATCACTGGGGAAAAGGGCCATGCCCTCTCACAAGATAAACCTTTCAAGGCTAAGAATAAGTCCAATTTTTGTTCCTTTCGCAATTTCAGGAACGGACCGGCTTCCAACTCGGCAGCCTCTAGACAAGAGGGTAACGCTTCCCAGACTAAACCAGCTTGGAAATCAATGCAAGGCTGGAACAAGGGTAAACAGGCCAAGAAGCCTGCTGCTGCTACAAGACAGCATGAAGAGGTAGCCCCCGATCCGGAACCGGATCTAGTAGGGGGCAGACTCTCTCTTTGCTCAGGCTTGGGCAAGAGATGTTCAGGATCCCTGGGCACTAGAAATAGTCTCTCAGGGTTATCTTCTAGTATTCAAGGAACTACCCCCAAGGGGAAGGTTCCACATGTCTCACTTATCTTCAAACCAAGTAAAGAGACAGGCATTCTTACATTGTGTAGAAGACCTGTTAAAGATGGGAGTGATACACCCAGTTCCAACTGTGGAACAAGGTCAGGGGTTTTTCTCAAATCTGTTTGTAGTTCCCAAAAAAAGAGGGAACTTTCAGACCAATTCTGGATTTAAAAATTCGAAACAAATTTCTCAGAGTGCCATCGTTCAAAATGGAAACTATTCGAACGATTTTACCTACAATCCAGGAGGGTCAATTTATGCCTACCGTGGATCTAAAGGATGCGTATCTGCATATTCCTATCCACAAAGATCATCATCAGTTCCTAAGGTTCGCCTTTCTGGACAAACACTACCTATTGTGGCTCTCCCATTCGGACTAGCCACTGCTCCAAGGATTTTCACAAAGGTGCTCGGGTCCCTTCTAGCGGTTCTAAGACCCAGGGGCATTGCAGTGGCACCTTACTTGGACGACATCCTAATTCAAGCGCCGTCTCTTTCAAAGACAAAGGCTCACACAGACATTGTTCTAGCCTTTCTCAGATCTCACGGGTGGTAGGTGAACATAGAAAAAAGTTCCCCGTCTCCGTCAACAAGAGTCCCTTTCTTGGGAACAATAATAGATTCTTTAGAAATTAAGATTTTCCTGACAGATGTCAGAGAGTCAAAGCTTCTAAACGCTTGTCAGGTTCTTCACTCTGTTCTACGGCCTTCCATAGCTCAGTGCATGGAAGTAGTAGGGTTGATGGTTGCAGCAAGGGACATAGTTCCTTTTGCACGAATTCATTTAAGACCATTACAACTGTGCATGCTCAAACAGTGGAATGGGGACTATACAGACTTGTCTCCAGTGATTCAAGTAGATCAGAAGACCAGAGACTCACTCCGTTGGTGGCTGACCCAGGATTCCGCAGACCAGAGTGGGTCATTGTCACGACCGACGCCAGTCTATTAGGCTGTGGCGCGGTCTGGGATTCCCTGAAAGCTCAGGGTCTATGGTCTCGGGAAGAGTCTCTTCTTCCGATAAACATTCTGGAACTGAGAGCGATATTCAATGCTCTCCGGGCTTGGCCTCAACTAGCAAAGGCCATATTCATAAGATTCCAATCGGACAACATGACGACTGTTGCTTACTTCAACCATCAGGGGGGAACAAGGAGTTCCCTGGCGATGAGAGAGGTGACCAAGATCATCAAATGGGCGGAGGATCACTCCTGCCACCTGTCTGTGATCCACATCCCAGGAGTGGAAAACTGGGAGGCGGATTATCTGAGTCGTCAGACTTTTCATCCGGGGGAGTGGGAACTCCACCCGGAGGTGTTTGCCCAGTTGACCCAATTATGGGGCATTCCAGACATGGATCTGATGGCGTCTCGTCAGAACTTCAAGGTTCCTTGCTACGGGTCCAGATCCAGGGATCCCAATGCGACTCTAGTGGATGAATTAGTGGCGCCTTGGACTTTCAACCTAGCTTATGTGTTTCCACCGTTCCCTCTCATTCCCAGGCTGGTATCCAGGATCAAACAGGAGAAGGCCTCAGTGATTTTGATAGCTCCTGCGTGGCCACGCAGGACTTGGTATGCAGACCTGGTGAATATGTCATCGGCTCCACCATGGAAGCTACCTTTGAGACAGGATCTTCTAGTACAAGGTCCATTCGAACATCCAAATCTAGTTTCTCTCCAGCTGACTGCTTGGAAATTGAACGCTTGATTTTGTCTAAGCGTGGGTTTTCGGATTCTGTGATAGATACTCTGGTAGAAGCCAGAAAACCTGTGACTAGAAAGATTACCATAAAATATGGAAAAGATATATCTGTAAGATTAAAATTCCTAGGATCCTTTCCTTTCTCCAAGAAGGTTTGGATAAGGGATTATCAGCGAGTTTTCTAAAAGGACAGATTTCTGCTTTATCTGTCTTGTTACACAAACGACTGGCAGCTGTGCCAGATGTTCAAGCTTTTGTTCAGGCTTTGGTCAGGATCAAGCCTGTTTACAGACCCTTGACTCCTCCCTGGAGTCTAAATTTGGTTCTTTCAGTTCTTCAAGGGGTTCTGTTTGAACTCTTACATTCCATAGATATCAAGTTGTTATCTTGGAAAGTTCTGTTTTTGGTTGCTATTTCTTCTGCTAGAAGAGTTTCTGAATTATCTGCTCTGTAGTGTAATCCGCCCTATCTGGTGTTCCATTCAGATAAAGTTGTTTTGCGTACTAAACCTGGTTTCCTTCCAAAGTTTGTTTCCAACAAGAATATTAACCAGGAAATAGTTGTGCCTTCTTTGTGTCCGAATCCAGTTTCAAAGAAGGAACGCTTGTTACACAATTTAGATGTAGTCCGTGCTTTAAAGTTCTATTTAGAAGCAACAAAGGATTTCAGACAAACGTCTTCTCTGTTTGTCGTTTATTCTGGCAAGAGGAGAGGTCAAAAAAAGCTACTGCTACCTCTCTTTCCTTTTGGCTGAAAAGCATCATACGATTGGCTTACGAGACTGCCGGACGGCAGCCTCCTGAACGAATCACAGCTCACTCTACTAGGGCTGTGGCTTCCACATGGGCCTTCAAGAACGAGGCTTCTGTTGATCAGATATGTAAGGCAGTGACCTGGTCTTCTCTGCACACTTTGTCCAAATTCTACAAATTTGATACTTTTGCTTCTTCGGAGGCTATTTTTGGGAGAAAGGTTTTGCAAGCCGTGGTGCCTTCTGTTTAGGTAACCTGATTTGCTCCCTCCCTTCATCCGTGTCCTAAAGCTTTGGTATTGGTTCCCACAAGTAATGGATGACACCGTGGACCGGACACACCAATGTTGGAGAAAACAGAATTTATGCTTACCTGATAAATTACTTTCTCCAACGGTGTGTCCGGTCCACGGCCCGCCCTGGTTTTTTAATCAGGTTTGAAGAATTTCTTTCTCTATACACTACAGTCACCACGGCACCCTATAGTTTCTCCTTTTTTTCTCCTAACCTTCGGTCGAATGACTGGGGGGGCGGAGCCTGGGAGGGACTATATGGACAGCTCTTGCTGTGTGCTCTCCTTGCCTTTCCCTGTGGGGGAGGAGAATATCCCACAAGTAATGGATGACACCGTTGACCGGACACACTGTTGGAGAAAGTAATTTATCAGGTAAGCATAAATTCTGTTTTTAGTTTTTATCTAATTAGCTTTTTTCTTTTGGTATCCTTTGTTGAAAAGAATACCTAGGTAGGCTCAGGAGCAGCAGTGCACTATTGGAGGCTAGCTGCTGATTAGTGGCTGCACAAATAGGCCTCTTATTATTAGCTCACCCAATGTATTCAGCTAGCTCCCACTAGTGCATTTCTATTACTTAAAGGGACACTGAACCCAAATTCTTTTGTGATTCAGATAGAGCATGAAATTTTAAGCAACTTTCTAATTTACTCCTATTATCAAATTTTCTTCATTCTCTTGGTATCTTTATTTGAAATGCAAGAATGTAAGTTTAGATGCCGGCCCTTCTTTGGTGAACAACCTGGGTTGTTCTGGCTGATTGGTGGATAAATTCATCCACCAATGAACAAGTGCTTTCCAGGGTTCTGAACCAAACAAATAGCTTAGATGCCTTCTTTTTCAACTAAAGATAGCAAGAGAACGAAGAAAATTTGATAATAGGAATACATTAGAAAGTTGCTCTGAGCAGGCGGACAGACATCGCTGCAATTCAACCCGATCGAGTACGATCGGGTTGATTGACACCTCGATTGGCCGCAAGTCAGCAGGGGGCGGCGTATTGCTCTCCGCATTTAGCAAGGTCTTGCGGACCTGATCTGTACTGTCGGATCAGGTCCGCAAGACCTTTGATAAATAGGGGCCATAGAGCCAATCAGACACAGCATATGTGCGTAGCCATCAATAACCGCCAATTCAGCAATGAATTGTCTATCCACAACTAACTTGAACTGTCTGTCTCCTTTGCTGGGGTCACTGCAGGCAGTAGTTAGATAATATAATGGTCTAAAACATTAAAACACGTTATTATTGCTGCTTTATGTACCTTTAAATGCACAAAGAATTGATAAATATCCTCCTCATCATTAGAGTATAACACAATAGTGCACTCCTGCTTGTGCCACTGAACGGTAAACTGCTCTGTTTTTTGTTTGTTTAAATTGTGCTATGAGCATACACAGCAGAGTGATGGATGATTTAACTAGCAATGCGCCCCTCCCTGACAGCCATATGTAACTCTGCAGGGGGGCATAGCTGAATAGCATGTCGCATTGCATTTGTGCACATGCGGGCTTTGACACTCACGTCTGTGAGCATATGCACACGCACAATGCAACGTAATTGTTAGCTCAGTTTCTACAGTATTCTTGCAAGAGGCCTATGGGGGAAATCGCAAATATTTCTTTTTTTGTTTCCGGATGAAAACCGCCCTTAATTTATCATTTCAAAACAAATGTATTATGTTTGTACCTATTTTAATGTAGTACAATTTTTTTTTAGATATACATTTTATATATATGTATGTATTTATTTTATATATTTTTTTCGTTTTTAACTTAAATTCTACCAAGTACAAAATTGTACAAGTTAATTGACCAAAAACATCTATAACTTGCAGCGACAATTTTCTCCTATAGCCCTACATATTTTTGTTCAGTTATTTTATGCAATTATTTCACACACAAAAAAAAAGAACAGCTTGGGTTGCTATAGATTTGGCCTTTCCAGCTGGCTGCCTGCATTCTACTGGGAGGCCTTTTTTTAAATAATAAAATAAAGAATAACCCAGCTGCTATTCTACAGTGAAACCTTTGCATGTTTCGCTTTTTCTGGACAGTTTTCAGAGAGAAACTCCCCTGCACTTATATAAAACATTGGTATAGTTTAAAACAATATATATAGGGGCAATGCACACCTTGAGATTAATATTGTAGATTGGTTAGTTAAAGTGAATATAAACTTTGATGAAATAGTGCCCAGTTTTTTTAAAAAAAAATTAAAAACAGGGTCACTTTCATTCATCAAAGTTTACATTGCAGCGGATTTTACAAATATTTACCTTCTCCAGAAACGCCGTATCCGCCTGCAGGTCCTCTGTACTATGTCAGCAATGATGAAACCGGCTTCCTCCAATCACCAGATGGACGCTCCTGGGGGGGAAGCCGTGATTAGATGAAGCCGGTTTCATCATTGCTGACATAGTACAGAGGACCTGCAGGCGGATACGGTCTTTCAGGAGAAGGTAAATATTTGTAAAATCCTCTGCAATGTAAACTTTGATGAATGAAAGTGCCCCTGTTTTTAATAGTACTTTTAAAAAACGGGCACTATTTCATCAAAGTTTATATTCACTTTAAGCACAGAAAACTAACTCAGCAATATATTGTCATTATTTATATTGTTCCCTTTTCATGTGATTTTCCAATTATCAGAGCTGCAAATGCACCCTACTGGCTTCTCATGACTAACCCTGCTCCATATCTGTCACTAATATTAACTGAGAACTGCAAAACGAGGCACTTCATATTAACATTAGGGCAGTCACTAGCCATGTTGTCTGCAGACTGACACCCAGATTAGCTCCTCCAAACTAGGCAAATGGTTGGTGGAGTTTGGCTATTGAAAAACAATTGCAGCAAACAAGATTCTTGTTTTAAAAATGTGTAAACTTGACTAATATGTTGTTCTATAGCAGCACAACAGAAATAGTAAGACAATGTTAAAGGGACATGACACCCACATTTTTTCTTTCATGATTTAGAAAGAGAATGCATTTTTAAACATCTTTCTAATTTACTTCTATTATCTAATTTGTGTTATTCTCTTGATATTCTTTGCTGAAAAGCATATCTAGATATGCTCAGTAGCTGCTGATTGGTTGCTGCACATAGAAGCCTCATGTGATTGGCTCACCCATGTGCATTGCTTTTTCTTCAAATAAGGATATCTAAAAAATGAAGCAAAATAAATAATAGAAGTAAATTGTAATGTTGTTTAAATTTGTATGTTCTATCTGAATCATGAAAGAAAGATTTTGGGTTTAGTGGCCCTTTAACTGTCCCTTTAAAATAATCTTATTCTTTGTTGCATGTTGTTATTATCATTAGCATCATTACGATTATCATTATTAATAATAATCATTTTAATATTATAATTTTTAGTAAAAGATTGTCAAATTCTGTAGTGCTGATACAATTAAGGGTAGTTCCCGTGTTGCTGTTACTTTTGCCGGGTGTGTCCCTATCCACCAATAGAGCTGTGGGAATGGTCCTTATAAGACCCTGCACATCTGTATCCCAGACCAGATGTGTAAAGATGGGCTCTTCCTGTTAGCATTATATAATATTCTGTATTAAACATTAAGGTCAGTAGCAGTGCAGTGCGTTATTACAGATCTGTGTATTGGTGCGCTGATCACATCTGTATTTAGGTCCCAATATACTGCTAAAGGGACACTAAACCCACATTTTTTCTTTCATGATTCAGATAGAGAATACAAATTCAAACAACATTCCAATTTACTTCTATTATTTATTTAGCTTAATTTTTTAGATATCCTTTATGGAAGAAATAGAAATGTACATTAATGAGCCAATCACACAAGGCTTCTAAGTGCAGCAACCAATCAGCAGCTACTGAGCCTATCTTGATATGCTTTTCAGCAAATAATATCAAGAGAATAAAACAAATTAGATAATAGAAGTAAATTAGAAAGTTGTTTAAAATCGCATGCTCTTTCTAAATCACGAAAGAAAAAATTTGGGTTTCATGACCCTTCAATGTCCCATTTATGAACCTCAAACTCCTCCTCCTGCTGCTTTTATAATTGCATTCGTCTGGCCCCATATGCTCTATTATTATCCACCTGTCACATAAATATAATGCAGACACAGAGCCTGAGAAGGCTTGAGGGGTCAGGAAGGGGTTATGTTTTTAACCCTTCTGTGACTTTGTGCTGAAGCAATTTCTCTTGTAAGGTGTATCCAGTCCACGGATCATCCATTACTTGTGGGATATTCTCCTTCCCAACAGGAAGTTGCAAGAGGATCACCCACAGCAGAGCTGCTATATAGCTCCTCCCCTAACTGCCATACCCAGTCATTCTCTTGCAAACTCTCAACATAGCTGGAGGTAGTAAGAGGAAAGTGGTGTAATATAGTTAGTTTTTTCTTCAATCAAAAGTTTATTGTTTTTAAATGGTACCGGAGTTGTACTATTTTATCTCAGGCAGCATTTAGAAGAAGAATCTGCCTGCTTTTTTCTATGATCTTAGCAGAAGTAAATAAGATCCACTGCTGTTCTCACATATTTCTGAGGAGTGAGGTAACTTCAGAGGGAGAATGGCGTGCAGGTTATCCTGCAATAAGGTATGTGCAGTTTACGTTTTTCTAGGGATGGAATTTGCTAGAAAAAAGCTGCTGATACCGGATTAATGTAAGTTAAGCCTAAATACAGAGATTTAATAGCGACTAGTATCAGGCTTGCTATCAGAGGTATATACTCTGATTAATGTGCAATATAAAACGTTTGCTGGCATGTTTAATCGTTTTTATATATGCTTTGGTGATAAAACTTGTTGGGGCCTAGTTTTTTCACATGGCTGGCTTGATTTTTGCCTAGAAACAGTTTCCTGAGGCTTTCCACTGTTGTAGTATGGGTGGGAGGGGCCTATTTTAGCGCTTTTTTGTGCAGTTAAAATTACAGACAGAGACATTCAGCTTCCCTCAGCAGTCCCCTGCATGCTTTAGGACATCTCTGAAGGGCTCAAAAGGCTTCAAAAGTCATATATTGAGGAAGGTAAAGCCACAGTGGAGCTGTGGCAGTTGTTGTGACTGTTTAAAAAACGTTTTTTTCAATTTGTTAATCCGTTTTTTGTATTAAGGGGTTAATCATCCATTTGCAAGTGGGTGCAATGCTCTGCAAACTTGTTACATACACTGTAAAAATTTCGTTAGTTTAACTGCCTTTTTTCACTGTTATTTCAAATTTTAGCAAAATTTGTTTCCCTTAAAGGCACAGTAACGTTTTTTATATTGCTTGTTTAACTTGATGTAAAGTGTTTTCCAAGCTTGCTAGTCTCATTGCTAGTCTGTATAAACATGTCTGACATAGAGGAAACTCCTTGTTCATTATGTTTAAAAGCCATGGGGGAACCCCATATGAGAATGTGTACTAAATGTATTGATTTCACTTTAAACAATAAAGATCAGCTTTTATCTTTAAAAAATGTATCACCAGAGGATTCTGGCGAGGGGGAAGTTATGCCGACTAACTCTCCCCACGTGTCAGACCCTTTGACTCCCGCTCAAGGGACTCACGCTAAAATGGCGCCAAGTACATCAAAGACGCCCATAGCGATTACTTTGCAGGACATGGCGGCAATCATGGATAATACCCTGTCAGCGGTATTAGCCAGACTGCCTGAATTCAGAGGAAAGCGCGATAGCTCTGGGGTTAGACGTAGTACAGAGCGCGCAGATGCCTTAAGGCCCATGTCTGATACTGCGTCACAATATGCAGAAACTGAGGAAGGAGAGCTTCAGTCTGTGGGTGACATTTCTGATTCGGGGAAACCTGATTCAGATATTTCTACTTTTAAATGTAAGCTTGAGAACCTCCGTGTATTGCTTGGGGAGGTGTTAGCTGCTCTGAATGACTGTGACACAATTGCAGTGCCAGAGAAATTGTGTAGACTGGATAAATACTATGCAGTGCCGGTGTGTACTGATATTTTTCCAATACCTAAAAGGTTTACAGAAATTATTAATAAGGAGTGGGATAGACCCGGTGTGCCGTTCTCCCCCCCCCCCCCCCCCCCTCCTATTTTTTTATTTTTTTTATAAATTAGATTTCTCCAACATAGGTGTGTCCGGTCCACGGCGTCATCCTTACTTGTGGGATATTCTCCTCCCCAACAGGAAATGGCAAAGAGCCCAGCAAAGCTGGTCACATGATCCCTCCTAGGCTCCGCCTACCCCAGTCATTCTCTTTGCCGTTGTACAGGCAACATCTCCACGGAGATGGCTTAGAGTTTTTTAGTGTTTAACTGTAGTTTTTATTATTCAATCAAGAGTTTGTTATTTTAAAATAGTGCTGGTATGTACTATTTACTCAGAAACAGAAAAGAGATGAAGATTTCTGTTTGTATGAGGAAAATGATTTTAGCACCGTAACTAAAATCCATGGCTGTTCCACACAGGACTGTTGAGAGCAATTAACTTCAGTTGGGGGAACAGTGTGCAGTCTCTTACTGCTTGAGGTATGACACATTCTAACAAGACGATGTAATGCTGGAAGCTGTCATTTTCCCTATGGGATCCGGTAAGCCATGTTTATTAAGATAGTAAATAAGGGCTTCACAAGGGCTTATTAAGACTGTAGACTTTTTCTGGGCTAAATCGATTCATTATTAACACATATTTAGCCTTGAGGAATCATTTATTCTGGGTATTTTGATATGATTATATCGGCAGGCACTGTTTTTGACACCTTATTCTTTAGGGGCTTTCCCTAATCATAGTCAGAGCCTCATTTTCGCGCCGGTATGGCGCACTTGTTTTTGAGGACAGCATGGCATGCAGCTGCATGTGTGTGGAGCTCTGATACACAGAAAAGTCTTTCTGAAGGCATCATTTGGTATCGTATTCCCCTTTGGGCTTGGTTGGGTCTCAGCAAAGCAGATTCCAGGGACTGTAAAGGGGTTAAATATAAAAACGGCTCCGGTTCCGTTATTTTAAGGGTTAAAGCTTCCAAATTTGGTGTGCAATACTTTTAAGGCTTTAAGACACTGTGGTGAAATTTTGGTGAATTTTGAACAATTCCTTCATACTTTTTCGCAATTGCAGTAATAAAGTGTGTTTAGTTTAAAATTTAAAGTGACAGTAACGGTTTTATTTTAAAACGTTTTTTGTGCTTTGTTATCAAGTTTATGCCTGTTTACAATGTCTGAACTACCAGATAGATTGTGTTCTGACTGTGGGGAAACCAAGGTTCCTTCTCATTTAACTATATGTATTTTATGTCATAAAAAAAAAAAAAAAAAAAAAAATTTAGTAAAAATGATGCCCAAGATGATTCCTCAAGTGAGGGGAGTAAGCATGGTACTGCATCATCCCCTCCTTCGTCTACACCAGTCTTGCCCATACAGGAGGCCCCTAGTACATCTAGTGCGCCAATACTCCTTACTATGCAACATTTAACGGCTGTAATGGATAATTCTATCAAAAACATTTTAGCCAATATGCCCACTTATCAGTGAAAGCGCGACTGCTCTGTTTTAGAAAATTCTGTAGAGCATGAGAACGCTGATGATATGGTTTCTGAAGGGCCCCTACACCAGTCTGAGGGGGCCAGGGAGGTTTTGTCTGAGGGAGAAATTTCAGATTCAGGAAACGTTTCTCAATAAGCTGAACCTGATGTGATTACTTTTAAATTTAAGTTGGAACATCTCCGCGCTCTGCTTAAGGAGGTGTTATCCAATTTGGATGATTGTGATTATCTGGTCATTCCAGAACCACTATGTAAAATGGAAAAGTTTTTAGAGGCCCCGGGGCCCCCCGAAGCTTTTCCTATATCCAAGCGGGTGGCGTACATTGTTAGTAAAGAATGGGACAGGCCCGGTATACCTTTAGTACCTCCCCCCATATTTATAAAATTGTTTTCCTATAGTCGACCCCAGAAAGGACTGATGGCAGACAGTCCCCAAGGTCGAGGGGGCGGTTTCTACTCTACACAAGCGCGCCACTATACCCATAGAAGATAGTTGTGCTTTCCAAGATCCTATGGATAAAAAATTAGAAGGTCTGCTAAAGATGTTTGTTCAGCAAGGTTCCCTTCTACAACCAATTGCATGCATTGTCCCTGTCACTGCAGCCGCGTGTTTCTAGTTTGATGAGCTAGGAAAGGCGATTATTAGTAATTCTTCTTCTTATGAGGAGATTATGGACAGAATTCGTGCTCTTAAATTGGCTTATTCTTTCACCCTAGACGCCACCTTGCAATAGGCTAGGTTAGCGGCGAAAAAATTCTGGGTTTGCTATTGTGGCGCAGAGCGCTTTGGTTAAAATCTTGGGCAGCGGATGCGTCTTCCAAGAACAAATTGCTTGACATTCCTTTCAAGGGGAAAACACTCTTTGGCCCTGACTTGAAAGAGATTATCTCTGATATCACTGGGGGCAAGGGCCACGCCCTTCCTCAGGATAGGTCTTTTCAAGACCAAAAATAAACCTAAGTTTCGTCCCTTTCGCAGAAACGGATCAGCCCCAAGGGCTATGTCCTTTAAGCAGGAAGGTAATACTTCTCAAGCCAATCCAGCCTGGAGACCTATGCAAGGCTGGAACAAAAGAGAGCAGGCCAGGAAACCTGCCACTGCTACCAAGACAGCATGAAATGCGGGCCCCCGATCCGGGACCGGATCTGGTGGGGGGCAGACTCTCTCTCTTCGCTCAGGCTGGGGCAAGAGATGTTCTGGATCCTTGGGCGCTAGAAATAGTCTCCCAAGGTTATTCTCTGGAGTTCAAGGGGCTTCCTCCAAGGGGGAGGTTCCACAGGTCTCAGTTGTCTTCAGATCACATAAGAAGACAGGCATTCTTACATTGGGTAGAAGACCTGCTAAAAATGGGAGTGATTCATCCTGTTCCATTAGGAGAACAAGGGATGGGGTCCTACTCCAATCTGTTCATAGTTCCCAAAAAAGAGGGAACGTTCAGACCAATCTTAGATCTCAAGATCTTGAACAAGTTTCTCAAGGTTCCATCGTTCAAGATGGAAACCATTCGAACACTCCTTCCTTTCATCCAGGAAGGTCAATTCATGACCAAGGTGGATTTCAAGGATGCGTATCTACATATTCCTATCCACAAGGAACATCATCGGTTCCTAAGGTTTGAATTCCTGGACAAGCATTTCCAGTTCGTGGCGTTTTCTTTCGGATTAGCCACTGCTCCTAGGATTTTCTCATAGGTACTAGGGTCCCTTCTGGCGGTGCTAAGACCAAGGGGCATTGCTGTAGTACCTTACTTGGACGACATTCTGATTCTAGCGTCGTCCCTTCCTCAAGTAAAGGCTCACACGGACATTGTCCTGGCCTTTCTCAGATCTCACGGATGGAAAGTGAACGTGGAAAAGAGTTCTCTATCTCCGTCAACGAGGGTTCCCTTCTTGGGAACTATAATAGACTCCTTAGAAATGAGGATTTTTCTGACAGAAGCCAGAAAAACAAAACTTCTAGACTCTTGTCGGATACTTCATTCCGTTCCTCTTCCTTCCATAGCGCAGTGCATGGAAGTGATAGGTTTGATGGTTGCGGCAATGGACATAGTTCCTTTTGTGCGCATTCATCTAAGACCATTACAACTGTTCATGCTCAGTCAGTGGAATGGGGACTATTCAGACTTGTCTCCGAAGATACAAGTAAATCAGAGGACCAGAGACTCATTCCGTTGGTGGCTGTCCCTGGACAACCTGTCACAAGGGATGACCTTCCGCAGACCAGAGTGGGTCCTTGTCACGACCGACGCCAGTCTGATGGGCTGGGGCGCGGTCTGGGGATCCCTGAAAGCTCAGGGTCTTTGGTTTCGGGTAGAATCTCTTCTACCGATAAATATTCTGGAACTGAGAGCGATATTCAATGCTCTCAAAGCTTGGCCTCAGCTAGCGAGGGCCAAGTTCATACATCAACCATCAGGGGGGAACAAGGAGTTCCCTAGCGATGGAAGAAGTGACCAAAATCATTCTATGGGCGGAGTCTCACTCCTGCCACCTGTCTGCTATCCACATCCCAGGAGTGGAAAATTGGGAAGCGGATTTTCTGAGTCGTCAGACATTGCATCCGGGGGAGTGGGAACTCCATCCGGAAATCTTTGCCCAAGTCACTCAACCGTGGGGCATTCCAGACATGGATCTGATGGCCTCTCGTCAGAACTTCAGAGTTCCTTACTACGGGTACAGATCCAGGGATCCCAAGGCGGCTCTAGTGGATGCACTAGTAGCACCTTGGACCTTCAAACTAGCTTATGTGTTCCCGCCGTTTCCTCTCATCCCCAGGCTGGTAGCCAGGATCAATCAGGAGAGGGCGTCGGTGATTTTGATAGCTCCTGCGTGGCCACGCAGGACTTGGTATGCAGATCTGGTGAATATGTCATCGGCTCCACCATGGAAGCTACCTTTGAGACGAGACCTTCTTGTTCTAGGTCCGTTCGACCCACTCCAGCTGACTGCTTGGAGATTGAACGCTTGATCTTATCAAAGCGAGGGTTCTCAGATTCTGTTATTAATACTCTTGTTCAGGCCTGAAAGCCTGTAACCAGAAAAATTACCACATAATTTGGTATATCTGTTGGTGTGAATCTGCAGGATTCCCTTGGGACAAGGTTAAGATTCCTAAGAGTCTATCCTTCCTTCGAGAAGGATTGGAAAAAGGATTATCTGCAAGTTCCTTGATGGGACAGATTTCTGCCTTGTCTGTGTTACTTCACAAAAAGCTGGCAGCTGTGCCAGATGTTCTAGCCTTTGTTCAGGCTCTGGTTAGAATCAAGCCTGTTTACAAAATTTTGACTCCTCCTTGGAGTCTCAACCTAGTTCTTTCAGTTCTTTAGGGGGTTCCGTTTGAACCCTTACATTCCGTTGATATTAAGTTATTATCTTGGAAAGTTTTGTTTTTGGTTGCAATTTCTTCTGCTAGAAGAGTTTCAGAATTATCTGCTCTGCAGTGTTCTTCTCCTTATCTGGTGTTCCATGCAGATAAGGTGGTTTTGCGTACTAAACCTGGTTTTCTTCCAAAAGTTGTTTCTAACAAAAACATTAACCAGGAGATAGTTGTGCCTTCTTTGTGTCCTAATCCAGTTTCAAAGAAGGAACGTTTGTTGCACAACTTGGATGTAGTTCGTGCTCTCAAATTTTACTTAGCAGCTACTAAGGTTTTCAGACAAACTTTGTCTTTGTTTGTTGTTTATTCTGGTAAACGGAGAGGTCAAAAAGCAACTTCTACCTCTCTCTCCTTCTGGATTAAAAGCATTATCCGATTGGCTTATGAGACTGCCGGACGGCAGCCTCCTGAAAGAATCACAGCTCACTCCACTAGGGCTGTGGCTTCCACATGGGCCTTCAAGAACGAGGCTTCTGTTGATCAGATATGTAAGGCAGTGACTTGGTCTTCACTGCACACTTTTTCTAAATTTTACAAATTTGATACTTTTGCTTCTTCTGAGGCTATTTTTGGGAGAAAGGTTTTGCAAGCCGTGGTGCCTTCCATTTAGGTGACCTGATTTGCTCCCTCCCTTCATCCGTGTCCTAAAGCTTTGGTATTGGTTCCCACAAGTAAGGATGACGCCGTGGACCGGACACACCTATGTTGGAGAAAACAGAATTTATGTTTACCTGATAAATTACTTTCTCCAACGGTGTGTCCGGTCCACGGCCCGCCCTGGTTTTTTTTAATCAGGTCTGATAATTTATTTTCTTTAACTACAGTCACCACGGTAACATATGGTTTCTCCTATGCAAATATTCCTCCTTAACGTCGGTCGAATGACTGGGGTAGGCGGAGCCTAGGAGGGATCATGTGACCAGCTTTGCTGGGCTCTTTGCCATTTCCTGTTGGGGAGGAGAATATCCCACAAGTAAGGATGACGCCGTGGACCGGACACACCGTTGGAGAAAGTAATTTATCAGGTAAACATAAATTCTGTTTTTTATTGGTTTTGACAACAAATAATCAGTTTAACAAAAGAGAAGAAATCACAGAAGTGCGATCCGCGCACACAAAATCGAAAAGTTCACAGCATCTGATCTACTGTCCACAACACTAACCACAAGTTCTAGGTAACTGATACCTGATATGTGGGCTTCTGGAAATTGAATTGCCCGGCAGTTGTAGACCTTAATAAAGTCCTTTATTGTCCATATTCGCTCTCTGTAAGTGATGGTCTTACCCTTGCCCAGGTATATTAGTTGATGTGGAGCTGTTACAAAGGATTGCAATTACGTAGCTCTGAACCTAAAATCATTTCTAAATCGAATCATAAAAAAGTAAGAAGAGAAAGTAGAGGGGAAGAGGGGGGGGGGACAGGGAAAAGGATGATATCCGACAGAGACATCCCTGATTTGTAGTTTGCAATAGGGTTGTGGTAGCAATCGCAACCGGCAGCGCATGGGGCAAAATATGTTCAGTAATGTCTTCATAGCCTCCCTATTCTAGTAGTGTACTTATCATGTGGGGGGTCCTTTGTGCTTGCGTGGTAGTGATAGAATCCCAGTAGAATCGGACATCTGCATAAAATGCAGATTTACCTCTTTTAAAGTAGCCATATTCTTCACATGAAAGCATCTTGTCAGTATTTTGTAACCAGCTATCTTGTGAAGGTATTCCAGTGTAGGGCGATCAGTGCTTTGGCGCTACTGAGTCCTATTCGTATCAATGTCTTTCTAATTTTACATTGGAGTGGGGGGGTCTCGTTTAGGAGGATCAATTTCGGGTTTAAAGAGAAGTCTGCCTCCGCTAGTTTCCCCAATATGGACTCTATTCCCCTCCAATATGAGTGAAGTTTGGGGCATGACCACCACATATGCAATGTGGTGCCCCGTTCAGTGCAACCTCTCCAGCACGAGGGTGAGGAGGCAGGGTAAATGTTGTTTAGTCTAACTGGTGTCAAGTACCAGCGCATAAGCACTTTGTAATTGAGTTCAATAACTTCAGGTGAGGTGGAGGAGGTACGTGTGTTCCTATAAATTTGTAGCCATTGTTTAGCATCTATTGCTATGCCTAATTCTCTATGCCACTGAACTGCATATGGAGGGAGTTGAGGGGATTGTGCATTTTGGAGCATACCTTTAGCAAGTGATAATGTACCTCTAGTAGTGTTCCCTGCTAAGCATGTTTGCTCAAATAGTGTCGGTAGTCTAATAAGGTCTTCTTTATTGGGGGTATTTTGTATAAAGTCTCCTAATTGTGCATATTTTAGCCATGGGGCAAAAGAGCCAAATAAAAAAATGGTGAGAGTTCCTCCCTGGGTTTTAGTTTGCCTTGCGTAAGCAGGAGTGCCATGGGGACGGAGTCTAACAACTCAGTAATTGGAGTGTCTTTTTTCCTGTTTTCGTATCCCCCCCATCAGTTCTATGTTGGGAAAAATCAGAGTAAGCGGGGAGGCAAGGGAGGACAGGGCCGGTGTAGTTTTAATTAAGTGATCCCATGTGCTAAATATGTGCCGGTAGAGTGTGGATGATTGGCAAGCAGGGGTGCGTCTGGCTTTAGGGAGCCAGCATAAGGGGCCTGGGTTAGGGGATTTAAGCAGCTGGGAGTCAATCGCCACCCAAGCCTTAGAATCCTTTCTACAGTGCCAATCCAGGATTCTCTGCAATACTGATGCGTGATAATATAAGTTTAACTCTGGTAAGCCTAGTCCTCCATTTTGGAGGGATCTATACATTGTTCCTCGAGCTATCCTTGGGCGTGATCCTCCCCACACAAAAGCATTTATGGCTTTTTGAAGTTGTTGTATGAATGTCTTCGGGAGTGTGATTGGCATTGCTTGTAATATCTATAAAATTTTGGGGAGCATTGTCATTTTGATTGATTGTATCCTGCCCCACCACGACAGAGGTTTTTCCTTCCAGGAGGATAGTGAGTGTTGTATAGAGTGTAGGAGGGGCCGGTAGTTTAGGGCAAACCATTTCGTGGAATTAGAGGATAGTATTATGCCTAAATATTTTAGATGTGAATTTTGTATTTTAAATGGACATGACGGTATGAAAGCTGCAAAGGTACTGGCGGTCATGGAGATATTTAGGAGTTCGGATTTTGAATAATTGATGTGGAAATGCGAAAATTTACTGAAATTGTCAAATTCCAGGGTCAGGTTGGGCAGTGATATGTCAGGAAGAGTCAGGGTGACCAACACGTCATCTGCGAACATAGCTAGCTTATGGGAGTCTGGGCCGATGGTGATACCTTGTATATCTGGATTTTTCCTGATATGACAAGCTAAGATCTCCATCGTGAGGACAAAGAGAATGGGTGATAGTGGGCAACCCTGTCTGGTCCCGTTATTTATATTAAAACTGTGTGATAGAACCCCATTTGCGTGGACTTTTGCAGAGGAGCCATTATATAGATGGAATATTCGTTTGCTCATTAGTTCCCCAAACCCGAAGTGCTTTAGTGTACTATGTAGAAAAGACCAGTTCAGCCTATCAAAAGCCTTTTCCGCATCAGTGGAGGCCAGGACGGCAGGGATCTGTTTAGTTTTAGCGTATTCCATTAAATGGAGAACTCGAATCGTATTGTCTCTGGCCTCCCTGAGCGGAACGAAGCCGGCCTGGTCCACATGCACCAAAGTTGGAAGTATTTTACTGATCCGGTTTGCCAGTATCTTGGCATATATTTTTATATCCCCATTTAATAGGGATATTGGGCGATAGTTACTTGGTTCTGTGGGGGATTTGCCTGGTTTAGGGATAACCGATATGTGGGCTTCCAGGAGGTTAGGGGAGAGCAGCCCATCTTTATCGAGTGAATTGAAAAGGTTGGTAAGGTGAGGGGCCAAAATGGATTGGAATTGTTTATAGTATGAGGACGATAGGCCGTCTGGACCGGGGCTTTTACGTAATGGTGTACTATTTATGGCTGCAATAACCTCTTGGGAGGATATGGGGTCTTCCATTTGTTTCGAGATGTGGTCAGGTAGAGTTGGAATATTGGCCCTTTGTATGTAAGAATCTATTGCCCCGTGGTCCGAGGAGTATGGGGTCACAGGGATATTGTAAAGGTTTTTGTAGTAATCTCTAAAGACCTTTGCAATTGTTTTACTGTCATGGGTGTATTCCCCTGGTGTGGCTGGCTGTGACAATTTATGGATAAATTGGGTATTCGTGCAAGTTTTAAGGGTTCTAGCCAATAGTGGACCTGCCTTATTGCCTTCTATGAAATATAGTTTGTTTAAATAGATTGCCTTTCTCTGCACCTCTCTGCTGAGCAATTCATTTAATTCGCGCCTAGCCTTTGTTAATTCAGTTATGTATTGTTCATTAGTTGGGGTTTGCATATGTAGCCTCTTATATCTCGGAGTTGATGGATTAGCATGATGTATTTTTCGTTATTGTTTTTCCTCATTATAGATTTCTGCTTCAGGAATTCCCCTCTAATTACTGCTTTGTGTGCTTCCCAGACTAGAGCAGGAGATGTATCTGAGATTGCATTGTGCATGAAATAGTCTTTGAGTGAGCGCGTAATTTTATCTTTAATTAGTGGTTGTAGTAGAAGTGTTTAGTCTAGGCGCCAATGGGGGTCAGTAAGGGGTTTGTCTGGTAGGGCCAAGGACAGTGTTACCATCGAATGGTCAGACCATGAGGTTGGCAAAATTTCCAAATGTTTCATTAGGGGTAGGCTCCTCTGGTCTATGAATATGTGGTCTATTCTGGAATATGACTTTTGGGGATTGGAATAAAAAGTATATGTCTTTTGTGTGGGGTGCTGGATTCTCCAGGTATCTAAGAGTGTTGCACTGCGTAGGGCCCTTGAAATGGCGCTCAAATAACTCTTGGGTATTGAGCTTTTTTTGTTAGAACAATCCAGTGGTGGTTCCATAGCCACATTGCTATCTCCTGTCAGAATCAGTGTACCCTGTGTCACCTCTAGTAATGTTCTGATCAGCTTTTTAAAGAAACGAGCCTGGCCCGTGTTTGGTGCATAATATGTTGCAAAAGTGATTTGGCGGCTGTAGAGTGTGCCCACTAGAATCAAAAATCGTCCCTCATTGTCTGTGTGCTGCTGGGTGAGTTGAAAAGGGATATTATGTCTAAATAGTATACCTACTCCGTTTCTCTTAGTAGGGGCTGAATTAAAGTATCCTACTGGGAGCATTTCGGTGTCAAATGTTTGCAGAAATGGGTTTCTTGTAGGAAAATCACCTCTCCCTTATGTTTGTGAAACCAATTGAGGGCAATGGATTTTTTGGTGGGTGAATTTAGGCCTTTGACATTTGGGAGATTAACAAAAGATCAGGGACTGCCATATATGTTATGTATAATGGTGTTTGCGTAATGTTGCTTGTAAGTCTATAGAATACTATGCTTAATGTGGAAGGGTTTTCTACTAGTTCAATGTTAGTGTTTACGGGTTGTGTGTCACAATACCTGAGCTTGGGTGTCTGTTGTTGGTACCTTTCAACCTCGTCTCTGTCGGATAAAGGGTAGGAGGGAAGAGAAAAGTTGTATAGGGAGTAGCAATCCCCTCTAGTACGAGGATCCACTAGAAGAAATAAAGAGTGTAAGTAAAACAAATAAAACATTAACAATAACACAGCATAACTAATAATATAACAACAATATTTAAAACAGTATTTCGAACAAGATGGGGGGATCATAGTAAGTAAAGGAAGTTACCATGACGGAGCATTTCCATCTGGAGTTTAAATATTTTATAGGGGTGGCCTAGCTGGGGGATGGATAGGGCTTGGCCAGTTAGTATCAATCTACTCTGATGCAACAATACAATTATCTATATTTAGGTATAAAACATTTTCTATACATGTTACCAGATATTTCTAGGTTCCGGGCATATTATTATACCGGGTAATAAACATTTGTAAGGGTAACCAGTCTCTTAGCTTTTTAATTTCAGGTCGGTCCTTCTTCTTGTCGGGCTATTTTCTGGCTCCCTTTGTTAGCTTTCCTGGAGACTCTTGTCCAGGCAAGTCTCTGTTGCTTCGGTGCCGTTGATGGTAGATTATCACCTGACAATGGAGCGGGTGTAGAGCGTATAGATGGAAGAGGAATCTTTAGACTGTCGCAGAATTGCTGGAGGTCGTCTGGGTGGCTATATGTGACAATCTGAGAGTTATGCAGCACTTTAATGCAGAAAGGGAAACCCCATCTGTAGGGTATTTTTAAATCTTGCAGGTGTGTAGTGAGGTATCTCGCTTCTCTGCGTTTGGAGACAGTGATGTTACTCAGATCCGCATATATTTGTATTGTATCTCCTTCGAACAGGATTTGGCGGGTTTTCCGAGAGGCTGTCATTATTTTCTCCTTGTCTTTGAAGTTTTGAAATCGCAGTATTATGTCCCTAGGCGGCTTATCGTCTGGCGGTTTCGGGCGTAGTGCCCGGTGAGCTCTGTCTAGAGGGATGGCTGAAATATCTTCTTGTAAGATGTACTGGAACATCTGCTGTAGATGTTGCTGGATTTGAGAAGTTGTAACTTTCTCTGAGATGCCTCTTATTCTTAGATTCTGCCGTCTCCCTCTGTTATCCAAGTCCTCGACTTGGTTTTGAAGCTGCTGTATCATATCATCATGTACTTGAAGAGTACGGTTCTGGAGTTCTGGAGTATTTGAAAATTGTTCCAAGTCCTCTTCTGTCTGTAAAACTCTATCCCCCAAGTCTGAGAGATTTTTCCTGACTTCAGATAGTCCTTCTTTAATAAGTTTCCCCACTTGGGTGAAAAAGGATGCAAAGTCTGCCTTAGTCGGCAGATTTTGTATGTCTGCTTTAGTGAGGAGAGTAGGAGAGTCCACGTCAGAAGTGGTTTGTTCAGTGTCTGGCGGATCAGCTGTAGCTGACATGGAGGATTCTAGAACTTTAAAAAAATTGTCCATTTTTGCATTGGAGGGTGCTAGGCTTTTAATGTTTTTGTCTGGCCTAGGTGTGCGTCTAGATGCCATTTCTGGCTTTGCAATAATAGTGCGACTGGTGAGTTTCAATCTCCAACCTATAATTTAGCTTAGTCACTTTGCAGTGTAAAAGTAGCACAAAGTATTCCAGATCAGGATAAAGATATAAAGAAAATAAACAATGTCCCCTTTAGATGTTATGTAAAACTGTATCTTTACCAATTGTATGTTGTCAATCTGTGTTAATCTGCATAAGCACAACTATTAGTGAGGTGGCGTGTAAACTTTTAAGCTTGTGCACTTCTGTAGATCAATGTCGTTTTAAGCTGTTTACTGCGGTTTCTGTTAGGGGCTGTTCACATGTTTAAAGGTAGTACATCATAAGCAGCTGTTTATCCCTGCACGACGCTTTAAATGTTTTCTAAAGGGCTGTATTTGCGGGGAGTGTAATGCTTCTGCCCCAGTAGTTAATGATAGTCTGTCCGGCCTAAATAAGTTCCGCTATTAGCTTTATTGTGTGGCCTTTTCCAGGTGTTAAGTTGTACTGGCGACAGGACTATAGGTTATTTTCCTCAGAGGGGGCTTACGATAGATTTATGTGTGATCGCTGGAGCATTAAGTGCCACACTCTTACCCCTTGTAGCGATGGCGCGTATACTGTCTTCTCACTTTAGCGTGGTGCGCACTTAGGCCTGTTGTGCTCTGGAATCTGGTTCCGTCGCCAACCTCCTCAGATTATCGATCTGGGCATTTCATTCGATGCTCCTGCATTTAGCCTGATGTTAAGTTGCCTTTTCCAGCTTGATAGTGGCCTGGATGTCCCCTCAAAGTGCCACGGAAAGAGCTCCTTTAACCGGAGCTAAAAATCATGCGGCCATCACAGACGTTGGCCGGCTCCGCCCCCCTTCCCCCCTCCTATTTTTAGAAAAATGTTTCCAATAGACGCCACCACACGGGACTTATGGCAGACTGTCCCTAAGGTGGAGGGAGCAGTTTCTACTTTGGCAAAGCGTACCACTATCCCTGTCGAGGACAGTTGTGCTTTTTCAGATCCAATGGATAAAAAATTAGAAGGTTACCTTAAGAAAATGTTTATTCAACAAGGTTTTATTCTGCAGCCCCTTGCATGCATTGCGCCTGTCACTGCTGCTGCGGCGTTCTGGTTTGAGTCTCTGGAAGAGGCCTTTCAGACAGCTACTCCATTGACTGAAATACTTGACAAGCTTAGAACACTTAAGCTAGCTAATTCTTTTGTTTCTGACGCCATTGTTCATTTGACTAAACTAACGGCTAAGAATTCTGGATTCGCCATCCAGGCGCGTAGGGCGCTATGGCTTAAATATTGGTCAGCTGGCGTGACTTCAAAGTCTAAATTACTTAACATTCCCTTCAAGGGGCAGACCCTATTCGGGCCTGGTTTGAAGGAAATTATTGCTGACATTACTGGAGGTAAGGGTCATACCCTTCCTCAAGACAGGGCCAAATCAAAGGCCAAACAGTCTAATTTTCGTGCCTTTCGAAACTTCAAGGCAGGTGCAGCATCAACTTCCTCTGCTACAAGACAAGAGGGAACTTTTGCTCAATCCAAGCCGGGCTGGAAACCTAACCAGTCCTGGAACAAAGGCAAGCAGGCCAGAAAGACTGCTGCTGCCTCTAAGACAGCATGAAGGAACGGCCCCCTATCCGGTAACGGATCTAGTAGGGGGCAGACTTTCTCTCTTCGCCCAGGCGTGGGCAAGAGATGTTCAGGATCCCTGGGCGTTGGAGATCATATCTCAGGGATATCTTCTGGACTTCAAAGCTTCCCCTCCTCAAGGGAAATTTCACCTTTCGAGATTATCTGTAAACCAGATAAAGAAAGAGGCATTCTTACGCTGTGTGCAAGACCTCCTAGTTATGGGAGTGATCTGTCCAGTTCCACAGTCGGAACAGGGACAGGGTTTTTATTCAAATCTGTTTGTGGTTCCCAAAAAAGAGGGAACCTTCAGACCCATTTTGGATCTAAAGATCTTAAACAAATTCCTCAGAGTTCCATCGTTCAAAATGGAAACTATTCGGACCATCCTACCTATGATCCAGGAGGGTCAGTACATGACCACAGTGGATTTGAAGGATGCTTACCTTCACATACCGATTCACAAAGATCATCATCGGTTCCTAAGGTTTGCCTTTCTGGACAGGCATTACCAATTTGTGGCTCTTCCCTTCGGGTTAGCTACAGCTCCAAGAATCTTTACAATGGTTCTGGGATCGCTTCTGGCGGTCCTAAGACCGCGAGGTATATCAGTGGCCCCTTATCTGGACGACATCCTGATACAGGCGTCAAGCTTTCAGATTGCGAAGTCACATACGGACATAGTTCTGGCATTTCTCAGGTCACATGGGTGGAAGGTGAACGAGGAAAAGAGTTCTCTATCCCCACTCGCAAGAGTCTCCTTCCTAGGGACTCTGATAGATTCTGTAAAAATGAAGATTTACCTGACAGAATCCAGGTTATCAAAGCTTCTAAAATCTTGCCGTGTTCTTCATTCTATTCCTCCAGATTGGACAATTGTAACAACAGATGCCAGCCTTCTAGGTTGGGGTGCAGTCTGGAATTCCCTGAAGGCTCAGGGATTGTGGACTCAGGAGGAGAAACTCCTCCCAATAAATATTCTGGAGTTAAGAGCAATATTCAATGCTCTTCTAGCTTGGCCTCAGTTAGCAACCCTGAGGTTCATCAGATTTCAGTCGGACAACATCACGACTGTGGTTTACATCAACCATCAAGGGGGAACCAGGAGTTCCCTAGCGATGTTAGAAGTCTCCAAGATAATTCGCTGGGCAGAGACTCACTCTTGCCACCTATCAGCAATCCATATCCCAGGTGTAGAGAACTGGGAGGCGGATTTTCTAAGTCATCAGACTTTTTATCCGGGGGAGTGGGAACTCCATCCGGAGGTGTTTGCTCAATTGGTTCATCGTTGGGGCAAACCAGAACTGGATCTCATGGCGTCTCGCCAGAACGCCAAGCTTCCTTGTTACGGATCCAGGTCCAGGGACCCAGAAGCGGCACTGATAGATGCTCTAGCAGCGCCTTGGTTCTTCAACCTGGCTTATGTGTTTCCACCGTTTCCTCTGCTCCCTCGACTGATTGCCAAAATCAAACAGGAGAGAGCATCGGTGATCTTGATAGCGCCTGCGTGGCCACGCAGGACCTGGTATGCAGACCTAGTGGACATGTCATCCTTTCCACCATGGACCCTGCCTCTGAGACAAGACCTTCTACTACAAGGTCCTTTCAATCATCCGAATCTAATTTCTCTGAGACTGACTGCATGGAGATTGAACGCTTGATTTTATCAAAGCGTGGCTTCTCCGAGTCAGTCATTGATACCCTTAAACAGGCACGAAAGTCTGTCACCAGGAAAATCTACCATAAGATATGGCGTAAATACCTTTATTGGTGTGAATCCAAGAATTACTCATGGAGTAAAGTTAGGATTCCTAAGATATTGTCCTTTCTCCAAGAGGGTTTGGAAAAAGGATTATCAGATAGTTATTTAAAGTAGTTCTGCGTACAAAACCTGGGTTTTTACCTAAGGTAGTTTCTAACAAGAATTTCAATCAAGAGATTGTTGTTCCATCATTGTGTCCTAATCCTTCTTCAAAGAAGGAACGCCTTTTACATAATCTGGACGTGGTCCGTGCTTTAAAGTTTTACTTACAAGCTACTAAAGATTTTCGCCAAACATCTACACTGTTTGTTGTTTACTCTGGACAGAGGAGAGGTCAGAAAGCTTCGGCAACCTCTTTCTTTTTGGCTTCGGAGCGTAATACGTTTAGCCTATGAGACTGCTGGACAGCAGCCCCCTGAAAGGATTACAGCTCATTCTACTAGTGCTGTGGCTTCCACCTGGGCCTTTAAAAATGAGGCTTCTGTTGAACAGATTTGCAAGGCGGCGACTTGGTCTTCGCTTCATACCTTTTCAAAATTTTACAAATTTGATACTTTTGCTTCTTCGGAGGCTATTTTTGGGAGAAAGGTTCTTCAGGCAGTGGTTCCTTCCATTTAAGCCTGCCTTGTCCCTCCCATCATCAGTGTACTTTAGCTTTGGTATTGGTATCCCACAAGTAATGGATGATCCGTGGACTGGATACACCTTACAAGAGAAAACATAATTTATGCTTACCTGATTAATTTATTTCTCTTGTGGTGTATCCAGTCCACGGCCCGCCCTGTCTTTTTAAGGCAGGTCTAAATTTTAATATAAACTACAGTCACCACTGCACCCTATGGTTTCTCCTTTCTCGGCTTGTTTCGGTCGAATGACTGGATATGGCAGTTAGGGGAGGAGCTATATAGCAGCTCTGCTGTGGGTGATCCTCTTGCAACTTCCTCTTGGGAAGGAGAATATCCCACAAGTAATGGATGATCCGTGGACTGGATACACCACAAGAGAAATAAATTTATCAGGTAAGCATAAATTATGTTTTTTTGCCTCTTGTACTTGCCAAATGTAAAAGGACAGTAAAGCCAGAAACGTTATTGATTCAGACAGAGATTTTACACAACTTTCCAGTTTACATCTATTATGAAATTTGCTTTGTTCTCCTGGAATCCTTTGTGGACAAGTAGGGAGCAGCAATGCACTACTGGGAGCCAGTTGAACACGCTATTATTTATATTTAATTTTAAGGCATTTCCAAATTCCATAGCGCTGACACATCTGGTGAGCCAATGACACGAGGCATATATGTGCAGCACCAATCAGCAGCTAGCTCCCACCAATGCATTGCTGCTCCTGAGCCTACCTAGGGTTACTCTTCAGACAAGGATACTGAGATAGCAACGCAAACTTCCTAATAAAAGTAAATTGAAAGATTTTATGCTCTGTCTGAATTTGAAGTTTCATGTAGACTTTACTGTCCAGATTTAGATAAAAGTACATTGGAAAGTTGTTGAAATTTGCATATTCTATTATCTAATTTACATTGTCCTCTTGGTATCCTTTCTTGAAAAGCATAGCTAGCTGCTGATTGGTGGCTGCATGTATATGCCTCTCATCATTGGTTCAGCCAGTGTGTTCAGCTAGCTCCCAGTTGTGCATTGCTGCTCCTTCAACAAGGGATACAAAGTGAATAAATCCAATTTTATACTAAAGAAAATCTTAAAGTTGGGGAATAGATCTGCACAAGGGCCTAAGTGTGAGGAGGGAGGGGCAAGCAGTAAAAATGAAAGTAAAACCTACAATGTTTTAGTTAAAGCATTCAGTTTTAAAAACTATTGCAATTTACTTCTGTTAGCAAATTTGCTTCATTCTCTTGGTATCCTCAGTTAAAGGAGCAGCAATGCACTACGTCTGCAACACTATATGGCAGCAGTTTTGCAACAATGTTTTATACATTAGCAAGAGCTCTAGATGGCAGCACTATATCTTGTCATGTAGTGCTTCAGGCGTGTGCACGCTACCTATCTAGATATCTCTTCAGCAAAGAATAAGAAGAGATGGTAAGCAAATGTCATAACTAAAGTAAATTGGAAACTTTTTTTAAAATTGTATCTGAATAATGAAAGAAAAATGGTGGGTTTCATGTCCCTTAAGTTTTTAACATTAAACTTAATCTTGTATTTAATGCAAAACAGGATATAATAAAATATTTCACTGTAAAATTTTTTTAATATATATATATAAAAATTCTGAGAAAATAACTCATTGTGTAGTTCATTAACAAATCTAGACAGGCCCAGAGGCTTGTTTTCCCACAGAAAACCTCTGAATTACATTGTTTCCAATGCAGCAAAGGATTCTGGGTAAGAAATGCAAATTAAGTACACAATGACACACCTTTTTACTTCAGTCTGCTTTTCAGCAGATTCCCTTTACGCCAAAGTATCGCTGTATTGGAAACAATGTAATTCAGAGGTTTTCCGTGGGAAAACAAGCCTTCGGGCCTTTCTAGATTTGTTAATGAACTACACAATAAGTTATTTTCTCTATATTTTGTGCGTAGTGGAGGATTTTAAACTCACCTTTTATCTCCCCCTAATTTAAAATGATGTTGTAAAAATTCTGAGTACTATATTGTTTGGTTTAATTCAGTGTTTTTCAACCTTCTTGTAGCTAGTGCCCCTAAAGGCAATGCATTTTCCCATACGTGCCCCTAATATTATTACTGAATGCAATACTGGAGTATAATCCACACTACCTTTTTCTTTACCTGAACACATGCGAGTCAGTCACAGTGAGCGAGCAGCTGACCAGTCAAGCAGTGAAATACAATCTGGCCTGTTGGTTGTGCTTCAGGGTAGAACTGAGAAACACTGATTTCTGTGATACAAGAAATATTTACATTAGCTGCATCAGGGCAAAAAATAACAGGACGACAAGTGCTAGATCTCTGCTTGCCAAAGCTCCAGCTACCCCAGGCTGAGAAACAAGGGTTTATGGCTGTAGATCCATATTCAGTACTGTTGGGTATATGGTCTCATGATTGCAAGATAATATAAGATAAATAGAAACCGCTCCCATACGTTTAAACCGTTATTCCCTTGTACCTACATAGGGCCTCACACCTGCTTGATTCAGTTAAGTTTCTATCTTTAGGACTATTGTAGCCTTAGCTGCAGCTCTTCTTCAGTCTGATGTATTCATTTTACAAATGTTGACTTTTCTTGGCACCCTGTGATCACTACTGCACCTTAGCTCATGTCCCAACATACAGGCAGCCCTACATATGTGAGGATAACCTTTGTGTTTGTCTAAAGTATTTAGGAGCTGTAGCTGAATCTGAGGATACCTTCAGATTGCCCTTTGTTAGTCAGTATGATCCTTCTGCACTTCTGATCTACCTACTTGTTTCAGCACACATGCATCCTGGATTCCTGCTCTCAGATAAGTTCTAAAAAGCTTGTCAGTTGCTTATTTGGGATAAGGGTTATGTGTTGGCAATGGGCATAAATACTTGTTTATGGCTTGCAGGATTACCGCTAGGACTCCAGACTGCAAGTGATCAACCACTCTAACTGCAGCAGGCTTGGACTGGATACTAATACACTAGCTGATGAAGTGGTGGCTGACCAGAGTGAAAGGCTTTTGCGTGCAACCAGATCTGTTGTGTTTTTGCATTTGTCCTGAAGAGACTCATGTGATGTAATGCTGTCTGTTTAATCTCTTATCACAGAAACAATCGCTCATCTATACTGTAACGCGTCAGTCGCCGTCGGCAGTTGCGCACGCATCCTCAAAGGAATGTTGGCAGCGCGTGGCAGCCAACAGAATATTGGCTGTGCGCGCTGCCAAAAAAATTCACCTGGATGCAGCAAAGCTGCATTCAGGTTGATTCTGAAAATGCAGGGTGATGAAAGAATCCACTGGGATGCAGCAAAGGCAAACGGAGCATTACAAACAAAAAAAAATAACTGCTGCAAAAAGTATTAAAAAAAACCTAACCGTCCGCAATAAGTAATAAATAAAATAAACGCCCGCAACAAAGTATTAAGAAAAAAACAATAAAATGATTAACCCCTAAATCCGCCAACCACATCGCAAACTACCTAATACATCTATTAACCTCTAATCCGCCAACCCTCCAAAACGCATTAAACCTAATTAACCTATGAACTCCTAAACCGACAACCCCCACAACGCAAAAACTAATTTAATGACTAAGCCCCCCTAACCTAACACCCCCTAAATTAACCCCTTACTTACATAAAAATAATACTACATTACAATTAAAATAAAAAAATTACATTACATTAATCTAACAATACAGAAAATAAAAAAGGCTAACATTACAAAAAATAATAAACAACTATCCAAAATAAAAAATTAAATCTAATCCCTATAAAAAAAAAAAAAAAAACACAAAATAAAAACACCCCCTAATCTAAAAATAAACTACCAATAGACCTTTTGGTAGTGCTTTTTGTAGGGCATTGCCCTAAAGAAATGAGCTCTTTTACATTACAAATAAACAAAGTCCCCCCTAACAGTAAAACCACCCACCCACCAAACCCCCCAAAATAAAAATAAAAAGCTAACACTAATAAACCTAAACTTCCCATTGCCCTTAAAGGGGCATTTGTATGGGCATTGCCCTTAAAAGGGCATTCAGCTCTTTTTCACTGCCCTTAAAAGGGCATTCAGCTCTTTTGCAAATTGCCCAATAAACCCTAATCTAAACCCCCCAAAGAAGAAAACAAAAAAAACTATCACTAAAGCCCCATATAGGTACTCACGGTTTCAGAAGTCCGGCATAGAAGGTCTTCTTCCAGGTGGGTCCATCATCTTCATCCAGAGCGGTCTTCCCAGATGTGCGCAGAGTGAAGGCGGAGCGGAGGTCCGGAGCGTTCTTCCCAAATGTGGCGGTCCTCGGCGAAGGTTCCTCTTCATGCGATCGTCCGCCGCACACTGAAGATTGAATTAAAGGTACCCCATATTTATTGGGGTACCTTGCATTCCTATTGGCTTAAATTTTCAAAATCAGCCAATAGGATGAGAGCTACCAAAATCTTATTGGGTGATTTGAACAGCCAATAGGATTTCAGTAGCTCTAATCCTATTGGCTGTTTTGAAAAATTCAGCCAATAGGAATGCAAGATACCCCAAATTGATTGCGGTACCTTGCATTCAATATTCAGTATACGACGGACATCGGATGAAGAGGAGCCTCCACGGACCGCTGACGCCACCACAGGTGACCACCGCCGAGGATCGCCACATCTGGGAAGACTGCTCCGGACTTCCGCTTTTCGCCGCCTTCGCTGTGGATGAAGATGATGGATCCGCCTGGAAGAAGACCTTCTCCGCCGGACTTCTGAAACCATGAGTACCTCTTTGGTGCTTTAGTGTTGTTGTTTTTTTTTATAATTTTTTTTTTTTTTAGATTAGGGATTTTTGGGCAATTTCAAAAAGAGCTGAATGCCCTTTTAAGGGCAGTTCAAAAGAGCTTATTGCCCTTTTAAGGGCAATGCCCATACAAATGCCCCTTTAAGTGCAATGGGTAGTTTAGGTTCATTAGTGTTATTTTTTTTTTTTATTTGGGTCGGTTTTACTGTTACGGGGGACTTTGTTTATTTTTAATGTAAAAGAGCTGATTTATTTAGGGCAATGCCCTACAAAAAGCCCTTTTAAGGGCTATTGGTAGTTTAGTATTAGATTAGGGGGTGTTTTTATTTTGGGGGGGATTTTTTTATTTTTATAGGGGTATTAGTTTAGGTTTAATTTTATTATTATGGATAGTTTTGTTTATTTTTTTCTGTATTTTTACTTTATTTTTTGTAGCTTGGGGGTGGTTGCATTTTTAACAAATAGATTGCCCTCTGGGCAGGCTTATCAACTTGTTACCCAATAACAAAGAAAGTAAAGGCTCAGTTTATTAAGGGAAACACAGGATATGTAAAGGCATCCTGGATAGCGAGAGACACAGGAATGGAAGTAGGGTGAGGGTGTGACATGGCACAATGGAGTCTGTATGCATCAAGGAGAGAAGAATGTAAAAGAGAAGGCGTTGGTCTTGTGTTTCTGCCTTTGTTTCAAAGGGCAGAGAGTCAGGGTTTACCTACTAGACCTGTAGATGATGATGATGATAAAGAAGAAACAAACATCCTCTACTAGGGTGATATATTGTACTGTCTGTAAGACTCTACAAGGACAACATATTATACAGTCTTTAAGGCTAGATTTACTGCAGGGAGGTAAATGCAGCAACTATCTGCTATCATGTCAATATGGACCAAAATGTCTGAGGAATGTTTCCAACACTTTGTTGAATCTACAGCACTACAGCTGTTATTTCATAGGAGATTCTCTAGATAGATTTAAAGTGTATCCAAGTGTTGCTGTGACTAGGTTTATATACCTGGATGACTTCAAAACTCATTTCATTTTAACTTTAGGAGTAATACATACTTTATGTATTTCTGCTAATCAGAAAAGATTGTTTGTTCCATTCTGCAGTCATAACTTTTTATTATGTATCTAGGGGCCCTCTCACCATTTTAGATATACACTCACCGGCCACTTTATTAGGTAGACCTCGCTAGTACCGGGTTGGACCCCCTTTTGCCATCAGAACTGCCTTAATTCTTCTTGGCATAGATTCAACAAAGTGTTGGAAACATTCCTCAGACATTTTGGTCCATATTGACATGATAGCAGATAGTTGCTGCAGATTTGTTGGCTGCACATCCATGATGCAAATCTCCCGTTCCACCACATCCCAAAGGTGATCTATTGGATTGAGATCTGGTAACTGCGGAGGCCATTGGAGTACAGTAAACTCATTGTTATGTTCTAGAAACCAGTTTGAGATGATTTGAACTTTGTGACATGGTGCATTATCCTGCTGGAAGTAGCCATCAGAAGATGGGTACACTGTAGCCATAAAGGGATGGACATGGTCAGCTACAATACTCAGGTAGGCCGTGGCATTTAAACAATGGTCAATTGGTACTAAGCGGCTCAAAGTGTGCCAAGAAAATATCCCTCACACCATTACACCACCACCACCAGCCTGAACCGTTGATACAAGGCAGGATGCTTTCATGGTTACGCTATTAGTTTTGCTTTTTCACAAATGGTTCTTTCCTAGCTTTCTAGATTCTTTTGCTCACCTATGTTAAGTTGGTTGTACAGTATGAATATATAAATCTGTGTGGTTTTTGTACATGCAGATGACTTTACTCAAATCACCATCTTTGGTGTACACCACTTTTAACTGAAGAGCTTGAGCGTTTGTTTTTATCTAATTTTCTGTTTTTCTCTTATTACAGGGGGCTTAGAATATTTGCATTGTGACCCAGCACCCCAAAATCCTGCTTCTAGTAGACTCTCATCAATGCCTCATTGTTCACTTCCCTCTCCTGCTCCTGAACCCCGATACCAGGGGGAGAAAGAGAAGACAAAGGAACCAGCAGCAGAATCTACTCAGCCCTCTGGTACTAAACCTGTTTACTGCCTCTTCTTGTGTATCACATGACAGTGACATTTATTGTGTAAAAAGTATATTCTCACAAACATGTCTTTTTGTCTGTATGATAGTTTCCAGAAAGCAGAGAAGCAAAACATATTTTTTTTTTTTATCTCCCGCTGCCCTCTTCGAAAAACCATCTCCACAAGTTTTTAAAATATTCATAAATAAAGAAATCATCCATTGACTGAAACAAATATTTCACATTTGGTCTACGCTGCAACCACTTTCTAATGTCTTACTTACTTGCATGCTTTAAATGGCTTGAAAAATCCAGGGTACCAGGTTGTCATGTCATCGTAAAAAAAAAATGTGTCCAACTTCTAGAAATCAGAGGCTTGATGTATATATTACACTACCTACCTGATGATTAGTGCCCAGCTATCAATGATGACATGCACCTGCGCTGAGTGTAAGTAGCAGATAGGGGCAAGGTAAGCATTTTGCAGGTGCTCCTTGTTGCCATTCCTTGCGAGAGGCAGTGTGCCGGGTAGCCGCATTGGATATCTCAGGAGCGGAGTAATAAGTGACACTACTTGTTGCTTGTGACTTGCAAAACTTCATCCCTGCCCAACCCAATGCTAATACAATGTGGTGTGAGAGAGAAGTTGTCAATAGTTTAATGAACAGCAGTGGTATAACCCCTTGATTGCCTGGAACAGAACACACCCTCCTACCCCTAAATATATATTATCCAAAGTGTAAAAACCCACTGTATTTTTCTGCACAAATGGTCCACAGCTCTGCGTGTCTTAAAGTGAAGGTAAACTTTGATGAATGAAAGCCCAGTTTTTAAAAATACTATTAAAACAGGGGCACTTTCATTCATCAAAGTTTAGAAAGCAGCCGTTTTGTTTAAAAACTTACCTCTCTTCTCTTCACAGCCGGAGCAGCTTCCCCCACCCGGAGATCCTCTCTTCACACGTCAGCAATGACTAATCCGGCTTCCTCCAATCACGGCATGTCCTCAGGCAATGATTACTCTGGGGGGAAAGCCGTGATTGGAGGAAGCCGGATTAGTCATTGCTGACGTGTGAAGAGAGGATCTCCGGGTGGGGGAAGCTGCTCTGGCTGTGAAAAGAAGAACGGTAAGTTTTTCAACAAAACGGCTGCTTTCTAAACTTTGATAAATGTAAGTGCCCCTGTTTTTAATAGTATTTTTAAAAACCGGGCTTTCATTCAACAAAGTTTACCTTCACTTTAAAGGATTCCAAAACTTTAAATTTTTCGTTATAAGAATATTATCACAATCGTATCTCAAAAACTTAAATATCAAAACTTACCCACTTTGTCCTGAAAACGAGCGTTAGAAGCTGAATAAAATTATAAATTAGATTTTGAAAATTACGTCATCGAAGTCAAACCCCCGTTTATGGTGCCTTTTTTACAAAAAATATTCTCCAATCACACTGCAATTTCGTGCATATCCTCATCACTTGTTTTTGTCACCCGGCGCATGCGCAATACGATACAGCTATTTGCTCATGCACAGATTTCCGCTTTGATGCCTCACTTACCCAAACTAAGCTACTGGAACAACTCATGTGCTTTACAAAATGCGATCAATTGAATAGGTAGTCCGATTCACACTAGATACGGCTTGTTTACATGCTAAGCCGTCTAATAGAATTAAAAGCGTAATTTATTGCTGTTATTTGGATGTCTATTTTCAACCCACAAACTTAAAGGGACAGTCAACAAAAGAATTTGTTTGTTTTAAAAGATAGATAATCCCTTAATTACCAATTCCCCAGTTTTGCATAACTAACACAGTGATAATTATACACGTTTTACCTCTGTATTTCAGTTCTTTTGACAGACTTGTATTTTAGCCAATCAGAGCTGTCACCATGGTAAATTCACGTGCATGAGCTCAATGTTATCTATATGAAACGTGAACTAATGCCCTCTAGTGGTGAAAAATTATCAAAATGCATTTAGATTAGAGGCGGCCTTCAAGATCTAAGACATTAGCATAAGAACAGCCTAGGTTTAGCTTTCAACTAAGAATATCAAGAGAACAAAGCAAAATTGTTG